>NC_134643.1:167581490-168192490 GCF_030463565.1 Pelecanus crispus
ATTTCTTGTGCACGATGGTGTTTTAAAATCCATCAAAACCATTGTTATGATTGACGGTCCCTTGTGAAAACAGGTGGGGTTCATTGACTGAACTCATTTGAGGTGTTGTAGAGCATCTGAGACACCTGCATGGGGCTGGCAGACTTAAGATACCCACCCAGACCTGTGCTGCTCCACAGCAGCAGCTTTAGGCCAAGTGGGTACCCTGCAGTGTCTGAAACGATACGTGACAGCTACAGAGAGAAAGCTGGATCCCACCCTAACAGCTTTCCAAGTGTGAAAAACTCGCTTGCAGTCCTGAGCTGTGCTGTCAGCTACCCACTTCAGCATCTCTGAATGTGCTCCGCTGGCGTTCAGCGTGGTGACTACAACCATAAAACAAGGAAATAAAAGCATTTCCTCCCTCTGTCCCTCCGTGAAAAGGGGAACCATTCGTGGCAAATGTAAACACAGCGCAGGTTTAGCATCGGCACGAACCTGCCTGACCATCCCTTCCTACAAGGTGAACCTTACACCATTGTGGTTGCCCTCATCACCACCACATTCCGGCATCTATTTGGTCCGGTGACCCTCTGAGGAACCACCCACCACGCAGGCTACACCCTGACTGTTTTGTGACAATTAGACTAAGGAGGACACTCACCAGAATTTGTTTTTCTTAAAAGCAGCATCCAAATCCAGCTCTTTGAAGATGAGAGGAGCAGGGCGTCTTTCCTGTAGTGATTTTCCTAAATCATAAAGCCAAGTGTATTTTCCTCACTCTGTAAGAAGCTTTGGTGGAAATAATGCAACTACAACACAACATTGCATAAGCAGCTCACACCAGTATCTTCCTTTCACATTTCTCAGTGTTTTTTTTTTTTTTCCCCTGCTACAGCAGAAGGTATTTTCATGTAATGAAACATGTGATTTATTTCCTACAATTTCTATGGTTTCTATAATTACAGAATTAGAAGAATTTAGAAGACATTTCTGTAATTTATTCATTCACAGATAATCTAACCATATATTCTATACCTATCACTATTTGCTCGAATACAATACATTACATCCAGCAATAGTAACTGGTTTAATGCAACAGCTGAGCTGGTATTGCCCTCACACACACTCCCAAATCCAGCAATAAAAATCATCTTGACCCATGCAAAAAGCCTCCAGAACTGCCAATTAGATGACATTAAAAAGGCAGGTTACTCGACAAAAGGCTTGGCTAGAGAAATATCTGCAGGCATAAAGATCATGGTATGCATATGATCAGATGCCAAAGAAAGTTTTCAGCCATTCCAGGAAAGGCACTTTTTTGGGTCCCGTGAATTCATGCAATTAATGCCACTAGCAGAAGCCTCAATGC
This sequence comes from Pelecanus crispus, assembly GCF_030463565.1. Lineage (NCBI taxonomy): Eukaryota > Metazoa > Chordata > Aves > Pelecaniformes > Pelecanidae > Pelecanus > Pelecanus crispus. The sequence continues at coordinate 167,582,842 of NC_134643.1, forward strand.
CCACACTGTCAAGAGGCCTTGCCCACAAGTCCTTTTTTCCATCATCACCCACAGTACAGAAATGTTGGGCTGTTCCTAAGCTCTCTTCTGGAGTGAAACAACTCTTCCTGAAACAAAACCCAGCTGCTGTTTCGGTAACTTGCTGAACAGACACTCCCAAAATGCAGCATGGACAAGGCTGAACCAGTTTTGGCTTCCTTTGCTGTACACAAACATGCAAAGTTATCCCAGCAGGCTCTGATCCCTCAAATGTCACATCCCCTTTTGTTTCATCCTATTAATTCCAGTGGGCTGCAGAAAAACCCACCCAGCCCTTGGATGACTTCAGACTTTTGAACTGAAAACCAAGCAAAACATACTGAAAACAATAATTATGCCTTATGGTCATGGCTACACTACATGGGGCCAGAGGAGATACACAGCCAAACGCCGTGAGCGTGGACCTGGCCGGTCTGCTGGAGAGAAGGCTGATGTTGAGCAACGCGATGCTGCTGCAGCGCTTGGCCTGGGGCGAGGGATGCTCCCTGCGGGGGAGCCGCCTTTGGCACCAAAGCTGTGGCCACCGTCTGCCCATGAGGACGCGTGTGGCGGGGAGAACGCCAAAGGTTTCTGAAGCCTCTTCTCTAGGAGGCGCTTGCTTCATTTTGGAAAAGCTGATGCTATCTGAAGGGGGTACGCTCTGCACGCGGAGGTGTACGGAGATTGCTGGTTTGGTGTGGCTCCTGAAAGCTCAGGGCTCCCACGAGGGCTTCACCACTGCCAAAAAAGTGCCAAAGTTGACAAGAAACAAAGCAGCTTTTAGACAAGAAAATCGACATGTCCTGACCTTTCTTGGCAGCTGACAACTGTCCAGGGTGGGGTTTAACATAAGACAGTGTGAAGAGAGAGGGTTTCTACTCCCGAATCATTAGGAGCTGAATCTGAATCATTTGCTGCTTCTGCTCGACAGTGCCCTTGCAGCCCTCTAATGCTGCAGTCCTTCTCTGTCCCTGCAAGTCATCCCCGTACCTCCTCTCCATCCCACACGTTGGTTCTCGGCAGGCTTCTGGCTCGGTACGTTTGGGGTGATACATCCAAATGGGCTGGTCAACCTGGTGGTTTTCCACATCACTTGTGACCTTGGGCTCCTCTCAAACCAGCCCCGTGCTGATGCTATGTATACAACTCTATGACACAAACTCTTCTTGATCCTGCAGGGGTTGTATTTCCTTTCTTTAAAGCATTTAAAAAGATAGATCAGAGAAGATCGCTTGAAGAAACCATGGAGCTGCAAGGCAGAGGTTTTAATCCCTCCTCTGCCACTAGCTTGCCGTGCGATCTCTGCCCTTGGGCACGCAACTCCTCTGCGACGCTGCTCTCCCCAGAGGTAGACAGACAACGGGGATTATTGGCTGGTGTAACACTCTCCGAGACGTAGGCAAGAAAAGAGGATGCAGAGGATGCGCCGGCGAAAAAAATCCCCTAACGGTGAGGCATCTGCGAGCCACACCGCTGAGATAACCGCTGCCTGCCTGCACGCCAGCGGCACGGGCAGGCAGAAAGGGCACGAAATGACTGACTGCGGCTAAAGCCGTGCAGCGCGGCGTCCTCGGCACACCGTCTCCAGCATGAGAAGGGTACGCGCTTCCTCATACAGCGTCTGCGCGTGCCCCGAACCAGGGGACTGCACTTAAGGATTTGTTACTTGAACATGCAAACTAAGGGAAAAAAAAAAAAAAAGAATAAAATAGAATTTTAAAAAAATTATATACTTGTTAAAGACTCCTCCACTTTCCTTTGACTATTTTCGTTACCCCAGGCCCCTCTTCCCAGAGCCGCGCCACAAGAAAGGATCGCCCCGACTCCGCTCTCATTTTAAAATGCTTCTTTTTATTTCAGTGGTTGTACATTGGGTGAATGAATTTAACGTCACAACAGAAATAGAATGGCTATTTAACAGACCACTAGTAGTTATATGCTGAAAAAGAGTGAATGGAGGGGTTCTTTTAACTGTTACCGAAATATTCATCATACGCGTCGTCAATTAGGCTGGATGAGAGAGGCAAACAAAAAGGTATTTTGGTGAGGTGCTGTATCCTTTGAAGAAAAGAAACACTGAGACATCTCAAGTAACTTGAAACTGTGTCCCAGCTACAGTATTCACTGTCTCTGTGTTGGCCCATCTCATGGTTCTTTCAGGGGGTTTTATTTGTTGTGTGTTTTTTTTTTTTAATTAAACAAAGCATTTAAAATTTAATCATTTTCATTAGACTTTTTTTTTAAATATAAACAAAGTTTTGGCAAATAATATTTATACAGAAAAATAGTTTTAGATCTTCCCAAATTTTGAAATAGTCTATAAAATTACTTTATAAATAAATAAAATGCAGAATCTGTTGTACACGTATTTGCACATCTCTGTAATTGCCTCCTTACTGTTAGCATAGGTTTGTACTTGTACAATTTTCAGGAATATTACAAAGTCATAAAGTCGGAAAGTGGATCTCTTATTAAAAATACATTTTCTCTTTTTGTCTGTCAGTTTATCTGGATGAAAGACCTGATGTATCTGAAGCTTCGTCATCCATGGGCAAAAAATAGTAATATTGGATTAATTGTAAAAAACATAGAATAACAGTTATTTCTAAACATAAAAAGTTCACACAAAACAATGTCTTGAAGAGTTATCTACATAAAATATTTAAACGACATGGATAATTTACCATTTAGTATTATACAATAAGCTACCCAAATGCCTAAATTAACTATTATAAAAAAATAAAAACAACTTTGACAGATATAGGCAAGTTGCAGTGTCAACTACCTAGTTATAATGACTGAGAAAGTCTACAAATATTAGTGTTTTAATAGTATATAATGGTGATACCTTAACTGCTAAAGTAACAAGTTAAGATACATTATTTTTCCACAAATTAAAACTAACGCAACGTTACAAGCACTATGTTAATTTTACAATCGAATCGTGATTATTTTTTTCTTTCGGATGATCAAATCTCCAGCTTTATATATAAATAGATAGTAATTAGACATCGGACAAACAAGATTTAGCCCAGAAAATAATTTCCTAGACAAATAATTATATGGTTAGTGCCTTCAGTCGTTCAGAACAGGCAGTGCTGCCAAAGTTTAAAATAGTTTACAATCAATCTGAAGAGGTTAAGTTAAAATACTGCAATCACTAATAATGTCCACATAGAAAACTTATGCTGCAAACAATTATACATAATATCCACTTATAACAGCTGTCTTGTTTTTTTAAACAATAATTTAAAAACTATGTCATTTATGTGATACATGTGCAACATATAAAATGTGAAATATGAAATATTTGGTACAATAGTGCTTGAAACAAATCTCAAATCAAACAAATGAAATTTTAATTATACATATAGAATTACCTTGTAAATCAACAAAGTATTTAAAAAAGTAAACAACATTAAAATCTGCTTCATCCATATATATGTATGTATATATAATATGTATATAATCGTATTAAAGATATCTTCATACTTTTGTGACATAAAATATGTTTTTAAAGAAAAACAATTAAAAGAACTATTTTTTTCTCCACTCTAATCTGGTTACAATCGTACAATCCAATTAAAAAAAAATGCAAATACAGTAACGATTTATTAAACTGAATCTCATTCTACATTCTTAGTGTTCAGTTAATAGTCTAGATTAAAGTCACCTATGAAGTTTCAGTGACTCAACTGAATTTTAATTAAATTAGAGTATCATACAAATCTTTTCATCTACAGCCTTCTTTTTCGCCTTTTCTTTCGTTTGGTCTTTTTTTGTTTGATTTTACACTTCTAGAAGTTACTTCTTAACAGCTTGGGTCTTTTTGGTAACCTGACTATGAGTTTGAAAGATTATTCGCTTCTGGTGAGATTTGACTGTTGGCATCAGGCTCACTTTCATCAAGTCTGATGTGACAAAATTTAGGCACTTCTGCAAAGTCTCTTTTAAAAACATTATAAATATACTTGTAAAATAATATTTTCAAGACTTTGTTCTTTTGGGGATTGAAAGGGGTATGAAGTTCATACTGTGCAAAATCTTTTAATTTTCTTCTGCTATTCTGCTATGATTCAAATGCAACTTCTCCATACAAGTCAAACACCAACCATGTGCATCAAAAGAATTTGTGCTTTACTTTGGACTTCTGGCTAAAAATATTCAGATTGGCAGGGTGATGTGCAGGACACTGGGCTGCGTTTCACTTCCTCTGTCTTGGAATCAACTCGCTAGGGGAGCAAAACCAAGATTTTTTTTTTTTTTTAACCGAGAAGAAAAACCCCAATCATAGCTCGGGTGAAAATTAAACCTGCAACTGGGGTAAGTTTTTAGCCGATACAACTTAATTATTGCTGAGCTCAAAAGATTCATAAACACTGAATCTCACGAGACTAATTTGACTGGACCATTTCCTTTAGGTATAGTTATGGAGAAAAGACAATATTTGCAAGAATTAAACTATGCTTAGAAAATCTTTAAAACTAAATGTTACCCTTTATGTCTTGAAACATCACAGCTGGTATCAGGTAGTTAACTATTTTAGGTTGGAGTATAGTAAGCATACCATATTTAATATTCATATATGACATAGCAGCACTAGCTTTTTCGAGTTTGTGATTTGTCCGTAAGAACAAATTCTTGACTTAGCATGCAGTTTGTGGCAACTCTAGAGAGGAGGAGACGGGGTAGTATGTACAGTAGCCGTGCTTGGCCGTCCGCAGGGAGGCTTCGTGACACTCCGTTCCGCTCCTGCCGGCTATTTCAGGATTATCTGTCAAGAGAAAGGAAAGCGTGATCGCGCTTTTAGGTGACACGGGGAGAGCAGTTCGCCCAGACGGCCAGCACCGGACTAACTAAGCTTGGGCGCAGCTCGTACGGGACAGCATCCCAAACGGGACAGCATCCCAAACGGGACAGCATCCCGTATGGGACAGCATCCCGTACGGGACAGCATCCCAAACGGGACAGCATCCCAAACGGGACAGCATCCCGTATGGGACAGCATCCCGTACGGGACAGCATCCCAAACGGGACAGCATCCCAAACGGGACAGCATCCCAAACGGGACAGCATCCCAAACGGGACAGCATCCCGTATGGGACAGCATCCCAAACGGGACAGCATCCCAAACGGGACAGCATCCCAAACGGGACAGCATCCTGTATCCTCACGCTGCCTGGGAGGCGATTGCTTTTCACAAACCTGGCCGTCCTCCTCCCGCGCACACGTCCTCACGCGCGTGAGAACACGCGGAGGGGATATTTTACGTGCCAGAATACTGGAGACCGTGCGGAAGCCACGAAGGAAGGGCCTGGCCGCAGGCAGGGTGCACACCCTCAGCGCCCCGGCTGTCAGCGGAGGGGGAAGCAGCCCTGGCCTCCCGAGGAGGCTCACAAGTGCATGGGTGCCTGGCGCGATTCTCCAGCTCCCACCCTGCTCCCACAAAGTCAGGAGCGACCAGGGGAAACGGTGGAGGCAGGGCCCCTCGCCACTAACAAGCAAAAAAAAATGTACCGGGCTGGCTGCTTTCAACAAGCTATAGTGTCTTTTCAATGCACTTTTAGCAGCTGCTTATTTCCTAAAAAAATTATCTGCAGGTCAGCAAACTTCGGAGGCTTTTCACGCTTCCTTAGGTCAGGAGACCCAGGGGGATGATCGTAATGGTACCCCTGTGCGCCTAGCTAGTCACTAACCTTGCTGCTTTACCTCCACGATGTCTCAAACTGAGGGTGAGGCAACCATTTTACAGACGCAAACTCTCGCGCTTCCAATACTGCGAAGGTTAAATGCACGATGTGCCCAGCACCTGACTCAACCTGCTCACAGCATTGGAAAACACTCCAGATTTCCATCACCTGCCTGAAACGGCTGCCAGTGAAAGCGATGTCAAGAGCCAGGGGTGTGATGTTTTATCATGCCATTGCTAGTCTGTGCTCCAGACTTAAGCACAAGTCAAGGAATCGGAGCGCATCACCTGCTCTTCCTGTTTCATTTGGCACTCGACATATTTTTAAGCTGTATTTGTAGGTGGCAAGACAGTCATGACAGCACTTTGACCTACTTGTGTATTACGAAGCTAGACCGCTGCTTAATGCAATATTTATTTTAAAAGGAAAAAAAAAAAAAAAAAAGGTGTTTTGAAAATAATTTCAGCAACATACTACCTCTGACATACAGATTGCTGAGAAGAAACACACTTGCCTCTGCATGGAAGGTGCTTGTTCTAGTCCCCTGCCCGGTCACATTTTAACACCCCTGCAGTTTGGCCTGCTCCGAAACCAGTGAGGATTGCTTTGTTCAAGGTACGGCATGGCGTGGCATGCCATCCAGACTCCTAACTACTACAGACAGCTGCCTAGAGACCTCAGTTCAACAAAAATATCGCCAATGAGACGAAGCGTTTGCAGGAGCGACGTAAATGCTGTCACACCTGAGAGCCGCCCTCCTCTCTCCCGGAGGAGGAGGGGAAGAGCCCGGTTCTGCAGAGAGGCAGGATATGCAAAACCCCTGAACCCCAATTCCTACAGCACCTACAACTTGCCCCTTCTGCTTGAGCTTGCCATCCAACCCACACGGCAGGAGTGACGACTCCCATTGCTCCGGGAGGCAAGGGACCGTCTCCAACGCTATGTGCTCTCTGTACACAGCTACCAGCTCCCTGACCCCACATAACTTGCTGGCATGCCAAAAAGTCATCTCTGATTACCATCAGCACTGAAAATCCGGTGACACGCGAGGCCCCATTGTAATGACACTGTACAAACACCTGCTGCTCCAAAGGGCTTAACATCTAAATACATCATACATACAACAAGGACATATATTTTTAATGAACTTCCACCCATTGTGAGTTTGTTAGCTTATCGCCTATCTTCTGTTTCCTATTGAAATAACAAAGAAATACCTTTGCTGGAATAATAAAGCCCTGCCTGTGATAGCCCTGGTCCATCTACAGCACAGTGATTCGACAGTCCGTACAAAGAATGTAGCCGTGCTGAAAATAAGAAGTGACCAAGATTATCAGCACTGATATTTTTAGCAGGTTACAACCCAACATGTCTATGTAATTAATAAAGCAGCTTTAGCTATACTGGGTTAGCCATAATCACGCAAGTGTATTTAAAGGATCCTAAGGACTGAGTGTACTTAAAGGATCCTAAGGTCTGATTTAATGGGACACAACCTGAAATCTACTCAGTGTAAAAAACCAGAATTTCAGACACTGCAGTTGCCTACATCGCCTGCCAACTTTTGAGGGGATAAAATTGCATTTTCCTATAGCTTTTTTCTCCCCGCACAGGAAGACAGATCACTGCCCCTTATGCCGAGACATCCTAAAAGGTGAAACTGCCCCACAACACTGGTGCTCCTAATTCCTCCAAGAATGCATGACAGAGGCGGCAGAAGGCCTAATCTCAGGCTGTGTCTCGGGAAAAGGGTAGGACGGTCCCTGGTGCTTCGATCAACCCAAGCGCAACCCCCGCTGCCGCGTGCCAGGCGGGACGGAGGGCCCCGGGCAGCGTGGAGGAGCAGGGACCCCATCTCTGCTCCACTCTGGCGAGTGGCAGAGCCCAGGTAAGGACGTCCACCGCCCCGTCCCTATTCCTGCCGCTTCTCCCCTCCTCTGGAAACTCAGGAAACAGCAAAGACAATGTAAACACTTTCCTTTTGTGTGCGAGCACGTCCTGTTTACGCGGCTGTGGGTGCAGGAGGAGCAGCTGGAGCTCGCCCCGCTGCCGGCTTCTCCCGCTGCCAGTGGCTACGGAGCTGGCTTGCTCCCACATCGTCCTCACCGTGCTGCCACTCGTGCAGGGGATGGAACTAGGGCATGTTGCACCCTGGCTATTTCTAGTACACGTAGGAGTCCTCCTAGGAAAAAAAAAAAAACCCTCCAGTCTCTCCTTCAGAACAAGCTTCTCCACTGTGGAGATGCAGAACTGAGGAGCTACTTTTTTTTTTTTTTTTAAACCTTAGCCACAAAGTGTAAAACGTATCCCGTAGTCTTTAATTATATGTTCACACCCTACTTCTCAAAAAGATATCACAACTCTGCCATAGCTACATACACATGTATCAGCTTCTGCAACTGTTTTTTTCACTGTGTCTGACAGAGAAACATAAAATGCTAAACTGCTTTACATGGAAAACACACTGTGAACCTCTTCTGTTTAATCTACAAACGAAGTAATAAACTGTGATGGAAGACGGAGGCTATCTAACTCTGCATCGCTACTAATTGCTCCATCATCTACGTGCTGAAAAAGGAGAAGCTGTACAGAACATACCGACCAAGGAACATCCCTGCAAACACCTATTACAGAGTCTGCCCTCCCTCGTTACTTGTAAATAGGTGCAACAACCTTCATGTTCGCTACTGAATTACATCTTAAATGTACATATGTATGACTCGTCACATTCGCAGTGATACTATTATATCATTATACTTCACAGTAACTTGAGATAATGTATTGACACTTTTACCAGGGTATATATAAGCATAAAAAACCTGAAAAATAAGACTACACAATGCATGTGCATTGTCCCATGTACAAAGGTCTACAGGTCAAGCATGGGAAAGCATTTTCTCATGCTCTGTATGAATAAGATCCACAGGTATGGATACAGATGTGCCAGAAAACATACCTTCTGCTCCTGCAGGAAGAGATCTAGCAAGAATGCTATTTCTAGCAGAAGCAGAATGGCCTGGTGCTTATAGTCTGGGGTAGTAATGCACAGAAGATTTAATAACAGCAAAGGGCATTTTTTGGAGGCAATCACAGACATAGGGTACCCTCTCCATTGCCTTCTTGCTTGGTACCCGTTTGAAGTGCCAGAAAGCTGGCTACCCTTAGACTGAAATCATTAAAATTGTGCCAATGTTAGTTACTAGATCCCACTGAAACTGCAAATACATACAGTGAACCTAAATTCCTGCAAACTACTTTCTAACTGCCAAGAAGCGCTTGCCCTTCCAAATTTTCCAGCTCTTTAGAGGCGGCATTTTCAGCTCCCAAATGCCAAGACTTGACTTTCTCTCTTTTCTATCAGAGCATGGCTCTTTTAGACCTTTACCTTCAGGACCTCTGAATGACCACAGCGGTCATTAAGCCCCCTGTGCAACACAGCACGTCCCTAAATTCAGCCAGGGTTGCTCCTAAGGGTGATGCAGTTCTGCAGTGTCGTCCATGGGAATGACAACCACGAGAGGTGTTACTGCCAACGATTTCAGCTTCTCACCAACCCACCGTATGCAGCAGACCAATCGACATCAGCTTGGGACTTCCTCAGACCCAGCAAATGCGGCTGCGACCGGTTATTGTCTCGACTTAAAAGGTAAAATTGAAAATCTCTTTTAAATTAAGGTGGAAATTCCACCCTCGTGAACTCTCTTCTGACACTCAGGTTACTACGTGCACTGCCTTACTTGATACCGTTCCCGGAATTAGCCAAATTACCTAGAATCATGACTGGGTACTACAAATTTCAAGAATACCATTTGGCTTTAGATTTTCTGTTTTGAAGCTACAACTCATGAAGCTTCTTTATTCCCCATGTCTTAAATTCTGTTTCCAGCTGTGGATTTATTATACAATGATGAGTACAGAAAATTTACCATTCTGCATGAATTCAGTGTACAGGAACTCTTGTTCAACTAAAGACCTGTCACAGTGGATCAGCTGGAAAACATGACTTCGTATCTACCTCCAAGATGCTTCTCTTTCAGAAGTTCTGAAATTGTTTCTCCAAATTACACTTTGCTCTACCAGTGTTAATACATTTCAAGGGGGGATTAAGATCGTATTTGACCTCCACGTTGTGAAGCACTTATCCCTCCAAAAATGAACTCATACATAGTTAACATTTTAGACTGCTCAGCTTTTCATTTAAGCACAATGTAGTAATAGGAGTTTCTTGTAGACAAGATTCATTTCAGATTATTTCAGACATGTATGCCTCAGCTGGTCACCCTGTTTTACATCTTCCTAGCCTACCTCAGGCAACTTATTTTAGCATAAGACAGATTATCAACTCATGATGCTTTTTTCCCCTCCACCAAATATAAGAGTCTGTGGCAAACAGTTCACACTGAGGTGTTTAACTTCCACACACCTGCGTCAGGGCAGATGAATCCTACCACAGTGACATTTTCTATTTTCGTGGTTTTCACACAAGTAGCAGACTGGTCAGATATATCTAGGGTATACATTAAAAATGACAGATATTTTCAGACAGCCGACTCATATCAGGCTGTCTCATAACTTCTCCCGCTTTCTAAAAATAAAACTAACACCAAGTATTTCTTCCCTTTGACAAGAAACCCAAGCTATTTATATTTCTCCATGCCTTTGGGAAATGCCTCCATCTCTTTATTTTTCATTTTCTTGTAGAATGCTCTTTTGTGGCATGTGCCTTGTCCTTGTTCTTCAAAATAAATCCGTCTTTTTTTTTTTTTTTTTTTTTAATCAGAAGTGGAAAAGGATGAGTAAATATTCAGACATTTGCTGAGAGTAATCACTATCATATCAATTATGCTTTGTCTTACTTAATTTTTTACATAGTCTTACAGATGGACTTCACATCCTATTTCTCCATGACTTCAGCAGCAGCACCTCCACGGAACTGAGCTTTCCAACCCGCCGCCCCAGGACTCTCACCGACACTCCCCCAAGGGATGGGATTTCATAGAATCGTCTAGGTTGGAAAAGACCTTTAAGATCATCCAGTCCAACCATTAACCTACACTACCAAGCCCACCTAAACCAATCAAGGGTAGACTAGACTAAACCATATCCCGAAGTGCCACATCTACCTGTTTTTTGAACACTTCCAGGGATGGGGACTCCACCACCTCTCTGGGCAGCCTCTTCCAATGCTTGACCACCCTTTCCGTAAAGAAATTTTTCCTAATTTCCAGCCTAAACCTCCCCTGGCGCAGCTTGAGCCCATTTCCTCTCGTCCTATCGCTAGCTACTTGGGAGAAGAGACCAACACCCACCTCACTACAACCTCCTTTCAGAAGAATTAATTTGCCCCCGTCCTCCACTGGCTGGAGCTGGCTCCAACTCTCGCTTGCACTAGAAGCAGCCTGCCTGCTCCTAACACTCAGGGTGGAAAGGTGCTGGGGTACGCACACCTCATCTCTCCCACCTTAGCTGTTGTCCCGCTCCCTTTCCTGGCCCCGGCACGAGCTGTAATTCCCGCTGGAAGTCCCTTCCTGACCTACTGTCTGCACTACATTGCAGGTTTTGTCACTGCCACAAGAGCTTCTCTTCCTTGTCTCTACCACATACATTTGCGCATTTGCGCACCCATCATCTAACCTCAGGCCTGCGTCACTCATCTGTCCCTGTCCACTTCAAAATTCACAGTCACCAGTTTGCACCCCTGTAAACCTAATGTCAAACAAGCATCTTTCTGCGGGTTCATCTGCAAATACTGAAAAGAAAAAAAAAACCCAGTAAACGTATCCCCAAACAAAACCTAAAGGAACTACTAATAGGGTCGGAGGGACCTGCTGAAAGCAATTTGTTACCCTTGCTATCACTGTCAATCACTTCATCACTTTTCACAAACACATTGAGCTCCACCTTGCGTCGCTGGCTTCTTTCCTTTGCTACCCTTCCTCCCTCGATGGCCAGAAACCTCATCCTCATTTCCAGCACATTATGATTTAATGTATACGTGCTTCATTTTTCTTACCAACTGTGGATCTCTCCTCAATTCAGGGTTGAAGGAGGATTTTTTTCTTATTGCTTCTCCATTAATCCAATGCATCCCCAATATATTTGTCTACTTTGCTCATCGATAAGGTGACCTCTGATTTGTATACAAAGGGTGACATGTCTAGGCCACAGATGATCTCCTTGGTTGCCTGCCCACGCAGTAACTAACAGAGGGGGCATCAGGTGTTTGTTTCCTGAGGGGAGAAGGTCCTATTTGTTTGGCTTTCCCACAGCCCATCCCCTGACATGGTAATTCCAGTGCCCTGCTCCACCCTCTCTTTTCTTCCCTAAATCTGAGCATGCCCAGTTCTGTCTGTCCCATATGTTGATAATATGCCTCTGGAAATGGCTGAGGGTCAGATGTCCATGCTGGGCACATCTGCTAGCACATTTTCATCCCATCAGACACAAGTTGTTGGCCATCAGGGTGTCATAAAGCTGACAGAGATGTTGTCTGAATCCAGTTCTTCATGATGATCTAAAGAGAAGATCAAGGCAAGTGTGGGATCCGAAAGGGCTCAAGGATTAAACAGCATCATTCTTCTCATTTAATATTCATGAGGTCCTGAAAGAGAGTCCAAAGCCACTTGTGCTGCCAACTCCTTAGTGTGCTTACAAGCTTCAGTAGGTATTTACTCAAGTAATAATGTATAATATTTAAGTTCAACTTAATAGGTATTTACTCACTCTGAAGAAACAGGACTAGTTGTTTGAGAAATTAAAGCAATCTGGCTTTATTTATTCTTCCTTAAAGTAATAAATAATGCAGTACTAAAAATTGATCATAACATACTGTAGTATATTCTACCAAAATCTATTTTTAACTAACCACACAGGCAGCAGATGGACTACATAGAAATGAGAAAACCACTGCTATAATATTTTAGGAGCACCGTACAGTGGCTGTTTTGAATAGCCACTCAATTTTACCTTTCAGCAGGTCTGAGCTACTGCAGTCATCTGTGTTTTTCACTTCCTACTTTCAGGTCATTTTCCTTCTCTTCTTGAATTTTAGAAACTGCCAGAATAGGCTTATGCAGAGGAACTGAGAGCACAGAGGACTGAGAGGCCAAGCACAAGTTGTGCATTACCTGTGAAGGTGCCCCTATTCCTCTTGTAGGGGTGCTACTTCTCCAAACCTGCATTTTCTTAGGTGTCCTCACCTAGCCTTTTTTTTTTCTTCTTTTAACAAACCCTGCTTTATATTTTCCTCTTGCACATCATATATGCCCAAATCATGCAAAATGAGGCTGCCATTACACATATGGCATCCCTTTTAGGCAAACGCTGCCAACTGCACGCAGAGCACGGCTAGCGCTTCTGCGAGTTCCCCAGCTCTGAAACCCCTCCTCTCCCAAAACCTGGCACTTCAGTTCAGACTCCCTTCCAAGCAAGAGACGGTCCACTGCAACATCCAGAACTTAAATCAAACACAGAAAGGTACCAAATTTATGTTCATCAAGGTATACTCATCAGACACCACATACAACGCTTGTGTCAGTTTTATAAAACCCACTGTATTGGAACTTCTCTGGGGAAATCCTGGCTTTTGACTGCTTACCGCTTCCTTAATTTTCTTCTTATCTGAATACTCTCACATAAACAGACATACATACTATTGTGTGTCACTGCAGATAATACTGCGCCAAAAATGAAGTCAGTCAAAGTTAACAAATCTCTGCCTCAAGCTGAAAGTCACGACAGGTACAACACACAAACAAATAAATAAATAGGTGTTTCCACTACGGTTACGTGGGCAGCCTCCTGCACACTCAAGGCCAAAGACTGGCATTTCTGGTGGCCAATAAATCATACACCGAGATAAAAATATGATATTTGTTTAATTCAAGGGAAAATAGTTGGAGCAGCTAGAGATGTCCAGATGCAATTATTTCAAAGAACAGAATCCCAAACAAGTACATTTGGAGCTCTGCACTGCACTGTGTTGTTAAAATTTTATGATGGAAAAAAACAGACTCACACGAGCTGTATGTACATGTTAAGCACAATGAAACAAACTCATTTTTTCCCAAATGCCTACAAAATGCGTTGACCTCAGAAAAATTTTCCTATGTTTAAATAATAAATATACGCCCCAAAAGACTTCAACTCAACTTGTTCAAGTATCATTTGTTGAATAATTGAAAGCAAGAACATAAAAGGACGTTACCATATCAAACATAAACGCATTTTTTTAATTGCAATGATATGAAAGCTAAAACAGTCTATAACAGGAAAGGGAAATATGTCTTGATTTTTGTTACATAAAAGAGGTGTTTGCCTTTGTTACTGCTCATGTTATGTGACACTGCCATCTAGCAGGCTATCAGAGGAACTCAGGTTTCAGTCCTCTACAGGGGTGGGGATGTGTGAGGGGGGAATTTCTTAAAAAAAAAAAAAAAACACCAGAGATTTTCCATTTCTTCCCACTGGCTTCTTGTATATGAGCATGTGATCTAAAACTGTATGCAAGCCTGCCAGAAGTCTTCATCATCTACACAGAAACAACAGTCTATCTTAAGACACCAAAAAATGTTATTAAAAGTAAACCAAAGACTTGGTTAAAGTTCGCATGAGACTTAAAACAGACTTCCTTTAAAGTTTCCAGGGCAATCTTTTGGTTTTGCTTCCTTGCTGCCTTACAGTTAAAGAAAACAAAGTTTTGCCACATATTTTGTAATGTCAGTTGTTTCAAGGCAATTCAAAGGGTCTTTTCTTGACACTGCTTGAGATTTGTTGTGGGCTTTAAGATTGGAAACTCTTACTTCTTGAGCCTGCAAACTGTTAATTCTGAAAGTTACAGCTACTTACATGTAACTCAGTGTCTTCAGACAACAAAACTTGATTGAATTGAGGCTAGTGATTCTTGGGTGTCTAGCATGAAAGAGGCAGCAAGCGGTTTACATTTGCCTTTCCTACCGTGACAAGCTATCGCTATACCTTCTCTAGAGGAATGACTCTTCATGATCAAGGACCGTTTAGGTTCATTTTTCCAGCCTGGTGCAGATACAAGGTGAGATGTCCAGTCCTGCACCCCAGATGCCAAGGCTTGCTAGTACCTCTACATGGATGGGCTTGCTAGATGCCCGACGCTGTTCTGCCCAGGGCTCGCTCCCTGCAAGCATCCCCTCTGATAATGTGTCTGAGAAAGGAGCTTATTCTTCTATCTCCTTTGTTGGAATTTTTCATTCAAATTGCCTTTTCTGTTGTTAGAACAGAATTTTCTATAGGAGTATTTAATGTGGGACTCTATGGAATTTCTAGACCAAAACTTTCAGTCAAAAAAAAGACAAGAATTGTTTAGATACTTATTATTCACAGCAGAAGTGCTTTCCTACCTGTTCCCCCACTCCCTCAGAAACTGCAATTAAAGCTCTTCAAATCACTAACAAGAATTTTGCACAGGCCCTTATTTGTAATGTTGTTGTATACTGGCATTAAAGATGTAAATAACATTTGTTTCCCCTTCCCACCTTCCTTCTCAAAAGCTTGCTTTCAAGCAACAAAAAAGACTGTTTCCTACTACCTTCCAGATTTTCCAAATCATTTTCTCAGTATGTTGCTACTCTTCTCCCCATTTACAAGTGCAGCAGGTTTCCACAAGGAGGAAAGGCATCGTGAGACAGAAAAAGCCTTGTCGCTCCTCAGCAGCGCCGACGACAGCCCTTTGCCCTGCCGGAAGGCTTCCCAGGGTTAGGCTAGAGAGGAAAGCCCTTTTTGGGGACACCACGGAATATTTGCAAGAGGGAGCAACCGGCGCTTCTGCTTTACACAGAGGAAGAAAATAGCTTGAGTAGGTGCCACGTGACATTTCGGTCTAAGGGGAATTGGCCTCCTCTGGGAGTGGCAGCTGCCTTTGTGGGCACTTTGGCAAGGAGAGGTGCTCTGTTGCTGCACGTCTGTCCTGGTTTAGCCCCAGCCAGCAGCAAAGCACCACGCAGCTGCTCGCTCACTCCCCCTGCCCCAGTGGGATGGGGGAGAGAATCGGAGGAGTAAGAGTGAGAAACACTCCTGGGTTGAGATAAGAACAGTTTAATAATTGAAATAAAGTAAAATAGTAATGCTAATAGTAACAGTATAATAATGATAATAATAATAATGATACACGAAGCAAGTGATGCACAATGCAATTGCTCACCACCCACCAACCAATACCCAGACAGTTCCCAAGCAGCGATCACTGCTCCCCGGCCAACCCCCCCCAGTTTATATCCTGAGCATGACGTCATATGGTATGGAATAGCCCTTTGGTCAGTTTGGATCAACTATTCTGGCTGTGCCCCCTCCCAGTTTCTTGTGCACCTGGCAAAGCATGGGCAGCTGAAAAGTCCTTGACTAGCATAAGCAGTACTCAGCAACAACTAAAACATCAGCGTGTTATCAACATTCTTCTCCTACTAAATCCAAAACACAGCACTATGCCTGCTACTAGGAAGAAAATTAACTCTATCCCAGCCAAAACCAGGACAACGTCCTGGCCCCCCTCCCTCCCAAGGGAGCTGCCACGCACGGTGTCTCAGATCCCCACTAAACATTTGGCATGTTCGTATTTTACTTTTTAAATTCTGGGGCAAATACTTTAATTGTTCTTTTGTCTGTGGCACTCTAATGTAACATAACTTTTTATTTTCACTTCATTGTATTTTTACAGATTTTGACAAAACTGAAGGCTACTGAATGATTTCATAATTAATATCTGCATAATTGCCACCTAATTTAGTGCAAACGCTGATGCATAATTTAAAACAGCTGTGCTTGATAATCACAAGCCTTAGCACAAGCCAGCCTGTTGATCTTATATTTCTTTTCAGACATGGCCTATGAGTATTTCATTTTTCTATTGGCTCTGCCTTTTAATTTTTCCTTCTTGCTTAAAGGTCATATAGTAGAATAACGTTGTCACTAAATAAGATCTTTAAGCAGCATCCTCTGTAATGCTATTTTTATACTGTCAGTCTTTTGCCCATTTTCATTGCTACAGAAAGTAAAGCCATGTACTGTTCTGCACTGAAGTGGTGTGAGCAAGACTATTTTCTTTAAAATAATTTGGAATTTGGTAATTGCCCTGTAATAAGCAACAACTGAGGAAGTAACCACTGAGCCTAAGGACACAGATTAAGACACAGAAATGCTGGTGTCTATCTCCCGTCGCAGTCAATGGGGTGATACAGCCTAGTCAGTGCGCAAGCAGAGCCTGGAGATGACTTCATGTGATCACCCACTGCAGGCACAGGTCATTTGCTCACCAGGCTTTTAGTACCATTTGGGCTAAGGCCTCCTGCCTGTTGTCCAGCTGCCAGTTCACAAGCGTGCAGATTTGTCTGTAGGTCCTCAATTGCATCTGCCAAACTTGTCAAAATGTTTTGGATAACCTAGACATCCAAGGTTATCTTAGGACAATCTTAAATGTCAGTACACACATGTTTAGGCAACTGAACCAAGCCCTGCGTGACTTTTGAAGAGTGAGCCAGACTATTCTCCAGACTTCATCTGACTGTGCTGATAACCTTCACAGTCTACAGTGGGCACTTAAATGTCTAGCTTGCATGTAGACACCCATACTCAGACATCAACACTTAGGTGTCTTAATTTCGGGCTGAGTCCTAACCTTTTAATCCTTGTAGCACTCATCAATGCATGTATGTAAATAAGCAATAGTATGACTTTCTACTCAAGAAATTTAAAGCCCCCCAAAACAGGTGTTGGCATTATTCAAAATTTAAATTCAGTCCCAGAATTCAGAATAACCCCACTCTCAAATACTGCTAGGATAGATCATCCTCTGTGAAATCTTATGGCTACCTGTGAGCGAAGCTGAGGAGGTAACAGTTTCCTGGCTTACTCGAGTTCTGCTAGTCCACTAGCTACAGGAGTAGTAATGAAAAGCTTTGTTAAAGACCTCTGAAGTATATATTTACAAACAATTACTGTATTAATATTTTAAATAAGATGTTTTACATACCTCTGCCCACATGCATGCACTAGAGGGAGCTAGGACCAAATCCTCCGTATACATGCTCTAACGCTGCTTCTCACCATCATTTCACACTTTTTGGAACTTTGCTCGTTCCATCCTCCAAGAAAACGTCATCAGCATCCCCAGACGACTGAACATAAGTTCATTAAAGATCTAACCCTGAAGTGAGGTTAGGCAGCTGCAGCTTCCAGCCCCACTCTGGTGGGAACGGCTGGAGCAGTTGTGAAGGGGGGAAGAGGAAAAGGGGGAGGGACCTCTCACCTCTGATCAGTCATGCTCCCAGACTGCTCATGTACCTTTGGAAGTCCACCTGCCTTTCACTGGAAAGCCCAAGCTGAAGTCCCCCCTCCATCCCCTCTCATCACAGCCTGGCAACCAGAGTAAGCGGGGACACCCCTTCACAAGATGTCTACACTCAGTCAATGGCAACACCACCAGCTTGTGTATCAACTGAGTCATTTTTTAATCAGGATTTGTAAAACAGGGTTTGCTAAAGCACTTTTAACCCATCCTGTTTTCATTGCGCTGACTCAAAGCGATTCTCCTCCCCTCTGAAGTACGCTGCAAAAAAATTATTTTGGTTTTAAAACCTAACTTCCAGAAGTCAGGAAAAGCAAGAGACTTCCAATTTTCCACATGTTCTTAACTGGTGCCACCCTGCATGGATGTACTATGGTATACCATTCAACCCTACACAATCTCCTCACGTGCCTTGTGCCATATATTGAATGCACAATGCATAGAGTTGCTAGCCAAGCATGACTGACAGTGCGTGTGTCAATGCAGGCACATTTTGAGCTACTACTCATGTTATTTTCAGAAAGAAAGGGCATACAGAAGACATGAGACATAGTTCATCTTTTTTCAAAATACAAGCTGACAGCACATACTAAATAATTTACTGGACCCAACAGAGCTGTTAGGTTTTTTTTAGCCATCAGCTGAGACTCCATAACTTTGGGGATGTTGACTTTTCCTTCCACTGGTGCTTCAAGGACACCGGGATCACCACACTCAACCCAAGGAAGTCCAGCAATCTTTCCCCAGGCCAGAATACTAAACCAATGATATTCAGCTAAATGATTAAGCCCTGTTACAACTTTCTTTTTGTGCCTGGCATTGTGAAGAGAAGCTGAAATGGGACGGGCTGAAGGCTGCAGGTTGATTAAAAAAGTGCGGTAGAGACACTGGCAAGAGGAATCCGTACCCCACAGATATGTAAAGCAGTGTGGCACAGACCAGGAAAGGAAGTTTTATCTAGATGGGAATAAAAAAGCCCTTTTCTGAAATACACAGGAGAGTTTAAATCCATACAAGAGGACACAAAGGATGTTACGACCTTGAACAAATTCTTAACCCAAGTTGATTACCTGTTCCTTCTACGTTTCTTGGGCTAAAGAAATACTGGGAGTTAGGACCACAGAGTTACTATGGGGCCTTTCCCAGTGTTGTAGCTTTGTCTCCAACTCTTAGGAGGTTGTAAATAAACAACAAACTTGGAGATTTGCCTCTTATAAAGAAAAAGTAACTGCTACTACTTTCCCTACTTTCAAATACACAGTTTTTTTACAGTAGCTTTTAAAGATTTACAATGACTAAAACAAAGACAGGAGTGAGTTGAAAAAGACAGCGATGGCACACGCTACAGAAGCCAACGAGAAAAGCTGCTGGGGTGGGACTCATCTCCTCCATGTGCAGTGGTGCAGAGCTTTGGTTACGCACCTACGCTCCTTCCACAGGCAAGAGAAAGAGGCAGGACCCTCCAGGGCAATTTACCTTGCCCTAACACGGGCTTCTAGAAAAGCAGATGAACTAGATGCCAAACTTCTAAATGGCTGAAGCTAAAAAAGTGGAAACCCATCCCCGTGTTAAACTATCCTTTAATTTCAGCATGGAGTTATATGTACACACACACACACACACAAATATATGCAAGTAAATAAATACAGACAGATACTTTTTACAACTCCTGTTAAATTTAAAATGCTCTAATCCTCCAATGCAAACAAAATCTGCACTGGGAAAGGAGGGGCTCTGCCTGCTGTCCTGCTAGATGAGAAAGTGCATTAAGGCACACCTATGTCTCCCCAGTGGCACTAGGTACTCGTGTGAAAGTATTCCCATTAATGAAAAAAAAAAAAGACTGCTTACTGGTCCTTTTGTAGGTGTACATGTATTTATTCAACTTCAGCCACAGTCGGCCCCTCTGGCGCTCCGGAGTGCAGGTGGTGGAGCTGCCCTGGCTGCACTCCCGTGCTGGAGAGGGGCCCCAGCTGACCCCCTCCCCAAACCGCCCTGTTTTCTCATAGTCCCTTGGCATCTTCAAGTCCCTCTGTCACCAATTTGGGATCACAAAACTACACTGGATACCACCAAACAATTTTCTGCTGCAGATGCTGTTCTGGGAAGGACAGTGAAATGCACCATTTGCCTGCTGCACTTTCTTCCTTGTTCCAAGCATTTTTTCATTAAAACAAGCTAGCTCTCAGAAAAGAACGCACAAAACGACAAACCTCTTTTGATGAAAATGCTAGAAGCACAAACACCACAATGTTGGCAAAAGAGCCTTTAAAAAAAAAAACCAGAGAAAACGGACTGGTTTTTGTTTCTTTAAGAAAGTAGGGTGTATTTCAGAGGTAGTATATTTTTCCTAAATTATTATAAATAAACTCTTGCAACAACTTCTGTTTTTCCATGGGATACTTAGATAGTTTTGGGACTGACAGTTAAAAAAAAAAAAAAAAAAAAAAAATCTGCTGGTATAACATTACTAAACAAAGCATTTTGACTGATTTCTTTGTAATTCCTTGGCAGGTGGAGGGGAATGAATCAACGGGTGAGCGTTTCTACTAGGTCTGCAACAGCTTGTCGGTCTGGCCAGGAGCAACACAAGGAAAGGTGACGGGGCCATAGCCCTTTGCTTTCGCTCGGTGAGCAAATCTGCTTGCTTCCTCCTCAGTTTGACCTCTCAAAACCTGAGGGAAAACAGCTCTCAGGGGGAAGTGCCTGAGCGTGGTCCTGAAGCAACAGAAAAGCCAGAGTGACCCAGCTGCTGCGCAAGCCCCTCTCCGGGCAGATGCCAGGCGTGTCAGGGTGGGAATCTCTACAGCCCCAACGGAGGAGTCAAAGCTACACACTCAGAGCTGCAACAGATACCTCTTCCCTGGGAATCAGGTCCCAGGAGGAGGGGGAAACCCTACCAACATGAAAACTGCCATTAACGTAACAAACCGCAGAAGAAAAAGAGAAAGGATCATCTTTCCTGGCCTGCCTCTGCCAATAACCCTACCGGTTCTTCGTAACAACGTCCTTCCTCGGGGAAATATAATTCCCAGGTTAAAAAGACACTTGCAAACATAAAGCAGGCATGGTCATAAATATCTCAAGTGCTGTTTTGATCACTAGCATTTACAGAAAACATACAATTTTGTTTCTATTTTTTTTTTTTTTGTTCCAGCTACCTTGTCCCGCTTGTGATTTTAGGCAGCTTCCTTGCTTACAAATTAGTCACTTCCACACACGGCATGGAGAAGGCTACATTAACACACCTGAACCGTTTGAAACCTGTGATGATCTTCCTTTTGAACTTAGGAGTTAATAATAGGCTTTTGTAAGTAGTCCAGTACTACGGTGATTCTAACTCCAGCTGGGTTAATTACACAGTAATTAGGTACAAACATCGCAACACAAAACACAGCTACATCATTATTTGCAACAAATGTTAACTCTAAATAAGTGCAACCTGTCCCACAAACACTTGCTATAAACGACTTAAAAATAAAAGTAAAATTTGATGGGGTAAACACAGGAAAAAAAAAAAAATTCTCCGGGAGAATTTTTTTTGTTAAAAAAAAAATTAAAATAAAAATCTCAGCACTCATTTAGAGTTCGGGATCTTGTGAAAGAAAGCTTTAAAAGGAGCAAACCTGATTTGCTGTGGCTGTTGCGGCGAAGGGAACACTTGTTGCAGGAGTTGTTGCTGCAGAGACAGTGGCGGCCGTAGCGTTGTGCATCATGGGTACTTTCAGGAGGGGAACCATGGAAGCAATGAACAGGAGGGTGCAGCATTATGGTAAGAGAAGTGGTATTTTTGGCATGGTGAATATCAAGAGCGGCAAGCCATCGTCATGGGTTAAACCGGCAGATGGCATGCAATCACAGTGCAAAGCGAGAAAGCGTGGCGGAGAAATAAAAAAAAGGGAAAATAGCTTATTACAAGTACAATTAAAGGAAGGTTGTCAACACGATCGGCGATTCCCAGAAAAAAGGACAAGGACCATTGAAAATGCGGGTGTTATCTCTAAGAACAGGATTACTTGTGCAAATGAGGCCTCTACCAAAATAGCCTGTTACCTGAGAATTGTTACATGGGCAATTTGTTTTCCCCCAGTATCAATATAAAGCACTCCAAAATAAAATTCTGCTAAAAAAAATACAGTGGGAAGGAAACTGATAAATGTTTATCTTAATTTTTAAACACAATTAAAAAATGAATTATTTTCATGTATCTTCTTTTTGAAGTAAGCCAGATACTCGCTGTCTTCCTTTACAATTCAATTTATGCATTTTTTTTCTACTAGCACTGCATAACTGCTAGACTTTATCAGAGTTAAATTACCGTCTGCTTTGAGGCAAAAATCAGGAGAAGGATGATAATAATTTTCCTGATTTAAATACTACTTTGTTTGATCTAAAAAAGCAAGGTCGATTTTGTGAAAGCTGCTGCTTTTGCTCATTTTAAGAATGAATTTTAATCAGCATCTTCATGGGAGAATTATCAACTTGATGTTTTAAAGGCTTGATATTTTAACTGCTTATCTGAGTAGTCCCACAAAAAAAAAAAAATCACTGGGATAGGGCTATAGAATAGAAGAAAGATTACTTTTCTGTCTCAGGGGCTGTTGCACTGGACTTCCATTTTTCCATGCCCAAAATGTTAAGTCCAAGCTGCAAATATATTTAAAGGAGGGGCGAGATTCAGATCCCAGGTTTCAACAGAACCTCTGTGGATCAAAGTAGGCATTTCTGGGAAACGCTGATAAAACTTTCTAACACACAGCAAAAAGGAGAAATAGGCACACCACTATGAAACTTTAAAACACTGATGAAATTTGCTGGCTTTTTCCAGTATTTTATGATTTTATAGTACTAGACAGTATAAATTATAAAGAGAAATAAAACTTTGAAAACTGAAAAGCAGACTGGAATTCATGGTATTATGCTTTTGCAGTGTAGTTGTTATAGCAGGTGATATTACATCTGAACTGCGGCTTTCATCTGCAAATCTAAACACTCTGCAAAGTCAACCAGAAGGACAAGCGAACCTTTAATTCTAGTCATTGTCTAAATCTCGCCTACCATTTTTGAAACAAGTTGAATATACATCATATACAATACAAAAAGAGATCAATAAAGAAATTTGGAACCTACCAATACTGGTAGCGGGTGTCATGCACAAAACTGACCCTGCGTGTCATGCAATGATAGGTGAAAAAAGTGGATAAAGGGAAGAAACAGGTTAGCCATTTAGAGTTAACATTCAAAGTGAGATTCAAGCATAACCACAGAGAAGTAAGTTAGTTAAATGAAACTGTAAGGTCATTCATAGTTTTGCTTTAACACAAAAAAGGTGATTATGTTCTTACTAAACTCCTACCTGAGTATACTGCGTGACTTTTGGCATGTTTCTGTGTATATACAAGATACTTCATAAACTTTTTTATTTAGTACCTTTATTCTTTCACTTAGTACTTCTGCAGCAACAGGTTTTCATTTATAGAAACACCTCTGGTTAAATATTACACATCTTTGGTTAAATATCACATTATCTGGGAATTTTAGAACTCATTGCATAATTCAGACAGCTCAATGTTGCGCAGATCAACATTCACCGACTTTTTGACGTGCAGCAGAGAAAGACGTTAAAATGGAATTAGCCAATATTGTTCCGCGGGGGCTTTGCCAAATTTAATGTACTTGTTCTTAACATAACACCTGAGATGGAGAGGTGCTTCTGACCAAAGAAAACACTCCTGTGACCACTCCCCAAGCTAAACACCTCAAAGTGTGTAATGTTCCAGCAAAAGGCTCCCAGTACACCTCAACACCTCAAAGATGCTCTGGAAGGACTGCTCACCTGCCATGCAGTTTAGGTTTGGTGCCTAGTCCACCTTTAACCTTTCTGGGAAGACCAAATGAAAAAGAAAAAAAAAAAAAAAAGAAAAAAAAGAGAATAGCATATTTTCAGTACAGTGCATATAGCAAGCTGGTGAAGGTGAGCAGGTAAGGAGACTAGTTGCAGGTACATGCATATTTGATACAAGGTCAAATATGTTTCCTGTATTCCTGCTTAATTACTACAGCAGCCCCTTATCGGACCATTGCAGTAGCAGTGTAACTATGAATGACCTTACCCAAGAACAGTCCCCGGAGAATACACAAAGCTCCTCCTCTAGAGGCTACAGAAACACTAACAAACAGCAATGGGAAGAGAGAAAAGATCTGTTGATTTTAAGATCATTCACCAAACAATAAGGAGAAGGTGACAAAGCAATCAAACTGATGTAAAACAAACAAAGTGCAGAACTTCAGAAGTAAGCCATGCTAAGTCAAGCCCCACACTTTATTAGGGGAGCAAGTGGTTAAGAAAGCAGAGAAGTTATATAAAACAATTAAGTTTTATATATATTCCAGCAGCAAAACTTGTCTTAAAATTTAACTTAACACACACAAGGAACACATTTGAAAATTATACCAGTTCAGAAAATATCACATCATCATTTAAAATCCAACAGATAATGTCATGCATTGCTCCTTCGACCTGGGTGGCATGACGGTCCTAACACCCACCAAATCCAACCTGCCCAGGAAATGTGGGAATATCAGGCGTAGCATCTTTAATGAAAAACTCATGAGACCCACTCATATAGATGGGGTTCCCCTTTCCTAAGCTCCTCCCATACCCCACTCCTCTCTCCAACATCCTTTCTAGGTGCTGCACAAAGAGCAGGAGGTTCGGCACCATGAGAAAGGTTTTCCATGCTGGGCCTGGGCTCCATCTGCTATCTTATCCCTCCGTTTCTTCTTTTTTCATGCACTTGTTTTGGGGCTTGCCAACAACCTGGCCCTCAAGGTTTGGTTCCAAGAGCCACCCTTCCTACCGTCAGAAATTTGTAAGATAAGACTATAATTACAACTATTAGTTGGGAAGAGGGATGGACAACAAAAAGCACAAAGAATAAGCTACTTAAGGAAGCATGAGCACTCCAAAAGTCTGGAAAATATCCAAATGCTATTTCATTGGAAAAGGTTTAAACTACTGTATTTTCCACAGTTAATTTTAAATCCTTGGCAATTGCAAATAATAGCGGTAAGCCCTGAAAGGGAGTGCTTAAGAGAAGGAATAATGCATATCATACTGCAAATTCTCAGGGTTACAGCGTAGAATAAATTTGTGGAAATTTCTGTATGTTTGTAAGCACAGGGCAGTCTTCCATTCATGTCCAAATAGGCAATCTCACTATTTTTTTTTTTTTTCAAACACTCCCATAAATGTCAGTATGTTTTCTGCCACAGATATTCTGGTGCACCAATGTGCTAAAAATACGGCATGCTATAACTTACTATTATAAATACAGGGGCAGGCTCCAAGGTTGTTACTCAGGCCTTATAGCAAAATTCCATGAAGTCAAAGCCATCTGTGTTTGTTTTTATCTTTAAAAACATATGGGAATGCTGATAGATTGGGAAATCATCGTGTGTTGCGTTCCATCCCTTGTTTAACCGACATTATTTCTATAAACTAAAATAACATCGCTGAAATGTCAAGTGCATTTGCAAACACGTAGTTTTAAACGAATCTGGAAGTTCACACTCGATAACATTCTGATACTAAAATATGTAATTTGTTAATTACAAATGAAATCACAGAATTCGTTAGGTAGGATATCTACCTTTGGGAAGTTTGGAGTGGGGGTGACTGACATAATTTAGAGGGTTATGTTGTTATAGTTTACACGAGTACCTAGCACATGCTTTCTTCTGCAGTGTTAAAGAGCAAGCCCTGCCACCAGCCACGGTGCAGTTCAAGCCACCTCTGAATGCTCTGATTTTTACAGAGTTCCGAGCACTGAAATGCAAATTATGTTCACTCGTCTTCAGATCACCCCTATGAAGAATTATAACGCCAGCCACTAGCCGCAAATGCTCGGAAAAGTTCTAGTGGCATTCCAAAATAAAAACTACGAAAACACATTTGATGCCTCAAAGCCCTTTAGTGCGGCTGCGGGGAGCGATGTGTTCTGCCAGTGCTTCCATGCAGGCATCGACTGGTGCTCCCCTTCTTGCTCGGCTCGTGCGCAGCTGGGGTAATCCCCACGGCTGCAAAACAGCTCCCGAGGGAGCAGGAGGATGCGCCTCGGCCATGGCACACTTCCCGTGGCATCTCTGAAGCGTCATGCTTTTCCCAGCATTTTTGTTAGCGGAGCTTTGCCCTCTTGTCTCCTAGGAGGGCGCTGGCAGATAAAAGTCAAAATACAGCCAATTTAAGGTAGGAAAAAGGGGGGAAAACTCTGGTCAATGATGAACGAAGCTATGAATGTGAAAAGCAGCCTAACATCATGTTGAAATTTCTCCTTCAATTCTCGTACTTTGCAGGAGGAATTAAAATAACCTGTAAATATCTGTGCAGACTTTACCTCAAGTAGGGCAGGGAGCGTAATAAAACCTTCTGTTAAGTGCAACTGCCTGACACGGAGGCTTACCTAAGGAACACAGAATTGGTTCAATGTGGGTACAACATACCTGTTGGGATAAACGCTGCATGTTGCTGCAACTGAGCATTGGCAAGAGCCTGTTGATAGTGCAAGACACTGGGATTGAAAACGGCACTGGCACCATTGCTTTTTTCAAGTGCTTGTCTCTTTGGTAAAGGGTGAAGAACACCAGGAGGAAAGGCCTGTAAATGAGAAAGTTAGTTAAAACGGCGTCATTTTTAAGACGTTGTCTGTAACTTATACATAAATACAAAAACTTATTATTTTTTAAAGCAGCTAAAGATGCCTCGCCATGCATATTAACTCAAAGCACAGCAATGTAAAATGAGTGAAATTTTGTTATTGATAGCAAAAGCGTGGTACTATTAACCTAAAACTGTAGCAGCACAACTACTGAAAAGAAAGGCCTTTAAAGCAACGAAAATGACATTGCCTTTAAATAGGTTTTCAAATATTATAGGGAGAAAAAACCACTTGTGTTTCATTGCCAAGTATTTTCTTTTTTTAATTTAAATATTGTTTCCTATTATTATACAGATTAATGGATTACGTTAAGCGTTTTCAATTACAGAAGCAGTTTTATCTCAATTCGACTTTTCATGAGAGGATATTTAAAAAAATGAAACCATGTTAGGAACCAAACTAAATTGTCTGCGTTTATTACGTATGAGAATGAGATGGATAGAGTTTCTGGTAAATTAACGAGTATGTGAAATCATTTCCAGTTGATGTTCAAAAGTAAAGCGATACAAATTTCATTAGTTGCTTCTCTGAAAAAAAAAAAAAAAAGCTACATGCAAAGCAAAAGGTGAAAGGTCAAAGTACCAGGTCTACAGTTGCTTCGAGAGGTCGCTTCATTGCTTTGGCAGTCGACTGAGTCTTTTAATAACAGGCAGCGAGCACATGATGGCAGTGGGCCAATGGGATTCAAGCGAATTAACATACAGGTAAACAGCAAGCAGAGGTGCATCATGGGAACGGCATTGCATTTGTGGATAGGTGAGAAGGAAAAAAATATTCTGAATGCAATATACAACATACAAAACACTAGGCATGCACAACAACAAAAATGTCTTCTAAAGAAATGAATATTACATTTCGAATTAGTACCGAAGCAAAAATGCATCTACTATACCTTAGTTAAAAGCATATAAGAGAGTAAAATATAGATGTTTGAAATTCAGGAAAGTTGAGTAAAACAGCAGCTTGCAGACACTATTAAGCATCGTATAAACACTTCACAGAGATGCAGAATGTTGTAAGGATACGCCTATAAGAATTCCTGATAAGTTAGTTAAGTCACATTTTAAAGCGGAAAAATCAATTTGGAAGGCTACATTTTCAAATACAAAGCACTACTGAAAGTTGTAAGGCATTACAAATGCTATTAATATCAGTGCTTGCAAGGTGAGGGTCTTTTAATTAAGAGAAGTGCGTCATTCAATAGATTTGGGGTTCAAAATGACAGAGGTTCTCCTTTTCCAATACAAAGCAGAATAAGTAATATGTCTAGTTACACTAACTTATCATTAATTCCTTTTTTTCCCCTACAGCTGGGTCATTTTCGCAGATTTTTTTTCCTTGTAACTTACCACATTACATTGAGAGGGAAAAAAGTCTTTCAGAATTTAAAACCTATTTTCTAAATTTTGCTACAACCTTCAGTACTAGCTTCAGGAGCACGGAATAAAAATACTGCTCTCAGTTCATAAGCAAACATTAACGTATGAGTTATGATACTAGTCCAGCATTACTATTTTTTTTAAAAGAAAATATTTAGGCATAGTACGTAGGCATATACAATTATGTATACTTCCATAGTAAGATCAAACTTATGACTGATATGATGGTATTCTGTAAAAAATCTTCTCATACAAAATATTACTTTCAAGTTTTATAGTGTAAATAATTCTTACAAACCTTTAGAAAGGAAAGGAAGATTTACTTAGAAATCAGAATTTTTACTTTTTTTTTTTTAAACACAGGCTGATATTTAGCTCTTTTTAGGATATGCAGGTTATGCCTATCTTGACATTAGTAAGTGGAAATAGGGAACAAAAGTGAAAAAAAACAAAAGAGGACAAGGCACAAAATGCCTACAAACAGCTTAGGGTCACAAGATCAGCTAGCGCCAACAGGGTATTTTGCAGGATAGCCCTCGCTTTGCCTATTCCTTGCTCCTGGCTTGGTTGCACCTACGTTGCATGAGGCTTCCCAATGGCCACCCCATCTCTCCTTCAGCACACTTCTGGATTACACACCCTGATCTACAGGATCTGCTCACCTCTCTGGGTCCAAGCCTGAGACATAGCAAGAAACACCTGGTGCAAACTGAGGATCTGGAGCACCTTCTTGCATCTAAGCAGTGCGCTGCACAGCTGATGTGTGGTACCCCCCATAGACACCTCCATGGGGGACATCACTCCATCTGCATGGGGCACAGCCTCAGATCCACTCTGCATCCACCACGGATGGAAGTCTACATGGAGGTGAAGCATTACAACTGAATTCAGCATTACGTGATGATGAAGTCCACAAATTCAAATCAACATCATTAAGAGTAAAGCATTTCAGTTAATTACCTTTATTATGTAAATGCAGATCTTATCTGATCACACTTGTTAGCTTATTATCTCTGTGTTTATGATTGCCTTTCTCCACTTCTCCATGCTCTTCTTAACCTCACCTCCCTGTTTTGAAGCTTTTTGCTGGCTCTCCCCTCATCTTCCACAGCAAGTTCAGTCTCACAGTCTTCCCAGCCTGAAGGCTTTAACTTGATCTGTTTCTAGACCTACTCATCAACCTTGTTTCCACGTAGTCGTCCCCTCTTTTCAGGCTTTCAGACTGACTGTCCATTATTCTCTCCCACCTTCACCTTTTCTTTCATTTTGTCCTCATAGTAAAACCTCCTTTGCCTCTTTCTGTTCCATCAGAACATCTCCTGCTCAACATTTGATCTCCTACATAACTAACAACCCAGAAAATCAATAGCTACAGACTGGAGAGGAAAAGGCTATGGAAAGGAAATAAAGATAATAATAAAAATGATCAAACATACTTAGGCATAGTATTTGTCTGCCATATGTCACATTGGTACACTGTAATATCTATCTCTGGGAATATGAGCAAGATCCACACAGGCGGAGGCCTGTACAGATGTGCAAGGAGCTCCTGACTGAACTCAAATGCAAGAAGGGAAGCACACAAGAGGTAGAAGCAGGGATGGATGCCCCAGGAGGAATAGGGACACAGCCTGAGCATGCAGGCATGGGTTAGGAGAGCCAAAGGCCACCCGTGGTTGAATTTGGCAAGGGATGTGAAGGACAAGAAGGGCTTCTCCAAGTATATCAGCAACAAAAGGAAGACAAGGGAAAATGTAGGCCCGTTGTTGAATGGCGCAGGTGACCTGGTGACACAGGACATGGAAAAGGCTGAAGTACTGAACTTCTTCTCCACCTCAGCCTTTACTGGTAAGACTGGCCTTCAGGCCAGTGGGAGACCAGTGGGAAAGTCTGAAGCAAGGAAGATTTACCCTCGGAGGAGAAGGATCAGGCTAGGGAACATTTAAACAAACTGGAGGCACACAAACCCATAGGAGCTGACAGGATACACCAATGGGTGCTGAGGGAGCTGGCTGATGTCACTGCAAGGCCACTCTTAATTATATTTGAAAGGTCACTGCAGCTGGGGGAAGTTTCCAAAGACTGTAAGAAAGTAAATGACACTCCTATCTTTAAAAGGGCAGGAAGGAAGGTCTGAGGAATGACAGGTTGGTCAACCTCGCCTCAGTCCCTGGGAAAGCCATCAAGCAAATCCTCCTGAAAACCATCTCCAAACACATGAAAGCCAACAAGGTGACGGGGAGTAGTCAGCACAGATTTATGAAGGGGAAATTATGCTTAACCAACCTGACAGCCTTCTACGATGAGACTGGCGTGGCAGGTGAGGGGAGAGCAACAGATGTTGTTTCTCTGGACTTCAGAAAGGTTTTCAATACCGTCTACCATTTCATCCTCATAGACAAACTTATTTAGTATGGGCTAAATAGGAAACAGTGAGGTGGATTGAAAATTGGCTCATCTGCCAGGCTCAAAGGGTTGTGATCAGAAACACAAAGTCCAGCTGGAGGCCAGTCATTAGTGGTGTAAAACTCAGAGAAGTAGTTGATAGACAAGATAGATGTGCTGCCACTCAGAGGCACCTGGGAAGGATGGAGAAATGGGCACAGAGGAACATCACTAAGTTCAAGAAAGGGAAATACTAAGCCCTGCACCTGGAGAGGAACAACGCCAGGCACCAGTACATGCTGGGGCCCACCCAGATGGAAAGCAGCTTGGCAGAAAAGGTCCTCAAGGTCCTGGTGGACACCCAAGTTGAACACGAGCCAGCAATGCTCCCTCACACCAAAGGCAGTAGACAGCATCCTGGGCTGCATTAGGAAGACCATCACCAGCAGGCTGAGGGAGGTGATCCTTCCCCTCTACCTCGGCACTGGTGAGGGCACATATGGAGCACTATGTCCAGGTCTGGCCGCCCCAGCACAAGAAAGACATGGACGTACTAGAAAACAGTCCCATAAAGGGCCCCAAATATGATTAAGAGACTGGAGCACCTCTCATATGAGGAAAGGCTGAGAGAGCTGGGACGGCTCAGTCTAGAGAAGAAAAGATGCAGGGGGATCTCATCAGCATATATGAATACCTGATGAGGAAGTAAAGATGGAACCAGACTCTTCTCAGCGGTGCTCTGTGACAGGACAAGATGCAATGGAAACAAATTTAAATACAAGAAATTCCATTTAAATGTAAGTTTCTGGTTTTGTTTTTACTGTAAGCATTATTTAACCATGGAGCAGGTTGTCAGAAAAGTTGTGGAGTCTCTGTTCCTGGAAACTTTCAAAAGCCAACTAGGCATGTCCTGGGCAATCTGCTCCAGCTCACCCTGCTTGAGCAGGGGGGTTAGACTAGACAATCTCCAGAGGTCCTTTCCAACACCAACTATGAATTCACATTTTAACTTAGGCTGTACATTCTTCAGTGACTTTTTACTCTCTGATGCACCACATGAATATTTGGAGCTCCCCAAGTACAATGATATATAACGCTGCCTTTTAATGCACTTCATATTTAAGCTATACGTGGTCTACAGCCTCTTTTACAGTGTCTTTCCTCTTTCTTTTGACTTGAAATGATGGGGTCACCTAAGATACCTGACTAGAAATTCCTAAACTTCAATGTACAGAAATATAGACAGAGCATTTTCTGCAAGGTCCCAGGCTGCAGTATTCATTAACCTTCAATGGTCTTACAAGCTTTGCCTACAGTGCTCTAACTCTATCCTCACCTATGCTCACCTACACAAGCACACTCTGGACCAGAGCAATACAGCCAGCTCCCCAGCTAGGAAGAAAAACCTCTTGGACACAATTTCAACCTGGGAGCAACCTGCAAGTGAACCCTACAGGTAAGCATTTGTATTTCTGCCTTACTTTTGCTCTCTAGAGCCAACTGAGTAATCTTGGTCATTCTTGGGTGGCCTTGCAGGCATGTGTCTTTTCTACCACTTCTTTGTTTGCTATGGCCATTCCAGTGATTTTTCATTCACACTATCTGATTGTTTCAAATCTATATTAAACAAAAAATAGTTGGATTGTAAAGAATCTTTTCTGTTCGGTAGTCTAAATATGCCATTAAAATATTTTGTACATACTTTTCTGCAAAAAGTTACCCTGAATTACAGGTCCCTGCCTTCTTCTCCTGTGACATTAGAATGCTAACATTTCAATTCTGTGTTTCCAAAGATGCTTCATCTTGCTCTGAGGCTAATGCAATTCCAATTACGACTTACTTAAAATCACAGGATATGTATCCAACCATCACTGAAGCACAAAAAAGTGGATCCCCTCATCTCTCTCCTTTCTTCTTTAGTATATTGCCTAGAAATATTACATTCTCTAAATGGACAATAAATATTGCACAGTAGAAGCTAATTAGAATAAAAAACCAATCTCCTTTGCTTTAATTTCCAGATGGTATTCAATTTCTGCAAGCACAGGAAAGTTTAATTAAAAATCACCCAGTTTGAAACAGAGACTGGGGATACTATAAGAGAAAGAATATTAAAATTTCAGAAATGTTCTTCTGTTTGGAGGTTTATTTTCTTGCATAACTTAACCTTTGACCCTCAAAAAGTCTGGTCTTTGCTAATTTGCTAAATACAATAGCTTCGGGTAGTTATATACTGTACTGTATTGTGTTTCTGGTAGGCTTTTTACCCAGAGAATAACTGTATTGTCTATAACTACTGTATGCACTGCCCACAAGTCCACAAACCACATCTGCTTAATTATTCGTTCACTGCCAGCAATGAGGACAATGATTCTTTGATTTGCTGCCAGCAATTCTGTCTCCCAAGTCAGATCCTGCATGCTCGATTTATTTAACTTTATCAATACCACTCCATTTAAATTTATCAACTTTCCTGGTAGCAACCGTAAGAGATATTCAATAACTGGTAAATGGATGGGCTGACTTGCCTGAACAGTTTTCAGTAAGAGCTTAAAATATCTGAAAATAGAAAGCCCTCAACCTCTTTTCTTCTGACTATAGTTACTATGCTTTTTCTTAATGATTCCCATTTTAGTTTACTACTTTTAAACCCTGTTTTTTCTAATAGAACACTTGTACCATAGAGAGATTCAAGTAACTTGCCCATGACAGTGGGATAGGCAAGAGAAGTCTCTGGGTGTGAGATTCATCTAACCAAAGTTCAAAAAGATATAGTCAACACTTTTTAGTCAGTGTGGACAGACTTGTATCTACAGAGGGCATTTTTTTCTCATCCTCAGACAAGCACTAGTGGTAGATCACACGAATGTGCTGGTTTTTCTCCACTACCTATAAAGTGAGACCAAGGTGGCTAGGCTAGGCTCAGTTATCTAACTGTCTGACATCTAAGGTGGGGCGAGTTGAATCCTAACACAGGTTTCTTTTCTACTGCCAATCTCTGAGGCAAAATCTCTCTCTTTGCTTTTCTTCCTTTTCTTCCAAATTTCCACGTGTATATCTATCATCAAAGAGCTAAAACAGCATATGTGCCCCTATTTTCTAGGGGACATTGAAGCTTATCAGTTTTATTTCTGCTCGGAAATACTAGGGGCAAATTTAACATAGAATCAAGGCAGAGAACAGAAGTGGTATGAAGTGTCATTTGCTTCACTGTCTTGGCTAGAAACACAGCATTAAAATAAGGGCATAAAGAAAAAAAGTGCTTCCTCCCATCAAGCAATAGTAATAGTTTTATAAATTCTTATCTTTTACAAAAAAAAAAAAAGGCAAAAGACAAAAGAAAGTATAAGCAAACAGCATTAAACTGAAGCAAAATAGGCATCAAAGAGCTTCTGTCAAAAAAAGGCAGCCATATATGCCAGCACTTACCATCACAGTCGCAGCTGCCGCAGCTGCCTGGGCTGCCACCGCAGCCTGGTTGGCTTGGTGTTGCGCCGCTTTGATTTTGGCCTGCAAATGTGCAGGAGGGTGAAAATACTTGCATTTCTCCCTCATGCAACGACCTTTTATGTAATCCATACACACGGTTACGGTGTTGTCGTTTGTGTCAATCATTGTGCTGTCTGCCGGATGCGCAAAGCGGCAATCAGTCTCTCCACGCGCACAGTTTCCCCGCTGGAACTCCCTGCACACCTACGTGCAAAACAACACGCGTTGCAGGGGAAGAGCTCGGTGCAACGCGGAAGGGCAGGGAGAGCCCCGTGCCCCCAAAAGACAGACCTGCCCCTTTCCCCAGTTAGTTCAAGTTTTTCCACAAATTCAATTTAATAAACCCTTCATCTTCTTCTGGGAGAGGGAAATGCATCTATTTTACCCTTACGTGCTTGGCTCCTCAGGTAGCTCTGCGGTACAGCAGCTAAATGAACTTGACATGCAACAGAAGCATTCCCAAGTGCCTTTCTTTTTTTCTGTCTAGAAAACACCTAGGAAGGATAATTACTGAAGTAACTGCCCCTGCAAAACTAGCTGGGAATCACAAAATATTCAGTCCTTTTCTGACTACACTATATTCTTGCAGCCTCACTGGTAGGGAAGGAGTTCCTCTTGCTGGGACCCGGGGAAGATATGCATCAAGTGCACTGTCTTTTTTATGGAGTCTACAAACAAAATGGAGAACGTCCTCAAAAATTATTTTCAAAAATGTGCAGAATGAACGCTCTGATCTTCCTAGGAGGAAACGTGCTCTAGACACTAGTGCTTAGGCTTTTGGGAAAGGACATTCATTTCTGCAAGAGCCATTTGGCCTTCTCGTGTACTTGGATCACAGCCTCCACTGAGCCCAGCCACGTGGAGACCCATCAACACCAGAGAGGCTCTGCACGTAGCTGGGGGCTTGCCCATTCAGCCTGCTGCTGGGTTGGTAACATTCAACATCTCCATTTGTAGCTCAAGGCTGAAGGGCTATACCATTTCCCTAATATCGATCCATAAGGTTATAAAATTCCCCTAATATCAATGCATAAAAATGGGGACAGAATTAATACTGCAATAAAAATGTGCCTGTTAGATACTTCATCGAGGCATACCTTTACAGGCATGTATACTTGAGGTGTTTTGGAGGAGATGAACTTTACAAAAGATGAAAATTCATGTTGATATCTGTGTATTAAATTTGAGCGAATGCACTACCTTAAAAATAAGTGTTTAATTACCACTGGCTGCAAGTGTAGAAATCCTGCCTGGTTACAAGGTCTTCATTCGTAGCAACTAAATTTAAGCATCGTTTCTAAAACAATAGAGTTTTTCCCTCCAGGATCTTTCACACAGCCTAACAGAGAATTGTATTTCTAGTCACGGTGGAGTCTACAGTACCTCCAGTTTATCAGTCCTGAGGAGTTTCTGGGTAGCAGTTGAACCAGGGACTGAAACCGGTGGACTTCCAGGAACAATGACAGGCGGCGTGGGTAGGATCTCAGTCGGGACTAAGCCAACTCCCGGTGTTACTGGCGTTAGGTAAGGAGCAAAGCTAATAGCCGTGTTCGTTCCTATTGTGGGACCCACTGGAAACGTGGGCTGCAAAAGGAAAATACAGACCAAGATGAAAAAAAACAACCCCTTAATCAAGAGCTTACTTAGTTGTCTTTTGCATGTTCTTTCTGGCATTGATTCATTTTCTTAATGAAAAAATTTCAAACAGCTGGCAAAGCACACGGCATACTCTCTTCTTTTAATCACATAACACTTTCCAGTGGCATACGAAGAACCGCCCTTGTAGCTCTATTACTGGAAAAGAGGCTGCCAATGCAAAGGAAGTCGTACTTTGAACCTCCATCTCTATGGAGGTCCAGCTTACACTGCAGGCTTATTTACGCACCTAAAAGTAGAAATAACATAGACTTCATTGCTTTTTCTCAATACTTGCTTTCCTTGGGAAAACAGGCTGTTTTTCAAAGTACCAGATTTCATAGGTGAAGCGTTATTAACTATATTAAAGCCATATTTCTAATAAGAGTATATATAATGAGCTCTTTGGCATGTAACTTCCATCTGTTTGCATGCTGTATTTTGCCACCTCCTGCAATTATATGTTACTATGGCTCACACATTGAAAAACCTCACCTTTGCAAATGTTTGTGTGCTCAGCTGTCACCAGTGGCAAGCAGAATAAATATTATAATCTCAGCTGGACACAATATTTAGAAAGGGATTATTCAGGCTTAGCTAGAGTTCATCTTAGGAAAAAATTTGATTGGAAGGAATGATACAGGTCTAAAAATCTGTTTCATGCCTTCCTACAGCGAGTCAGTGAAGTCATGATCAGAAGAAAGAGCACTTGTGTGATGCTAAAACACGGCCCTACCAAGGCAGAATGGTGGGTTTGTTACCACCAGCTCCATGGGGGGTGGAGGCAGAGCATCACCATGGTCAGACCATGGTCAGACCTGGAAAGTGCTTTAGTTCTTCAGAGAGTGAAGCTATAATTATAAATGAGGAGAAAAAATATGCAGAAAAACAGGACACATCTCAGATCAGCTTTGTCAGAAATTAAGTTCCCAAATAAACGGGCAGCTAGAAGTGAACTTCGCAACAGCAAAACACTAAGGAAAGACTTAAAAACAGTTAACAAAGGAGGAGCGTCCTTCTCATCAAGGTGGCCTGCATGGCCTCTGTTGGAGAAGGGAAGCCAGCCACGCACACTATGAAGAAAATATGCATGAGAAAGCACAGGCGCTAGAAGGTTTATTTCTGTTTTGTTTTGGTTTTGGTTTTTTTTTGTCTTTGGAACAAATTACTAAATTATAAATGAATGTGAGTTAGTACCAAGAAGATGCTTTAAGCAACAGATTAGCCAGGATACCCAACTGCATGGAAATGGCATCTACCTGCCCTAGAGAGTTAAACGTGAATAACGTTCTGGTTTTATCACAGATCAAAACTGCTTGGTATCAAACTGCCCAGTTTATATGTCAAGCACGAGCTAAATTCTTCAGAGCATAATAATGAACATTCATATGAAACAACAGTTCAGCTATGTTGAGGACAATATGGGTTATGTAAAATATAAATAACAGCTTTGTATCAGATATAATTTTAAGAATAAATCCACATGTCAAATGACTTCTATGGAATTTTCTTTCACTTTTTATCCATTTGGTCAAGGCTGAGTCATCTTAATCTGGCAATTTATGAGAGACAGAGAAATAAACCCCAGCACTTCTATCACAGCAATCAGTACAGAAGGCATTACGTCAATGAAATTATAAAGTTCAAATGATGAAATGGGTGAGTAGAAAAAAGTATAATTTTGTCACTTCAATTTTTCTCATAATACTAAGAGGTGGAATCTAGTCCTTCATCAAAACTTTTTCTGGTGAAAACTTTAGCAGTAAAAAACCAGGAAATATCAAAATACATT
The DNA here is from genome assembly GCF_030463565.1 of Pelecanus crispus. Taxonomy (NCBI): domain Eukaryota; kingdom Metazoa; phylum Chordata; class Aves; order Pelecaniformes; family Pelecanidae; genus Pelecanus; species Pelecanus crispus. The sequence continues at coordinate 167,620,260 of NC_134643.1, forward strand.
ATGCCAACATACCAAGATACATTTTGATGAACATGTACCAGAAATTCAGGGACTCCTGACACCCAATTTTTGTTCATGCCTCCCACCTTACAGCAGATGTTTCAAGTGTAAAAAACACATTTGAAAAAGGCATCTGGGGTGAGCTTCCTGTGACCAAATACAGGTGTCTTCCTCTGAGATGCTTACAGTTGGCTCCTGTGATAGCCCGTGGAAAGACGAAGGCACTTAAAAAACCAAATAATCTAATCTGAATGCAGACATCTGAAACAAGCCAAGTGAATAGTAATTAAAAGTGCCTACGTCTTTTCATAAACTATAAATGGACCTTGGAAGCCCAGCGCAGAAGTTGATGCCAACACTCCAGATGCCCCAAGTTAGAGAAAGAAATCCCATCCCAGTGCCTTACACCAGGCATTCAGATTGAGGAAAACATCATTAGCAGCCATGTGTGAAAAGTTGAATTCAGGTTACTTGCCTGCTGCTCAGGCCTGCAAGACTCTAGTTTTACGTTACCTTCTGGATTTGAAGTGTCCCAGGCACTCATATGCATTACCTTAAGATAAAATGCTGAGTTTGTAAAGTGTATGCTCCAGCAGTTCTGTGTCTTATTCTGGGACACTTCAGATTTCAAGAGTAAGAAAATGCTACCCAGAATGACACTAACCTTTGCTCCTGGTACTGGGATTAAATACTATTTAAAACCACTCAAACCCATAGACTCCTGAGAGTGGAACTTTGCCCTCCTACTCAAATAGCTTACGAGCAATTATTATTATTATACAAATTTTTGCCTCCACAAGAATCATAGGTAAAAATCTTGCAAATTTAGACTAAACCTGACATGAACTGAATGAAGGAGTTAAAAAAAAGAAAGAGAGAAAGAAAAAAAAGCAGATGAGTCTGGGGTAAAAAAATATATCAAATCTACAGCAACACTCCATTGTATCTTCAAATGCAAATATAAATGAACGTCTCTCTAGCATCTCGGCAATTCCTTAAGTCAACAGATGGGAACTATTTTTATTGACGCTAGTTTAGAGAACTTTTGCAGGTCAATATAGTCTTCGACTTTACTTACCAACAGCACCATCAGAGAAATATACTTACCACTGGCTGTAGTGGTGTCCCTGGAAACATGAACTGCATTTGCTGGGCAAGCATTGCTGCTGCAGTTTTTTGTTGGATTAAGTTGTTTCTGCCATTGATTTCCAGTTGAGTTTTTAAATGTGTTGGTGGATGAAGGTACTTGCAGTTCTCCCTTGTACAACGACCCTGGAAAAAGAAGTCACACTAATTGGTCTACTGCTTTTGATGATAGTTTAATGCCTTCGAGCAAAATATTACACTATAAACTAAACAAGAACTAATGAAATACAGGGTGTTTCCTGGGAACTATGTAGCCGGCTGGGAGGAGCTGATGGCCTTGAGCTCTGCCTCAGCCCACTACCTCTGATTGATCATTAAGGTTATTAGCCATGAAAAAAGAGAAAGGCTTTGAAAATAGGTGATGGCATCTTCATTGTTAAGTACAGATCACTGCTATACAATTAATATTCTGAGTATTATCCAGACTCCCTGAACTGCCTCTCATGGTATCTTGGCTAGAGTATCTGGTATTACCACAACATAAATGTTTTTATAAATGACATTACATTATGAATAACAAATTTAAACTTTCTTTAAGAGAGATGCAGCTTTTAAGCACATTATATTAAAAAATAATTGTATGTTCATGGCAGTAAGGCTCTAAAGTGGCCACTCTCTGCTTGTGTTCTCTCATACGTTCACCCTTATTCAAGTTCACTGCCTTCTGGCCTCCTGTTTTTATTACATCAGCACAACTTTGAACTATTTCCATCCAAGTATAAAAGAACAGAAATCAAGCTGGTACTTTGGCAGACTAAATTCAGAATCAGTGCATGGAGCTAAATCTGAAGGTACACAGCAAAAGGAGAGCTCCTTATCAACCTGAAACCAGGAATTTTTAGACAGTTATGAGACAATAAGAGACAATAAAAATAGGGGTGGGCAGTCACCTCTGAGGTGGCTTGTGTTGAAGGAGATGGACATGCAGCATACCTCTACAAGCAGTGCATGCTGACCAAAACACAGGTAGAGCAGCATAAGACGCGCTGATACGTTTTCCCCCAGAAAGGGAAATCGTAGGGTGCAGCAGCAGGTTGTGCAGCTGCGGGGCAGAACCCGCTGAGATCAGAAGCTCCTCAATGACACGGCTCACAAACAGTCTCCAAGTTTTAAGAGCTGTGACCAGAGGACCTAGAGCATTAGTCAAACTGCATTTGACACACTCAACTTGTTGAAGATAAGTTTCTAAATTGAGACGTTTTTAAAAAGTGTTTTTTAAACTTTCCATTCACTGGTATAAGGGCTTTACAATTCCTAGCCAAGCAGGAATATCCTCCTATAGCCAAGAAAACATTAAGATCTCTATGCAAGAACACCACACAGTACACATGTACACCGCATATGCGCACACACACAGCTACAAAACCTTCAATACGCTTTGAATGTCCCAGAACAACAGTGTTTATGTTACACTTCTTACTCAGACACCGAAACCCTGCTGATTCTGCCTCTAGTCTGCTATATGGATGTAATAACTACCTACACAGGAGTGAGTTAAACACGTTGAGGAAGGTTCTCCTGCACCGCAACTGACGGGAATGCAAGTAGCTATTTCCACACTACTAAGCTATTGAGAACAGCCCTTTCCTGAACTGTGCCTGGCCACTGCTTGGAAGTATACTAAAGAGCAGAGGCTAGAAGAGTTCAAGAAAGATAAAAATTTAAGGAAAAAAAGGTCTCAGCACTCAGGAACAGTTCTTGGTGTTTTAACCTGCTAGTATCGATGCAGCCATTTTCAGGACATCATGCTTTCCCTCCGAATTCTGTTGTGCGAGTCACCAATGCTGTCTGGTTGCCATCTAGTTTAATGAAGTACACAAAATGAATGTTACTTTGTCAGCTGGCATGAGCAGAACCGGAAATAGTCACGACTTGATGGACACAGAAGGCGGCTGGCTCTTCCATTCGGGGGGAACAAGGCCATAGCCTTCATAATGTTAAATTGGAGCATGCTCAGCGCAGGCAATGAGCAGACGCTTTTGTGTTGGCTGATGAGGCCAACTGATTAAGGCATTTTTTACTGAGATCTATTTAACCTTAATCTATTTTGTATATGAATGGTTCATACAGCAAATTTGAAAATTGAAACAGCAAAATTGAATCAAACCACTCTACCTGATGGAAATATCTACCTATGGAAACAAAAGTGCTCCTCAAATAAGGATTGAGAGCAACTCTCAGCCACAGTGGCTTTTGAAGTACCTTAAGCCTGAAGAGTGCCTTCAGCCAGCCCTCCACTTTTACCTCTGAAAGCACACGGCTACTATATACCATCACTTCAAGCTCTGCAAAGCAACCCATGGTGCACAAAAGATTGGTTATTTCAGAAAACTTTCCAAAATAATCCAACCATACAAAAATGTACTGTCTTTTCTAAACTTATTCATGTCTGTGCCTCATTTACTATTTTTTTGAGCTCCTGGTTAGCAATGAACATATTATAAAAGAGCTGCGTGGCCCCGTCACGCTACTATAGAAAGCGCTGTAAACAGATCAAGCCTTGTTGAAATTAAATGACCCAAAATAAACCGCAGTGGAATGAGCACTGAAAATAGTGAGCAGATTAATCTAGCCCTAGCTACAAAAATTAAATAAATTCTGAGACCAGCTTTCACTTTTTGGACCTACAATGGTTGTGGGAAAATGCCTATAAGCAATTTTTCATTCCTTTTTTAACAAACTCTCCGTGTCTCTGTGAACGCATGACGAGATTAGTTTCAGAGAGGAACCGGGCTGACTCCCAACTACTGATCACTGCAAAAACAAAAATTCAAACTTGTAGTGTCGTGTCAGTCAAATGGGACCCTGGAATTTTTTGTTTATTAAAAAGTCAAATATGAAGTCCAACTGAGATGCCAGCATGTATCAACCAAACAGCAGAACAGGCAACTGTACACAACATGCAGGGCTACTCAGCATGTTTAGGACGAGAGGAAATGGGCTCAAGCTGTGCCAGGGGAGGTTTAGGCTGGAAATTAGGAAAAATTTCTTTACGGAAAGGGTGGTCAAGCATTGGAAGAGGCTGCCCAGAGAGGTGGTGGAGTCCCCATCCCTGGAAGTGTTCAAAAAACAGGTAGATGTGGCACTTCGGGATATGGTTTAGTCTAGTCTACCCTTGATTGGTTTAGGTGGGCTTGGTAGTGTAGGTTAATGGTTGGACTGGATGATCTTAAAGGTCTTTTCCAACCTAGACGATTCTATGATTCTATGATTCTATGTTGGCTGGGTCAACATCTACAATAGGAGTCCACTTTGGATTCTTGTAAAAAACTACTATGCAAGCAGGCTGCCCCATAACAAATACAGAGACAAAACTGAGTGCTTTAACTTTAGGATGCATCAATATCAAGCCTCTGGAGCATGGTTTGGCTCATCACAGCTCTTAAAACCACAGCCGTTCAGGAACTGCTCCGCAGACATTCAGTCCCCCCAGCGCATGGCGGCACAAACTCTGTCAGCAGGATGAAGCAGGCAGCAGGGAAAATAATTGCTTCATACAGCTTTTAACCTGCTCCCACATATGAGTCAGAGTCCTGAAACTGAGGGTGCAGACAGATTGGTTTGAAACTTGGTCCCTGGAAACTCCTGTCACCCGTGAAGCGAAGGTTATCAACAAGCACGTCATAAGCTGTTGCGCACTTCCCATGCGAGTTCACCTGAAAAAATCACTTTCAATGAGCTGTCCCCTTATCTGCAATGGATAGTAACGATGAACAGATATCACATTAAATTCCTGGCACTCTGATACTCCCCTCATCCTGCAAGGATGGTACCTGCCTCTAACCTTTCATTTCTCTGCCTTTGTCCTCCACAACTAGCCTAGCCTAACGCATAAGGTCACATTTCAGGCAGGTAATGGAAAGTTTTAGCAGAAAAACTACTCTTCTACTGGGAACATGCTGGGGCTCGCGTTGGGGGTGTGCCACAGGCTTCATTCCAGTAATGAAGCGCGAGAGGGAAAGGGTGAACCAAGGAGCTGGGAACTCAAAGGGCTCCAGTGCCTATCACCCAGGCACAGCAACGAGAGGCTCCTTCTGTAGGGGCAATGGTCTTGCGAGCTGCTACCTGACTGGCTTCATATCAAAACCACATCCCTTAACAAGCCATGTCACACCACTGACTTTTTTTTTTTTTTTTAAATCAATACATTTCCCTATTAAGAACAATAGGTAGTTTGCCTAAAATCAATGGCACAAGGCAGCCCACAGACAGGAGTATATTAAAAAGTTACGTATGTACTAAGAATTATAATTTTAAAATAAGCAGAACAAGGTGAGTGAAGAAGTAACACCCCATAACTTTGCATATTAAAATACTAAGAACCCATTTCCTGTCTACAAGTTGTACAGCCACATCTCTGTCTTGAATATTTTATAAATCCACAGCTTTCTTCAGTATTTTACTATTGCTGTAATAGTAACAACAATAATACTAATTCATCCAGGCCCAAGATGAGAATTGTTTATGCATAATAATGAGTTATTTTTTACTTACTAAAATTACCTTTATCTTTGATAAAAATAAGATGTTTGAATTTAAAAAAAAAAAGAAAAAAAAGGCAAAACAATGTTTCTTTTATCTCTTAAGCCGAGAATCAACTAATGCATCCACAAACATTTTGCTCAGGTAATGAATTCTGCTTTTAAGATGGGGGGGTCAATATATATTCTTAGCACACTTATCATAAAAGTCTCACTAGTAAATGTAACTGCCCCAATCTACACAGTCAATCCAAAACTGCTATAAGACACTTTTCTGCAGCACAGTGTAGTAGGGTTTTCTTGGCAAAAGGAGAGGCTAATTCAGGTTGGAAGGGACTTCAAGAGGTCCCCAGGCCAACCTGCTCTAAGCAGGGTCAGCCCTGGGGTCAGACCAGGTTGCTCCAGCCAGGTCTTGGAAACCTCCACAGGTGGAGCCCGCACAACCTCTCTGAGCAAATCTGATCTACTGCTTGGCTGTCCTCATGATAATTTTCCTTATACTCAGTTTGAACCTGTCTAGTTTTGGCTTACACCAGCTGTTTCATGTTCTCCACCATGCACAGCTGTGAGGAGCTGGGCTGCACCTTTGGACAACCTCCTTGTCCTTGAAGGCTGCTCTTACAGGAGGAGCATCACCGTGCAACATCGTCGTGTCGTCTGCTGTTAGTGTGCCTGTGTCAGGTTTGAACCCCAAGGGATACATGTTAAGTTTTTTAAACCATACCAGCTAAATTAAGTCTCCCTCTACGCTTTATCTCATACTTTGGGAAGGCAGCAGCCATGGTTACCTGCCATCCCATCAAAGCAGCAGTGTTATCCATCATCAAACCAATCAAATTATTTATATTTTCCTTAAATAGCTGAAATGGGGAAAGTCAGGCTTGAAGCTCAGCACACAAATCCAAAGTTAACTGAGGCAATTTATTGATACTATTAGCGGGAAATAACAGAGCATGCCTCCCCCACCTCACGGCGTAGCCTAACATCTGACATGGCACAACTCCCTCCTTCCTTCTCCCCCCAAACCACCCTCCCACCTCTCCTAACTATAGACTAGGAAACAACTCATGCTATAAATATAACTTGCTCAAGCCGTGCATGTCCTGAAGGGCCAGCCAAAATGTGCACGCGGCTGGCAGACCATGCTCGGGAGCGGCTCAGTGCGCGCTCTAGCCTTTTCCTTAACGGGGTAGTAATTTGGATCTCTCTCTTCTACCCAGACACTAATTTTTGCATAACCAGTAAGAACTTTGCAGTATGTCTTTGAGATGTCTGCTTCTAGCAATTTCGCTTGAAATTGGCCAGGGTGTTCAAAAGTTATTAGGGTACGAGGATGATACTGGCAAAAATATGGATAGTGCAACTATGTAAAACCTGTTTCCTTAAGACAAGAAGCTAAAACTAACAAATGCAGATGAAATTGTATGATCTCTCAGGATTAAATATGCAGTCTCATGGGGAAAAAAAAAAGGTATATGACTTCCGAGACATGAATGCTTTCAGAAGGCATCTGAGCAACTGGTTCTACAAGGGCAAAAAGATTTTCTGGTTTCTAGCTAGACACTCTGAGATCCAAACATTTGCTGGAGTCAGAAAAGACACACACACACACACACACACACACACAAATTAAAACTAATAAACACCTGATGCCACAACCACCTCTCCTACTGGGGGGAAAAAAAAAATTCCAATTTTCTGTATCATGCAGCTGCAGCAAACTTGCACATGCTTGTAAAGATCAGATCACATTTTAATAAACTAGGCACTTGCAACTGTGGGCATGCTGGTTAGCTAGACATCACCTGCTTGATATTGATATTAGATACCTGAAGATATTACATACTGTTCAAACCTTGGCAGAGCAAGAGCTAGCACAGGCCGCTGCCGGGGGCGGTGGCAGCACACAGCAAGAATAGCCACAGAGACAGCAGTGTCAGCAGCTGTGGAGGTACCTAAGCCGTAAATACTCCTCTGGACGAGTTTCTGACAAGAGCACAAACTGTTTCTTCTCCTTTGGGATTCCTCCTCGGCAGCCCCTCAGCAAATTCTGGTTGGGAACGTGTGTGGCCTCACCCAATCAACTCTAACAATTTCACCACTGCATAAATCAGGAACTTCTCAATTCCAATAAGCCCAGGCTTCCTGGGGCTAAAACGAGACCCAGTCAATAGAAGGGCAGGGTATTTTGGGATCCTTAAGCTTCTGCTCCTGTCCATAGACAGCCACGCTAACCCTACCACCCCAAAACATCCAGTTCAAATGTCAGTTTTCAAATGTAGAAATACCAAAAAGAGGACAAAAAAATCTAAAGAAAATAGTGTGTATTCATATGCAGGGAGGGATGATTCCTCCTGTTCTACAGGACTTGCATTTATGCATTTCCCTATATATTTCAGTACATGAGAGCTCAATCACCAACAGCACTTTCAACGCTCAAGGAAAACCACTAGACTGCAGTTTGGACCAAGTTAAAAAGTATTTTCCATCTAGCATCACAATGCAGGGAACTCAATTTTCCTATGCAGGTCTGTCTGCTTCCTAACTTCTCTCAGAAAGTAAAAAAACAGATATCATACCCCCATTAATGTATTCCCTTTGCACTTGCTGTGAATATGTAACCTCTCACACAATCTGTAGGACTACACATGCCCATGGAGTTAAGCATATCTGCAAGGACTTAGGGGATTTAGTTAAGCCTTAAGAATGACTAGTCGTAGGTTTTTAAAATGTAACTTAGCATTTTATTTCTTCCTTAAGGTATACAAAAAAGCTTCAAATGTTTTTTGAATTGTGCATAACTTCACATCTAGAGTATGTTGACTTGCAAATATGCATGCTTATGAAAACATGATTCCATTAGCCTAAGTAGAATCATATCTAATTTTATAGGAAGAAATGGAGATCAGAGTAAGATCCCTTATCTTGAAAATGAGACATACTTCAACTATTTGAGAAAACGAAAAATAATTTCAAAAGGACCAAACTGTACTAGTAACAGAAATATTAAGCTTTTGATGGAGAGTTCAAATGCCTCAAACTTCATTTGTTGCCATGCACCTTACCAGCACAAAGACCTAGAGTAAAAAATGTATTTCAAAAAAACACAACCATCTCTTATATTACACTTGAAATATTTCTGCTGTTGGATCTGTTTTCCTGGAAAAAACCCCAAAAGCCAAACAAAAAACACCAACACAAACAACTTGGAAACTTCGCTGAGAAATTAATTCTGTATTTCTAAAGCCACCTTGCAAGTTCGCCCACCGAAGTTAGTGAGTGTGCATACATATTTATACGCACCTACACACCTCCATTTCAAGCAAAAGTAGAAGGCAAATTCACTTTCTTTCTTTAAAGTAGAAAAGGAAAAGAAGGCAAAAAATTCTCAGGTGACTTCAGCTTGATTCAGTTTCCAATAAGCTAAGAAAACCCATTAGCTGCTCTTCTAATGATTTCAATTATTTGTAAGAAACTAAAAGCTGGTAAAATAAAAATGACCATTTTATTCATAAAGTTATAGAACAAGAACTGCCTGTAACTGACAGCAAAAATAGAAAAATATTGAAGAAAAATGGAAGTCTTACAAAAAGATGGAAGGTCTAAATGATGTAAGAGTCTTAACACTGAAGACTTAATAGGAGATATTTATTTAAATGGAAAAAGACAAAATGTTCTACTGAAGAGCACATTTGCAATGCACAAAGAGCTCCGAGTTTCTCAAGATGCTCTTTCAAAAAAATGTTGAGAAGGATGGCTATAGAGAATGGTTTAATAATTTGCCTTGCAATATCAAGGGAAGTGTACTCAATATTAAATTGCTCAGAAGAGAAAGAACTCAAGCAGATATTGCAGATGCCAAAAAAAAGAAGAGACACTTATGAAATTGTAAATCGTTTGACAAATATCCTCGAGGTTACTCTAACAAATAAGACAAAGAAAATTCAGACAAAGAAACAACAGTTTAAACTAATATAAATTTATTTTATTTCTGTGTTTACTGCCTTGAAAATAATTTGAGACTAATAGGGAAATAAAGATTATTTCTTCCCCAGTTATGTAGCTCTTTTTCTTTTCCCTTTTCTCCCCCTCACTGGCACTCAAAATCTAAACCAGTTATTTTTATCTTAGCTTCATGTTTGGCTACTAGCATCGATCAGTACATCACAAGCAGCCGTGGACAACACTTGAAATAAATCTTCACTCTAGTGCACACAGGCAGCTTTCATGCAACAAGAGGCAGCCAACATGCAATATAGGGGAAGAGCCCTATGAAATAAACATAAAGAAAGCAGAGAGAAGCGTGACCTCGTTTCGTTAAAATTCCCCAAATGTCTGATTTCTATTACATGGGTGCTGAGACTTTTCACAGAGTCCTTGTGCAGGGCTCTAACAAACATACAGCTCCTCCCACGGAAGGTCTAGATGCAGCCTGCCATGCCACTCAAGACGGGTTGCAGTAGCAGAGTGGTGATTTAAGCCCTCCAACTCTGCCCATTCAGAGAAGTCAACGTATTCACAGATTCCTGCATTACAGAAAAAAATGTCTAAGACCTTTACGGAGTCTCACAATACAGCATTACACACAGTTAACTGATGGCTGGGCAGCTTTAACGCACCCACTCATCACAAGGATCGAGTGTTTTCGTGGAAGACAGAAGACAGCTGTGTAAATTGCAGGTGGGACCACATGGTAGCTCAAGGTGACATGGATTTTTTGCTGGTAAACAACATACTCCACCATTAAGTTTAACTTGTCTGAACTGTAAAATAAGAAGAAAAGAGCTTGGAAAGAGGCAATTTTCTTCAACTCTTCTCAGTATCTCAAGAGCAGACAAAAATAGCCATTCCAGAAGTTACACCAGTAAAGGAAGGTAAGTTGTTTGACTGCAGGTCAGCTGGCAAGAGAAAAGGCAACAGTGGTGTAGTAGGACAACAGCAGAAGACCAAGCAAGAAGATGGGCATAGTGTGGCACCACTTCCTGACGTGCCTCTTTCCTCACCTCCTTTACAATTCCCATAAAAGCCTTCAAGCGGACGTATGCTGACTTTAATGCAAGCTTGCTCATATGAACAGGACAGAGGTTAAACTCCCTTGGTTTGGAAACACCACTTGCCATGAAAAGGCAGGCAAAGATAACTGCAGAATTGACAATCAAGCCCTGAGACACTTTATTTCTCTCTCAGTGGCCTGTGAAAGAAAGCCATCATGTCTCAGCACATGGACTACAACCTCCAACATCCATACCACATGTCCTCCACCGTGACCAGGTTAGAAAAGAAAGAGTGAGTAGTGAGGACAGGTCTTTGCTGCTGGGATGCTCGTGAGCCTAAACGGTGAGCAGCCCAGCAAGGACCAGGCAATGGGCTGGTACGCTGACAACAGTTCCCTCAACAATGCAGTGGGAATCTTAACGTGCCTCAGAAAAAGCCATGAAAACAGTTATATGGCATCAAAAAGGGGCAGGAGACATGCCTTGGCAGTGAGGAGCCTGGCTGACCAGATCGGAAGGAAATGGGAGGAGAGCACTGTAAAACTGACCACATTACCCTCCTACAGCGAGTCACCTGCCCAAGGGAGCCTTGAGAAGATGCTTCATTCAAGAGTTGCAGTGAATCAAAAGAGATCTGGCAAAGGCCCACTGTTTGGAAGAGTCTCACCATATGGAAAAGGTCATCAGCACGATGTAGCAAAGCCCCTTATGTACCAAGGGATCCCACTGGTGTGCTACGGAGAAGGGCGGACCGAAAGTACCGGGAGCAAGTGACCACCTTGGCCACCGGCATGTCATAGCCCTCAGCTCTCGAGCTGGATGCCCAGCAGCCATGAACTGCTGTGGGGGTGACCTGATCTGCCGTCAGTGAGTCCCTCTGCCACTCCTTGTGGGGACACTTTCACCCTGGCCAGGCTACCCCACAGCCACACGTGCGCCAAACAACGCGCTGGGGCTCCCGGTCCAGCGGGGGCTTGCTGGGCCTCTTCCCCATTGGGGATTTCACGCTTTCTTGGCCAATCGCTTTACAAAAAAAAGGCAAAAGCAAGGGCCGAGTTAAATACACAAATTGCCAAGGACACCTTACGTAATTGCAGAGGTGAAAAGTACACCGTCTCGTCCCTCTGCAGAGGAGGAGTGTTCACCCGCCTTCAGCGGCAGCGCTGGAACCGCAGCTGCGTTATTAATAAATCATCGGCTTCGCTCCCAGGATGAGCCAGCAAGGGCTGGAGTCTGACACCAGCTCTCAACTCACTGGAAAGTTGATGAAAACACATAGAAACTTCTCAGTGTTTTAGAAACTCCATGTATTTGCAACTGCATTAACAAGCACAAATTAAAGAAAAAACTCCTAAAAATGAAAATATATTTGCATTTCCAAAGAAGAATCGCATGTAAAATCCCCTGTATTATCTATAACTGTATGAGAAGCAGCAAACAAATTATCGAGATGAAAAGACACCAGCCATAGCACTATAGGACCACCCACAGAGAGCAACCAAGTGTGCCTGACCTGAAAAGCAAAAGGTAAGCGGGCACCTTTCCTAGTCTTTTCTGTACCCAGTCCATGCTCCTCCTCTTCTGGGAACTGGTTTCTTAACATCAGCGATATGTTTCTGTTTCTATCTCTTCTTGCAGTCCGACACACCTCGGATTTCCCTCTTCAGGGAACGGGGAAACCAGCACTACTAGCAGGGAGGGCAGTGAGACCCCTGCCCCGAAGCAGCAGGACATGAGAGCTGTCACAGTGAGAAATACCCAGAGAACCAACAAACTAGTTCACCTTAAAAATGAAAAAGGGGGAGGAGGGCGGCAAGAGGTCCAGAAATTCAAGCAAGAGGAAAGAATGAAGCCCTGGCATTCCAGTAACCCAAAGAAACCCTCTTCTTTTTTGCTGAAGGGCTATCTGTCCCCCTCCACTCAGTATTAGGAAGCTTCCAGAAGATCTAGCAAAAATAGCAAGAAGTATAATGCCGTTAAATTTATCTCAAATGGTAGCTTACAGAATTAGGCAGCTAAATCATGGTTATGAGAAAAGATAAGACACATTAGCATGTCTTACTACCTTCCTTGAATGCTATATTCATCTAAGAACTAGAATATGTGATTGTGGTCTTGAGAGTGCTTATACCTTCTCAATACTGTGTTGAAGGAGCAGATAATTATTCTCTTCCTTAAGACAGATTCAGCGCCAACTAAATAAAATTCTAGGTTAATCTCAAATTAAAATACAGCCTCTAGGTTTTCCAAGGCATATATCCGTGACTTTCAGGGGAACATACACACTGGACTCCCTGCTATTTATTATACTGCAACGACATTGTCAGTGTACTCCGATGTCCATGGTACCCGTCTTCATCAGTGTTGTGAGTAGATGCGGTGATATCAACCTCAATTATGTGACCGCATCTACTATTTTACACAGCCTTCTTTCCCAGACCACAAATAGCCAGTTGAATGGTATTTCTTTTAACCCTGACAGTCAGTGGGTAGTAGTACTCTAACGCACGTTCATCTATCTCCTGGCCTGAATGCAAGTCATTCACTTCCATAGGGCTGGCTCTATAGGATCACATTAGGAATGGCTCCGTTAAAATTATTAATGGATTGCTCAGTCTTCTTGTGAGACTAGACAGCATTACTCCCACTCTACACAGAATAAACTGAGACCAAATATGGTTAAAGAGCTGAGAAGTGCCTGCAGTTTTTGGCTGCAGATTTCTGTCCTCCTTCCACTTTGCCGTTGCATCCACGTGGCACATGCAGGTGCTCCACTAGACTCCCACTGCTCTTGGGTTTTGGGAGTCCAACCACCTAAGGGCTAGCAGTGAAGATGCCAGTTTCGGTGACTCGCTTGCTGGTCTCCAGAGGAGTAGCGAACACCTGACCAGGAGGCCACCTCCTGCCAACTCGGCCACTGCCCACCTCGCTTGCTGCACCAGCACCCTTCAGATGGAGACCTGACCCCTTCTGCATGCCATCCCCTCTCCAGAAAGCTGTCTGTGATGTTCATCTACTGAGGCCGAGGAAAATACAAGGCTGGAAGAGAGAGCACACTAACATTACTTGGACAGCACAGCTTCGACATGTTTTCCTCAACTCTTGGCTCCCACCCAGTTCACGTGGGCGAACTCCCACCCTGTCCCCACCTCTTCCTTCTGCCTTTCCTCACCTTCAGCATCGCCTCTTCTCCGCTCCTGGCACCAGCACCTTACACCAGAGAGAGCAAATGCAGAGCACACCGTGCTCGGTCCTCGCTCTGAAGCCAGCTCAGTGCACGTGGAGCCCGTCTGACCTGCATGCTAGCTCATGCACGGCCTCTGCTAGGCATGCATAGATGGCAAGTGTTCACACTTAAAAAATGACCAAATTTGGGTGAAACTGCACAAAAAATAGCATAAGGCCAATTACTGATATCAGAGCAATGCTTCTGCTGCTAGATCTCAAGGTTCAGCTGTAAAAAATGAGAAATCAAGTTTATTATTGAACCAGTTTTAAGAAACACTTAAGAAGGAAAAACAAGGTATTTATGTCTCGGCTGTTTCTCAAAAATGGCTGAAGTGTTTCACCGAAACTTTAAATAAACACTCTGAGTCAGTCACTCATATGTTTCAGCCCAGATAATTGCATTTTGAGAGACTTACAAACCGCAGAAAAAAAAGGATATTATTTGGAAAGTAGTGGGCAAGATTAAATCCAGGTGATGATGATGGCACACTGTTGGTAATAAAACACTCATGTGTGTCTCATCAGCACACCCGACCAAAGGCTAATGATCGCAGGAACTCCAAGCACTTATGGAGAAATAAAAGTATTTAAACACAAGGACAGTAAAAAATCCATGCAGTAACATGTTAAAAATGAAATCTGCTGGACCATTTGTCCAGAAATACTTTGATGCAAGTAGTCATTACACATACCAGCTGATGCACTCCACAAACAGAATAAAGAGTTACGAACAGTGTTTTGGAGAATATAATGCCTATAAGCATATAAACGCCATTTCAAGGCAAACTCTTTGTTATATTTCAAATTGCATCGAAAGGGATCGTGTACTAGTGTACCAAGTCTTTCCAGCATCACAGCAAAGCCCTAATGATCTATGCAGAAAGAAAAAAAGGCATGACCATTTGACTTGAACAAGGACTTCTCTGATTTGTTTTCTTCAGCATTTTGAAGATGATACCTTCCCACCTGAACTCTTAGCAGGTAAAAGAAGTTCATCACGTATTGACAGGCTATTACAAGATCTACTAGAAAATGTGCAAACCCACTTGGATAAAGGAACCACCTTTGTGACTTGTTCTTCCTTCCCCTTAAAGTTTCTACAGGAGACAAGCAGGCTCCCCTGCAACAGCAACCAACTGACTGCTTTCAGTGTCTGTCTCCTGGAAGCCTTCACAGGTTTGGCACCACTCTCATCTGTTTCTCAGGATAAACTAACACAGGGTCTGAAATACTGTTCTCCAAGCAGGAACCAAAGGACCACATAATTTATGACTTTCCTTTGTGGGTAAAGTGTTTTCACTGCCTGCACCTTATCTGAGCAGCAGTCACAAGACAGAGATTCCCATCAAACATCTTTCTGTCAAATGCTTCCCTTTGTTTGGGTGCCAAAGAGGAAGAGGCAGGAAGCCAAGGGCACAGCCAAGGCTTCCGTCACTGCTTTTTACGCCAAAGTGGGAACAACAACCAAGTGAAAAACTCTAGGTGAAGATTGCACCACCTGCAGTTGACAGACCTTCTCCTTCTCTGATCCTGAGCAGGACTGGAGAGAACAGAAGTGCTGAGAACTTTCCTCTCTGGAGCAGGAAGGAGGAGAAGACCACAACCCCCAAGTCCTCAAAACTGCACACAGTCTCTGAGAAGGTATCCAGCTCACCACCTGGCCTGGCAGCATGGCTGAACCATCTCTTCATCATTCCCCGGAGAATCATTCATCACAGCTACATTGTAGAAATTTGGTTTAAATATCGTTTATAAATGTCACAAGGCTGAGGAACATATTAAACTAAAACTCCGCAAACCAAAACAAAGTTTTATGGAAGAAAAAAATGCATAATGATCTCATGCTTTTCACAAGAGTGGCTCTTTCACAGCCAGGAACCATGAAGTATTTGTTTCTATTTTCTATTTTTATTTGTCTGATACCCACATCATAAAGTGATTACAATTGCTGTGGCACGTCAAATTCAATCTGAAGGACTTTCAGGTTAAAATGTAGTATGGCATGATATGTTAATCATAATTGAAAAAATCTTGATTCAGATTCTTCAAAAAGCCTTTGTAATTGCAGACAGTCTGGAAAAGAAGTATTTAAATGGCCAAATCAGTGTTTTTTCCCATCCTGCTGCTTTTCAGTGAAGAAAAATTGTGATGGATGAGTACCATTCATCAGGAGAAATAGTCAAAATATGAGATCACTAACCCGCATCTAGACAGGGTTTAACCAACTTCCTTGTTTAATCACTGGGGATTCAGTGTCTGGATGGAGAGAGAGCAGGAGGGAGTTTAGACGATTCTACAAATTTAACACTAACATATTAAAAACATTTTAAAACATTTTAACCATTTTAACCAGCTTGTGGTACCTAGCAATATTCATCATGGGTTTCCAGCACAGCAGAGAGAGGATTCTCTGAACCAACAGCGACCGCATGAAGGTTGGCGTATGTAGCTATTTTGCCATGTTAGCAAGACAAAGACTAGAGTTAGGTTTTTTTTCTCAAATGTAATGTAAAATCATGCCCAAAAGATACAGCTCCTGATACAAGCCGTCATTTACCACCTACCACTCATTCACAAGGCAGCCTACAAAACATCACTCTTGTCAGGCTATTATATCCCTACACTATACTACTTAGTAGATAAATAAAACAATGAAAGCAAAAGGAAAGATCTACCTTCAAGATGTTTTCACATCTTTAGGCCAGTCTTGGGGGCACATAAGCTGCTCTGTAGGGGAAAGTATCAGGGTACCAACAAACACAGTATGGGAACCTAAAACTCATTAGGGATCCTCTGGAAGACCTATGAACCAGATGGAGTATCTTCATACGAGGGCAAAGCTCTGACCCTAGGCACTGCCAAATAAATCACAAGCACATGGGCAAAAGATGCAGGAGGTTGGAAGGACTGCACTCATCTCCCTTCAGTCGCAGCCAAGCCAGACACTACAGGATATGTGGATTATATATATAGGCAGACCAACCAAATACAAAGAGTGAGATTTTTATAAGGATACCTCTGTACCTCTAAAGATACGGCCTCTGATGCAGAGATTGCTTTGGAGACGAGTTAACACAAATGCACCCCAAGCACGTCATTATTAGCTTTACAATTATTTAGTTCCATTTGGTTTTGTAGATTTTTAGATACCTTAAAAGCAGACTGAATAGAATTATCTTGCCTTCCTACAGCAGATCATATGGAATATAGTAAATAATCTCAATCTTCCTTGGCAAGTAACTTCAGTAGAAAGGAAGAAACTGCCAACGGGGAAAACGTCTTTTAATGAATTTTAAATTTACATTAAGACTATAGCAGTGCTATTAACATTTTTAAAGAAAATTGTCTCCTCTAGTAGATGTCACTGGGCTTTTTATTTATTTTACTTTACTGTCCCACACTGAAAGCCCAGTGTTTCATCAGCAAGTATTTATCCAAGTTCTTCTCAGCAATGGTAGTCCCAGTCTCAAAGTTTCAGTGAATAGAGAATGCCAAATTAGCTTTAAATGTCAACTCTGCTTTGAGAAGAAGAAACACAGTGAATTTTAAAGGTATCAAGGCCTCAGCAGAAGGTTCATCATATGTACAGTCACCCACCATGCTGTAGACCACACTTTATTAGTTTTCCCATGCTATAATCCTGAGAACAATGAAATAGAGAGACAGCAAAGAATGGGAATGCATGCCCGAAGGATTCCTTTGGCTGGTTGTATTTAACAAATAAAGTGTTCAGTTTTAACTAGTTAAGGAACATTTGATTAGCATATCATAGCAAAACCAAAGAAAAGGTAAGAGCTATGAGAAACCTTTTCAAACATCAAACAGAAATGAAACAAGCTTATAAATAGAGTTGCCTGCAAGCAAACAATTTCTGGAATGTACTGGGGGAAGCAAAGGAGAATCCCACAACAAAGGAGATTGCAAAAGCCAACCCAGTTTAACAAGTGGAATTAGCAGTTTGGAGACTACAGGGAAACAGTGCAAAACCACCAGCAAGTCTGATACAAAGAATTTTTCTCAGCATTTAACTAAAAAACTCAACATGAAGGCCAACATAAAGGCCAATCACTAGGTAATTAAATATGGCTCTTTGGAAATACAAAGCCTTACACAGAATTGTTAACTACTGGTGGAGTACTAGAATTAATGAGGAACTGAAGGTCTCTCAGAGTAAAGCTGAACAATTTCAGATACATCTGATCACAGTTGGAAAATGTTAAGCTATTTGAGTACCAGACAACAATTTATATATCATCAAACAGCTGTCTGCCAATTTATCATGTACTACTTGCAGACACACAAGGAGCTGATAACCTATGAAGACCTCTAAAACATGATTCTAATGCTTTAAAATCTACCTTTCATGCTTGTTATGAAAAACAAACTCACACACACTAGACCCTAGATGTATAAGGAAGTATTTTTCAGATCTCTCTGACTGCAGCTAAGAGGACAATGACAACCTTGCTATGATGGAAAAGTGATGGCCACCACTGCTCTTCAACACTCTAAAAAACCCCACAAACACCCTAATGCTGTAAGGGAGTACGGGTAATTGAGCATTTGCCGGTCTGGGAATGAGAGTCATTTTGCAACATTTCTCTGTGCCCATGCATGGCCCAAGCAGGCACCATGGCTCATGGATCCAAGCAGCGAGCTGTCTACAGAGCCCAGTGGAGTCCCTCAGCTGCTGGACACCACACTCCACAGCAATATTCAATGCCCCCAGTCCCCATTGCCTCTTCCCACACAGACACAGGGATTATCCAGAATGGCTCTAAGCAGCGGCACTGGGAGGTGTGGGATTGCTGGTGGTGTCTACAAGCTGATGCCCATCTCTGAGGACCCAGCAGAAAAGGCAGTGAAGAACCCTATCCAGCCCAACCCAACTCCTCTCACCTTAGCACTGGCAGATCCCACAAAACATGGGGTGGGCCAGCCTGAGCTTGTGTGTTCAAATAATTAGCTATACATAAGCACCTATTTAATGGTCTTCAGATAAACATCATCTTCCATTTGGAAAGGTAACTTACATTACAAAACAAACTGCATCCGGTCTTTTCTTTTGCTCATGTTCATGAATAGATTAGAGGTTAACACTAATATTCCTATGTCTCTTTAGCTGCCCTATAGTTAGAAAAAAAAAAATTCATATTCCAGAAGTTTAAATTTTCTTTGTTTAAACCTAAAATAAAAATACATATTGGCATTCCTTAAAATGAAAGTGCTTCAAGGACAGTGGAGTCAGATAAAAATATATTGCCTGTTGGCTAGTTCACCATCACCGGAGAAGTGAAAACTGCTACTCCAAGTACCGCAGCCAGGAAGTATTTAGGACAGATATTCAGCCAACTTTAACTCCTGAGCAACAAGTCAACAAAGCCCAGTAAATGCTCTGACAATTTATAACATAAAAATAAGGGTCAAGGTTTTCAAAATTTCTAGCTCCTTTTAAAAACATAAAAAAAGAACGTACAGGTAGAAGGTGAATGCATCAAATGATAAAAATTCAAAAAACAGTAAGCGAAGAACACTAACCTTGGGGAAAATAATTAAATCAGGTAATAGTGTACTTAATTACAAAATCAGTTCTGATGATTAAATGGGTAAAACTACAGCAAAAGTAAAGTAAAAGTCTAACCTTGATGTCCAAATGTAGAAATTGGTTGGAAATTCTGTGAACACAAATCCTAATCCCAAGAAAACTTTCACCTTTACATATGGTCATGTAAACAGGCAAAATTAATGCCCAGGAATCTTAAAAGACCTCACTCCAAGGTTATCATTGTAAGACCATCTTCATTAGTCCAGTGTCATTAATAACAGTATTTCTATGATTCCCAGCCACGTCTGCGCTCACTGCAGCATCCACAAACCTGTTATTGACTTCAGTGGTATATGAATTAGGAATACAAAAAAAATGAACATTATAAGGCAATAGAGCTCATGTTTCTATGTCTGCTTTTTAAAATAAAAAGAACACTAACTTTTTATTATTTTACATATTAGAAGGAAAAAATAT
Source organism: Pelecanus crispus (assembly GCF_030463565.1). Lineage (NCBI taxonomy): Eukaryota > Metazoa > Chordata > Aves > Pelecaniformes > Pelecanidae > Pelecanus > Pelecanus crispus. The sequence goes on from NC_134643.1 coordinate 167,640,131, forward strand.
TTAAGGATCAAAATTAATGTTAAAACACAGAAGTTTCAAAAAGAAGGTGTGAAAGGTTGTAGTTGTGGGCCCTTAAAGTTTTGCTAAACTAAGGATTTAATAAAACATTTACCACCTACAGTTTTGGTCAGGTATTATGGAATTTGGACCCCCCCTGTTCTCCCCTATTCCCCTTCCTGAGCAGTGGCAACAACAGTTACCAAGTCTTGGGCAGATTTTGTTCCCCTCTGGCACCCCTTTTTTCTCTCCAGAGTGCAAGCTGGGGTAGCTCCCCTCTTTCCCTGCTGTTGGGGTCTCCAGCTCTTCTCCTCCTCAGACATCCAGACCTTCTGCAAGTTGCACACTTCATTGCAGCACAGACTTACTGCCTCTGCACTCGGCAGAAGGTTAGAATTAGGAACGCTTCTGTAATTGCTTAGATGAGCTGTTGTACACCTCTGAATTTGTCTTCATATTCTCAAGAGCAAACCGCAGACTCTGCTTCTCAAGAGCCACTGCAGCTGCATATAAGTAAATAAATAAAAATCACTTTTTATGACAAATGATTCAGCATTTAAGAAAATAAAAACAGCTGTACTGTGTTAGACCAAGGTCCTTCCAGCCCAGTATCCTGTTTCCAAAAGCAGTCAGGAGCAGATGCCTAGGGAGTAGTATAAGAACAAGGAAACCATTTAATGATATATATTGAAAATATTTTTCACATATCCTTGATGGAAAACAGAGATGGAATTTTGACAGAAGACGGAAAAAAAAGGAAAAGAAAACAAAGAGTCCAACACACACACCCTTTGCAAAAGCATGAAACATTCCTTTCAAAATATAAAAAGAACTGAGGGGAAGATAAATCTTACAGATTTCCTTTTTCTTTTCTTTTTTTTTTTTTTTAAAAGAAGCCCGCAGGAGCAAGAAGAAACCAGAATCTCACTTGCTATTCACAGAAACGGTGTAAGCACATATTGACGCACATCACTGGCCAGATAATATTTAAGAACTCTTAAAACTATGAGTGTCAATGGCTTTTCTCTTGCAAATGGGTCCCCATGGAAACCTACAGGTAGGGATTCACGTCGTGATATCAAAGCTGAGAGTCCCCAAAGTATTTAAACTACTGGATTTATAAATACAGCTTCAAAAAGTATATACCTCAGACAGAGGGAAAGCCTGTTCCAATTAATTCCCCGGGTAGGCGAACAACCACTAAGGCACCATACTGGAAACAGGCAAAACAGGCTGCACTTAGAAAGGTACAGAAAATGTGGGGACAGTGAAGTGCCCCATGAAATCAACTGGAGGTTTACGACTGGCTTAGTTGGACATGGGATCAGTCCCAGGAGCAGTCATCCATGAGGACATAGGCTGGAGGGGCTATAAATTCACAGATGCAGAAACCAACCGCTTTGATTACACTGTTAAGCTTCGTATCTCCGGGACACCAGATCAGTGTTTTTCAGAACTCCAGATAAGCTAATGAAATGTGCCGATGACTCAAGCTCATTTGGCAATGGGAAGAGAGAAGAATCAGGGTATGACAGAAGATGATGACCTTGAAATCTGGAGAACGAGAACCAGTATGAAAGAACAAAGTCTTTCTAGCCCGCGACGTGAACCCCACACGCCAGTGCAGGGACAGATAGGAAGGTGTTCGGCTGTAACCTGGGGATGGAGCTGGCCGTGGCAGATGAGAACGTCATGGACGCTTTGATCAACCACTGACTGACGGTGGAGACACCGGTGTGACAAATCGTGGAAATGGCAATCACAGCCCCAAGGATGTATCAAACAAGGATTGTCTAGGAAAGGCAGCAAGCCGCTGTGGCAAGGCTGCTTCTCTCACGGCGAATCTCTACTTGCAATGCTGCGCGTGCTTCTGGTCACCAGCATCCACATAAGATGGATTTGGCCTGGAGCAGGCAATGGGCGAGGGCTGCCAAGGCGACTCAAGGAAAGGAAAGCCTGTCTGACAAGCAGAGAAATAGAGTGTGGTGGGGTTTTTTGGCTGAGTAAAACAAAGGCTGAGGAGGGGTATCCCTGTTTCCAGTGAACGTCCTGGGAGAATTTGGGGTGGTAGGGAGGGGTGGCAGGAAGGGGGAACACAGTTGCTTCAGCTGTAGAATAACAGTGGCATTCAGCTGAACACAGGCAAGCTGGCAGTGAATAAATCCATGCTGGAAATGAGAAGAATGCACATGAAAAGTGAAACTATAGGAAAGTCTTCTGATGGAAGCAGAAAAAAAATCCTTCCAAAAAACCCCACCCACGTTTAGTATGGAGATTAGTAAATAATTTTAGCGAAGAGGTTATGTGGCTGCCCATGAAAAAACACAGCATGGAAATCTCTGACTCCCTCAAACCTATCTTTCTAACCTGTCATTAATAAAATAGGTATCTGCTGATGTACCGGAATAGTATTGGGGATTCAGAAGTCCTTGCTCAATAGAGCACTAGTAAGCAAAGCACTCGAGTGGGCTTAGGTTCCTCCTGCCTCAGCAAAGCACTGAGCGTAAAACACTGCAGCAGGATGCTTAAGGGAAAATGTGAAGCATATATATATATATATATATAAAAAAAAAAAAAAAAGATATGAGAGATAGATATATATGGTATATATGTTATATATATGATGTCTGTCAAAAAATAAAGAAACAATCAACCTCACTGGATTTTTGAGCCTCCAATTTCACACTGAAGAGCTGTGTTACAGGTAAAAAAAAGGCAAGGGAAGAGTGCATTCAGATGTTACCATATACCTTCCAAGGGTCAGTTTTGATGACTACACAAAACCTCAACAAAAGAGCACACTTCCCACTCAGAAGTTAACAGAGAAGATTACATCAAACTTCAGCAGATACCCTAGCTTAAAAACAAAAATACCGTGTGCTTGATAGGGTTTGAGAATCTCTGGCATGCCTTATTTTTAAAAAACCTGGAAATGAAATCTTACTCCCTGTGGTAGTCTCTTCCCGTGCAAATCAGCATTTGTAACCCATTCTTTGCAAAGCCTTCAGTGTAGTGCCGGGCTGCGGGTGCAGCTGCGAGGTGGCTAGAAGGTGTCCCTCGCTCAAGGGGCTTCTTACACAACCTGCCTCCACTTTGGGGAGCCCAAATTTAAACACCTGGGCCAACAGCTGAAAAGGGAGAGACCCAACTTTAGGTACACCAACCCAGGGGACCTAGATTAATGACCTGTTTTTCCCCCGACCATTGGATTCCAACTTACACTTCAACCACCAAGGTGCTAGAGGTAGACAAAGGTCACTCCGTAATTTTGGGTACAAATCTATTTTCTGAGCTGCAGAAGCAATCTACAATGCTCTTAATTCTACCACTTTACCATAACCTACCATTTTTTTAGGTGTCAGGAACCCACGGGCAAATTGCTATTGCACTGCAGGAGTGACTCAAAGTCCAATGCATTCTGGGTCCACCAACTCTAGTGCACAGCACATGCTAAATATTCCGTGTCTCTACATATATATGCATGTGATCTATGCGTTCATGGACTCCTAGGTGAATAATAAGTTGCATTACAGATGCAGCCTCTTCCAGATATTTTAAAATGCCTTTTTTTTTTTGATGAGTGAATATTGATGGGCATGCTCTGTATTTCCAAGACGCTCTATACTATAAATATGACCCAAAGAAGGGCTTGTAAGCACAAAAGTTTGTCTGTTTTTTTCCCAGCTATGTTATAGCAGGTCTGATAGAAAGTATTGCCTCTCCTTACTAACCTTGAACAGCTTATTAATTTCTCCTAAAAGAAAAAGAGAAGATAAGTAAAAAAAAAACCACAACAGGGTTACATCCCTTTCACAATGGGGAAAACAAAGGGACAGAGATGTTAAACAATTTGCTTCAAATAACACAGCACATCATGTCAAAAGCCACCATTTAAATAAACATCTTCCAATATCCAAGGTTATCTATTTGTTAGCCAATAGCAGTCCGCTACGATGTGAGTGGTTACTATGACTTGTAGACCAAAGATTTACTATATCAGCTCAAAACAGACAGATACAGGTATTTTGCAAGCAGAGGTGTGCTTAAATATACATATAAAGATTCGTGTCTTCTGATTTACCACTCACTAATTTTAAGATTGGTATAAGAGAAAGCCATACCCATAGCAAATCTGTGACTAAGAAGATTTACAAATACTGTAGATTTCACACTAATCAGACAAACGCAGCCTTATAAAGAAAACAGAAACAAATACCACATTTAGGAAACTGTAGTTAAATAAAATTTAAGCACGTCCCTTCCACATTCTTTGGGGAAGAGAAAGCATGTTAAAGTTACTGTATTTATTTAATCTATTTAAACTGGGGTCTTAACTGCACGCATTATGCACATAAGAAATGCAAAGACAAAAAAAATCAAACTAATCAATTTTAATAACAATCCTGCAGATACCATATCAGAAAGTTTCAGCCCTCCCTTCAGATCATTTAAGGTCTTTTTTCTTTTTTTTTTTTTTTGTCTGTAGTTGCACAGTAAATTTTTATTCCGCATGATAATGCTGCTCTCCAAGCCAGTCCGAATTAAACAGCCAAGCCAGAGAACATGCAATACCATCTAAACACCCTCATAACAACACTGGCATTCCCATACTCTCTGTACCTGCTGGTTGTTATCATCATACCAGAAAACAGCGAATTTAGAGAGAAGGCTGCTTCACGTTACGTGCAACAGCACGCAGTCCTGCCTGCAGCTTTCCCTTTTCTACGCACCTGCTTTATTCCTACAAATGTTGCTGAAAAACCAGCGCAGCGTTTTCCAAACTGCATTGTCCTCTCTGTGGTCTCCTCCTGGCATCCGCAGCGATGCAGGGCGCCGGTGTCTACTACTGGGCTCTGCTACCTCACCACTGTCACCCTCTCTTCCTTTGGGCTGCTCTACTCACATCTCGTTTCAAGCAATAAAGCAGTCTAAGATCACAAGCGCACTGGGATCAGCAAAACCTGTTAGGTATATCCGTTAATTAACTTCTGTTGAACTGAACCAAAAAAACAATTTGCCATCATTTCTTTATGGCGTCTAAAGGAGCTACACATTTATTAACTTATTGCACCACTTTTCCGTTTAATATTTCCACATCTGTATCAATAAGCAAACCTGCTAAATAGAATTTGGCCATGTATACAGATATGTTACGAACTAATTGACCTTCACTTGCTAATTAATTAGTGGGTGATAACTTTTCTCATTTCACATAAAAAAACTCGCTGGCTACTTTCATACCCCTGATTCTCACGTGCACCACTGAGATGCACAGCTGCTTTATAGTGAATCAAAGCACACTAAGATACAGTTGACACAGATCACAGCAGATTTTTTTGCAACATCCAGGACTGAAAGGCAAATAACTAATTAGAAAGAACAGCCTTATTCCATTACCTAATAATAAACTCCCTTGCTCATTAAACACATTACATATATTCTAACAGCTGGCATCCTGAAATATCTGATAAAGGAAAACCTGCTTATAGTATTGTTGGTGCTTTAGGGAAAGCTGGCTAGATCTGTTTGTCTTTTTTTATAGTAGTACTTGTTTAAAAGATCATCTACGCATGGAACAGTGGAGGACTTAATTACACTGCAAAAATGTCAAGTTTGGGGGAAGAAAGAAAGAGCAAACACCTCCTAGGCCAGCCTTGAGTAATGCCAAACCAGCTTACTCCTGCACCGGGATACAGGAAGTGCCTTGTGGGCTGCTGCCCCAAAACCAAAATGAGATGCTAAGAGCTCAGGACAAAATGGCATATGGTTCTTACATAAAATGCAGTCACCTCTGCTTCCAGGACAGCTTTCACTTTTTTTCATCAAGTGGCTGTCTAAAGAAAAAATGCCTCAAGATACCTAGCAGCAGAGATGGTCTCCCTCCTTCCAGATGAGCTCTAACCACATACCCTAGAGAGGCTCACCTTCTCTTCCTCTCTCCTACTGCCTTTTATAATTTCTGTGGTGCTTTCTATACACCAGCCAGCTTCAGTGAGGGACGTCACCTTCCCCACCTCTCATCCGGGATCCTTTCACTGCCTTGCACACCCAGCTAAAATAAGACCTAAACCTGAACTCCTAATGGAAATTTCCTTCTCCCTGAAGAAAAAGAAGTAAAGGTAAGTACCAAAGACTCAGTAAGATAAATCTATTTGAAAAGGTTGGAAAAGGAAAATACCATGAAAACTACGCTTAACAAGCAAGGGGAGACTAAACGCAAGAGGGAATGACTGCAAGCAGTCCTCTGCAACAGCTCTGCTCAGCACAAAGACCGCTAGTATCATTAAACGGGTAGTGCTGCAAGCACCAGCACAAATGAAGGCAGGGGCTTTACACATTTGATTGTAAATCCCAAAACCCAGCTTCCTTGTGGTTAACCGAGTTTTAAGGCTCTTCTCTTGCCTGCGCTCTCTCAGAACCTCTACTTTCATTTGGGAGGGCTTATAGGTCTCTCTCTCTTTCTCCACCCTACTATTTAGCTGCCTGTTTTTACAAAACTTGTAGGAACTTATTTATCCTTGAGACTATGATCTCTTTGTCAAACTTAGCTGAAAGCAGCCAGTGGGTTCACAAGTTAGTGGGGGAGGAGGGAAAGAGAGGCAGCCTGACTGCATAAGCCTCATTTTCTCAAGAATCCAGGCTAAAAACAATTATAGCCAGAAGTTTCAAGCAAAGAAAGAGAACCATAGACTTTTCCTGCACTTTGAACACAAACCAGTTCATGCATACTAATCAGCTAACGCTGCTCTCACTGAAGTAATGAGAGTTTTGCAGCAAATTAATATTTGTATTGATTTATACTGAGGACTGTTGCAGGCTTGAACTTCAATGGCATCAATGTGTTCAGCATGAAGCACAAAATCACCTTCATACCAACACCATAATTTACAGATGCTCACAGTATCTCCATAGCTATATCCACACACCTCCATTTCTGCACATGCAAACCCCGTGCCTCCGTTTTGGGTAACACTGACATGTATTGTATGACCAGTACTATGAAGCACACAGGTAAGGCAAAATTTGTTTGGGGAGTAGCCTGCATTTTCATCACATTCATTACTACCCACTACCTTAGGAAAATCACCATTAAGATACTCTTTGAAAAGCAAGTATTTTTTCCCATTTTGTATCAGAAATCAACTACATGCATATTTGATGGCACTTGGCATATGTTCACATCTGCAAATGAAGTAATGGAGAATTATACTTTAGAATCATAGAATAGAATCATAGAATCATTTAGGTTGGAAAAGACCTTTAAGATCATCCAGTCCAACCATTAACGTAACATTACCAAGTCCACCACTAAACCAATTAAGGGTAGAGTAGCAACCCCATGCCTCCTGGCTTGGTGGCTGGATCATTTATAATGAAAGTAAAAACTATGAATCATTAAGATTGGAAAGGACCTCTGAGATCATCAGTCCAACCATCAACCCAACACCACCATGCCCACTAAACCATGTTCCCAAGTGCCTCGTCTACCCGTTTTTTTAACACTTCCAGGGATGGTGACTCCACCACCTCTCTGGGCAGAGGGGAATGGGATTTCTTTGTTGTAACTTCCATGGTTTTTCAAACACATCGACCGCATTCTGATTAATTTCTAGTTTTAAAATCTTCATGAAGAGGTAGTTGTTGTTGCTACTCAATTCAGATTTGCAAAAGGTTGCCCATCTTTTTATTTTTAAATAGACTGAGTTCACTGTCCTAACATCCCTGTGTCTAGAAAGATTTTCTTTCTTGTCATAAATAGCAAAAGACGAGCCCAGTTACATAGGTCACAACTATTTCAAATTAATGAGTTTACATTAGCTGTTAGCATTACTAATGGTGAACTATAAAGTACATGCTGAAAATGCTCATCCCCTTCTTGGTCTCCACAAGGGCATTCTTCTGCTACAGAAGACAGTTTCTTCTGGGTTTAGCCTATGCCCCAGCTTTCCTCTCAGCCAGGTCATCACTGTGGCAAATGCATTGTCCACCTCTTTAATCAAAGCAGTTGACGTCAGAGTCTCCAGTTAGTACAAGGGCTAATGCTGCCTCCCAAGAAGGGCTTCACTCTGTTGCCATAGAGAAGTCAGCAGGACCATTTGGAGCACCCTGGGACATCCTGGACCTCCGCATGGTGCCAGCAGATATGACACACTCCTCTGACATGTCACTGGAAAGCCATCAAGAACACTCTAGGGCATCCCAAATAGTATCAGATGCCTCGGTTGGGGCAACTGAATCAAGCCTGAAGACTCAGGTCCTATAAATACAAATAAAGGTCCTATAAATACAAATAAAATACATACAATACAAATAAATACATATTAATTTTAAAGTGATGGCCTAATCTAGAAAGTGATCTTAGAGAGAAAAAAGCATTATACATCTCTTCACTTTCACATGTTACATCTAGCTTAAAAAGTTGGCTTTTGTTGAGTTTTTTACTTGGCTGGGGGTGAGGCTAGGGGTGTGTTTGACAACAGCCAGTGGGGCTTGGTCTAGTGTCTGGCATGCTGGATTTTATTTTTTGGCTCACTGTGAACCAACAGAGAAGGTCCAAGCAGCTCAGCTAGCTTCTGAATCACAGCTGAGCTGTTCTTATGGCTACCGTGTATCTTCACAGGTGCCACCAGACTGCCACTCAGTAAGCTCCCCTCCTGACAACACGTAAGATGGTACATGAACCCATTCAGGCAGAGGTACAGCTTCACTGCCAAGTGCTCAAGGCCCAAACTGAATTTCAAACAAAAGTAAATAAATCAGGTTTTTACAAAGTTTAAAAGGTGTCTGGCCTATGGGATGCGCAGGTGAGGCGGGAGCAGCAGTCCTGATGGGCTGCTAACCCAGGCCATCCATGTGGCTGCCACGACGCTGCGCACCGTAGATCCCCTCTTGTTCAAGCCAAATGAACCCTGGCCAACCAAGGGCTGAGGACTTGTAATGCCCCATGAAAAAGAGTACATCTACACTGTGGTGGTGGCACCAGGTCGTCTTTCAGTCAGGAGCGTGGCAGCGCACGGTGCCGTGTTGCGGAGCAATGCATGAGCCGGGAGGGTTACAGCTGCCCACAGGGCGCGGGACGGCTCCATGGCCCCCCGAGCCGTCAAGCGCATGCAAGGGTGTTGCACCAGAGCTGCTACGTCTCTCATACGTTTCCACGCTGCTTTCTACTGATTGTCTACTTCTTTCTTTTTACTCCTCAATGATTTGTCTTTGCAAGCGTTGGGACTATCTGATTTTCAGGGTGTTGTTCACAACACCTTGCCATACAGCTCATGGACAAAGCAGATGACAAGACAGTTTCTCTTCCCCATTATCATCTTCTTTGTTGTAGTCAAGTCCTTACAGGAATCTAATCCTGGGTGGCACAGCATGCTTACAGCCACCAGAAACACATCAATGTGGAAGAAAACAGATGCTTATGATTTCCTCTTGCATTTCAGTTGTGGGACAGGTATCTCTCATCAGGCTTTCAACGGTATGTTCCAACATCTCTAAAACCACAACAGCTTTCCTTTTATTGCAATGGGTTTTTAATACAATCCACCTCCTCAAAAACAAGGTGCCAGTCTTCATATGAGGAGATACGAGGGGTATAGTTGTCAAAGAGACTTGCAAATAAACTCCCCAATTCTTGTCATGTTTGGTTTTTAGATTTAAAATATGTTTCCAGTGCTGGGGATGACCAGGACTAATAGGAACACGGGTCTTGTCTCTGATGGGCTTTTACATCAGGAAGCTCCCTGCATCTGAACACAACCCTGTCTTTTGTATTGATGATGCCATCAAAGTATAACAGCTTGGGAAGAACAGCTGACACCTGAGCTGAGACAAACCTACATACGCAGGGCCAAGGAGAAGAAGAAGGAAAAGAAAAAAAAAAAAAAAATCCTGGAATGAAAGAGAAACCACCTGCCAGAAAAATAAAGGAGTAGGTGGGGAGACCTGGAGAGAGCAAGCCTGTGGGAACAGTGACCTGAGTTAATAGGGAGCGTGGGGGAGGAGTGGGCAGGGAGCAATTGCTCTTGTGTTCAAAATCCTAGTGATGGGATGAGTCAGAGACTCTGATTGAATTTTGCCTTCACTACACCCGCAGACTGGTTATTATAAAGCTTGGGGGAGCACGGGTTGGTGCAGAAACAAAAAGTACACAGTGAATCAATGGGTATATGAAGCACCTCCAAATGCCCAAAAATCTGAAGAACAAGGCCGAACACTGTGCCCTTTCACACAAGGTTTCCTGCAGCTCTAATTAGTCTGCCTAGCTGCTCTTCTTCATGTAATCAGACTTAGACTGATAACTGAGTGGCAACTGCATCTGAGTTGAAGGGGTATGGCAGACTACCCAGGGAATGCTCTTCACGAGTGTCTGCTGGGGCTTCTGGAAGTAGCAAGCTCCAGGAATTAACCCAGCAAGACCACTGCCCAGGAACTACTAAATACTCTTTCAGTCCCTCAGGATAACACGATTCAGTGAACAAGAAGATATGTTTTATTACATCCTTCAGTTACTGTTCTTTAACTGCTTTTCCTTTCAGACATTTCTGGTCCTAGTGCTCATCTTCCTCCCCAGGCCAGGGGCTAGGCAACCTGCTCAGCAAGTTCTACCATACCAAAAATCACAGTGAAAACTGCCAGTAAACGCCCACTTGCTCACATTGGGGAGCTGTAATGGACCAAAGGAAGCACAAGCTGTTGCGACAGGTCTCCCGCTTATGAAAGGCATCTACTCTGATCACCGAGAGGCTTTGCCACCGAATCGTGCAATGTGGAAGAGGGGCTTCCCATGCCTTCAGAGGGAAGGAGGGTCTGGGTAGCTCAGTGATCAACCGGGCTCTCCTTTGAGAATGGAACTTACATCAAGTTAAAACAAGGTGCACAGGTTTAAAATCTGACAGATCGGGTGGTGACAGGGGATACTAGTGACAGTCAGGGCAGCTTCGTGCTCTCAGTGCTGCTTCTGAAAGAGACAAACAAGGAAACAAAACAGGGCCTGAAGAAGACACCCGGCTTTTCTAACAGCCTACGTAAGTTGAACCAGTTGAAGTTCATTCTCTGCTTTTCACAGTTTCAGTTTGAGGGCAGAGACAGTAGCAGCAGGTTAGTACTTGCTCCTCCGAGTTGACTGCACGGTTGGTGCCCTTCTGCTGCAGGGGCCAGCCCTCGGCTCAGCCCTGGCAGCCCGCCGGGGGCTCCTGCCCTTGCACGCTCCCGCAGGGCTGAGCTGCGCCTCTGGACTTTGCTCCGAAACAGGTGAGAAATGTCCCTCTCAAAAGAGGGACAAATCCTAGCGAACGGCACAGCCCACCCACTCTACAGTGAGCGAACGTCCACAGCTTATTTTATTTATTTAAAAAAAACTAAACACCATGTAGCACAACAGTTAAAGGCTTAGTTCAGTTTTGTTTGACTCTCTGCTAACCCATTTAAGCCAAGCTTACGGATTTTTAAGAGCCTCCGCCCAGCAGTTCATCTAGCTGGTTTTTAACCCTACCTTTAGTTAAGCCAGAAGAGCTGGCATGGAGAGAGCTATGTGAATAGATGGGAGGGAGGCAAATGGGTAAATGGAAGCGGTAAAGGAACTTGTGCATGCTGAGAGGACTACCGGAGACAACTCAAAAATAAAAATAGAGGTTTTTGCAAAAAGCAAACAAGAAGAGGTGATTGACAATGCAGGGAATACTAGAGTCCCTAAACTCCAAGATAAGGGAGGGGGGGGTGTCTTCAGAAAGAGATTCCCCTTTCTTAAACCCCGCTGTATCTCAATTTATGTTAGATGTTGCTGCCCAAATTCCTAGTTTCATCTTGCATTTAATGCAGTTCTTTCCTTTCCTTTGCATCAACGCAAACAAGTTGCATGGCTGCATGATCACTTGAACAGAGATAAAAAAGGGGAGCTAGCTGTGATAGGACACAGGACTGGATATAATCATCTCTTTTTAGCAGCAGCTCACAGTTGCGCAAGTTGGGTATAAGGTGAAATATAGTCTCAGGAAATAGGACGACACAATCTCATGCAGCATCTGATGCCTTGCACTTTATTCTGAGCCAAAAAATTCCCATAGCCTGAAAAAGCAGGGCCTTCAGGAATCATACCTGTCCTGGGAACAGTATTTTTATGGAACAGATTTAAAACAACGAGTCTTCTCTCATGAGACTTCCTTTGAACTCAGTGGGGATAAACATGCCCCTTCCAGAGAAAAAACCCACCCAGATTCATCCTTAGGACGATTCACAGGAGATTCTCTTCTGCTTTTCCAACATAAGAACTGGGGGTATCCATGAGACAAGGAGGTTTAAAATGAACAACAGAAGTTGGTTTCCATGCTATACATAAGGAAGTTGTGAAAGTCCTTGCTGTGGCATGCTGTGGGTGCTGAAGGTGTACATGGTTCAAAAAGCAGCAGGACAGCTCCAGGAGAAAGACGGTCACTGAGAGCTATTAAGTACAGCCATATCATGCCTGGATCTCAATGTCCCCGAGCAGCACAACACTAGCAGAGCACTCAAAGAAGCCATTGCATGTTTGCACACCACCTCCTAAATATCCACTCCTGGCCATTACAGGGTCACTGGGCTAAATGGGGCTTTGGTCTGACCCAGGGTGGCCACTGCTATTCTGAATACAGAGGGAGCCTACAGAGTTAATTCTCAAGTCATCTAAATCCGTCCTTGATTGACACTTTGTCTTCATGCCCACACTTTGCAGCAACTCAGACACGTGAAAGCTTCTGCCAGGCGGTGTTCTCAGACTACCTGTAGTTTATTGGACTTTTTACAAGAAAAAACAAAAGAGGTGGGTGAAAAAGGAAGGATGCAACTGGAATTGTTGGTCCACAGGAAGAGTGAGATCTGGATTCTGCATCCCCCACCTGGAAAGGTCCAGCCTACAACTTCCAGCATCCCCAGAGCCCACAACTACTGAGAAAGGGAAGCCTATATCCGCCCCCCCATCCTGCTGAAATTGGGTCACTGTGCAGCAAAGCAGGCAAAATTCATGGGCCCAGAAGAAATAAGCTACTCTGTCACCCAGGAGAAATGAGTTTGCCTGTTTCAGTCATTCTTCCCCACCAGCTGTAGGCACAGCCCTTGAACTCACCTTGTCTTTGAACAGTGTCGCACCACATAACCAGGCGATGGGCAGCAAATTCAGCCAGCTAGGACGCTATAAATACCCATTTAAATGCTTTCTAGTATAGATAAAACTAGCCAATCCCCTCTGCATATGGTGCTCATCTACAGTCTGTTCAGACTGCCTCACCTGCCAAGTGAGAGCAGCTACCACCTACTTCAAAGTGTGAGACGATCCTGAGTCCTTGAAGTTTTGAAAACATTTAGAGACCCACAAAAGAATCACAGGAAGGCAAGTGACTACCTACTGCATTCCAACTCTGAGCTCACTCTCTTACAAACAGCCTGCTCACTTTACAAGGACTTTTTTTCCTTTTTCTAAATAAAGCTGAGGCCATCTTAAACAGATTCTTTTTAGTTCCAGATATTTCAGTGAAGTGGATGTTCCTAAAATTTCTTTTTTTTTTTCCTGGAACCCTTTTAACTTGGTAAACAGGTCTCTGTGTACAGCTTTCAATTACCTTTTATTCTGTGGTGCCAAATGAGACCAGATAGGCATATTCTTAAAAGGCTTTCATGAAAATGCAAATGAACAGTTCACACTAGTCTGCTGGCTCAATAAATAGAACAGTTCAAAGAGTTTAGACACTAGTAAATAGATAAAAATACAGAAAAAGCCATCTGTAGCCCTAAAAAAGCTTTCGTTTTCTTGTTACCACCATAAAACTTGCAATGACAGTATCTTCAAGATACCTCCTCTGTTATCTGTATTAGCTTAGACAACATATCCTTCTAGTAGCTGACCTGCAGAAAGGGTATAAATCTGAGTAGAGAAATAACACCAGAATTTAAAACCCAGACTTGCCTGCAAACATGAGAGTCAACTCCCAGCAAAACGCACATGATCATATTTTCTTATCTGCCAAGATTTTCCGCTCTCCCCCTCCTAGACGTCACCATTCATTTTAATGTTGGAGGTCTTTTTTTTTTTTTTAATTCCAGCTCAAATACAGCAGCATGTTGCATGTTCTTGTCCACAGACATTATATTATACATTAGTATTCCTTTGAAAGGATTTTGTTCTTTACTACCAGCAGGACAAGAAAGCCTTAAGAACAGTTTTGCTTATAGTGTCCAACTTGGAGGGGATCTAAATGTGATATATGAAGTGTTATATAGTTTTTATATATAGTATATAGTTTAACAGTTCTTCACTTTTAAATTAAGCTACTAGAACCCAGCGAGAAGCATAAAAATATAAACAGAGCAGTTCCTGAAAGTCAGACTTCCCAGTTAGACAGGCCACAGACCCTTCCCACTGCACAAACACTGCAGCATCCAAAGGGGAGTCTGTAAGGGCTCCAGAAAGGTTTCGGGAACATTGGAGGCAGCAGACGAAGCTCCGGCTCTGGCAGTGCTTCCTCAGCATCCTTCATCTTTCCCCCACTGTCAGGGCTCTGGGCCTCGCCATGGAAGTGCCTTCATTCACCTCAGGCACAGTCAACCAGCTTAGCTTGGAGACACTTTCATCCTCACACTAAGCTCACCAAGGCCACTTGCCTGGTACAGTTTTGGGTGTGCCCGCATGGCCCCCTTGGTTGACCAAGTCATGGGGGGCTTCAGCTGGAGGGAGCCCCATCACTGGAGGTGATGTTATGACCAGCCAACAGGCACGCATCTGGCCGATTGCTGCATCAATCATGTGCACGGGAATGATCCACCTACACTATCCTAACACCCCAAAAATGCCCTGTTCAGATCAGACCAGGCTCTGTCCTTCACCAAAGAAGGAGAAACAAATGCTGAGCCGCACCTTAGAAGCTCATGTGGCAGAACCTGGCTTGAAATCAGCAAGTTTCTGGCCTGAATCTAACCAGGCTCATTAGTCATTAGCTATTTCTGTCTAGCCTGGAGCATCTCACAGATGAAGGATATTCAGAGCCCAGACGGTCTTCAACAGTGAGCATTTTGGATCCTCAAAACTATAATCTGTCCAATGGGTTACTGTTGCAACTTTTGCTGGGTTTAAAGTCAAGTATTGCAAGGACAGGTATTCAGAGCCAAAAATCCCTTTTGAGTTAAAAGCAAACAGGGTCCATTAAATTCTGGTGACCTTTTACTTGGAACCAACAGACCTGCAAATATACGTCTTTAATACAGGAAAATTTGGATTCTGATGCAATCATGTTACTCCAAAAGCCTGGCCTAAGGCCACAGCAATACCACCAGAAGTGACGCAGTGCTCTGCTGGTGCTACACAGCCCCTCTCCTTGCTGTCAGCAGTGAATACAGCAACAGCTTAGGTTTAACCACAACCTGGAGCACCACACAATCACAAAGACAGCAGTGGGAGCACAAAGGAGGACATGGCATGGCGTGGAGGCAGCTGTCCCTGGCTGGGATGATTTCCTCCAGTCCCAACGCCAGCTGTTGCTAGCTTAGAACAACCCTGAGGCTACGGGCAAGTCAGCATGAAGATGTTTCTGGTCACAATCACAGGATGGTTGAAGTTGGAAGGACGTCATCTGGTCCAACGCCCTGCTCAAGCAGAGCCACCTACAGCTAACTGCCCAAGGACGACATCCAGACGGCTTTGGAATATCTCCAAGGATGGAGGCTGCACAACCTCCCTGGGCAACCTGTGCCAGTGCTTAGTCACCCTCACAAAGGGTGATCGTGATGTTCAGAGGGAACCTCCTGTGTTTCAGTTTGCGCCCATTGCCTCTGGTCACCACTGAGAAGAGCCTGGCTGCGTCCTCTTTGCACTCTCCCTTCAGGTATTTATATACATTGATGAGATCCCCCCTGAGCCTCCTCTTCTCCAGGCTGAACAGTCCCAGCTCTCTCAGCCTCTCCTCGTAGGAAAGATGCTCCTGTGCCTTCATCATCTTTGTGGCCCTTTGCTGGACTCTCTCCTGTAAATCCATACTGGTGCTTTGGCAGTCTGATCCAGCTGGCAGATACTGACACCATGCTCCCTCATCTACCCTGGAAATCTGGAAAGAAGGCAGCACACAGGAGAGCACATGTCCCTTGCCAAAACAGGGACTCTTGATCAATCAGCATGTGAAGGAGAGCCTGTCTCAGAGTGCTGTGTCTTGTGTTTGACCGACTTCTTAGGGAACAGCTGTAACTACCAGGCACCACCTAAACTTAACAAGTACCACAATGGGGGACTAAAAAAAATTCTCTGTCTTCTCTGGGTAGGAAGACATTTATTCAAAGAGACTCAACATACTCGATATAATTTATTTTTACAGCAGGTACACCAAACCAAGACAGTTAAAATGCTAAGTCTCCAAAGCTCTAGATATTATGTAAATAAACTCTAAATAATTGCTTGCATTAAAGTGTGGTTCAATGTTCAGTAAGGAAAACAGCTCTTGTTTTTTTTAATTAAATTCTCATTTTATCTATAATTCTAGACCGTTCTGTTTGCTTATTTACATGAAGTTATCGTGCTTGTGGAGTGCCAAAGCCTTATTCTGAAACTGTATGATTAACACCAGTATTTCTGAAAGCCACGCAACAAATAGATTTATGTGACTAATGACATAAGTCCCTCAACCAGCAGTATAAGCAAACTGAGCTAACCAGGCACATTCTTGCCGTACGTATGGTGATCTACAAACACTCTTCTGAATAATGGAGATAATGGCTGCGAGGATATTGGCTGACACAGCCAAGAGCTGTGCACTCGCAATGATCCCTAACAGCTTTTTATGCACCGTGGGGTCCGGCAGCACACCAAAACGCACGGCTCCAACCCGTGCTCAGCAGCGAGGAGCTGCAATTGAAGACGTTGTCCCGTTATTGGATCTCCCTCTGCCTGCAGCAGGGTTGGCAGGAAGAAACCTGTAGCACCACCTCTGCTGCTTCAGGCCACAATCTGGCTTCTTGGTATCATCCCATCTTTACCAGCAATTTAACCCAATAGACTCAACTAGAACATGCAAGATGGGAGGCCCAGGTGCATGCTCCCTTCTGCTAGCTGGGAAGAGGATGATGATGGGCAGCAGGATGGAGCAGCATCACTTCAGCCACCACAGCCAGGTTGGAGCAAGCTGACCGCTTGGAGCAGATGCCCTCCCACGCCAGGACAAAACACACCTGCTTGCTTTGACTACATTGTTTACACGGTTTTGGACTTCTCTCCACTGAGCAATGATGCTGGCTGTCAGTAAGTTATCTACAGCGATCCCTCAGGATTTCTCTTTGTGTTATTATTAGCTTAGTCTGTGACTCCGGTTTTGATTCACAGGCAATAACCATCCCTGCACAAAAGTCTCCAGCTCAAATAGCTGGAGTGCCCTACACTGCCAGGGAGAGCGATGGTGTCCTCGGACAGCGAGGACAGGCACATCGCTGCTTCGGCCAGGACGATGCAGCAGCAGCACCTCTTGCACTCCAAACCCACCGCCCTGCCAGCCCAGGGGTGACCAAGCCCTACTGTCCACCTTCGGCCTCCCAGCCACAGCCCCGAGTCTTTACAATAGCTAAAAACTGTATTTAAAAAAACCCTCTACTGACTTGCTTATTTTTCGTAAAAGCCGAGTATTACCCATTTGCTGTGGACACTAGCCTGGCTGTTTAAAAAAAAAAAAAAAAATTATCCCACTGGCAGGCAACCAATATACAAGAACATCTACAAAGAAGCTGTTACAGTTTATCGTTCAGTAATCCATGGATTAAGGTCATTAATAGCACTGATGACATACTGCCACGACTCCAAAGGTGCTGTTCTAGCCTGCAGGATATACAGAACATAACCTCCTCACAAACATTTCCCCTGAATTACTTTCTTCTAAATCTTCAAAAGAGGAGAAGAAATGAGAAAACCCAGAAGAAAGATGCTTATTACAATATCTTGCATTGCACCAAAAAAAAAGTTATAATGAAAATAAATTAACATTTTCAAACAACACTGAATTTTCTTCTCATTCACACTGATGTTTTCACAGTAAGAGAGGTCTTGGTGAGTAACTGAAATTTTGATCTACAGAGCTAAATTTAACAAGCAAGCCAAGACATTCTCCCATGCCCAAAAGACAAAACCACAACTAAAACTTTCAAAATAAAATCTGAAATGCTCAATTTTGCCCTTCAATTATTTATATGAAATAAGCTTTTTCCTTCTGTTGACATGAGAACACAAATGTATCACCACAGAAAACACTGTGTACTCCACAAATCCCATGGGGTCATTAATCTTCTTTTATGCAGTACATGAAGTATTTTCACAGAACTTAAAATAGTCTTCTAAAGTGTGCCTGGTGTCATTGGAAGTCAGAAGTTGTTGATGGCCTAACAACATAATTGCTAAATATCCTCCAAAAGAAAGAATCCCTTTACTCTGTTCTAAACTTATGCTGCTATCTGCACTATGCATACATGTAATTTTCAATGCTATTAATTTATCTGAGAGTCCCCATTACCAAGGGTAAACAACTCGTTGTGTCAAAATTGAAGCAATGGATAGACTTTTCTTACTTCTGTTGATTTAAATTAAAGTATCTGCACTCTTTCTGTATGATTTGTTTCATTAGGACTCTGGTAACAGCCTGATTTTGTGCCACCATGTATTTACATTTGCCACAAAACAATGATAAATCATAAAATGTACTTGGGAGAACACAATTGTCCCACCAGCTGTAAGCAATCCTGTATCCCACAGTCATATGCCATTTTTGTAAACAACATATTGACACTGGAAAAGAAAATCCTTAGAAAGAAATCTTTTCAAAGCTTCAATAAATAAAAGTTATGACAAATAACATTTGTATTAATATACATCTTACCAAGAACAAATCACTTCCTGATTAACCTGGTTTAGTCGTAACTCGTCATTTCACTTTTTACTTTCAGTACAACGTAGTAGCATTTTCACTACACATGTGATTTGTTTTTCTTACCTTTAAGGAATCAAAGCAGGCAATAACTCTTCCATTTTCAACCTGGCAACTTTTAGGGGGGTGTGCAAATTTGCATTCTTCATCAGAGCGTGAACAAGTTCCCCTCTGAAATTGCCTGCACACTTCTAATGTTAGCCATTTTGTATCTCTTACGGGAGCAACATTCAAAGCCATGATGAAAAGCTGATTTTGAATTTGTAAATTGCTGTCAAGTGAATTATGACAAAGAAGTTTCCAAAACTAATGATGAAGGGAAGGGAGAGAAAAAGAAAAAATAGCACAACAACAACAACAAAAAAAAACCAGAAAAAAATAATTTCAATTCCAATTGAAAAGAAAGTTAAAAAAAAAGTGGGGGACGATTAACGATCTCCAATGCACACAAAGCAGAATAAACAGAGAAAAGTTTATCAGCAAGCAGTCACTCATCAATCATTAAGTCCCATTTGTAGACTTTTGGCTGGGAAAAACCATGCTCAGTCGCATTTCTGTCTGTAAAACACGTGGATTTGTTGATTGTATCACAGATGCACCAGTTTTAAGCCAAGGTCCTTCAGTGCAATGGCACTCCTTGATAGAATCGTAGTTCTCTGACAGTTGCTTGCTGGTATCGATTACACAAGGAAAGCAACGCAGTCATTTGTTCATGTCCCAGGAATAATTATAATTCTTCTTCCTCTTTTTCTGCTTTCAGTTTCCCATCAACTAATTGGCAAATGGAGACAGCTGAGGTATCTTCCGCCACGTGTAAGGTGAAGGCGATGTCTGGCTGGCAAAGACGGGATTTTGAGAACACGGGAGTAGCAGGCCTCGCTCATAAAAGTGACTTGACAAAGGCACTTTTTAAGTCACTGACCTGACAAAACAAATACAGTATCAGTGCACGTTCAAATCATTCATTATGAAAGCTATCATCCCTTTTTATCAGCTATTATAAACATACTGCCAATGCTCACTTGTATTTCTTTTTTCCAAACAAAACCAGCCTCTTTCGTGAAGTTACACGTGATAAGGGAATAACCAGTTGAAACACGTATTGCAGTAAAATCCTAGGCAGCAATCCAAAAGTTGGGAATGATTTAAATAGATGAATGTGGCAGACACAATAATTAGGCATGCTGGTTGTGAAACAATTCAATCTAATGTGCTTAGTCTCCAAAACAATATACAAGAACCCGTTTCCATTAATTTATCATTTGGCCCTTTAGATTGTGTTACTACATTATAAGCTGTTGCTTGTTATTTGTTCTTCCCTAGAAATGAGGACGGTAGTATTCTGTTCAGATTTTTTTGTCTGTCCCTCTGTTTCTCAAGGGAAAAAAAAACAAACCAGAAAACTGTCATTCCAAAATTAGAGGGAAAGAAAACCTTCCATATCCAGAAAACAAGAGTTAGTTCCCCAGTTAAGCTAAAGACTGTTTCATAAAGGCTTCATGAAAGGGCTCACCACTAAGTCATCATCCTGTAATGAGTTCTAATATGAGGCAGTCTTTATCTAAATTTTCCTTTGATCAAATTAGCTTTCATGTACCTTCACAAATACATGGTTCAGCATCAAAATCTAAGACTTAAATATGGAACTTCAGCTATTTGGGGACTATAAAATATCCTAGGTACTTTACAGATAAACAGATCTGAAAAGCAAAGGGTTAGATATTATAAATACTTTTAAAATAAATGACTGTACTTTATATGCAGATGGTGAAACCACGGACCTGATGTTTCCTTCTATTCAGCTTCAAAGAAACACAACTTTCACTTTGCAGGTACCAGCCAGAAACAGTTGATGGATTATTTTTGTGCAAGCATAAAGAAAAAGGGAAGGACTGGAATAAGTGAGGTTTTAAAATGCATCAATAAAAATAGCTCTAAAAACACTGTCAGCTTTCCCATGCCAGAATAATTACCATTCTGTTCCTGGATTCATCCAATTTAATTGAAGTCAGTATTGTTAATATTGCGAGTAAGAATTACTCACACACAGTTTCAGGAACAGATCCCAGTTCCGACTTCCAGGTCTTCACATCAAAAGGCTTTTCTATTACTTAGTAATGCTACCACGAAGAGTTTTACTACGTGACTGATACCTACACCAAAATTTGCTACTGCTAGCATGAATAAAGGTATTCCAATGCTAACGGCTCAAAAATTCAGTTTCAAGTCCAACATGCAATAAGATGGGTCTGGATGATACTTAGCTAGCTTTACCTGGTCATCAAGAATAACGAGTTGCAAGAGAATTAGTACATTTTTAAATAATTCTACACAACTGTAGTTTAGTACAGTACATGAATTAAATATCCCTCAAATTAAATATCCCATTGATGTTGTTCCACAGCATCGATGAAGAGTGAGGTTAAGCTGAAAATGTACAAAGAGGTGAGAAAATACTCATAACTGATGAAAAGGAAAGAGATGGGGAAAGACAAGGAGAGCCTCTCCACAAGAGCTTGTTGAGCTGATAGCTTGTTGGGCTGATGATTTAGCTGGCTAAATGCAAAAGAGGAAATATTATCCCTAGAGCCACCCATTCCAATTCAGAAATGTCAGCAATGGTTTTTAGTAATAGATGTAGGAGACAGACAGAAATTTTGGGAAAAATGTAAATGTTATACCGCACACTGCTGAAAGTCACAAGTAGTAATACTCTGCCGGGCTGCATACTACTAAAATTGACAAAGTCGTTTCTCAAGTAGTAGGTGTTAAGACTGAAGAAAACCAGACATTGCACATGGTAGCAAAGCAAACAGCATGCATTATATAAATGGCAGTAGCCATGGTTTTAAAAAAAAATGTGCACAACAGAATCACATATGAGATTCGTGAGACTGCAGCAAGAATTAATACCAAAAAGCATTTGGGAGGTACAGCGTAGAAGAGGAGTGAAATACAGCATCATTGTATTTCCTATCTTCTTACTACATGAACATTTTCTTTAGAAAGGGAAGCATGAGAAGTTTTTCTCAAAAATACATTTCTTGTCAAAAATAACAACACTATCTGATTTCTCAAGAGGCACTGAGTGCTTCAGCAGTTTCTACTGATGCAGGCTTAGGAGAGACAGAGCCAAGACCTTTCTGAAGGACACCATGCCTTCAGCAGGAGGCAGGTACAAACATGGTGGAGACAGAAAAATTTGGAGTGCTTCATCTCTACTGCTTACATGGCCTACATATTCACAGCCACATCCTAGGCAGCTGTCATACCTCCTCTGCCCATCACCTGCACCAGGAGGGCGAAGGAAGAGATGCCACCCAGAAAGCCTGAAAGTGAGAGGGAAGCAATAGAAGGAGAAAGGAGAGGAAAGACAAACTGGGGAAAAAAAATTGTGGGAGGAACCAAGGAAAGTAGAGTTCAAGAAATGAGGAAAGAGCTCAAGAGAAGTTAAAAATGGGAGTGGAAGGTAGGAAAGTTAAATGGCTGGCTGTGGAAGAGGAAGGAAGGGAGAAGCTTCATGGGAAATGAGGAAAAAATAAGGTGGGTGTGGAATAAAGATGGAGGGAGGATGTGAACACTGCAGGAGAGAAGGGCAAGAAGGAATTTTAGAAGGAAAGCAGAGGAGACTATGGTTACAGGGGAAAATCCAGCTGTTTGGGTAAACAGAAGGAAGAAATGAGGGGAAAGAAACATGGGATTTACAGAAGAAAATACATAGAATCATAGAATCGTTTAGGTTGGAAAAGACCTTTAAGATCATCCAGTCCAACCATTAACCTAACACTACCAAGTCCACACTAAACCAGTCAAGGGTAGATGAGACTAAACCATGTCCCAAAGTGCCACACCTACCCATTTTTTGAACGCTTCCAGGGATGGGGACTCCACCACCTCTCTGGGCAGCCTCTTCCAATGCTTGACCACCCTTTCCATAAAGAAAGTTTTCCTAATATCCAATCTAAACCTCCCCTGGCGCAGCTTAAGCCCATTTCCTCTCGTCCTATCACTAACTACTTGGGAGAAGAGCCCAACACCCACCTCACTACACCCTCCTTTCAGGTAGTTGTAGAGAGCGATAAGGTCTCCCCTCAGCCTCCTCTTCTCTAGGCTAAACAACCCCAGTTCCCTCAGCCGCTCCTCATAAGGTCTGTGCTCCACACCCTTCACCAGCCTTGTTGCCCTTCTCCAGACACGCTCCAGCACCTCAATGTCTTTCTTGTATTGAGGGGCCCAAAACTGGACACAGTATTCCAGGTGCGGCCTCACCAGCGCCGAGTACAGGGGGACAATCACTTCCCTGCTCCTGCTGGCCACACTATTCCTGATACAAGCCAGGATGCTGTTGGCCTTCTTGGCCACCTGGGCACACTGCTGCCTCATGTTCAACTGGCTGTCGACCAACACCCCCAGGTCCTTTTCGGCCAGGCAGCTTTCCAGCCACTCTTCCCCAAGACTGTAGCGTTGCATGGGGTGGTTGTGACCCAAGTGCAGGACCCGGCACTTGGCCTTGTTAAACCTCATACAGTTGGCCTCGGCCAACTGGCTCTTCTTTCCACTACTTCTAACTTCTATTTGTGTCCCAACATGTCAGCCAAAGTTAGCTGTCCTGCCAAAACCAATAGGATCTCACCAGCCTAGAGCCCTCAGCACCAACGGGGTCCCTTATCCAGGCAGAAGGTTTGCTTTTTCGTTTGCTTGGGTGTTTTGTTTGGTTGTTTTGTTGTTACTGTCATTAAGGATTCCAACTCAAGCCTATGCTCCCCACTGTAGCTAAACAAACTACCAAAACTTACACATTGACAACTGAGATGCAAAATGTTCTTACTGAAGCTGAAAAAAGCACTCAATAAGTATAAAAGAACTAATGTTGTTTGTTTTTTTTACAACTACTGCTGTTTATTTTC
This sequence comes from Pelecanus crispus, assembly GCF_030463565.1. Lineage (NCBI taxonomy): Eukaryota > Metazoa > Chordata > Aves > Pelecaniformes > Pelecanidae > Pelecanus > Pelecanus crispus. Next base: position 167,663,949 of record NC_134643.1, read on the forward strand.
AGTCTCTCAATCACTTGATCCAGAATACATATCTACAAATCCAGTTTTTCATATGCTAAGTGAAATAAATTCATGGACATGTGTTTGTAAAAACTATTTAGCTTTATACTCCTCTTTTCAGATAAGCACCCTTTCCCTTTTTCAGAAAGCTAGCAAGCCATGGAGGAGTAGGAGGCTTTTGCCAAGCCCATGTTCTCCTGAGAGAGCAGGAAAGAGCCTGTGTTAGGCTTCAGATCTTCTTTCTGTTCTAAACCACAAAATCATTTCTCCTTTTCCAAGTAAGTCAAAAAAAAAGAAAATTCCCGGAAAAAAAAAAAAAACCAAAACTCTTTTTAATTATTAAACAAGGCAAACCACATGCATGCTAGGAGCCCCCAGAAAAGGTTCTCGTTCTGAGGAATACTAGGCAGCCAGAATCTTTAGGAGTTACAAGTGAGCACAGAGCCCTGCCCTCTTACAAACCAGCTGGATCACTCAGCTGGAAAACAGGAGCTCTTGCTATATACAAAATATGGGCTGCTCTGGTACAGCAGTTTTACTTATCAGACAGACTATGTGGCAATGGATTACGTAGTATCTGTCTAATGGAGAAGCTGAGACTTCTTGGACATGTTGTATTCACGCTTCAGTAGATAATGTGTAATAATGAGCGAAGACCTCATCTTCAAAAAGTCAATTCTGCAAGTGATGACCTCCAGTAAAGGAGCAGCGTCCTCTGCATGGTCCCAATACAGATCTCTAGTGGAACCACTAAGTTATCTCAACACAAGACTAAGTTAAAAGTTAACACTAAGGCATTAAAACAAATTTTCACTTTACTCTTAGAGAATTAAGCACTCTGCATTATTCATCACATTAAAGTCTTCAGTAAAAGATGTCAAGACCGGGGCTCAATTTGTTGCTCTTATTGTCAAAGTTTATCAATATGATCCATATATTTCTTCTATATATACACCAGAAACTCAAGAATTAAAGAGTTAGAAAACCCTCAGTTGTACCTAAGACAGATTGCACAGTTTAAAGTATACAAACTCTTCTGTCCCAGCAAACCAGAAAAGATGTGCAAATATACTTAGCTTTACAAGTTTGATTATTTACAATGATCTGTTTTAAAAATAAGGAATTAAAAACAAAGCAAAAACAAAAACCACAAAGACTCACTATACTGTGGAAGCAGGGTGTTCCTCCTTTAGGTGACTAGCAGGGCAGAAACCTGTTGACTGTCAGAGTAGATTGCTGCCCAAATTCAGTTAAACACCCAAACTCAATGGGATAAAACTCACCTTCAGGACCTACCTACAGTCACCAAAATTGACCTGCTGGATACTCTAATGCCAAGAGAATGTCTTGAGAACTTAGTTTTCAAACCCAGCATGCATATACTGCAGTTCTTCAGAGAGAGACTGTTGGCTTACCCAAATGTGGGAACACTTTCAAGAGGACCAAAGTCACATCTCTAATCCCAGGGAAATGGTACTGCCCAATTTTAAGCCCTTGACCCAAAGAAGGTTGCTGCTACAACTTTCATACGCTTACATGTAAACACAAATTCATGTTGCTTACTTCCAGAAAATCACGTCCATAGTCTTAATTTCGCTTCAGGAATATTTTAACTAAGAAACAAAACAATGACCCTGCAGTAGACACCAGGCCCAAAGAATTTCAGGTTGAAATCTTAAGCTCTGGCTGGAAGTTGTAAACAGCAGAAAAGAGGCTCTCTACCCTTAGACACGGTTAACTAAGGATCACTGGCTTCACACTCCACAATACAAGTTCACAAACCAGCAACATTTTAACCACATATTACCTTAACTCAGATTCTTATGACGTTCCTATTTGTCCAGGAGATAAACCAGTCTATAAGAAATAATACCTTCGGCTTAGCCACTCCCTTCAGCCTGGATTTAACTAGTTTCCAGTCAGTGATTTTACCTAGGACAGGCAATGTGGGACAAAATACAACCATTCCCAGATGACCCATGACATCCAAACACAAGGATTAACCAATTTGCCCCAATCTACAGATGCATCTTCACACTACTGACAAGCATTGTGTTCCTTCAAAAAGCTGCCGCTCCTTCGGCGGCTGACCTTTTTTGCAAAGGAAACTTGCTTTGCGGTTCACTATGTTTATAGCCAAAACCTAGCGCAAAGAGTCCCCGTATAAGTCTAATGCATAGGGATCCTTCGATAACCAGATCAAGTTAAGTATCTTGAACATTCACAATGGAAATACAGATATTCAAAGACTGACAACTACTGAACCCTCACCCTGAAGGTCAGGAAAAGGCATCTAAATCCTGCTAAGTCATACCTCTTGTTTGCAGCTGCACAGTGGACTGCACTGTCAAAGCGCTCAGGACACAGACACACATTTAGGAGACACTGGCAGGTGCTTTAGTACAAAAATATGGTTGGACTTTGCTTCAGTTTTTCAACTAAACCTCACTGTCACATTCTTTTAAATGTATTTTTTTTCCCTGTTGTTTGTGCTTTAAATAGTATTCAAGGCCTCCAAACCAAAGAGAAGCTGTACACCAAAGGACCGCCACGACCCCACAAGCACACTCCAGCATCGCTTTCAATTCCAGCTACCTGCCATTTCCTCGACTCCCCCGCACTGTTTTCTCTTGCCCTCCCTCACACTCCCTGCCGAGGAAAGCAAGGCTGCAGCTTACTCCTAGGCTAAAGCTGGATCCCTTATGATCTGCCTCCCCAGGTGCAGAATAAAGCCAACACAGCAGCGCAAAGCACCCTGCATCACACATGCTGGACAACTCAACTGGGACATGCCCACCTGCCCACGCCCTCGCATCTGGTGGAGTAAAGAGCAGGGCAGGCGTGACGGGGCGTGAGGGCATGGGCTGCAGCCCCGCTCCCTCTCCTGCGCCCCACCTCCGGCAGGTCTGGCTCCTCGTTGCAGGCTCCTGTAATTACGACGCTGTATCCCACGGGATGTGCCCCCTGCCCTTTGAAAGCGAGGCTGACTCTTAGTCATTGCACGCTAATTTAAGCCTCACCATGCAAAATCCTCCGCTAACCAATACCGAGAGGATCTTACGTCAAAAGATGCTAATGTGAATTAAAAAAAAAAAAAGTAATTTTACAGACAAATAATATGACAGTTGGCACACTTGTTCATCACATTTGAATAACTTACATTCTTAAAGAGAGAACATGCAACAGATTTTCATGTAGCGGATAGGCTTTTCTCACTCCATCAGCTCACCAGATTAGGAAACAGGACCAGAAAGTGATGCAATAGCACAGAGGTATCATTCACCGGGGACTACTATGCCAGCTTCGTATTCTTCTCTTGAACCCGTTTCTACCATCTCATTCATATTTTTGATACATAGCCAAATATTAGAGTATCTAGTAAAACTGGACAATGTACAGTAGAGTTTAGTAATGTCTTTGTGTAGTTCAGTAAAATTATAGCATTAAAACCAGAATCAGGCATCTGGCTCTTTTCCAAACTGTTGCAAAGTCACAAAAAATATATTCCCTATATTCAGGGAACAAGAGAAAACAAGCCAGACTTCGATGAAACACGATCCGTTCTTTGATGGCAAATAAGAATGGAAAACTTTCCTGCCACCATAACATTTTTAAGAAAAACATTCAGTTACAGTAGAAAGTGGTGAATGCATTTCCTTCCACAAATGTCAAGTGAAAGTTGTGAATATTTCTTTAATAATTTCAAGGATTTTTTTCCACTTTTTAAGATGTTAAGCAGCTTCCATTTTGCATCGAGCAAACCAGTATTCCTCAAATGAGGAAGAAGTCAGAACTGTCCTATCAGAGAGGCAGCCCACTAGTTTGACCAGGTGGTCGGGAGCCAAAAATACTAAAATTCTAATCCTGGTTCCTGTATTAATTGAACCTGAACTCTGCTGAGGTCAAAAGTGTCCTGACTTACAAAAGAACCATTATTTATTTTATTTGCTTGACTTGGAGATAACTATTGCAACATCTCCCTTTGCCTGTTATACAACCAGAGATGAACGCCTGTCAACTGTAATTCAGATGAACATGAAACCTGGAGTCGATCCTAACTATTTTAGTTAAGGCAACAGAAGTCCAGGGACAGGTTAGAAAACACTGGTCTGTTTTATTTAAACTGAGCATGACCTCCAAGTATCAGTTTTGCTAAATGAGCCATATTCTCCTTGTCAAGATCACCAATGTGCCAGATCCAGGGTTTTTAGAATGTCCCACGCTATTTATAATACGGCAATGAGCTGCTTATTAAAACCTACCGGTTGACTTTAAAGCTGGCTTTACAATATAACAACGCTAATGTCCTTTGTCCCCAAGGAAGCAGGTGAGGAGGAAGGGGTACCGCTGACAGCGAAACAACAGGCACAGCCCAGGACCTTTTCAGTGATCCTCTGTACTAGTTTGCTAATGGACCATGAAATATTTCTGCTGAACTTTAAGTCTGTAGATGCCTTGAGCCCACAAGAGCACTTTCTAACATCAAAGCGCTTTGAAGTCATGCTGATAAAAGTAATGCTCATTATGCTTCAGTTAAAATACAATTGCAGAAAACAGTTTTTCTTCTTGTAGCAAATTTTTTTTTTTTTTTTCCTAAAAACAATGATTTTTATCCCGCTCCACTGAACCTTCTCCTCTTTTGGTCTGTACCTTCTCTCACAGTCTGTAACTTAAAACACTTCTTGTTTCTAAGTCCAAAGAAACCTTATTTTATCCTCTAGGTGTATGAATTTCATATGCAAAATTCTGCTCCCACCTTGACAAGAGGACGAAAGCAATTTCTGTTTCTGTGCCCCTGCAAGCAGAGTTAATCATCCTCGGCAGCAATGACGTTATCACTTGGCCTCTTGTGGACACAAATGTTTTGATTTTGGCAGAGTGCACCACATAATAACTATTAATCAAACCCAGTTCCCCAGGGAAGGGTACCCCCGTGCATTAGGAGCTTCTACTCACACCCAGCTGCAGACATGCATTGTATTTATTTTTTTTTTTTTTTAGGACTGTAAAAATATTTATAGAAAATTGCGCTTAGGTACTGTGAAATTTTTATAGACTGGCATGGAGGGAGCATGTGATCAAATGACTGTTCTCACCTGCCAAAGGACCGATAACATGCTGTTATACAGGAGCACAATTTAAAAGAGCTCAGGCTGTTGTCAGTTTTCTATTTTCTCTACTCCAGTTTCACACTAAGCCCAGAAGGCAGAACTCTGAGGTATTTGTTTATGTGACAAATAACATCCCTTTGCACTGAAAAACAAGGATAGGCCTGAATAAATCAAGGACTCCATGCAAATTAAGGTATGTTGAACTCACAAGCTGAAAATATGTTTAAGACTGCCGATAGCTTTATTAATAATATACTCCTACAAATTACCCAGCTCAGGGAAGTTGCATGGCACATCCAAACAAAGCTCCCGAGGCGAGGGCACCAAGAGCACCACCTAATTCTGTTAATTCCGACCACCTCTTAAGTGCTAAACCCATTCTGCTGAACAGATTCCCCACACAAAATCCAAGCAGCATCACTGTTCTGAGATAAAATACCTGCATTTCTGTGCTGTTTTCTCCATTTGCATTTTACCTGAGAACAGGGTACCAAAGTAGACAAGGTTGTCTTTAGCAGGTCAGCCAAAAAGTCCATCTTGCCCAATATCCAGTCTCCAACCATGGCCAACACCCATTTGTCTACAGAAGAGCACATAACCAGAGCAGGCAGAGCATGATAATTTCCATGAATCTTCTCCCAGCAACCTGTAACTGATCTCTTTGTATTTAATAGGTCTCACTGGATTTTTCTTCCATAGATTTGCCCACTCCCTTTTTGAACATTGCTCTGTCAGAAGTGTCTTTCATCATCATGTGCATAGAAAGTAAGACACCGAGAGGGAGCCTGACTGGTTTTCACAATTGTTGGCAAAAGCTTGGACTCACAGGAGAGGAGTGTGGATATGGAAAGGAACACTTCAGGACTTTGGAGATTTACAAAAATTTGAAAACGGCAAATAGAGCTGGGGAGCAAGATGACTGATTACAAAACTCCGTAAGTAAATCTGTGTTGTTAGTCTTTTTATTACTCTTGAACAGGTTGAACTAGAAGAGAGAACATGCCTTTTCCTTCCAGTGAAAGTGGAACTTGGAGAAAAGCGCTTTCAAAACCTACCAGAAGAGGAAGAAGCACCAAGATCCCTTCTTCTGCACCCCAAGGTGCATCACCTAGGAGTGCTCCCAGAAGCAATGCTTTCTTAGCCATCCAGCAGAGAAGGAGGAACACCTGAGGGCACACCCAAAGGAGCCCAAGCAAGGCACTCCGATCGCGTTCTGTCAGTCCCGAAGGATTTCACAACCATCTCAAACACATTTTGGAAGCAGTGACTCGTCGCAATGGGAAAGCGCTTCCAATAGGGAAAAGAAAAAACCTCAAGAGTGTCTTTACTTCTTAGAGGGTTGCCCAAGCAAGCCTTCATCAACATCCATTTTATCACAAGGATTCAATTCCCTTTTCTATCTCCATTAGTAGTGTGCACATAACATGCAACAACAGTTTTATTTACTTCCAAAACTAAAGAAATCCTCATGAAGCAGAACATCTGCAAGTGCTTTACTACTTATGTATCTCACAGGACATACTGTAAAGCCAGATTAAGCGTCTATGTCAGAATACTTTGTATCTTAAAGCAGTTAAACACACTGAACAGCAACCTAACTTTAAAGTCACCTATGTATAGCAGATTGTTATCAAGTACCTTCAAAGGCAATTTTATGTTATTTTTTTAAAATAATGTTTTTATGCTAACATTCACACAGCAATATTTTATATAACAGAAGCTGAAATCTTCCACTAAAAGCCATATTTCAAAGACCCTTCCCAGTCAAGGAGAAACCAGTAATGGGTTTTTTTTGGCACTGCCCTGGAGAAAAAAAAAAAAATTAGTAGTAATCAACAGGTTATTGGTGTCTTCTGAAGGCAGGTTGCCTTTTTGTGTTTTGAACAGAGAGATTGCTTCCTGCCTGATTATCACTGGTCCTCCAAGGCAAATACAGAAAATATCTAATCAAGCTCTACATGAAGATGGCAGGAAAAGACTCTTTTCAAAATCCATGCCATTTGTCCACAAAAAAACCCCACCCAACACCCCAAACCATTTAAAACTTCAGAGGTTACCTGTGTTGTGTTTGACAACACATAATGGAAATTTATTCTCCTTGGAATAAAACAAATTTGCATTTAGTGAACCACTATTCTGTTGTCAAATAGGTATCATGAGTTCAGAAAGAGAACACTTTTCCTCTAAAATTATTTTTGCAACTGGTGGCAGAGAAACAAAGAGCTTTCCTCAGAGTACTTGCAAGTTCTGGTGAACTTCTGTTTTCTTGGAAATCTTGAAAACTATTTAATCCTGAGGCAAATAATGGAGTTAGAACTGGAAGGACTGCACAGTAACTGTCTGCAGGAACTGCCTATGGGAGCAAACACTAATTTTTTTTCTGATCTCTAGGATGATGAATTTTGGGTTTGGTGTGCAGTACTGCTACTGACCTTCCTTTTTGCTTCAGCGCTGATTAAGAAGCACTGACCCAAAAAAATGGGTCATATCGATCTGTTTTTTTAATTTGTGTAGCACATCTCCCTCAGTCCGAAAAGCTCACCACCCGTTGCAACTTGAAGAAAGTTACTTTTTAACCCAGTTTCATTTCAGAAAATAAACTTTTTTTTTTTAATAAGTAACAGGAGACAGAGTACTTAAAACGACCGACAGAGGATACACAGGAACAAACTCAGAAAGTTTATTAGTCTACGGTAAGGACATCGGATGAGTTCACACTCATTTTTCTGCCATGTGCATAGTTCAGTTGTTTGCAATAGTAAAAGAGGACATAAACTACGTTCATATTTCTGGAAGGGAAAAAAAAAAAAAACCAAACCTGCCAGTGTGTTGTAAAATCAACTTCAATGTACAGAGCCTTCCTTTTCACTTCTGTTAGCTTAAAAGTTGAAAAGGGAATGGGTTCAGGCAGCAATACTGACTGGTTAGGCAGCGGTAGTCCAGTACTCCTAGGTCCCAGACCCAGACATGACCCTGCCTTAAAAAATTTTCTCAATATTTAAATGACAATCCCTCTCTATTTTAATTCAGCTACTTAATATGGAAAGAGAACAGTAGGAAAAAAGTCTTTCCTACTCTCACTAGGTCTTGCTGACAACTTTCCTGAAGGAAATTTGAGCATCTCAATGCCTCCTCAGACTGAAAGGTGAAAATATTGGGGAGAAAAGTAGAAGTATTTCACTAATATTGAAACAATTCCACCTCAACACTTTATTTTCATATGGTTGAATCATTTTATTGTAACTTAAATATTATCATGGATAAGCACACAGCTATTGAGGAATACATCGTAAATTGTGTTTCAATAGGAAAGCTGAAAAAGAGTTCTTTCATCCTCTGACACAAAGAATTACAATATTTTTTCAGTGAAAACGGAATGCACTTTCCAGAAATGTTTTGACAGAGCACTTTTCCAGACCTTTTTCTACTATCTCTGCTTACCTGTAACTGCAGAGATTTCTCCCTCCTGCTGGGGATGGCAGTGCTGCTAAGCACAGTCCAGTGTTCACCAGCGCTTCCAAAGCAATGGATATGTTTGTGACACGGAGCACAAGCCAACTGGCTTTTGGCAAGAGAGAGTTTTCTGCTCACATTGCAGCAGAAACTGTGGACTGGCTAAAATAAGTCTTGACAGTTTTGTCCTTTTCAAAGGTTTAATTCGTTTGTTGTACTTCAAGCTTAGTCCCAAATGGGTATTTAATGCCATATTTTGTTTTCCACTGTACAATTTGTATTGCCTTGCACAACTTCTGGGTTAAATCATAATTCAAAAACTTCCTTTAACCCTGCATAAATCTCACCTTGATAAACAGCACTATTTTTGAAAGATAATATCAAACTTTCTGTGTTAGCAAGTCAATAAATAGCACAAAAAATATTTTGTATTTGGTCAAATAAATAACATCAATATTCAGAGATTAAAAAATGTCCATTTATAAACATGAGTGGACTGCTGTTGTTATACTTACACACATTTCTATTCCGGAAAACAACTTTGCAAAAATGACTTAATAGATTTCTGTGTTGAACGTACCTCATTTTAATGCAAAATTTGCTTAGCTTGTAAGTAAGAGATTTTATATCTTCTAACCTCCAGCCTATGTACACACACTGGTCCCTGCCACTTGATAAGACTTCTTTCCATTTCATAGAACATTTCCAGGACAAAGCAGGTGAGACACAAAATCAAACCAGACCAGAAAAAAAACCCAGACAAATGAACCAACTCTCGCTCAGTCAAAATTATGCTCTCCAGCAATCCTCTGCAACTTTATGGGCTGCAAAGTATATATTACCAATATTTGGCTTTCACACAGACACCCACTTTACTACAATGCATAGACTCTAGAAATCTTGAAAACCTACTTGAAGGGCCCTTCTCCACATTTATCCCTCTGCCCATCATCTGAAATAGTAGTAACCGTGGTACCACTTTACGGCCACTGAACAGAACTGCCTGTCCACTCCCAAAAAAAGCACTATTATACTCAGAGAAGGAAGAGACTAAAAAGATACAGTGGTATTCTAGTTTTATGCTTTCAGGATTTCTCACAAACAAAGTTCACTCAGTTTACATATTAAGAGGGTTTGTTAGGGTTTTTTCAATTTAATTATTATGGTTCTGTAAAGTTGGATGGAAATCCACAACTTCAGGTTCCAGTTTTTTTCTGGCTTCGTTATTGCCAAACATTCACCAGAAAAGCAAGGTCCACCATGAAAATTTTAAAGAACAATCCTGCTGATGCACAATGCACAACACAATCTAAGTTTCATAACTGCAGCACTGGAGTCAATACAGGCACACAGATAAAAAAGTTTAGTATTTTTAAATTAGAAAAGTAGACACTCGCCTGCTGTTTCTAATGTCCTATTTCAGGGCAATCATTTTTACATTGCAGTGAAGCACTCCAAAGATGAACACCATCACATTACCTTTCCCCTAAGTGAAGTTTGCTAACATTTTGGTGTCTAGAGGCCAAGAGGGTTGAGGTACAGGTGGTTATCTTTGCCAAAGCAGACCATTACTACTAAGTCTGTTTTAATTTAATTTCTCTCTAAGAAAAAAAAAAAAAAAAAACAAAACCACAAAACCACACCTACATTGATTCCTGTGACACGAATCCTCAAGTTAAAGGACCCACTACACAATCCTGCTGCAGCACTTCTCGCCCATTTCACTAGAAGCCTGAAAACATCAAGTACATTTCATAAAGCCTTATCATCTACAAGTATGTTTACAAGGAACTGTCAGTTTTTAAAGAGTACAATTCTGACAACTGTAGAGAAGAGATATAAAATACAAATCCTACAAGCTCAAAATTAAGCAAAATAAAAGCAAATGAAACATCTCACCTTCATAAGCTGATGATTTTTGTGGGACCTCGTTCTCGTGATGACATGAGTCTTATGTAAATTTAATCAAAAAGGGTAGCTAAAAGTGCTAAGAATTCGCAGATGGCATAAAGACTGAAGTCAGAGCGGAAGGTCAGGGTCAACAAATTCTACAAAAGCCCCCAAACCCAACAAACTCACATGGTTAAACATCACGCTTTCATTTCTAATAACCTGCTGTAATTTTCACAATGAAGTTTACGAACAGAGTTGTCCTCCAATGCTTTGCAACATAACCATAAACAATAAAAGATATTTTGCAGTTAACATAAATTTTTTGCAAAGTCATACTTGAAGCCAACTGTGAAGAGTTCCAAAAGGATCTCATTATCATGAGTATACTGGATGATAAAATGACATAAGAATTTAACATAAAGATAGACAAAACAGTCCAGATGAAGGGAAAAAAACAAAATGCAATAAACAGTACACACAAAACACTAGGTTCAAACAAGACACTACTACAGAGGAAAGATCTTGTGGACATTACGGGCAATTCGCTGAAAACTTCAACAAAACACTCAGCAGCTGATGGGAGTATGAAGCAAGGAGAACATTTAGCAGTATCGAAGGAAAACAGAAAGAAATTACGCTACTACATACAGTCATGGAGCACGTAACTATTGAGTGATAAATCAGGTTAGGATCCCTCCCCATTTCAAAGAGATTACCGCAGAGCTAGGAAAGACAGGGCAAACAGCAACAGCACCATCAGCGCTACAGAAAGGCTTACATATACGAAGAGGCGACGGCGAGGCTTTGGACAACAGAAAGAATGTGACATTCATACAGACCGATGATGAGGACCACTAAATTTTGACTAGGAGGCAGGGGACACTCAGTAAACTACCAGTCAGGAAGCCACACCTCTGCATACGGCAAACAGCTAGAGTGTGAAGTTAAATGGCAGGTGATGTATTGAAGGTCAAAAATCTGAAGAAGTTTAAAATAACTTTTGAACCTGAAAATCAGATTATTTAAAAAGTCATCAGAATCACCAGCGGCTACTAAATTCAACAGTTGAGAAGGAAAGTCCTCCTCAGAAAGCCTCTCACCCCTGGTGATTAACAGCCAGAGTCATGTGCCAGTCGAGGCATGTACTCCTGTCCTCAGCTTACCCTTTTGCCTTCTCTGCCTCGGGACAGCAGCTCCTTACAAGCAGCCTAGTCCTGCATCCAGGGCTGGCTACGGATCCATGGGGACACGCTGATCCTCAAGCCCTCCCATGAGAAACTCAACACTTTCATCTCCTGTTTCAAACAAACAGACGTCGGAGATGGCGGACTCGTTCCACCTATCTTCAGGCACTCAAACGCATCACTGGCGACCAAAAAGCACAGCCTCCTTCACCACCCTCATGCCAAAGGGGAGATGGACACCTCCAAAGGACGATTCACAACGTGAAGCTACAGCTTTATCTCCTGGGGCCACCACAAAGCCACCAACCTAAAGGGACAGACACATACCTACAAGGACCGGCAGATGACATGAGCGACTGTGCCACCTGCTCTGCACTCCAGAGCGATGACTTGCCAACTTGGGAAGGCAAAAAAACCCACCCCAACCTTGCAGAAACAGGTGTTTGTTCTCAGGCCTCACTCCCTTGCCCTTCAGTGGTTGTGTTCTGCTCCTCCGCCAGAGACTGGGGAGAGAAGGGGGAACAGAAAGAAAGCAGGAAACCAGAGGAAGAAGACTGGATCCCTCCCATCCTACAGAAATGTCCAACCACATGTGAGGTGCAGGTGATGGATTTAGTTCGAGGTATTGCTCTCCAGCTTCTCACCTTGAGATGGATGTTGTGGCTTCTTACCACTTAGGACCTTTTACACCAAGGATTAAATCACCAGCTTGTCCTCCGCTGGCGTTTCCACTTTAATGAGCTGCTACTGTGGATACCACAGCCTTTGAAAGTGGCCTCACCACACAAAGTCATAAGCATTAAATGAGGTCTTCTAAAAAAAAAAAAAAAAAAAAAAGCAGCACTGGCTTTATAAACACATCCGTGCAGCCACTTTCAAAGCCTTTCATGCCTTTCCCACCATGGCAGAGAAAATCTTAGGGTTTTTTTGCTTCCCCCCACCCCCTTAAAATTATGGCAATAAAGCAACCCAGCCCCAAAATGTGTCCCAGGATCAGCAGAGGGGGACTAAAACACGCAAGGGAATTGTAGAAAATAAACACGTGAAGAGAAAAGTTTTTAAACGCAAGCGCTAGAGCTCCAGGACAGCGGCGCGCCGTGCTGCCGGCGCATGTTCAGCATGCCAATAAGGACTGCAGCACTGCAATCCCTCGCACGAGCAGCCCACGCACCGGCGTCCTCCTCCGCAAAAGCTTCTCGCCAGCCGGAGGAGGTGCCCCGGGCCCCACCGCTTTTGGGCTGCGGGGCGAGGAGGTGAAGGTGGGAAAGCCAGCACGGGTCTCTTCGCGGCAGTCGGAGGCCGCAGCTGGGGATGCCGTGCCGCGGGTGAACACAGCCGTCAGGGAAATCCCGTACGTGTTATCGCAGCCTTTTAAGTAAATAAAAGCGAGGCAGTGCTGAAGTCCTGAATCATTAACCGGGCGCAGGGGTACGCTCCTGCCAGCCGTGGGCTTGCCCGTCCCACCGCAGGCACGGCCAGAGGTGCTTGCTGCCAAACCAGTGCGGCTGTAAGGCTGAAATATGCATATAGCTGCTGCTAACAGCACCGCGGACCATCTGAAAAGGGGGAAGGAGTACCCAAAAAGAAAAGATAAAAAATGGACTAAAACTAAGCTTTGATATCCTACAAGGCAGCCGCTTCCCCCACCACGAGGAGTCTGTCACAGAGAGCTGCCGGAGGAGAGCTTTAAGCCATAAACCCAACATGCTGAAACCCAGCACCGAGAATCATCCTTCTGAGGGCCTGAAAACAAATGGAAATCTTGCCACTTTGCAATTTAAGGTTAGTTTTAGCCTAAGTTCAGTACACTGCCCATAATACCTATAAAGTGCAGAAATCATGACAGATTCAGGAAATTGGGGGGGGGGAGCTGAGCCATTTGATATACCTGAAGCATATATAACAGAGCACTTGGGCGGGGGGGGCGGGTGGGGGTGGCAATCCTTAGAAACCCAGGGGAAAAAAAATTATTCAGCCTGGATAGGAGAGAATGCTAAAGGTTTAAAAAAAATACAAAAAATTTTAAAAAATTATTTGGTAGGCCTATCTCTTAGAAGTGATCACACACAAAAAACATACTGAAAAGTTGCCTTCAGAATTCACAAAAAGAAAAAAAAAAAAAAGAGGCATTCCTAACTGAGTCGTAGCTTCCTTCCATAAAACTACAGAGGGAAAACATTTCTGTATTTTTCATTACCTGTATTCTCCAATTCTGCCTATTGTCAGAGGCACTGCACTCTCTGCAGGAGAGAAGATTTTACAGCACATGAACCTCCAGACCGACCTTGGCTCTACTTATGAGTTCAGCAATGTGTGACATCAAGACCTTCCTGAAACGCTGTTTATAATCCACTCAGAAACTGGTAAAAAATTATTGATCTAAAATAGAAAAAAATTAACAGACTCTGATATGAGCCATCTTTTCCTATTTCTTGATCCATTTCTTCATGCAACAGCTGTACCACTAAATCCCTCCTACTGTCTTTATTAGCTTTTGGTTTTGTATTGAAAAAAAAAAAAAAAATCACAAGACTGAAAAAACATCTCTTTATGAGTGTGTGTATATTACATGTGTGTGTATGCATCTGTAGACATACACCTAGGTATAAAGGGGGGGGGGGGGGGGGCAGCAGAAAGAAATGGGGGGGAGGGGAAGAGTGTGAACATGTGTGTTTATCCCTTTTGTTTACACCTGAGCTATCCTAACTTGCAGAGTTTAAGGTATCACAAGCCCACCAAGTCCTTTGCCAGACTTAGGGCTCCAGGAATCCTACAGGTCTCCTGCAGAAGCGGCAAGCTGCACACTGGCAGCTCTCGACAGCTTTAGTAATCATCAGTAGCACAAAGAGTCCCCTACATAATTAGTATTTCTTTGTGTTAGTTATAAGGATTTTACATTTAATCTCCCATTGGGTACTCTATTCAATTCTCACAGCCCCAAAGTTTTCCTTTTTTAGCACGTCCAAAATACTGAACTAAGAGCTTTAACATTGCCAGCACTGTTGGAGGGAGAGCTTGGTGTTTTAATAGCCTTATTAAAAGAGAATAATAAAAAAAAATTGGGGAGATTAAGAAGTTGGCAGATTCTAGAAAGACGCTGCACAATTTCTTTCTCCTTATGCACCCTCTACCCCAAATACAGCCAAAAAGTTTTTTTTTTTAAAAGACAACTTTGGACTCCTACATCAATAACCAACAACTGTCACTGCATTTGATCATAATGTATAAGAAGATTAGTTTAATTAGTCAAGCAGTTAATACTACTATTATTTGAACTCATTTTCAGCACTGACACCCTCTTGAAATGAGTTTTATTTTCCTCAGGCTATAATTTCAGCCTGTTTACAGGCCAGTTACACAGCACTGGTTCACACTAGTTAACCATAACACATTGTATTAAACATATCAAAATTAGCTTCACAATCAAAGGCTGGAAAATGGTCTTAAAAAGAAAATATATACTAACAAATTCTAAAGCAAGTGCTTTTATTCTCTCTTGCTACAGTTTTGTAATAGCCATATTCACAAAAAAGGGGGGAAAAAATCATTGGGCTTTAAAAAAAAGTGTTTCTTCCCTGAAAGAGGAAAAAAAAAAATCCTCAAAGTCAGAAATTTCTAGTAACATTAGAAAACAAGGTATCACTAATAGCTATTATGTGAAATTTAAATCTTAGCATTGTGTCTAACTAATGATTTAGGAAATTAGAACCATATGTGAAATCATCAATAAGAATTTAATTTGAACACTAAGTCTTTTTCTCTCAATACTATAAAAACTGGATATTGCACAGAGCTTTTTACAAATAAACACAGTACAGATTATTCCTGACATACTTATGAGCAACAGAGAACATTCATTCACAGCAGAGATGAGTTACCAGACCCGAGTGCCTGAAATCCCACGTAACATTAAGAGCTATTTTTTTTTGCTCAGAAAAAAGAAAGTTGTAGTACATGATTATCTTAGATTTCTAGAAAACATACACTTACAAATGAAGAACTTGATTTGACTTTATAAACACTCTATAGTCAAACACTATACTTCAGGACCTGTAACTCATTAGAAAATCCTACCTTAGGAAAATGAAGAAACTAATTCTAACCAGAGTAATTATTCCTTGAAAACAGGCAGACTGCACACAATAAGACGTTACCGCACCAATAGCTCTGATGAAATCCACAGAGCAATTAAGCAGTAAAGATACTACTAAATGAAAAGAGGTACCAGAATCTGGTCCAAAATACTTTTATTATCAACTATTTGCATAACAAAGGTACATACAGAATATTTACTACTACCTCTACTCTCCAAGACAAAAGCCCACTTACCTATCCATATAGTAGTAGTATATATACACCTTGAGCAGGAAATATTTTTTTAAATCCTTTTGTCACTTGATTGTCTCTCAATAGTTTGATACAAACTATTTGATTGAGCGATGAATGCAAATTTTCACTTTGGCAGTCAGGCATAAGGAGGATAATTCTATACAGTGTGATCTCCGAGGTACAAAAACCAGCCACTTAAATAATCTGAAAGTAAGAGACAGTCTCAAAACACAAGACTGAAAAGTTTTCTCTGAAAGCTGTGCAGGAAAATGGTTTTATTTGCAAAAATTTAAAATTCAGCTCATATTTTATAGCTTGAAAAAGATTATTTGACTTGCTTCCAATTATCAATCTTTGCTTCACATGCTTAACACACTCTGCACACAAACAACATATTTAAACATCAACAGCGATAGTTAGATATCCATAACCCATGGATTTTTTATAAGAATGCTCTATACCCTGACACGTGTTTCACTTGTTAGCAGGGTTTGAAATTCTCAGAAGAGACGAGGTTGGTTTTACTTAGAAGAACGTAGCATTTAAAAATAACTGCTTCATGAACTGAAGATGTGTCAACAGCCTCGCTGCAGGTCTTCAGCGAGTATTTAGCCACGGAACGGGGAAGTTGAATCAACCTCCTCCAAGCAGAGTCAGCCGTGAGGAGCCAGGAGCTGACATGGAAGTTTTGAGCCCATGTCCCGCACTTCTCCTTGGAAAAGGGCAGGGGGGTGGACAGTTGGTCTAGAAGGGCCTATTTAATGCAATACTTTTAAAACTAGTCTAACTTGTTCCTAGGATAAAAAAAAAAAATCTTGAAACTTTCCCCAAAATTACACCACTGATAGCTCTTCTAGGCAGTAAAAGGTTCTTTTACCTAATTTCTTCTTTAAGAAATTGATCTTTAGTCTTCCTCAGCTCGTACACTTGATTTTTCTACCAACATTCTATTTGAATACACATATTTATATACAATGTTCATGGCTATTAGATGAGAAATAAGATGATAACGTTTTCTTGCTGTTTCACCATTAGTCTTGAAAAAAAAATGGATTATATACTGTACATATAAACAATACTGCTATAACGCAACTGAAGACAGTATGTGAATTCAGGTGACTAATTGGGTGGGATCCTGAAAGGTACTGAGCACCATCAATGCATATGGCACTCTAAGAAAAGTTGAAGAGGCTTCAGCACGTCACAGAATGAGGCAATGTCCTCAGACCCCTCCCGCCTTATGACGGTAAAGCTTGCTTCCAATCTAATGAATAATAATAATAATAAACTCCTCTATTCTTCCAGAATTTTACAGACTTCTGCCTAAACAACCCATTTCCTTCTCTCCAGAGCATTTAACATAAATCTTCTCCATTCCTTCCTGAGGCTCCTCCTCAGCAAGAAAGTTGATGTGCCTCAGCACAGTGAAATCATTGCTGTAAAAGCCAGCCTGCTCATTAAATTATTCTGCTAGCTGTGTGTTCTCTCATTAAAAATGTATAAAGATCAGATAATTGCAGCACGTATTATTAACCTTGTTTTTCCTTGTTTTCATGTACAGGTTTTGTTTTGCTGCCGAGACAAAGACCTGGAAAGGGCAGGGGAAACGCTCAGCTAAACTACAATACAAAAAACTCTCCCGGCTTGCCTTCAAGAGCACAAGGAATCACAGTGCAGTCAAAAACACCCATACTTTTATAACAGGGTAAAATATTGTAATCTCGTTGTATGGCTCCTACAAGTCTAAGACAGGCAGTCTTGTCTTTAGTTAAAGCCTCCGACAGGGAATTATTTCGATCAGCCGGTCTAATTCACCTAAATCTTCTAACATATCTGCTATAAACTTCACAGATTTCCAGGTTGACTCCTTCTCTTTCTTAACGCTAGGAAGCACTACCAGACGACAACCCAGCTAAAAATCCAATTAGGGTAACAGCACTTCTGAAACACACTGACCTATTTCTTTTTTTACTTGTGTTATTTTAATATGCGTATACTCACGTTCTGTTTCTGAAGAGAGCTATTTACATTGGAAATTAATTCCCTTTGAAAACAAGCTACCATAAAATCCACCTATTGCACCCAAACAGAATATATTCACCGGAGAAACATTGTTTCCCCGACTCCCCCAAGCAACACATACAGTATGCAGCATACTGCAGCAAACTCTTTAAACATTCAATAAAAGACAACAATCCTCCTACCTTGTTTAGCCCTGTCTATTCGGCACATTCCCAACGTGAACAGGAACATCCGATATAAACAAACAGCCGTATCTTTCCCATCGCATCATGGTAAGTAATTTTCACATGAAACGATGGGCAGCCCGTAATTTTTTTTTTTTTTTCTTTTTGCGTTCAGAAAGCCTTGTGCCTTATCTGGGGATTTTTCCTCAGATGATGAAGCAAAGACACAGCCTAAACTCTGTTGCTGAAAGACTGCAGCCCTTCCTTCTCCCAGAGCCCTCCCAGCATATGGCAGCCAATCACACCCAGCTTCGTCAGCCCTACTGCTCTTAAACTGATCCTAACGGGATGATTGACACAGCAACACAGCACTTCTAATGTGTAAAAACAATGCATCCATACCGATGAACGGGGAATTTCCCTCGTGCAGGGAAGGAGTTTTACTGGTGAGGTAAAGTGATACCTCCATGAAACAACATACGCAGCAAAAGCAAGCAACCCCCTTCCCCTCCACTGCAACAGCAGCTACACCATTTCTTGCACAAGGATTTTCAAAGCTTTTGCTAATCGTAAATGCTTGCACAAACAACGTTTCCGAAATTGCAGAACTGCAATGATGCTGTTTTGGTTGTAAAGGTGAGCTGTGCACCATAAACCAAACAATCTAGCCTTTATTTTAACACACAGCCGAAACACACTCCGATTCAGGCAGTAATATTCTCATTTTAAGACTGCATAACCTTCCTGTGCAGTGTTTGCATTTAACAGCAATATGCGCATAACGTCTTTCCAAATATTTGAGGCCAGTTGTTAGGGACTGCAGGTATGGGATGCTTCTCAATGAAAACATAATCTGTATGATGGTGTTTCAATATCCTTAGCAGACAAATCACATCAGCAGCATCTGAACTGCGGAACTGCAATTAGCTTACAACTGATGTTCATTTGTATCAAGGTTCTGGCTTAAGGACTACGATACCAGTTGCCATTTTCAAGTCAGACTGTGGGCAGCTCGATACACTTGGTACACAAGGTCTGCTGTCAATCAGTTTTCCCGCAAATTTTGCTGAAGTTTTGAAACAAGAGAATAAAGCAGCCAAGGATTATTGAACAAGTGTTGCAATTAAGAAAAATACAAAAAGGAGATTAAGCTGAAAGTCAATCTTTATCCAGAAAGGGATAAAGATTGCAATGCAATACTACTTTAGACAGCCGTTTATGCAATTCAAGCCATTAGATTAAAAAAATGTGTAAAATGTGTTTAAAATTCCACTAAAAGTTTAGAAATATGAATAGACAAGAGGAAAACAAAGCTCTCATTCACTGGCAGCTCTGTCCCAAGGCCCCATTGTTTCCTATGGACTGTTTTGCATATTATAAATGCAGCTTCCCAAAAATCCATTATTCCTCCATCCCGCAAGCGGCAACTCTCCTTCGGGCTCTACCATCTCCCACCCAATTTGTGAAAACCCTCCCCTTCCTGGCACGGGTGAAATGTGCTGCTGCCGAGGAGGCTCCTGCCAGCCAGCCCTCGCTCTCTGCTCAATCACCTCCTCCACTCTGCTCTATTCTGCCCTATATAAAAAAAACAAAACAAAACAACCCCCCCAAAAAAACCCAAACAGTTGATTCTGGTGGGTCTCGGGAGAGACCCCAGGGACAGGGGTGGTAACTCCATCTGTTATTAAGATGGCCTGGTGCTTCTTGTCGGTATTTTCCACATTCTTTTGACTTTGCCAAACTCGAGCTGCCCATGTTAAAAATTTTCCATGCTGGACATCTGCTGCAGGATTTATTTACTTTTCTGCCAAAACACAGTTTGCCCATTTCTGAGATAGCCTAGACAAAAACATGTTGCTCTGCCACCCTTGTAACTCACTCACTGGGGAACTCTTGGCTCCCCTGCCCGTGTTGGGGCAGTCTTGAAATCTGGCAGAGTGCTGATCCCTTGCTTCTTTTGGTTGTTTTTTTTTTGTTAAATAAAGGCTACGTTTTTTTGCTATACTTATGAAAACATTTTCCTATTCGACAAAGCTTTAAAACGTGCTAGAATGCAGCTGATAGACACCATCTTTTTAATTGCTTTCCCCCCCCCCGCCGATCTCTACACTGCAAGCCTCAGAAAATGTTCTGCAACTAAGCGTCCACCACCTCCTCCAGCCATCCCTCCGCATGTGGCTGGAAAGGCACCAGCCCCACAGTGCGACCGAGCATGTAATGGGCTCAAGTTACAGGAGATTAGCAGGATTTCCCCTGTAACTGCTGCTCCCATCTGCCAGAGACCAGACATGGGAGCTGACAGCAGGAAGACAACCTCGCCCGTCGCTTTCATGACCCTTCGGCTGCGGCCCCACGGACGTGCGGGAGACAGGCCCTTGAGAGCGTGCTGCAAGAGGGGGTGTGAGAAAGGTCGGGTGGACCAAAACGTGACACAAAGCTGGGCAGAGGAGGGAGAGACAGCGATGAGAGGGAAAGGGAGAATGAGACGCAAGAGCCAGAGTCTGCAAATCCTGGATCCGGTCGAGCGGAAGGTTAGGAGGAAGAAGACGGTGCCCAAGCCGGACGAGGGGCCGGGGAGAGTAAGCGGCACAGGCACCACCAGTCAACAGGAGCCAGCCGCCCTCCCCAGCGCACCACGTGCACGTTCATATGGCAACACGTGCTGAGACCTTTTGTGGTCCACTAGTTTGCTTCTAAAGAGGGAAGAAACTTGCAAGTAACTCCCCCCCCTCCTCCCCCGCAAAAAAAAAAAAAAAAAAAAAAAAAAAAGACCTACAAGCCCAAGACAAGTTGCTAACACAACCCCCCGAAAGGCAAGGGATCAGCATTGCCTGCACAGCCCTGTTTCAGCGCCACCGCTTCACAGCACGTATGCCAGTCTTTGACCACTGCAGAGCTTCAACTGCAGTCAAACGGGGTTGAGGTGCTCCCCGATATCATTCCTAGGACTCTCAAATCACGAACGCAAAACTAGCAGGCACACACCCACCCAGCTTCTCACGTGGGTGGTTACGTTTTAGTTGCTCCCTTGCCAAAGGATCAGAAGCCCCTCAACTCAATAGGGCATGCTGAAAATAAATCACGTCACATTTGTGAACCCTTCGGCTAAGCCCCGTCAGAAAGCTCAAGAGAAATTGTATGATCTTTCTCAAAAATGGTGCTTGAGTAGCGTGCAGCAAGTAAGGCATGAGTTCATGGACTGAAGAAAAACAGAGATTTTTAAAAATACCTGCTCTGTACCTTGAAGAATGAGGAGTTCCAAAGTGACTGATCTCAAATTGAGATGTACCCATGTGCCCATTCATTTTTCACATCAGTTACAAAGAAAAAGGCCAGGATTTCAATTTTCAGGCCAATTTATACAATCGTATTATATATTTAATTGCAAAATGACATCATCTTAGAGAAGCTGAGAAATTCAGATGTCAAACACAACAAAGAATAAGAAATAAAGGTAAATTCCCAACTCAGAAAATGCCATCTGCTCTACTTGACATGCTCCTATAATTAATGAATCAAGGGGAAAATGCTGCTAAAGGTGACTATTACACATAACTTTCTGAGAAAAGTGGGCTATTTTGGAAGCAACAAAGAGGAGAAGAACTGGAGCATGCAGAACCCGCAGAGTTGTTTTTCCTTCTTTACTCTTGAATCATAACAATTAGGTCTAATCCCAAAAACAACAAAACTTCTCAATTTAAAGGGATTTTTGCAAGAAGTGTGGAATATATATAACAGTAACATTGAAGCCACCAAGCAACTTATATGACATTCAGTACAGCAGAAAGATGATTTTGAGCCTTGCATGGATGACCGATGGCAACAGTGACATTTTGGTAAGTTCAGCGATGGCAAGAAGAACTTCAAAACTATTTCTTGTGTCAGTAATAGACTCTTCCCTTAGTAACCTCCCACAACAGCTACTACCAGCGAAATTCAACCTTGGTAGCTATGGTCTGAATGACAGCATAAAGAAAAGTCAAGACAGCTGCCAAGATTTTAAAACTAGGCACCTAAACCTATTCATGCATAATACCACTGATGCCAGCCTTTGCAAAATACCTCACTCTCTCTCTCGTGGCTGAAGTGATGGTAGAAATCATTACAAGTTACAAAAATAAAGAGTAATGCCAAAATTCAAGTCACTAACTGGAAGCAGGTATGCTGCTCTGAAAGGACACTGCTAGGTCTAATTTTGGTTTTAAAAATATGCTTATCAGAAGACCTTTACATCCAGGATTTCAATTGTTTTAACTTCCTAGCACCCAGACATCCCAATATCTCCCTAACCTAGGAAAACTGGACACTGATTGTGCACAGACATGAAACCAGACTATTCTATTTTCATCATATATGCTAAGAGAAATATGAAATGAAAACACCCCACAGAAGCAAGCATATATTCAAGTTACATGCTAGGATTCAATCTTACCAAAATTAAGGTGGCTTCTTGGAGGCCTTCCAAATCCTTTCTCTCCTTCCGCTGGTTGCATAAGGAATTTAAGCCATGTCTAAATTGTGAGATCCAAACACATGCCTTCAGTCTGCATCCTGACTTTATTCTGGGATAACACCAATTCCCCATCAGGATGAAAACTGAGTACACATGCACCGTTCCTTCACGGAGTGGTTCCAGCTGGGAAGGGTGATGAAGGCACCAGCCAGGGGAGAGTTGCAGGACACTCCAACCAGGCTTTGTAGCTGAATGTTTGAGAGACATATCCCGGGTGCCATGGAGAGCTGAGCTGCCTCTGGATTGTAGCCTTATGCACTTAGCTCGAAATATATTTGACCAAATATAAACAACCACATCTCACTGAGTCACTCTACTCCCCCTCTCTCTTTATAGTCACTGAAGAGAAATAGGCATTTGTGAACTGTGATTCATCCTATCCCAAAGCAGCTATTCTAAGAGATTCTATCATATCCTAAAAGCATCTGTGTTTCTCTATTGGCTACCTGAGACGATCACCCTTAGGCTCCTTCTATCACATCCTTCATTAAACATGTAAGGGGTGAAATCTTACTAGAGAAGAAGCTTCATCAGGAACATAAATGTTTAGACACTGAAGTTATATGCACTGGATAGCACTTTTGATTTTCAAGTTCATTTAAAATAAAGACATGAACATATAGCTAAAGAACACCTGTATTTTGACAATGTACAGTTACAGCTTTGGTGTAAATCCTCAGCTTGCCATAAGCATGTTCCAGCTATGTTGCTATATAAGCTACATAAGCTTGTTCTCTAAGCTATGCTGAACATGTTCCAGGGTTTTTTTTCCCCTGACTGAACATCAATTCTTGCACTCACGCTTTCTTCCTCTGAACAACTGACTGACACCAAATTAACCTAAGTGGAGCTGGACTGGGATCCTCCTCCTGATTTTCCTTTTAGTTTTGGAGGGGGGGCAGAGGAGGGAGGATGGTGAAACAACTGATATCTTGCTGACTCTGTCTATATAAGCTAGGTAATATAAACTGGCAAAATAATAAGCTAGGCAAAATAAATTGGCAAACCACCTATGCTGCCTTACTCTTAGAACGCAGACTTATGCAAAAGTTTTTCCAGGAAAGTGATTCTATTTTTCTTCATGACAGCTGAAAAAAAAAGCTGTTTGCAGTTTGCTGATCTGAAATACCAAATCACAGAAGTATTAAAACATTAGCACTTAAATTTTAGTCACCCAAACCCAGACATCTAGTGCCTTCTTAGACACCCTAGGGAATTCCTGTTGGCCTCCAGTGGCCACTGCTGGAAAGACTGGGTTACTCGTATGTCCTGGCTTGTATCTGCCAGCCCCATGCAGACATCTCAGATACAAAATGGTCTAGTATCATTTTAGATGCCATATATTTAGGTACCTGTACCCATCCAAAAATGTAAACCATTTCCTCAGTACCTGTCAGAAGAGATCTTCCCAACTCTTCTAGCAGAATGTAAAAAGGTTACATACAAAACAGAAATCCTTTATCTTCAGCTGCTGAACCCTACTCAGAATAGATGTTTTATGAATCACAAGGAATCACAGGGTAAAATCCCAAGCACTATTTAAGCCAACAACATATATCATAAATTCAAGATAAATCCTTCTCTTTGCTAACTGACTTCATGTCCCCCTACTTTGTACAGCATCTACCACAACCAGCAAATTATCTGATGGAAGCCTCCCAAGCCTCTCATTCCAGCTGAAATAAACACCAAATGCTTAAGTCTTCGTATAAATGTATTTTGAATCCATGTGCTTATGAAGAATACTTTCCAAATGTGTCAAATTAAGAAGGAAGCAAGCATTGTATCAAAGGGTCTTTAATACCCACCTGGAAACAATGTGAAGGTGTAAACCATCACTGCTCACTAATGCCTAAATTATCTTTAGTGAGACCCCTGTGTATTGGGAAGTTCTTCCATTGCTGATAAAAACATGCTCCTTCCTCCTCAGATCTCTCCATGACTAATTTCCTCCACAGCTATTGTTCTGGCCTCAGATTTGGAGTAGCTCCTATTCAAACCCACAACAGGAGGAAACCATTTGATATCACTGTGTCAGAGAACCTACTAAACTCATCCACAAAGTCATGTGGGCATAGGAAAACCCTCTTGTGTTTCAGGGAGCATAGGTGGAGGATACATATCCTAAACTTCTGCCCCTTATCCTGAGAATTTGCTGGCTTCCCATAATAGCCAACCTACTGGGAAGACACAGAACCAAGATTTGTCCTCTAAACTTAAAGTTCCTAAACTACCAAAAATAATACTTCGTATAATTACATGAGAGAAGATTACGTTTTCTGCAGGTAAACCAAGTATTTTTTTTAATCTTTCACGAAGCTTCAGTTATCAGCCTCTAATTTATCCCAGATCCTGCATATAATTCAAGCAATGGCTGCAAATAATAAATCTTCTGACCAGCGATGTAATGAGGACTCTCCAATTATCCTTTAAATCCAAAAGCTCTATTTTATTACTCCATTATAAACCCAAAGGGGAAAAGATGCCACTGAAACTAAGCTACGTTTTGAATTCTCCCATCTTCAATTAGCAAAAAAATAATTCCACTCACTCTTTCTAATTCATTAAAATTATCCTATTGTTTTTGCACACTACTGCAATACAGGTGTAAAACACCCCATTGCTATCTAACAGGTGATGCTCGCTCCCATTTTCCTACAAGCTGCCGCTTAACAGCCTGAGCCTGTAGGGTAGATGCTCAGGGGCATGCAGCAAAATCAGCAAGCAGTCTCCACTGTAAGCAGAGAAAATAGGCTCCAGGAGACTTCACAGAAAGTGAGAGCCAATTGGATAATTTTTGTTTTTTAAAATCACTAAGAGTAGGATTGAATCCCTCACCCTTTTACCGCAATTAATAACCTGCACATGTAAGAGCAGAGGACTCCATATAATTAACAAAGCATTACTTTGGCAAGGAGGGAAGGCCTGGAGTATGTAAGTACAGGGTTTTATTTCTTTCTGTGAAGTATGGATGACAGGTAGGAGAAAGCTATGCCAAGTGAACTGCTGGCAAGCAACTAGTCTTTTGGTTAGCAGGCAGCTCTGTTTTGTGAAGTCTGGGTTTGTGTTCACATAGGCAAGCTTTTCTTTAAACAGCGGAGTTACATGCATTCAAAGGCATGAGTTTTGCACCAAATTTCCATTTTCACCTCAAAAGAGGTTGTTCTGTTTCAGCTTGCTCTCCGATTACTGTGAAGTGCCAGGAATACTTTTATTTGTGTAATGTTTTTAAACATTACATGTGGATCTTTGCCTAATTACTCTGCCCCATAATACTATATACATGATCATGAACCTTAATTTTTCCCCAATGTCACGTAACAAGAAACCAAAAAATAAGTAGCTGTATACACAGGAAGAAACAAGAATTTTCACTCCGGAAAAATAAGCAAACAAGTAATGAAGGGCAAGAAACAAGGTCCTCTAGCAAAAGCACCAGGTGTGGGATAAAATGGCTTCCAAAAGCCTGATCTCTGACAACAGCGTGTTTCAAGCAGCGCGCATCAAGATTTAATCCCACCACCTCAAAAATTACAGAATTACAGAAAGAATGCCTCAAAAATCAAAATGCACACAGGACTTCATTCACCAGAGGTCCAAAGATAGAACTGAGAGTTTATTTGTAAGGAAAAGTCTGTAAGTGGATAGCATCCAGCCTTCTAACATGGCTTACCTTACCTCTTCTGTATTTTTCTCTGACCCTCCTCTCCCTCCCTCTCTCAAAAGCAAGTGTTATAAAATTAACAAAGCCATTCATGTGGCTATTCCCCCTCATACCAACTCTAATAACGATCAAGTATTAGCACTAATACATATTAGTAGAGCCAAAAGAAGATTAGAAGCCATCCTGTCTGCTACCTTTGGCTTGCTTAAAGGCAGTACTAGGCAAAAGGGACTGCAGAGGAAAAGCACGAGATGACGATTATACAGACCTCCAGCTGTGGGGAATAGTCTGATGAACTTAAGATCCT
Source organism: Pelecanus crispus (assembly GCF_030463565.1). Lineage (NCBI taxonomy): Eukaryota > Metazoa > Chordata > Aves > Pelecaniformes > Pelecanidae > Pelecanus > Pelecanus crispus. The sequence goes on from NC_134643.1 coordinate 167,690,589, forward strand.
AAGGCCAATTTCACTGCAGTCCACCTGCCCTCTTGGCAATGGCAATGCCACCTCATCCCCTGAAGCCACCTTTGGCAGGCCCATGAAGAGAGATTTGCCTGTTTGGGCAGTATTAACCATCAAAGAGTTCTGCCCCTTCCCTCTGGGCTGGGTGAGACCAAAAGAAACCTGTTGACAAAAATAACCTGCAGGTCCTCAGGTCATAAATACTTACACCAACAATACCGATCTCAGTATTGGTCACTGAAGCATTACTGTATGAACTACAAAAGCTGTACTGAGGACATGAAATTAAGTTTATTACCAAGCATCCCACAGTAGCTGGTCAGTTCAAAGCTCTCTAAAAATTTCTTTGTTTTTGGGGAATCTGAGCTCCTAGAAACTTTGGTTGGAAGAAACATCTGGAGGTTGCCTAGTCACGCCTCTGACTCAAAACAAGACTATCATCAACAGCAGATCAGGTCAGCTGTGGCTTTGTCTTGATGAGTCCTGAAAAGCTCTGAGGACAGATATTAGCTTCTCTGGATGACCTGCTGCAGTGCTGCACTACCCTCCTAGTAACAAGATTTTCCCAACATCCAACTTGAATCTCCAAAGCAACAATTTGTTGTCATTGCCCCTTGCTGCCATCTGGCGCTACTAAGTAGAGTTTGGCCCTATTACCTTCATAACTGTCCTCCAGCAGCTGTAAACAGCTGTAAACCGCTACTGGATTGTCCCTTAGCCTCCTTTTCATCCACCTAAAGAAAACCAGCTCCCTCAACATAGACCCCTATTCATAGTAATAGCTCTTCACTGGACATGGCAACAGGACTTCGAGCTAGAAGTACTGCCTTTGACAAAAGCAGTGACAGTGTGCTCCGTTCCCAATGGATGAACTAAAGAGAATTCTATCTCTTCCCTTTACTGTTGGCAGCATATGCACGGGAATATCACTCAGATGTTTTGCATTTGCTTCTTTTGATTCTTCTTTGAACTGCTGACAGAAGGGGTAGGTTAAAAGCTCTGGATCCTGCACAGAAAGGTCCACAGAATTTTAGACCTTACTATTTCAGTCCTCTCGGATATTTTGCATATTGAATGCACTTCCATTTTACAAAGATATCTACGACCAAGCCACCTAACAACAAAAAATGAAGTTACCAGTGCTTACTTTCTAAAAAGAGTTCTTTATAGGTCATTCAGAACCAAAATTTGATGCAGATGTTTCCAATTATGGCCATGTTCAAAGATTTCTTTTTGAGACAACGTAACTTCAAGTGTATTGGCAGCTCCAAAAAAAAAAAAAAAAAAAAATCAAACCACCACCAAAAAACCAACCCCTTTAAGGATATCCCATTCGTTCTGCTCCTTTTTTCAGTCTCTTATGCAGAAAGCAATAAATAACTGTGAACCCACTGACAAAATCCTGCTGAAGTAAGCACAGTGGAACTACAGTAGTTTCAATCATTCCTCCTGTTTAGAAAACTCATCATCTCAATCCTAAAAGCCTTCTGCACAGTCCTACACAAACTGATATTTCCCCTTTTCTGGTTTGTTTCCAGCAGCAGACACCACCAGGGACTCAGCAGCAGGGACCACCTCTAGCAGGTTTGGCACTGCTGGTACCACGTAAGAAAAAGTGCTTCAATCATCTTTGAAATTGGTAAAGATGAATGAGGTAAGCTTTCTAGAAAGCGAGAACAATGCTGTAATAATCCTCCTGTCAGCCCTAGTGCTGTTGACACAATTCAGATGACCAGATCGCTCTGCTGCTTCATGAGGGAGGAGTATTGAGCTCCACCCAGCTCTGGCCTCCAGTTATTGCCACACTATTAGTCAAGAGGCCTCTTCATAGCTCAGAAAGCGTATTGATTTTTCTTCCCCCTTCCTCTAATTCACGAGAGCGAGGACAGGTTATTTCAAGAAAATGACTGACTGAAGCCACCAACACCACCTCCTTCTGCTGGAACGTGCCTTAATCTTACCATTACGGCTATTACGCCCTCACTCTTCCTGTCCACACTCACCACTGCTGCCACAGGATGCATACCCAGGTCTAACCATTCCCAGCATTCAACAGCTTGCATCTCCAGAAAGAATCACAGGGTGTCCGTGCCTCTCCCATGGCACCCAGCAATCCAAATAGCACAGCCCACTTCATCTGCCACGGATGGTATAAACTGGAACGGGCTGTTCAAGGAATTAGGAAAAGAACCAGAGAAATCAGATGCCTTCTAAAAGCTCTAAGTAGCAGGAGAAATACACTCCACCACAAACAGAAAGCAAAAAGCATAAAGCATTATGAAATTAAGAGAATGAATTGAGTAACATGAGACCTACCTCTAACTGCCAACAGGCAATACACCATCCCAAGAGTGAAATACCTGATATGCATTGCATCACCCAAAGCTGTCTAGATGAGATCTAAATCCCATGTCTTTCCCCCCCGCCCCGCCTCATAATACTGAATCAAAAACTCAAGCACAAGCAGATGGCAGGAAGCACTTTGTTCACCTGTTTGGCAAACATGAAATCTAAGGTGCCTCTAGTAAGGCATCTTTATTAGATTTCATTAATCTGCAAAGCTAAAGCTAACATTTATTCACTTAAAGGCTACAATAAATGAACGGCTTTAGGAATGCTAGCACTAATACCTTGTAGCAGAAGGTAGCAAAATGTCCCAGAGTGATAAATCTTGGCAACTTCAACAGATACCTTGACAAGGCTGAACATACTGAAGTGCCCAAAATTAACCTTTTCGTGTTTTGTATGAAAAGCCAGTTTCCTCATAGTCCCCTTGGCACCTTCACAGGTCACCGCTGGTCAAACCTGCGGAGTTGGTCATATTTTTGACCTGACCCTTGACAGAGAAGTTGAACATTAAGGATATCACAACACTACTGCTGTTATAGAAACTGCATCACCTCATTCAAGCAAGTGAAAGAATGTCCAGTTTCCCAGGAATTAGAGAAAGTAGAGAAGTAGAGCAAAGACCAAGAAACTCCAAAATCTTCTCCAGCTCACAAACAGCCAGCAGGGCAAGGGCCTGAGGGCTCAGGGAACCAGTAGCTGGTACCACTAGCAATGATCAAAGATACAGTCAACTAACAACTACTACTCCAGTAGCAAACCCCAAAATCACCCTGATGTTTTGATATCTCACCATAAACACACATAGGACAGAAATTCCAGATTTGAGAACTGCAAATAAAGGCTGAAATAATTAATGCATCAAAGCCTATGCTAAGGCCTTCAATGCTCAGGGCCTGTGACATCCATATAGACACACTGCACTGCAAGGAAATGCTCCACTTTGTGGAAACCTTGTGTGCACTTGGAAAGCCCTCTCAGGTAACAAAAATGCACTTCACCCATACCCACCAACAGCCAGCTTACAGAACTCAAGTCGAGCACATTTAGACACCCCTGTACCTTAAAACATTTTTTTTTTCACCGAGACCTGTGAGTTCAACCCATACTCCCTTCCAGTCAAAAATCATTAACAAAATACTCAGAAGTTTCCTTCCTCCTTGAAAATGTAACAGTCCTACCATTGCTGAAGAAACTCGCCATGGATATACTGTCCCGAGCAAGCACTGGCTGGTGCCAAATCTCCCGTTCCTGAAAAAGGTCAGTAACAAAGCCAACTATCGGCTTGCTTAAATGAACCAGGGACACCAAACTAAAGAGAGGACATGGACCTTCCTATACTTCAAATTATCTCCTGTCAGAGGAGGTGTGGGCTGATATATACTCAACCTCCCAGACCTCCTCTTTGAGACCATCAGGCATGAAATACAAGTCTCTCACCAAGGGGGTGGGGACACCTCACAAGGGCCCACGAAAATATGGTGAACGGTCCGTGTCCTTCCTGGATAAACTAGGAGCAATGGGGAAACAAGCAGCAGTACAATCTAGCAGCAGTGGGAAGCTGCTCCCCCATCGCTCCATCCTTCCCCTGTGGAGACCTACAAAGCCCAATTCCCTCTACGCTGCTTTCTAACATCAGCATCAAACCACCAGGTGAACCAGCCAGAAACAGGCTCAAATTCTCTCAGCATGGAGACACAACAGACCTATTTATCCTTCAGCACAAACAGCTGCAGCACCATCAAAACAAGGAGTAGGTGAAGTTAAACCTAAAGCCGGAATTGGGTGCTGAGCAGAGGAAAACACTGTCAAGAGTTTTTGCAGCCACAGATAGACCCTGGTTTTGTTGCTTTAAGATACGCGATCCCAACTGGTCATAGGTCGGCAGCATTTCTGGACTTTGCACTGAGGTTATACTTTCATATTGAAACATTACTCAATGACAGTGTTGCTGTCTCAGCTCCATCTAGGCAAAGAGTGACCTACGTCTCCAGTACGCTGTGGGCAGCTCATGAAGCCTTCCAGTTCTGGGAAGGTTTTGATTGCTCCAGAACATTCTATATCTTTCCCCAGTAATGCAGCTGCGTACCATCATCCTCCTATCTTCCAGGCTGCATCCTCACAGTGCTCAAACTTCTATCCACGATCTTACAGCTCTCCGTGGCTCAGGCCCCGGGCAGCAAAAGGGCTACCTTGGGCTCCACAGAGGAACGGTCCCTGACAATCACCACTGTCATCAGTCACCCAACGTGAGCCAAAAACGTCAAGTGTGCAGCTGCAAGTCAGGATAAACTGCTGAGTTATTCAACACTTGAAGCTCTTTAAAGAAGTCTACTCTTCCTTCATACCTGTAGTTGATTGAGCCATACTGACTACATTTTTTATTCCAAATTCAGTTGAGTGTTTCGATATTGCGTTTCTCTGAAGCCATAAGCCAATTGATTGTGTCAGACCCAGTTATCACAAATAATCCAACCACAATGATCAAGACAGCAAAAAGCGCAGGGGAAATATCAGCAGTAGAAAAGAGATTGTTTTTGTTTCTAAAGGTTTATTCACCAGAAATGAGTGACTTGAAACTGAAAAGCATTTTTGATCAACACTCTTCCTGACTTTCACTTCAATGACATTTTAATGAACACTTTCTAACTAGCTCTACTTATGTAAAGTTGCAAATGAACGTGGGAGAATACTGAAGAAAGGTAAGGGGGGCGGGGGGGGAAAGAAAATTCCATCAGGCATTTTATTTCTTGGATGCCTAAGAAAATGAATAATAATTCATCTAGGGAAAAGTGATCCAGCAAAGATTCAATTGGTAAAAGACATCTGGAAAGGAGTAATGAGCAGACAGAAAGAGTCTAAATTATGATAGAGGGACATGAGGAAATATACAGTGAGATCTGGAAGCCAATTAGGTTACTTTGTAATTCTGCAAAGATGAAGGTAGCGTGTTCACATCTGTCCTGAGTACTTCAGCCCCAGACAGCTAACAATAAACTGCCAGAAAAGAAATTTATAGAAGAGCAGTAAATGTGATTGTAGGGCTGGCTGGAGCCATCTGAAGTGAGATTTCTACCCTGATAACTGACAGTATGAAAATACCTTCTTTGGTAACAGGTTTAACATGGTTCACGGTTCTTTATTTCTGTTTTTATTGGCAGGTCGGACCAAATTCTGAAACCTTCCAGTACAACCACAATAAGACCTATGAGGGCCTATTAAAAGTGGGGGAAAAAAAGGCAATATGAACAAGCAGACTGTTCATTCACCTAGCATGGCATGAGTTTCAGTGCGAACGTGCCAAACCTAAATAAATTAGGCTGTATAATTTTACTCGGCAGCGTAAGGAGTAAAATAATCATGCAGTGTTGCTGAGATTCCAAGAGCTACCCAGAGGATGCAAAAACATCTAACACCATCAGGCAGCAATGGGAATACCAATTTAATATGCTTTTTCTTCTTCCTGCCATAAATTTTTAACAGAAGTTTTTTCCAGTGTCTCGTAGCCAAGCTTTTAACCCAAGAAAAAGCAAGACTAAGAAGGTTCCCAAAATGGCAGACACATGCCACTGGTGGCAGTATTCATGTACCACTTTTGCTATGGTAGGTATACCACAGTTTAAGCATCCCTAGGTTAGCAGAAAAAGTAGTCTGTTTAGCACGGCACACTACAATTCTAGAGACTCTGCAACCAGCAGAGAAACTACAGAGCAGCTGTAGTAGAAGAGATGAAAATTTCACCCACCAAGTGTTAGCAGCAAGTAGACTTTATTTTTAATCTTCTCATGACAACTGTTATTCTATAAAAGCCAAATTTAAGAAAATGATGCTCAAATGAAGATTTCAGACTCACAATCCCAAACACACCCATGCCAAAGATTTGAGATTTTGGCAGGTCTGCTCATGTCTAAAACCAGGCCATTTCTTCAGAGAGAGGGCCATAACTGATAGAGGAGGTAAGTTTCAGAGGGAAAGCATGTTGAGGTGACACGTGTCATGTCATCCACCCACCGATCCGCACCATGCAGAAGCACCACTCTCGCGGTGACAGCAGGGATACCACCACAAAACAGGCCATCTCTTCAGCTACAGGAAAGCATTACTGTACAGCCACCATCCTGCAAGTCACCTTGGACAGACAGACAGACCCTTACGCTAGTGCAAATCACCACTGTAGCCCCACTACTATTCCAAATTTCACTCGTATGTTGATGAGACACAGCATAGGCCGGCAACTATATAGCAAGTGCCGAAGACTGACGTCCCCCGAGTCGGAGCTCCGGCCTGTGTCAGAAGTTTTGACGCCAAGACCTCCAATGAGCAAGACCGGCTGGCACCCCACGACCACCTTATCACCGGAGAGAGAAACCGCAGGGCTCTACCCGGGGGGTTCATAGACCTTCTGAAAGCATACAAAGTTGACGCTACGCAAAAGGGCCTTGCCCACGGCGGGAAGAATTACATGCCTCCCAGCAGCAGTATCAGCTGTACTGGATGCAAGCAAATGGCATTAATGCCAAATACAAGTTACAAATTGGCATCCCTGATGCTGAAGCAACTTGTTTTTTAAAGCATACTCAAAAACCGTACTAAAGCAGCTTTCCACTAGTCCTTGACAGTAACTTTAGAGCATTTCCCAGAAAGAGTTTAAATACGTATTTGGCCCCAAAGCCTACCACAGGTACTTTTTTCATTTGCACAGTCTGGTACGTGCACACACGAAGGGAAAAGGGAGGACAGATGGCTAAATCCATGCATATTTACCAAGGTATGAATACCACGTTAAAATCATACGCGCTAGGCCAAGTCACATGCTTAAAATTAATTACACTTCCGCTACTACCTACAAGTCCACACTGCTTTAAAAATCTACAAGTCTGAACAAGATACGTCAGCGTGACATGATCGCTTAAGTATATTAATCCCACATGGATATCCTCTGCAGCTGAATTAAAGGCATACAAGTTGTTCCACGCTACCGTTCAAATACATATTCAGCAACATTACGGCTGCCTCTTCCCCTCCCAGCAGAAATGCAAATATATCCAAAAGAAACAGAAAACAAAACATCTGGAAACAGAAGCCTATAGGCAACGTTCTCATAGCTCAAAAAATGCATGTGTATGTTCCATGTATACGCAGATAGATATACATATATGTAGAGAGAAGGCATAAATATATAGGGTTGCCGCACAAAACTAGGAGTAAGAAAGACATTGTAATTTCTGATAGTTTTTCCCTCCTGGTACGCTCACTTTCACGGGTGGCAATCCAATCCAACCCCCCCCCCCCTCCCCCGAAACCTGCCCGGCGTTATTCACTGCTGCCCACGGCGAGCCCCCGGCCGCTGCGCTGAAGCGGGGGGCAAGGGGAGAGGCGCGATTTGGGGGAATGGGGCCGCGGCCCCACGGAGCCCTTCTCCTCTCCCTTCCAGAAGTAAGAAAAACTTAGAGGACTCCCGCTCGCCGCCGCTCCCCGCAAGCACGCCGTGCCAAATGCTGAGTTAACAAAATCATAAATCACCGCTGGAACCAGATGCAGCGGGCAGGCTGCAGCGCCCGCCGCCCCGTCCCACGCCGCGGCGGCTCCCCCAGAAAGGCGCAGGGGAAAGGGGCGGGCGGGGCGGGCGGGGGGGGGGACCCGAACAAGTGCGGGGCTCCGGGCGCCTTCCCGCGCCCTCGGCGGGGTGGTGGCAGCGGCAGAGGAGAGGCCGAGGAGGGCTCGGCCGCCGCCCGCCCAGGTGCGGCGGGACGGGCAGCGGCTCGGCCGGGCGCACCGCGGCGGCCGCTCCCCGGGCAGGGAGGAGCCGCGGGCCGCCGCCGCCACCACCGCCAGGCTCCCCCCGGGGCGGCGGAGAAACGAAACTCCCGCCGCCGTGCCCCCGGAACGGCCCGGCCCGCTGTCCCCGCGTCCCGGGGTGTCCCACCTTACCTGGCAGCCGAAGGTCGGCGGAGGCCGGGCAGCCGCTTGCTCCTAGCCGGGCGGAGGCTCCTCGGCGCAGCGGCTTGTCACCTCTCCCGCCGCGACCGCGACGGCGGCGGCTGCTCGCCTAAGGGGCGGTCCGGGCCCCTCCCTGACGGGGCCGAGCACCGCGTCGCACCGCCCCGGGGACGGGCCGGGCCCTCCCGCCGCACCGCCCACCGCGCCGGAGCCGGCTCCGGCTCCGGCTCAGGCCCCGGCCCCGGCTCAGGCCCCGGCCCCGGCCCCGGCCCCGCGGGTTTCCCTCAGGAGCCCGTCCCGCCCCGGGGACAAACTCGAGCGTTTCCTCCACAAAACAACATGGGCGACAAGCCGGGTGGTGGTGGTGGTGGTGGTGGTGGGTGTTGCTGCGGAGGGCCCAAAAGACTGGGTTTTGAGGAGTGCTGTCCTCCTTCCTTTTCATCGCCGGAGGCATGGAGTGTCACCCGTACTCTAGGCGATTTTCTGGAAGGAACAAAACCTTGTGGTTTTTGGCTGCCGGAGCTCGTTCTTCCCAGATTCTTGACCCGAATTCCTGAAGGGTTGCTGTTGCCCTCAAGTGATTTTTCACAGGCGAAAAAGCGCTCTCCCCTCGCCCACAGCAGCCAGCGCAGGCCCGTGGTACCCCCTCGGACCCCTTCTCCTGCAAGCCGCTCTCCCTGGAGCGAGGGTTGGCATCTTTCCCTAAAAAAACCACGAAATATCCCCAGCCAGTGAGAGAGGGGAGCTGCAATGGCTCCCGGTTTGCCTCCAGCCCATCAAACCGCGCTTGTGCTCAGTGAAGATAAAGGTGGGTTCGGCGGAGCTGTCGGGGCACTGCCGCCTCCGGCCGTGTGTCCCCCGCGGTCCCCTCGCCCCCCGTGATCTCAGCTAACCCCTGCTCTGTGGGCTGGGATGGCTGAAGCCTCCTCGGCCGAAGCCCACAATTCCTTTCCAGGTGGTTTGGATCCCTGAGCAGGCTCTCCGGAATGTCAGGCAACAAGGAGATGGTCAGGCATGGCCAGGAGTGAGGCCACAGCCGCCCTACCCGAAGCAGACCTAAACTGCTGCAGCATCAAAATGTAAGGGGGAATAAATCAGAAAGCATCTGCACTTCAATTTCGCCTAAATTCTTTTAGTCTGTCCCTGAGGTCTTCTGCAAGAATCAGTAACTGAACTTTCAGATTTTTGCTACTGCCAAATGGGTTATGTTTTGAGAAAGAAAGCGAGCCTTTCAACTTAGCCACCTCCTTTGGCATTCAGAGGCTGAAAAAGAGACAAAAATATATATTTTTTTTAAAGTAATGAGCAGAGTAATGAATTAATATTTTAAGGCTAACTGGAAACCAGTCCTAACCAGTCTGTTCAAGGCGACCCCATGGATAAAGGTGTTTGAATATAACCAATGAGAAAAAGTATGTTAATATTGCTCTGCTTTGAAAGGGAAAGACAATAAACGGAATAAATACAAAGCCCAGCCAAACCCTAGCTGAGGATGCCACCCTCCCCCAGTTGGTAGGAGGAGAGAATGGCTTTGAAAAGGGGGAAAAATAATAAGAAAAGAAATCTGCTGCTGCTGCTCCAGCTTGACCCGCTGCTGAAGACGGTGGTCCCCAGGCGACCAGGAGCAGCAACAGCAACATCTCTACCCACTCCTTCCCTCCGTTTGTACGATTTCGGTCTTGGTGAATGGCAGTTCTGTGAAGGAAAACAAGTGAGATTGTAAAATTTTTCCTGGCAAGTTGTTTTTTAATCTTTGTTAAAATGAGAGCAGGTAGAACTGAGAATGAGGTTGTTAAATATGCAAAAAGCCTCCGCAGGATGTTCCATCAATAAGACTTTAGTACAGAGCTGGTATCATAAAACACAGGATCTCCTGAGGCCTCCTAGTAGGCATCTACTGACAGTGAAGCAGGATTAAAGATATTTCAGGCCAAATCCAACATGGTTTTTTACCTTGCTTTTAAAAACCTCAAGTCGGGTGCCTGTTCTCTTCAGGCAACTTCTTGTGCCCATTAACTGTTTTTGTGCAAGCCCCTCTTTCTGCAAATTAACCGGATTAAATTTTGCCTTCCTCTTGTGATCATGGAGGACAACTGATGTTATCCTATTTACAACAATCTTTTACATATACATCTGAAGCTATCATGAGGTATATTTTCCCTTCAGGCTTCTCTTTTTGATCCAAACTGTTGTGTTTTCCCAAACTTTTATCATTCGTATTGCTCTCCTCTGGACACTTGAATGTAATGTCCACAATAGGGCACTGTGGGCCAGCTGAGCATCAACAGTAATGACGAAAGTAGAATAATTAATGGTGACTTACATATAGCATATTTGCTGATAATGTCGTGGTTTAGCCCCAGCTCAATGAGATTTGTCTTCGTTGCAATGGCAACTTCATGTTGACTGCATAGGGGGTCGGTGCCGACAGCACCCTTTCTTCACCAGCTGTTCCCCATATGAATTCCGTGCCTTCCTAAGTGCCTGCTCAGCACTTGTCCTCAATTTGTTCATTTTGGATACTCTCCACAAATCGAGGGTATTTTTTTAGCAGCGATAGTTTATCAATGTACATCCTGAAGTGGCTTATTGATATTAGAACATGGATCATTAATTTCGCATTTTTCTTGAAAAAATAATTTCTAAATCAGTTTAATGAGGCTTGGTCAATATTATCCTACTTTGAAAGGTGCAGCCTAGAAAACTGATGAGAAAGCAGGACAAAGTTAAATACCATTAACTCTTTAATATTTGCAGGGGGTTTTGTCTTATTTGTATGATTACTTTTTGCTAAGAACATACCACAAAGACTCAAGATATCTTAGCGTTAAAACAAGGCATATGAATAGGGCCATTCATATTTTACAAAATGGTAAAACGATACTCAGAAATGTTGAGTACACTTCAAGCCCATCTGTCAAATCTTTTAACAGAGCACGAGAGCCCATTCTTCTGTTCTCCACTCCGCGCTCCCCCGCTGCACCACCTGCACCTCAGGGGCTTGCCGTGAGGCCACCAGCCATGTCCCCTGCCTGGAGCCCAGGAGTTTCGTAGGAGCCAGCCTGCAGAAGGTGCCCAGTAGTCATCACTTTTCCACCAGCAGCCGTCCCCCGCCCAGTGGTGCCCTCATGTGTCTTCACACGTGAACTTCAAACACTGGGATTCCAGGAATTCGTTCAACCTTTACGGGACACTAGAAATGTGGCGTACGTGACCTACACGCTGTGCAGCCCCTTTCTCTGGAGCCTCAAATCAGTTTGGGAATTGCATACAAGGGAAGATGTATGGAGTGAAATAACTTGAGCCCATACAGGCGTAAGCTGTGCTTTTAATTGAATAATAGTCGGTCCGAGAAAATCCAACAACCTGTTTTAGATCACGGCAAACTCCTAGGTTCAGACATGAATTCTCTTTTCCCCTTAATTTTCAAGGCTACCGGTAAAAAGAAGCTTTACAAAAGACCCTTTTTAGTATCTATATATTCACATGCTGCGGCAAGGGAAAGTTGGCATGCTTTCACCGATGTTATGCCTGTCTACACAAGTTGAGATTAATTTGTTGTTTCAAAGGCAGTCAAGTCAGTTCAACCCTATCTCATTTTTTTAAAGAACAGAAAAATTCAGCTGAGTATGAAGTTTTCCTATATGTGGGCACCTATAGGTACATACAGAGGCCATTAGGATTCATAGCCAGTGCTATAACTCGTTCTTTTCGTTCCTTTTTTTTTTTTTAATTCGTAAGGAGAAAATATGAAACTTAACCTATGAACTCATGCAAGTTAATTGAACAAATATTTTCTTATTTAATGCTGGCGCATCAGGTTTCCATAAACAATTCACCAAAGTTTGTGCAATGCCATCATCCAAGGAAATTAAGTCTGCAAGCTGCTGCTTCTGCACAAGTTTTGCAACGCCTTTTTTCATGTGTGCAACATGAAATTTGTTCATATGATGACTGGGGGCATCTGCCCCATCTGTTAAGGATGCTTTTTGGAAATAATACTTCAAATACCTTCACAATACATTTATTAGGAAGTTTCACTGACCTTCATTATTTCAGCACTTAAGGCCATAGTGGATCAATAGATTACAGACACCGTGTGCTATTAAATTTCTTCAAGACACAGCCACAGAGAGCCAGCCCAATGACTTTGTTGCTCATCTTCAGCAGTCACAGCAGAAGCTGTCTTATCCCACAGCAGACTGAGCTTTGCATGCTATACTCAAAGAAAAGGGGAAACTAAGGTTGACCAAGGGCCTGGTAGGGGCTGGCTTCTTCTTTAATCCACAGTGGTGCCGTATCTCCAGATGATCCTAAGAGAAAACCCGTGCCCTGTGCTCCAAAGGAAGATAGGATCCCCCTGACTTGGAAGCAAATTCTTTCCCATTTCTAAATTTGTTGAGCACTTTGGCACTTTGTTCGCCGTGTGAAAAAGCTGTAGCAGACAGGCATCTGAGAAGGAAGGTTCTCCATATGATTTCAGAAAACAAATGCTTCCCCACCTATGTTCCAGCTCTAGGAAAGACTCATTTCCAGCGCGTCAGAGGGAGATAACCCTCTACCCACAAAATACAATTGGGTTATTGTGCACAAGAGAGGAGCCTTTCCTTACTGTGACAGCCAACCAGCTGAAGTCCGGACACACAAGATTTTAATACATTCATTGTCTTAATGAAGAGCTGCAAATGTAATGAACACGCTCAGGGCAATGCAGGGCTCATATCCTCCAGCAGGCCTGCAGAGGGGCATCTCTATACTACGACATATGACTCTTCTCTGCCCCTATGGCCAAGCAACACAGTGTGCGTTGCATGCACAAAAACTTTATTCTGCGCCCAATAAAGCTGGCCACATTCGTGCAGCCTGGTGTGCACAGTTATTCCCTGAACTTAGGGGATGGCGGTGTCTGTTTGCATGGTCAGTATTGTCTGAAAGCGTGTTAGCTGCCGTGCAACTATGCCACGTATGAGGTAGTCATTAAACAGTATAGACCGATGCAGATTGCCAATGCTGAGCCTATACCATTGCCCCGTGCAGTTAACCTGTGTGCACATAACCTCCTAGGCTTCTTGACCAAAAGAACCATGCAGCACTATGACCACCCATCCTGAAACGAGGCTAAACTATATGTGTGGAGAAGAATTCTGATGAGGTTTTTACCCACTTAGTAAGCATGAGTCCTCCACCTTCCCCACTAACCTATTCCGACACTTATCTTTGCAGCTAGCATGCCACCTCTCATTTCAAGTTTGTTTTTAGCCAACTTCAAATTTCCAGCCACCAGACAGTGTTGTACCTTTGACATCTGGGTTCCGAAGCCAGCCCCGACTGAGATCTCTCCTTTGCTCGTTGCTATACCTAGCAGTCAGTTTAATTCTCTTTAGTCTTTGATAAACCACACGTGCTGCATTTCTCAAGCCTCAAATTGTAAAACTCCTTTCTGACCGCGAGTCTCCTACTCTGTAGAGACAGCTAGTCTTGTCAGATCCCTCATGGAATACGTTGTATTTGACTCTTTTAATTTGCCTTTTTATTGAATTGTGACTCTCAATCAGATGATTCAGCCCCACTGGCAAAAGTAGTACTGCTCTTCAATAATTACTATCATCTGCAAACTTACCATAATATTTATTGTTGTCTAAATCATTGATACAAGTATTAGGCAAAAAAATTGATCTCCGGGGAAAAACTCTCATCACAATCATTTTCTTTGTTTATGTCTTTTCATTAACAGTGACATCTGGAGATCAACCAGTGAGTCAGTTTTTAATCGATGTAATGTTAATTTTGTGTAACGGAAGTTCTTTTAAATCGGTGTTATTGTGCTATTGACTAAAAAGCTTTGAAGGAATCAATGGCTGTTACGTGAACAGCGTCATCTTCAGCACTCAGAATTACATACTTTTCAAAGCAAGTGAAGAAGCACAGACACCTCCCCCAGCAAAAGAACTGTAGTAAGATCTACCTTCTGGGATCACATGTGTTGACTGATCTTAATTATATTTTAACCTGTAATTTTTGTTAATAAGATCCCAAATTAGCAATCTCTTTGCGATGGTTATGAATGACATCATTAATTATTCAATAGGTCCTTTCAGGCTTTTCAGAAAACTGAGGCAACTTTTGACAATACTCTTCTGGAATTACCCATGACCTAAGGAAATGAATTATTAGCAGCTGAAGACAGGTACTTGCCTAACTCTGTTAAGGATGCAGTTTAATTTCAACAGATCCTGGCCTGCTTGCACTCTTGCAGGTGATATTTATTCTTTGTGCCACTTTCTCACATGGATACGTAATTCCTTGGTTCCAAATACCAAACAGAAATCTCTTGTACTCTTTACTTGCCATACTTCATGTATACTTGATGCAGGATTCTTCCTTCCTTTGCGTTCTACTGCTTAGTAAAAGTGCCCTTTTACTGCATTTAATCCAGCTGCCCACTAGTAGTCCAGCAAGTAACTTTTTTTTTGTATCTTGTTAAATTTAATCCCTGTCATTAATTTAATTTTTTTCCCACGTGAGTCTATACAAATTGATTTTATATTTTCTCATTTCCTCATTTAATTTTTTAACTGGGGTGGCTTTCTGCCCAGTAAAAGCTTTACATGCTAATGAAATCATGGCTATATACATATCCAACTGGCTATCTTTGAACAACCGGCAGTTTCTCTTAACACTTCCTACTTCAAAACCATGTTCTCTGTCCATTATGATGACAATTAGTCTAAGCTTTGGGTAATTAGCTCTTTTAGATTTTCATAGATGAATATTGTTGCTAGCATTACATGTTTACGCAAATGGAGTGTAATCAGATTCTAATCAGAAATACATAAACAACAGAGTAATTTTTAGAGTGACAATTAACTATTCTTTGTCAAGAGAAGGTCTGATAATGAGTCATTCCCTTTGGGAGCAGGGCATACTGCATTAAGAAGCCTTGAAAAGAAAACAACCCTTCTCCTTGAAGTTTTGTCACTTATTTTTCCATACAAGCTATCCAGCAAACGTTCCCTAGGTTGAATTGACCAATGGCGTGTATTTTCCATCTTGATGTTTTATATGTAGTTCACAAGCTTTAGCATAAAGCAATTTGTCATAAGGGAGGATCCAAACGTTTTGACAACTCATATATAGGAGAACTCTCATCTTTCACGCATTCTATGCTATAGCTTTTTAAGGCTAGTAGAGACCACAGCAATAATCCGATCAGACCTGCATTAAACCAGGACCTACATCAAAGCCATATCCCCCTCAACTCATAGCATCAACAGGTCAGATCATAGACTCATAGAATCATAGAATCGTTTAGGTTGGAAAAGACCTTTAAGATCATCCAGTCCAACCATTAACCTACACTACCAAGTCCACACTAAACCAGTCAAGGGTAGACGAGACTAAGCCATGTCCCAAAGTGCCACATCTACACGTTTTTTGAACACTTCCAGGGATGGGGACTCCACCACCTCTCTGGGCAGCCTCTTCCAATGCTTGACCACCCTTTCCATAAAGAAAGTTTTCCTCATATCCAAGCTAAACCTCCCCTGGCACAGCTTGAGCCCATTTCCTCTCATCCTATCGCTAACTACGTGGGAGAAGAGACCAACACCCACCTCACTACAACCTCCTTTCAGGTAGTTGTAGAGAGCGATAAGGTCTCCCCTCAGCCTCCTCTTCTGCAGGCTAAACAACCCCAGTTCCCTCAGCCGCTCCTCATAAGGCCTGTGCTCCAGACCCTTCACCAGCCTTGTTGCCCTTCTCCAGACATGCTCCAGCACCTCAATGTCTTTCTTGTACTGAGGGGCCCAAAACTGGACACAGTATTCCAGGTGCGGCCTCACCAGCGCCGAGTACAGGGGGACAATCACTTCCCTGCTCCTGCTGGCCACACTATTCCTGATACAGGCCAGGATGCTGTTGGCCTTCTTGGCCACCTGGGCACACTGCTGCCTCATGTTCAGCCGGCTGTCGACCAACACCCCCAGGTCCTTTTCGGCCAGGCAGCTTTCCAGCCACTCTTCCCCAAGACTGTAGCGTTGCATGGGGTTGTTGTGACCCAAGTGCAGGACCTGGCACTTGGTCTTGTTAAACCTCATACAGTTGGCCTTGACCCATTGATCCAGCCTGTCCAGGTCCCTCTGCAGGGCCATCCTACCCTCGAGCAGATCGACACTCCCACCCAGTTTGGTGTCGTCTGCAAACTAACTGAGGGTGTACTCAATCCCCTCATCCAGATCATCGATAAAGATATTAAACAAGATGTTGCACCAGTTATTCCTACTGCCATGACATTGACTAAATCAGGGCAGAATTTACTGCTGCAGATGATCACATGCTAGGGAAGTTGTATCTTTAAAATAATATTCTTTTTGTTTTTATACAAAACTCCATCATGCATCTGTTACTACACATGCTTTTTAAAATATCATTTTTGTACCTACATGTAACCAAACTGTGTAACTCTGTAACAAGATAGCACATATATTTTTAACTACTGTTAGTTCCCTATCAGAGAAGTTTTCTCAGACTTATTAGTAAAGTTGCTAAGGTTCATACTTTACAGTTTTACCTACCTCTATTTAATAATTTACAGGGTGGGAATTGCATCACTGAATTCTGTTTCAACAAAGCACTTAACTTTAAGCATTTGTTTAAGTTCGTCGCTATTTGTCAGGCCACTTAAGTATGTCTTGAAGTTCCAGTGGAGCCTTGGTATGCTTAAATGGTTTGCTGAATAGAGATGAATTTAAGTACACACATTTCGGTTTTGGTTGGGTTTTTTTTCTGAAATGGAGACTTATTCTGTAATTTTTTAACATACACTTTCAGTGTTTCTCCTGCTAAATGTCTCAGAATGATAGCTGTTTAAGAACTTTGATTTTAAAATTACCTAGGAAAAATATGCAAATATTTTTTACAATTTATCCTTTGAAATATAGAACAAAGCATTGAAATATCTGGTGGCTTATAAACTATAGTAAATTTTTAAAATGTGCAAATGACTCTTATAGGGATACGCTCAATGAATACTTAACAGATCCCTAAAGCTACTGGCGCAACTTCACAGAAGTTATGTTGGAGTTTTATACCTATGCACCACTGCTGCAAATGGATAATGTTTAAATAATTCATTTTCTTCTACACGCAATGCATTGACAAGCATAGGTGCCCTCCTAGCTACCTGAGCCTCAGTTACGGTGTGAAAAAACAGTTGAGAGTTTCTGGAAACACAAAGGTGCAAAAAGTAACATAATGAAGTAAGTCGTGTAAATTCTGACATGGAAAAATGAGCATTGAAAACAAGAGGCAGCTAGTCCATTTAAATTTTTAAAAATCCATTTAAATAGATTTTTTTTAAAAAAAAATGTACAGTATAATTGTCCCAACTGCAACGAAGCAGGTTCACAGCCAGGCAATAATGAGTGCCTCAGTTCCGACTGTGCCATCTGAGTTCGGTATTGCCAGACGCTCAGTGCAACCAGAGAGCAAAGGCTCGGAGAGGCCAGCCAGGAGCTGCAGATGAGACGATCAAGTTGGGCAACCCTGGCAGAACGTGGAACTGGAACTGAGCAACCGATTAGAGGAAAACCAGAAGGGTTTTTATTTCCAAATCAATAGAGAGAGCGATACAAAGTGAAGTTGCAGATGGGAAAATGATACATGCTTTCACATCTACATAATTCATCACTAATGTATGATTCATACAAACGCTTTCTTGTGGATAAATCCAACGCTGCACTGCGAAGAAGCAATGCATCTGTAGGTTAACTAATAGGGTGTCTGGCACTGAACGGGGAAATCTTCTACTTGATTTTACATCTTGTACTGATGTTACATATAGAGTCAAACTCTGATTTGGCAGCATCCTATTTCTAATTGTGATTTGGCTAGCCTGGACCAAATTTACAGCATGTAGGGTACAAATGATGTCTTAAGTATGTTGACCGTATGCTTTTACACTTAAACGGCTGTCTACGCTGTGTTTTACAAATCTGAAGAGGCACATGTGTTGGGTATAATCCCCATTATTTTATCTTTGGCATTTCTCTCCTACGATTTATTGAGTGCCCCCTTTTTTTTTTTTTCCCAAACCAACATAACTCAAAAGAACTTAACAGTGGAAGTCCTCTGCCTACCCAGGTTAGAGTCTTCTTTACTTTGAAAAATTAAATAGAGCTTTATTTGGGAACAAAACTTTAAAAAATGAAGCTGTGAAACCTGATTCACCTGGAAGCATTATGGAAACATGGTACTTCACCAGTGAAAGTTCAGCTGTGGTTTGTGACGCTAGAAGAAGTTCTGTTAGATAGTATACAAATATACAATATAAATTCATTTGACCTAATCTTACGGATAAAACAGTCATCTTTAAAAGTATGGTTATTTTATAGCAACACATCTTAAGGGAGCTGGGTAGGGTTAAAACTATACAAGAATATTTCTGTTCCTTTTTGATGGATTTTAAACTGGATTGTGAAAACCAGCTGCAGCTAAAAATTGCAACCATATGAATTCCTAGGTAATAGCAAAGGTCAGCTGGATTTAGTCCTTCTTATTCTGTTATTGTACCTACCATTATCTACCTTCAAATGTACCATTGCTGGGGCACTTGAGTTCTCCGCAAAGCAAATTCAATTCAGTGGAGCTATAATACAAAGTAAGAGTGGCACCATGAAAAAAATGAGTCAGGCAAAATGGATATGAAATCACTGGATAATAAAAAAAGTGCACTGTCTATAAATTGAGGGGGTTGTTGCAGAGCTATTTCTGTTACCGGTCTTTCTAATAAATTTGGAGAACCAGAGGGTTACACAGAATAATTAACTCAGTGGAAATCTCAGTTTGGGGCCTCAATTTCTCATTGCCAAAAACAAGAGCTGGGAGAATGATACAGTCTTTTCTACCCCCAAGTAAAACTACCAGTCTTTTTAAATACTCAATAACATCTTTTTTGCTGCATGATCAATACTTCACAGCACTCTGCCTTTTCAAAGTGCAACATAAGTGCTATGAATTCAATATAATGTTAGACTAAAGTTTAATAGGCTAAGGATTATATTCATTTAAGAGAATGCCATCAAGTCAGAAATTACATTAAAGTAAGTCTTCTTATTGTTGTTATTGATTAGAACTAGCTACGTTTTCTTCTAAGACTCAGTGCTATGCCCACCTTTATGGGTCCTGTCTATTTTAACACAAGACTAACACCAATCCTAAACCACCTTATTTCTTTTACTCTTTCCCCTCCTGAGCCATCATAGGGTTTGTACACTTCATACCAACACCGCAATATAAACAAAGTCCCTGTGCCTTTAAAGTAGCAAAGGCTCATGCCTTAATAATCTGCACTGAACTTAATTCTTTGTATTGAATATATATTAACAGATTGTCCGTCACAACATCCTTTTTTTTTTCTTTTCCTGTCTTTTAATTACGGACGTACCTCTCTACATTAGAGGATTTTCCTATTTGCTGCCATTGCGCCTACAATAAATACAGTAAAGATTAGTGGTAAATATTACTGGTTTGAAAATACACCTTATGTATAGGTTTCCTGAGATGGTGCCTCATATGTCAGGGAGAAAAGGCAGCAACTGCACATTTCCCCTTAGGACAAGACATAAAGGATTCCTGGATTATGGCCAAACAGCCTTGGTGCACCCACCACAGGTATATATTCTCAATGCATCAGGCTGCCTGGTCTCAAGAGCAGTGTAAGCAAAAGGAAGACTTTATTCCTAGGCCCTGCAATGAAGATAACGAGCAGTATACTAATGCAGAGCCAGAGAGCACAGAGAAAATTATGTTTCTGAGAAAACGTGGCTTCTCTAGGGGGAAGATGAATGTGTGTGACAGAGGCTCTGGAAAGAAAACAGACTTATCCAGTTCCCAAAACACGCTAGGCTCTCTTAAGGATAGAAGCTGGCTCTGTTCTTTTCCTGTATTTGAAGAGGGCCACCCCAGTAATTAGATGAGATGAAAATGTGTGTAGGTTGTTTGCTAAAGAAAATAATTTCTAAGCAGCAATTTACTCAATTTGCTAATAAGTTTCAACTTGCTTTCACAAGGCTCTTTTGCTCATCCCTATCACGACTACCATGACAATGGCAGGTTGTCCCAGGAGATACAGAACCATCTGATTCCAGTCAAAGGGGAGGAATGCTATGAAATTCCACACCTACCCATGAAAGGGACTAAGGCCTAATGCTTAAAAGCACACACTCGTTTGCTCTTCCAAATCACATGCCACTGCTTTACTGTATTTTATAAAATCATTGCACACCATATGGAATTAAAATAGCATCTGGGAATTGGCTCAGAATTCCAAGTTTCCATATAATCCTCAGCCATATCTTTCTTGTTCATTCATATACCTTGGATATCTTCCGAATTATTTATAATGTCTACTTTCTAGATAACAAAATAGGCTATCTCTGTGGTTCTTCAGCAATTTCTTGGCCTGCTGTATCTTTTCTTCCAACAGACAGGATTAGAACTTTATGTCCCTTTTTACATACAGACATATATACTTATAATCTGTACCGTTTCATCTTTGTATTTAAATCCCCATCCAAAAGATTTTCTCTTACAATCTTATTAATAGTATTGAAAGCAGCACCCATATATCTGGGTGTTTCCACTCTTGCAGATAATGCTGAAGACCCTTACATGCGTTTTGCAGCTGTGTACCAGCACTGTAATGCTTCCGGCAGATCCTGCAACACTTGGTGCATACACACATGTAAAGACAGTCTTATTGATATTCTCAATCCTTTGTAACGATGTTTTCTGGATAAACAGAGAAGTGGATGTCTACAACCATTTCAGCTTTTCAAGGAGACATGTAAACGAAGCCTGATGTACAGGTTCTTGTTTCTCATCAGGTAGACCCAGAAAGAAACAACAGAGAAAGGGACAGATTTGGAGACATCATTTTATTGTGCTGGAATTCCTTACAAGAGGAACTGTGATACCACAGTATTCTTCAAATTGTTTTCTGGCACATCTGAAATGGCAATGAGCAGTGACTGATATTACACTTGCATTATTTACAACTCTTTAAAAGGCAGATTTAAATTATTCTTTTAGTTACTATGGTAATCTAGGAGACCTTTGCAGCCTCCAGCTTTTCTGACTAAGGAATGAACTGTTGCTTCAAAGCACTTTCAATATTGCTACAGAAGATTATTTATGATGCTATTTTTTTTTTTAATCTTTCCCTTTTATATTCGTTTGGCTGGTAACACATTAGATTGCTGTCATCTGGAGTGGTGACTTCAATATAATAATTCTGGCACCAGATCTGTAGACAGCATGGGTTAAAGATGCTCAGACTTTTATCCTCATGTGTAATGATGTAAACCTAGAGTTGCACCAGACCAGATCATGAAGGTACTCCTGATTAATAAAATATGAGGTAAAAATTTGGAATTTATTTTATTATAAGGTTACATAGACTTTTTCATTTTTTTGTATGTCTTCATTGGAGGATCTACATTGGAGGTAAGATTTAAATTACTCTTACGGATGCTCTTTTTCTGTTGAGACTTATGAGAAGTGTTTCCAACCACTACCTCTGAACTTCACTGAATAGTACTAAACATTGCTAAACTGCTTTAAAATATTACTCAATTTTAGTGAAACCTGCACGCAAATAGATTTTTTAAAAGAATTACATAGCTATGAAAGGTAATGCACTGGGAGAGCCCTGAGATCTTAACTCACAGAGAAGGTGTGATGATGAAGTGTGGTGGAGCATTTTGTGATACACCCACAAGTCTTCAGGGAAATCAGCCTGACATCACCTCAGCTGTTTTATGGAATGGTCATCCTGATGATAACAGCTTTCAGTCATTACTGACCTGGATTTGATTTGTATCACAGATCAAAGGATTAGCTTTAAACTTGATACACAGTTGATTTTTTTTTGTTTGAATGTCTGTGGATATAATTCGTATTCCTTTCATCCTGATTAGAAATTATAATTTCAATTAAAATATACATTTTTTAAAATTATCTTCTGCTGCATTTTCCCCAAGTTTGCAAAGGTAGAGGCACTTATGCATTCAAGGGATTTGGGTAGGCTTTGCATTCAAATCACTTTCTTTGTCCTGTATACAGTGCACAGAAAAATTCACAAAAATATAGCATAACCTACAAGTTTGTGTAAACAATCGTGTTGCAGTGGTAGCCACCACCTCAGAACTTCTGAGTTCTGAGCTTATAAGCTTAACTTGTTTCTCTGGCATTTAAATTCATTATCTGTGCAGCATCACAATGTAAGTAAAACTCGTATTGTTAAAATTCATGCTTCTTTCCAGAGGAAGCCATTGAAATAAAACATTTGGATTTTTCCACCAATTGAAATTCTCAATTTCAAGCTACTTTTACATGCTCTTTCAAGAGAATGCATATGGAATGACACTGGGTTTAAGTTACACGACTTGTACACATCTTGCTGATCTAAAGGAAATGTTGAATCAAGTGACCAAATATAATTAGAAAATTAATTCGGCTGTGTCTATGTTGACATTTTGGTTTGGACCGTTAAAGCAGTTTTGAATCAAATTCCCCAGTTGTTCACACTTACTGCACATTGTTGCGTAAAAGGAATGGGGTTTGTATATACAAACTAGATTTCTTTCAGAGAAACTGAATCTCAAGCCCCGCACCAGGTGCTCCCCAAATGTGCTCCAGCCCCATGAGGGTCTCCAAACCACAATGCCCAAACCAAACTTCAGTGTCTAACTGCATGTGTGCCAGAGACATTTGTTCCAGAACACCAGAGTAGACCTAGTCTGAATCGAAACTTCAGACCACATTTATTGGAGAGGTAGAAGGCTCAGCATCTAACAGTAGATCTATTGATCTGCTCCTAATGTGCCACATAACTGGCTGGCATACACATAGCCTCCGTTTCCTCTGCATGTGTAGGCCTGGTGCAGCTAGAAGGAGGGACGTGTCTGCGTGCTTTTTGCAAACCAATGTGCAAACCCGCGCTCCGAGACAACCATTGCTGTGGTTGACTGAATCACAGCTACTAAACCTTGCTACGAGAAGTGCCGATCATCGCACTGACATTGCTACGTGGCTTCTGTGCAGCTCAGCGTGCAGGCCAGCTCACGCCTGCCCACCAAAGGCTGCGTGCCCATCCTCAGGGCACTGCTGCACATGTGCTGGATGTGAATCTGCACGGAGCTTCCTTAAGAGCAGGAAGATCACCCAAAGATGCTGTTCCTAGGCTCCGGGCCTGTTCCGGTGCCCCTCAGAGGAATGTTCCGATGATGGCATGCAAACTTATACAACGCTATCAGATTTCAGCCAAATCGGGACCATAGGTCACGTACAACACAGAGATGTCTGGAAAACAGATGCTCCTCATAGCTCTGGTTATCTAAATGTATGTGGTTGATTGCCTTTTTCACGTTAATGAATAGAAAGAATGGGAAGTGTTCAGATATGAGATTAAAATAATCACGACTGCAGTGGGTCCGAGAGGTCCAAAGATGTTTTGCAAACACACTTAAAAATGCAACAGCTCTGAAACTACAGTGAATACTTGACACAAAGAGTCATCTCTGTCAATATACATAATGTTCCCCTTATTGTTGTTGATGAGATATTCAGAATAAAATTCTCAGGCTTATTTTTAAGCCTATTTGTGGATTACTTCCAGCAAGTCGGTTTTACAAAACAATCCTAACAAAAAGCACACGGTGTAGCTCTTTATAGCAATATATTTCCTATTCCTCTTTTTTATAGATACTTTATAGTCCACCCATCTTATCACATAAAAGAAAAAACACTTTCATTACTGAGAACTGGCTTTCATATGAAATAGCATAACTCAATACTTTTCCACTAGGTAGGAAAATTAATCCTTCCTTGTTAAAAAAAAAAAAATCTGTTTTCATTTCACTCTCTTCTCTTTATCAACCAAAGTAAAGATGAGCAAACTTCAAACATATGTTCAGTATTTCAGCTAAAAATCCACCAGCTTATTTGAAAAAGCCAAATTTCAAACAGGTCAGAAGACAGTTTCTCTCTCGTGACATGACTTTGAAGGACACTTACCAGAAGACCCACTCGCTTGGCCAGAAAACCTTTTAGCAACCAGAAATGACAGTTCAAGCACGCACTTAAGTCCTAAATTCTAATGCCCAACATTAAAAGCTTGAACATCTCTACAGCCACCACGCAAAAGAACTTTGCTTTCTCTTTTTCTGTCTTCCAGTCAGTTCAGCTGCTTGCCTGTACTCATCTCTCTCTTTCTTATCAGACACAGAGACATTGTAAGATTAATATCTGTAACAACTTGTTCAAAAAATAGCATTATTCCTGCAGGGTACAGAGGACTGGATGGCCAAGCAGCAAAATTGGCTACTGTGAGATTTATTCCTATAAAGTAAATGAGGGACAAGTCAAGAAATGATTAATTTCCCTTAAAAGATAAATTCCGAATGCAACCTTGAAATGCTTTCTAGCATGTCACAGAATTTCATTTTCATAAAATTGATCTTACTGCTTAAAACATCAAGCAAATAAAAGAAACGGAAGGAAAAGCTTAAGTTAGTAACTCCTGACTGTCCTAGACCAACACAAGTCATCTTCATTGTTCTAGAGATACTCACTGAAGCTGTTGTCACTAGCCAGAGATTCAAAGCCATTGTATGGCTTAAGGCATTTTAAGGAGAAGCACAGAAGCAGAAGGTAGTTTGCTGTAGTGCAACTCAGTAGTGTAAGAAAGAGTTAGTTGTGGGTAAAAAAGGACCTCTCGTCCTCAGCAACTCTTCAAACACACTTGCTGCACAAATGTAAGCACTCTCTGCTTTTGAGAATGAGTCTTGGATCAGCTCAGATAGTCCTGTTGGAGTCAAGCAAAAATTCATACCACCTAGTCCTAATGTGACCTCAGCTGGGCTCCTGTGTGCACCTCTGCCCACCCATGGTTAAGAGAGAGGTGCTGAAATTCCAACAGTTGCAAATGATAGTCAGATAATCCAGGGAATGGAGAGCTTTCTTTACAAGAGGAAACTAAAAGGCTTTGGATTGCCTAGTCTAGCAAAAGGGTGACTGTTGGGGAATATGATTCATGTCATGTGCTTGGGCTTCTTCCAAGCTGTGTGAATCTTGACCAGCAGGCCAGCACACATGTGCTAGCTGGCTAACAGGCAAGCCAAACAGATCAAAGTCGCGCTGGAGCCTCTCCAACAGTGGCCTGCTGATGTGGTTGCCTACCTAGCAAAAATTTTAGTTCCTTAAAACTCATGAAAACTTACTGTCTGAACTTCTAAATGCTCTGGCAAATTCAGCTGAACCTGAGCCATGGCTTCAAAAGATACTGAGGCTAGAGCAGACTGAAACGGACCAACTGACAGGCAGAGAGACAGAATCCATAGTTTCTTAGGAAAGCAGCTGTGGACACCTTATTAAAAACGCATACTGACAGTAAACATATCTTAAACAAGAAACAATGGTGAGACAGAGAGGTATGGGAAGAGCAAGAGATATTTGCATGCGTTGAATAAACCAAGAGAGAAAACAGCTCTTGTGAGACTTTGATCAGCAGGAGCAGTGTAGTACATTCTCAACTTCTCCATTAAACAAATATAGACTGCAAGTAGGAACAACTACATAAAAGATACAATAAACAGCATACTATATTATTATTTCAGATTACAACAATCATAGTTTAAGGAATTGCACTGAGGGAAAAAAATCAGCAATGTGGTTAGTGAATCTGGTTGCAACACAGTCTGCCTACTATAGGTGCTACATTTTACCAGTTAAACACGTATTTTAAGAGGACTGATTCACCAAGGTAGCCGTGTAAAGAAAGAGATGGGTATCTCTGAAGATCTCTACCCCTTCACTTCTTAAAGAACTTAGGCCCTTACTTTGAAAATGGTGATTCAACAGGCATCTAAAATTGAGGTACAAGTCAAATATTCAAGATGCGTGAATTGAACATGATCCTTACAGTGAAGTAAGTTCTCAAATCCTATTTTTTTGAATCAATACCTTGCCAATTGCAAGAAAGCACTTACTTTCATTATTTTTTACATGTACACTGTGAACAACACTGCTTCCTGGTCCCCAGCATTGTAAAGTAAGATCCCTCCCACGTATATTCAACATTTCAACATCCCACTGAAACATTTCAATCTAGTTAAGGAGTTGGCTTGGAAGGCTGATGGAACGATCAAATAGATTTAACTTTCAGCTGCTGTCATTCATGAGTTTCCATAAGAAAATGTTGGTTTTTCCTCCCTTACATGTCATGAGGGAATTCAATTCTTTTTCAGTCACATTTACTTAAAGGAAGCAAGTCAAAAGTAAAAGACTCCACAGACCACCAGACTGGAAGGTCTTGTAGTCAAGAACGAAATTGTATTTGAAATACCCAAACACTGCTGTCTTGTACTTATGGCTTATAGTCAGCAAGACCCACTGGTGACACTTTCTGCTAGTGGGCAGGGCTTAATTAGCACTAGGTATCAACTGCAACAGGTTGTCAGTAATGTACAGACAGATTTTCTCAGGGCGATGAAGGCAATAAGAAATGGGGAAAGAAGATTTTGTGGGAGGTGGAGGGGGTCCTGTACCCCCTGCAACAGGGGGACTGCCAGGAGGGGTGGCTTCTACGTCATTTGTGTGGAACAGCATGGCTTCTGAGACATACACCCACAGCAGAGAAGAACTGAACAAAAGAAGAGCACAGGGGATCCCACGTCACTCGTGGCCAACTACAAGGAGGAGTGCTGCGTCACGCCAGTCAGCGGGGTGATGTAGGCAGCGCTCCAGGTGGCCGAGAGACACGTTCCTCCAAATCCCTGCCGACGGCAACTTCTCTGCCTTGCCACTGCCAGGGACAGTGCACGCAAAAAAGACTGAATTCCAGATGTTGGGAGCTCTCTAGTGGCCCTTGTCTTCTGGATTTCTACCAGAAAACACAAGAGAATAACAGGGAACATACTGTGTTTGTCTGACAAACATGTCCTCATGAAGAAACCATACAGAGACTCAGAACTGCAGCTTGACAGAGTTTTTACAGAGGTGGGGACTTCTTTTCCACAAAATCCTAACTCCTACAAAAGACAGAAGGAAAAAAAAAAAAAAAAGAGAAACCCCGGCCTTTTCTCTCTTTACTCAGCCCACTGGTATAGAGATGAACCTGGCTTTTTATTCTGGGCTGTTTTGCAGTCTAGTTCTCCACAGGAAGCCTGTCTAATCTAAGAATTGCCTCAGACTGACTCCAGGCCAGTAACTGGATCTGAGCAGGAAGACCAGCGCATTGCTATAAAGCCCCACTGAACTGTGGTCTACCTAGCACCGTAATTATGGAACAGTTTTTCAAGTGAATGTGATGTATTTCAAAGAATATAATGTATTTAATACTTTGGGTATCCTAGCACTTGTGTGAGACATTAGAGAGTGCGCAGCGAAGCACAGTCTTGCCAGACGGACTGGATGATCCAATATAATGAAAACCTTTCATTTCTAACATCTGTAACAATGTCTCCATTTCAGGCATTTGTGACAATGATCTTTACTTGCTGTATTTTGGATTAGTCGTCCAAGTGATATCCTCTCCAAGTATTAGCAGACAGAATAATAACAGCTCATCGTTGTAGATGGCAGCAGGCATAAACAGTAGGAGACATTAATTATCAGCCTTTTAGTTTACAGCAGCAGAAACCACCATTAAAAGAAAAAGAAAAAACCCTAAGTACAGGATAACTCTCCACTATCAAAGCTTCATTTGCTACCAAAAGGTGACCTAAAAAGGAAAATAAAGTTGAGATTATGCCAAATTTGTTTTGGGTTTGTTTGTTTTTTTTTTTTTTAATGAAGTACAGAGGCAATCTGGAAAAATATTTTTGATCTGCCTATTGGTTACATTTGAAATTCTGACGTGTAATACGCGGAGAACAAAAGGGATGGTGATCTAAGATGCACCAGTAGAAAGTGAGCACAGGAAGAAGGAAAGGACTTACTCAGATTACGTGTTTGCCTATCTATTAGTATAACAAGTCCAGAGTAAACTGGGACAAAAGGATACATGGCACAAAGCATAAAATACTGCTTCCGCCTCTGTTAAAACACCAAAAAAAAGTAGCCACATTATCTTTTGCTTGGTGTGACAGTAGGCTGGTATCAACTCTTCTTTGCCTTACTTGCATTTTCTTATTTTCATTATTATATTAATAAATCTGCTTTTTATGCTACAAATATTTTGGACATTATTGCAGGGAAGGCTTTCATAACTGTAGTGATTTTTGGTATCAAATCAATTCATAGCAGTTGAATTAGTGTTACAGTCATTAATAGTGTAAGGTTCTCTATCTGCATCACACTTCCCAACTTTATTACTATTTCTCTGATTAGACAATTTTCATCAAGGTTTTAGAAAAGGTAATAAGAAGATCGCATTAGCTCTGAAGTCTCCTCAGAAAGATATGGATTAGGGAATCTTCTCTCAAAGGGAAATGTGATTAAAGTTGAGGTTATAAGAATATACTAGCAACATTTAAAAACGATTGGGATACAACTGAATTTAAAACATGTAATGCAACTTTACTCTGGAGATCTTTCCATGCCAAATCTGCATCTTGAAATAATCCTGCAATAATTCTGTTTTAGCAGTTTCATCTATTTTAGATTTTCTATTTGTAATCCTGAAGTTGACCAGAGGTGTTTGATATAAAGGCTGCACAGAAGCCGTTCATGAAAGAGCATGCATTAAAAGCAAAATCTTTTATCCCACAGAAGATCTGACACTGATCCAATGGACCCGTCACAGTATAAACAAATCGCTGTTATACCACATCAGCTCTTCCAAACCCAACCTGTGTGATTTATTGGATTGTGTGTTTGTGATCTCATCCTCTAGGTTTTCAAGGCTAACGATTCTTCATATGCCTATTGTTGGAAATTCCTAATAGCCTCTGCTATGTATCTGATGTTTGATATATACCAAAGTAATTCAATTTGATTTTTAATGCAGCGCCCCAGCTCCACTTTTCAACAATATCTCATATGAACATTTAGGTGAAAGTTCTTGAAATCGCCCTTCTGATGGGACTGCAGGAAGGAGAATTCCAGGGCATGGAGAAGGACACAAAGCAAACCCCCCTGCGATGGTGGGCATCAAGCGAGGTGTTCAGCTCAGGTGTCATCAGTCTGTTCATTGATAACAGATACTTTTTCACAAAGCTTGCTCTAACAAAACAATAACTTGTCATTCCTAAAAAAGGCAGTAAGTCAAAGAGTGCTTAACAGCATAAGATAGCACTGCCGCTGAAAGAAGGGGTCCCCAATCTCCTCCACTCTCTGCAGCTCATTCCCACCTCTGCACTACGGCCGCCCTTTTGTGGACACAGCTGCTTCCACAGCTTACATACTCAGTCAGACGGGAGATTGGGTCAGGCGGTGTGTTAGCTTTCAGACCGCTCTGTTCCCCAGCCTAGTGCATGGTGTAACCATGCAAACACGTGTGACTCCATAAAGCAGGGATTGAGCAGCTGGGGACTAGTGAAAGCTTTTTCTGTCTTAAAGAGTTCCTCAAATTACGGAGTTGGCTATGAACTGCGCACAGTGATGGCTACTCAGGTTGGTCAAGTCCTGAAAAGACCCCTAGGAACATCAGAGGGACTTACCCCTAGCTAGGCAAACAAATAGCACAATGGCAGACTAAGGTCAATGTCACTAGATAACGCATGTGTGAAGAGAAACTTGGAATTATTTGGGATTCTTATTTAGGAAGGACACCTGCTTACTACTAGGGACAGCTCAAGCGAAAGCCTTTCTTCAGTATGCAGCTATATTCAGAAACAAAACCTGGCATTAGATTGCCTGAGAGCAGCACAGGAAAAAACACAAAAAATAATATGTACCCATTATATTAAACGAAAACAGGTTGCAGAAGTGATTGCACCATCTGCCAACAGAAGAGGGTACAAAACAGAGGTTGTGGGTATCAAGAGGAAGGCAACAGGAGTACAGAAAAAACATGCACATATAGATTGAAATGATTGGGATTGTTCATTTCACAAAGCAGACATTTAACAAGGAACATGATAATAGTATTTAAAGTAAGGAATGGTACAGGCAAGGTAGGTAAAAAGCTTTGTTGAGACAGCTTTGTTCCCTGGCTCAACACAAGACTAGGGAGACATTCAGTGAAATTGTAAGGTAGCAAATTAAAACTGATAAAAAATAACACTTTTTAGCACAGTATGTAATTAGAGGATGCGGTGCTGATGCAGGCAGTGGGGTGTATGGGGTAATTTGAGGTTGCTTACCCCTCAGTGAAAGAATAAGCAATTTAGCATGGGGTGTAAGGTAAAAAAGCATGAAGCTGGGCGGTTGCTGTAGAGCAACACAGATTGCCACCAGCTGCTGACCTATGCCAGCTTGCTGTCTGTCCCAGCTTGTAACCATCCACCTCGTCTCGCCAAGGGGTTCATAGTTAGACAAATGGCAAGACTCCTGTCTTCTGAATAGTGTGAGAGGTGTCTATTCAAAGGAAGTCAAACACATGGACTTCATGGGATTAAATGTGTGCAAGCACTGAATCATGTAGAAGGGGATTTCCTAAAAAGAATGGTCTACAAAGGGACTTTCACTGCATACGGAAGACATACATCATCACAGAACATCTCTGTTCTGTTCCAGAAGAGACAAACTGTTATGTCTAAAGATTTAGGCCAATTTGATGCACCTGACCCTCAGTACAGAGCTGAGGCAACAACTCCCATTTTCCCACCATTGGGCAAGCAGCAGAGAACAATACATGAAAGCATCAAAATAAGTCACTTTGGAAACAAGATCTAAGGCTGTATTCATAGAATCATAGAATGCTTTGGGTCAGAAGGGACCTTTAGAGGTCACCTAGCCCAGCCCCCCTGCAGTGAGCAGGGACAGCTTTAACCAGATCAGGTTGCTCACAGCCCCGTCCAACCTGGCCTTGAATGTTGCCAGGGATGGGGCCTCCACTACCTCTCTGGGCAACCTGTGCCAGTGCTTCACCACCCTCATGGTAAAAAACTTCTTTCTTATGTCTAGTCTAAATCTATTCTTCTTTAGTTTAAATCCATTATTCCTTGTCCTGTCACAAGAGGCCTTGTTAAAAAGATTGTCCCCATCCTTCCTGTAGGCCCCCTTTAAGTATTGGAAGGCCGCAATAAGGTCTCCTCGCAGCCTTCTCTTCTCCAGGCTGAACAACTCCAACTCTCTCAGCCTGGCCTCGTAGGAGAGGTGCTCCAGCCCTCGGATCATTTTGGTGGCCCTCTTCCGGACCCGCTCCGGCAGGTCCATGTCCTTCTTGTGCTGAGGGCCCCAGAGCTGGACGCAGCGCCCCAGGTGACTCCAGGAAGGAAGCCCGCTCCTTTAAAGACGCTGTTCCCGCATCTCCCTCGCACGGGGAAGGCGGCGCCGGCCGATGCCAGGTGCCGGCCGGGGACGGAGCCTCTCCGCCGGCTCAAGGCCGCAGCAGGCCGGCGCTGAGCCCCCGCCCACGCCTTCCACCGCCCCCGCCGGGCCCGGGAGGGACGCGGCCCCCCGCGACACTCCCAGCCGGGGACGGGCAGGCGCAGGGAGGACGGGGGAGGGAAGGGGCGGGCCGGCGCCTGAGGGCTGGCGCGCTGCCTGCCGGCGCCCGGCGGCACCAGGGCGGGCCGCCCTCTGCGCCTTTCCCTTTCTTGCGGCGGCCGCGGGTCCGGCTGCCCTCAGGCCGCGGGTGGCGGGGCTCCTTCCCCCGGCGCCGAGCGCTGCGGGGGCCAGCGCTGTGAGGCGGCCGCGGCCCGCCATCAGGCGCGGGCCGTCGGCCCCGGCGGCGGGGCCTGTGCGCGACGTGGCTGCTCGCCCCGCAGGGCCTCCGGGGTGTCACAGGCCGAAAAGGACCTGGGGGTGCTGGCTGGCGGCCGGCTGAACATGAGCCAGCAGTGTGCCCAGGTGGCCAGGGCGGCCAACAGCATCCTGGCCTGTATCAGGAATAGTGTGGCCAGCAGGAGCAGGGAAGTGATTGTCCCCCTGTACTCGGCGCTGGTGAGGCCGCACCTGGAATACTGTGTCCAGTTTTGGGCCCCTCACTACAAGAAAGACATTGAGGTGCTGGAGCATGTCTGGAGAAGGGCAACAAGGCTGGTGAAGGGTCTGGAGCACAGGTCTTATGAGGAGCGGCTGAGGGAACTGGGGTTGTTTAGCCTGCAGAAGAGGAGGCTGAGGGGAGACCTTATCGCTCTCTACAACTCCCTGAAAGGAGGTTGTAGTGAGGTGGGTGTTGGTCTCTTCTCCCACGTAGTTAGCGATAGGATGAGAGGAAATGGGCTCAAGCTGTGCCAGGGGAGGTTTAGGTTGGAAATTAGGAAAAATTTCTTCACGGAAAGGGTGGTCAAGCATTGGAAGAGGCTGCCCAGAGAGGTGGTGGAGTCACCATCCCTGGAAGTATTCAAAAAATGTGTAGACGTGGCACTTGGGGTCATGGTTTAGTGGGCATGGTGGTGTTGGGTTGATGGTTGGACTGATGATGTTAGAGATCCTTTCCAACCTTAATGATTCCTAGCTTTTACTTTCATTAAAAAATAATCCAGCCACCAAGCCAGGAAACATGACATTGCTACTCTACCCTTAATTGGTTTAGTGGTGGACTTGGTAGTGTTAGGTTAATGGTTGGACTGGATGATCTTAAAGGTCTTTTCCAACCTAAACGATTCTATGATTCTATGATAGGCATGTGGGAGGCTGCTCCCTTGGCCCGACTCGGGGCCCAGCGGCCAGGGTGTGAAGGTGGAGGCACCCTGGCCAGAGAGCGTGACCTCCACTCCGTGACACCGTGGCCTTTGAGGCTGGGGCTGGACCGTAAAAGAATGCTGTGGAAGGTGTCAGGAAAATGACAATGTGGTGTGTGGTTTTCAAGTGCAAGGTGTATTGGGCCCAACAGCCCTAAATAAAACTGTAACACTGCGTTTACAGTACAGGTGGAGAAGTGAAAGCTGCATGATACAGTTGGGGTACAACATAAAACCAAAGGATGGGTTTATTACAGTTTCTTGGAGCTAACAACCCCTTTGAAAGAAAGAAAAACTGAGCAGTTGCTGTAATTTTAGTCATAAATTTACTGATTTGTTTTTTTTTTTTAAGAGGAAGCAGAGACCCAGAGAAGCACTAACAACTATATTGGTTTCTCCCACTTCAAGGTTCTTCTCTGTGCTGTCAGCTCTGTCCACTTGTTCTCTAAAACTATTTTCCTCTTTGGTGAGCTGGCTCCACCAGGCCAGCTGTTCTGCTCCCTCTTCGTCCCCTTGCCTGATCCATCCTGCAGCCACAGAGGTCACTCTTCCCCCTCCCTTATCCAAAACTGAATTATGGTAGCAGCTCCTTTGCTTCATTTTGGAATTAACCTGCTGCTCTTTCTTTATGCAGCATAGCCTTATGCACACTGTTACCTCCTTTCTTCCTTAGCCCAATTTTAATCATGTTTGAGGTTTTTTTCTGCTATGTTACTCTGTGGTTGGTGATTTGGCTTAGGAAGGAACAGAGTTGCTCAGTCTTGTTATGGTCAGATTTTTGCCTTCCTGTGATATAATCTTGAATATATATTTTCTGACTTCTCCCTTTCATCCCATTGGTGAGGGACACCGCAGCTCTGTGGTAATTTATATATATGGTATGCAACGTGAACCCACACTCTTGTAAGTATCTAAGCATCTTTGTTTTTAATAGGGCTTCAGTAGGGCTGGAAACACTTGAGGATCTAGGCTTGGTGATTAGCATAGTCACAGCCAGATTATATTGCTTTGGTAGCAGTTTGTTGACACACTGTGAGAACACAAGCAGAAGACAAGACAATCATTTAGCAAAGTCCTTGCAATTTGATACAGAGCGCAGCAACTGTCCGTAGAAGGTTAGGACCTATTTGTCGAAGAGCTCACCAAATAATTTTTGACTAGCAAAAACTCTAGGAAATGAACCAGAAAACAATCTAAATTGACAAGGACATTTTTCTGCCGAGGTCTGGGGAGCTGTTTGCGCAGAACAAGCATCTGCCTGGAAGGCTGCAGAAGATGGAAGAGTACGTTCTGGGGGTTTTATGATGGCAAAGCTTTGCCAAACTAGGTGCCCACATAGTCCTTACAGTGTTTGGGGAATGGCAAATCCTTCTAAATTATCCTTTGCCTTGACTGTTAAAATTTGCTTTAATCTCTGAACAATGTTGTGATAAAATGATCGTGTGTTCACAGGCTACTAAGGGGAAGAGTTTTACCCAGACTGCCAGTATGCATGGTACACAGGGTGATTGAAGAATTGCAGAATTGGCACCCCAAAGTTGTCAGACCTCACACTTGAGGGGACATAGCCAGACAGGAGAAGAGACAGCTTGCTTGGTACTAATGGCGCCTGTGCCAAGAAGTGTTAAGTTGTCTCAAGTTCATGGAAATGCTGGCCTTAGCACTGAACAGTACCTCTGTATTTACTGAGTGAAGAGACAAGAGGGAGAGGAAGACAGTAGTAAATCCAAGTGACCCATTTGTAAATGTAGAGGTCATCACATTAATTTTGTAACAGCTTTTGTTAAGTAATATGAGCTATACAAAAGTGCTCAAAATTATTCTGGGCATGTTTTTCTCTGAGGAAAGCTGAAGACCATTTTGGCTCCTAACCTCAATGTATGTCCTGCCACTGTTTTGAAGGAGAGCTACAATGAGCCAGTGAAGTCAAGCAGAAAATACTGGGCATAAATGAGAAAGATGAAAAGAAATCCAGCATTTCTCCACATAGCTAAAATACACCAACACTTTTCACTAGTTGAAAAAAAGCTGCTGCTTATGTCAGCAGCAGCACAAGGTTTAGAGTTTACCAAGAGAAACAAAGCAGAGACAAATGTTAAACTGCCTAACTTTTTAATGTCAACACAACCTACATTCAATAATCCAGTATGAGACTGACCTAATGAGACAGGCAATAACCGTATTTCAGGTTCAGTGGTTCTCAAAAACGGCACTGGAAGAATGCAACCGAGACTGGAGACAAGAAGGTTATTTTTAGAAGCACTAGTATTAGGGCAGTGATTAGAAATAAGGATGCTTTTCTCAGGTAATGAGTATATTAATCAACAAGTGTAATTCCCAACATTTTGAGACAAGATGGTGCACCAGAAGTTAGGAGCAGAAGCATATATAGGAGCACACCTCTACTAAGCAAGAAGCAAAGATTAACTGCTTTTCTGGTTGAGGAAAGAGAAAAAGGGATGTCTACCATGAGATTTTCTATAGCGTAATGGGGAACCAGCTCTCTGCTCCTTTGGACAGGGAAAAAAGGAAGAGGGAGCCCAAGAAGCAGGCTAGAAAACTTAAGACAGGATGTAATGAAGGAAAAGACCAGCACTAGCAGTTAACAGGGGATGAGGAAGGAGACTTCAGTGGGGCCGTGGCCAGCCAGCATCTAGAGGATGTAGAAAGTTCTTGACCTAGCTCTTTACTCCCAAGCAGTTCTGCAAGAAAAGGGAAACTAGTCCATGCCATCAGCAATCCAGTAGCTCATCATACAAGCCTTGACTTACAATTAAGCTAAAGGATGCAGCTGTGGCTGGTGGCATAACATGGTGAAGTTCCACACATGAGATTGAGAGTCCAACCTTGAGACCACTTTTTGTGGAAAGAAAACACTGGCTATGGGTTTTATTTGGAGGAAAGTGAACCCGGAAAAATATTGTCACCCTAAGCCTCAAAAAGAAATCCTATGGAATGAAAGATTGCTTCTGGGTGGCATTTTCTTCTAAACTTTAAGTGTATGTATAGAAGTTTTGGTCTCATTGAAGACATTGTAAAAAAATCAACAATGCAATGATCAATATTTTTGAAGAAACATTAAAACTGTCTTGATGCGTCTGGCATCCTTGGTTTATTGAACTTAAGATGAAGTTTAAGCTAATCCATCGATATTTTGTGATCTGCCGTTTACAGCTATTAAACCCTTGCATGCATTCATCAGTGGAAACATTAATGGTGACTAGCACTGCTAAAAACTGGGTATTGCAATGGGACTACATGTAACAAATAAATTCTCTTGACCCCAATGAATGTAAAATATTGCTGGGCTTTTAGTACTACCCACTGG
Organism: Pelecanus crispus; assembly: GCF_030463565.1. NCBI lineage: Eukaryota > Metazoa > Chordata > Aves > Pelecaniformes > Pelecanidae > Pelecanus > Pelecanus crispus. Next base: position 167,727,000 of record NC_134643.1, read on the forward strand.
GATGCAGAAAAGCATTCTTGCTGGTATGCTAAACTATTCTGTGATCAATAAAACCTGTATGAGAACACAAGACTGGATAAATAAAACTGTCCATATAATTAATGTATTCTCTTCTCCCTGAGTATTGCATTGCTCTTCTGTACCTCTGAACTTCTGTGCTCCCATTGCACTGCTGTAGCCATTTCACATTTTTATCATTGCTATTTTGTTCTGCCTTCTCCCTTGTCATTGTTCTGTGGTGTGTCAGGGACAGAGGAGGAGGGAAATAATGTGGTTTTGTCAAATGGCTGCAACTGGGGGGGGAAAAACAAACCCACTGACCAAAACAAATATACTAGCTCTTATCGGTGATCCCTTGTGAGAGCAACAGGATGGGAAGGAGACCTTGAGCTACCGACAGACTGGTATTCTCTACATCTACTTATTCCAGCTGTGCAGCTCATCAAAATCCAAAGCACTTTTGATACAAACTCCTAGGTCTGCCAAAAACCCATACTGTGCAAAATGACACTTGCCAACCAAAGTATTCATGCATCTTCCCTTTTCCCTTGCTTTTCCACTGACACTCCTTTGCCAGTCATGTTTTCTCATCTGTGGGCTAATAAGTGAGTGAGTGAGTGTGCCCTTGCTACTTGGCATGTCAACTCCAGAAAACTGTGCCCTTCAATGACATTTTACTTTTGGGCTTTTAAACAACAGAATCTGTTGAAAATTTGCACAGTATCAGACTAGTGTCATCTCCAAAACAGCTGATTTCCAGTGCCCATTTAAGCAGGTGGAAATGGCCATGCTTTAACGGAGGTGAAATGGCCAAGTCCAATTAGATAATTGGTGCTCATGGATGCAATAGCCCCTCCATGTTGTTATCTCAACACATTTAGTATACCTCATTGCCTATAAATTAACCTAATTCTCAGTGTAAGTTGTACTGTGATACTGATTGGCATCATTTTACCTGCTGGGGAGCAATGATAGCTAATGACTCTGCATACAGCACGCAGTAGCTTTGTGGGAAGGAATATGTTGAAGGAAATCCTCTACAAGTAGTGCAGATAAAGTTGGTTTTGTTTCTGTATGCCCAAGACAACCAGGGTTGGGGTTTTTTTTAGCATCTACTGTGCAGAGATAGTGCTCCTCTCCAGAAGGGGAGGACTGGCAGGGTACAGTGAGGGCCGGCAGCTCGCTGAATTCAGGATGATGGGAGTGGAGAGGGCTCCCTGGGCTGGGGGATGTTGGGGCAGGACCCAGCAGCCAGGGCCCGTCTCGCCCCCTGAGCCAGGCGCAGGGCAGCCAGGGGCAGCCGTGGGCATCGGGCAGCTCCCTGGGGATGGGCCGAGGCTGGGATGGGATCTCAGCCCTGGCTCAGCGTGGTCCAAGCAGCAGCTGGCTGGGCAAAAGCCCTAGCAGCAGGGCATTCAGCTGAAGGTACAGTACACAGGCTTGCAGTCCTAGAGGCAGCACCAGGTTTTCCAAACTTCGCTACTGAGAATTCTTATGATTTCAGAAACATCCTAGAATAAATACATTACTTAAACTCCAGTCGAAGCAGCTACTTTGAAAACTCTCCTACATATCTCTAAATGAGTGTATATCCTGCATTTAACATGAAAGTATTTACTAACCTCTGAAGCAAAGGCTGCTAAAGAGCTGAAAATACAGTTAATTTGCTACTGAAAGTAGTCAATTCCTAGTATAAAGTCTTCAAAGGTTAAACAGCTATATTTGAAGTAATTTGAACAGATTCATGATTGCTGGGAGTGTTCTGGAAGCCCTGGGCATGGTGAAAGCTAAAATGTTGCCGCCTTAGTTTTACAGAGTGAAAAGACATCTGAATTCAGTCTTTCCTTATCTATGTACTTATTTTTATAGTTATGGTATCACAGAAATAGATTCGGGGGCAGGGGGGAGAGCTGCTATTTTGAAAAGATTTATATCTCTGGCAAACTGGGAACCAGGGTGGGGAAATAGGGAAGTTCTTGTCAGAGGAATTTCAGACTGTTAGGACTCACTGGATGACAAAAAACATAACTTGAGAAGGCAGAAGATACTTAAGTATTGTATGTTAGACAGTACATTACATAGTTCCTTTATCCAATGTCCCATGAAATGAAAAAAACAAACACTGTTTGGATTTTGTTTCGGAACCACTATGCTCACTGAGCACAAGTGGTGAGCCACTTTTCCTGCAGGAACAAGAGACGGTTGTGGCATATATAACTGTGTATACACTGTGTACACAGGTACGTAAACAATCCCTACCTCCTTCTCCACAGGCACATTCTCCTCAGGTTTTTCTGTTTTGCTGAATGTGCAGTGTGGTAGCTGCTGTACAAGATCTAAAGAGCAAAAGGTTTCGAACTAGACAGTGCCAGACCAGATATTAATTTGCTCCAGTGTGGAGCAAAAATACGTTTCTCCTTCACTTACTATAGGGAATGGGTGCAGAAAGCTTCATTCTTCCCTCTGTTTGAAGACCCAACTTTGGTTTACTGAAAGAGAGCAGAAGTTTGTCCTAGATCTCCTGCAAATTCTAGTTCAACATCTACTTCCTTCATATACCAAACTCAGAAAGTTCACACCACCTAGTTGAAGGCATCTAAATGAGGCACCTCCATTGAAAGCTTAAGTCACCCATGGTCCCTGTGGGGAAAGTGGAGGGAGACAGCCCTCTAGAGGTGTCTATTTTGCCCTGTTGAGATACGAATTCCTTTCTGGAGACACCACTATAGGAAACATTAAGAACCTGCATTCTCATTCCAGTATTTCAGTTAAGAAGCTAAAATGAGAGCGCATGAATTTTTCCCAAAGCTCTCAAACAGAAATTCCCTCCCTGGGATTTCTGTTATCCAAGTCTTTGAACTATTGGTCCAAGATGTCTTTAGTCACTGCCCAGGCTCCTTATAGAATTTATTGCAGACGGAGGACTTACACGCATCTTTCCCAGCATCCCGTCGTCATCCGCAACTTCATGACTTCCTGAAGTGAACACAGTAAGGAAACCTTCGTGCCCAGGTCAGGGTGATGTGTGAACAAAGGTGCTGTTAAGCAACAACAATACTCATTACGGGGTTTTCCAGGGCAAGGGGAGGGGAACAGTGGTATTAAAATGTATATTGTTCTGGAATGCTTTTGTGTATTCCATGTTCTTTGTGACCAGATCCTCAAAGGCTCCCAGCTGATACTGAAGTGCTTTAACTTCTACCAAAACCTAACTTAGAGTTAGGAGCCTGGTTGCCTCTGTATCGTGGCCTATGGACACTGTGTGCAGGGATATGAAAAGTTAACAATCTCTTTATGAAGGGCCTTGTTTACAGGCATGTAAATAATGCAGATATTTTATTTAATAATGAGAATAAATTTTAGTTCTGTTTCCTATATTAACAGCAAATGGCTGCTGTTTGGTATTCCTTGTGCAAACAGTGGATCCCATAGAGTAAGGCAGATCATAAAAGGCCGGATTAAATGAAGCTGAGGTTCATCTTGCACTGATGGAGTGGTACAAGATGGCAAGAGTGTGACTTAGGTCCACAAAAAGACTGAAAAGAAAGAGAGGAATGGTAATACTTGTAAATCATACCTCAAAGACACAGTAAGTTTTTTCCTTCTGCATCAACCTGACTTGAAAGTCCAAATGACTTTTAATGAAAGTTGGGCTGCACGGTGCTTATGGAGTCTTGAAAAATGTAACCTGTACTCTTAAAGCTTTGATAAAGTAATAAAAACCTTAAAGAAATGTACAAGCACAAAACATTGCCAGACGGTTGCTTAGTCTGGGAAAGAAGTAGTGATTTGGGGTATCGCCATGGCCTGACTATACGTGAGTGCTTGCTTTAACGCTGAGTACTGCAGAAGAGTGCTGGGAACTGATGCAGCTCTGACTCAAGTCCAGGGAAAACATTCCACTGTCTTCAGTGAAAGCTGGACTGAGGCCTTGATTCTGAGATAAGAGGATGGTCTTTCTCACCCATGGTAAAAAGGCAGGCTGAGTTGTAGTCAACTTGACTTTATTTTTTCTTTTTGTGGTTTTTCACTTTGTAGATGCCCTTGTAGGCTTTTATCTATTCTAGGAGTCCCATGAGACAAGAACATTCATGCTGATTTCATGGAATGGACTGAGAAGTTTCAAGAGGCTCTCTGAGAAGCACTTTATGCCGCTGGCTAAAATCTGAAATACAAATCTACAAGAGAATAGGGAATTAGGCTAAGGAAAAGAATAAAAGAAAGAATGAAGCAAGAGACAAAAACAGGGCAACAGCAACAAAAACACATTTATCTCTGAAGCCAAGGGCTATTATATTCTATTCTCTGTAGAGAGAAGAAAGAATTAGAATTCTACTTAGGTATCTTCAGTTGAAAGGCATGGAAGTAGGGGATTGGAAACAGATATTGATGGCTCTAAATAATCATTTTTCTAGAAAGGGAATAGAAAATTCATCCAGTAATGCACTCAGAAAACTGCTTACCTAAAATCACCATCATTTTAAGTGGAACCTCATTACATTTTTGTTACTTGAGAAAGAAATTCCCTTATATTCAAAGCTTAAACAAAAAAAAAAAAAAAGGAAAATATAGATACTGGTCTTTATCTATGCACTCATTTCTGAAGGTCTCCATCACAGCAACATCTGAGCATCCATGGATCCCAGCCGGACCTTCAAAACAGCCACAGAACATGCTAGAGTTTCTCTTATTTACTCTTAATGGATATTATTATTTCCTATCACAAATTGTTTCAGTCTGGAATTTAACAACTTCTACATGCATTTTTTTCACTTTCTACTGGTATATATGAACTGCATTAGTATTTGGAGAGTGGAGAGTATAGTGGTCGGAAAAGTAGTAAGATAAAAATGAATGGTGTTTATTTTTCTTTGATTATACCAAACAGCAAACAGTGTGAATTTGGGTAGACAAAGAAGCCTGTTATTCCATTTTTGGGTGAGATTAACTGCTAAGTTAAGGCTTGCACAATGGTCTAGAAAACTGCTATCAGACTAAAAGGATAATAAAATGTTTTGGACAGAAATCCAAACAATAGTGAATAATGAATATCGAGCGATCTATAATTCTGACAAAGGTTTTTCTTTGAGGCTATGTGTTAGAATTACACACACATACACGTGCTCAAAATACTGCAGTACTCAGCATGATTTATGTACTTGATAAAATGCCTCATAGTAGCACAAAAATAGAATTACACCAGGTGCAAACAAACAGACATGCTACTTTTAAAAAACTCAAGTAAGCCAACTGGAGTGGGAGCCAATGAGAGCAGATGATCGACATATTTATTTTGAAAGCAGCCAGAATGCCTCAACCTTCTTTAGTTGCAACTCTCAACTAAGTCATGGTAGTCCCAAATTCAGCTAATCCCAGTTATGGCTCTGTTATCAGGTGAGAGTAAGAGTAATTCTTTTACTCTGGCCAACTTTCTCATTTCTCACAACTGTCATAATTTTTTGCTTTCTCTGTCTATGGTCATATAAACATGGGGCTTCCTAAAGCCACGACTTAAGTTCGTATAACCCAATGTCCAAATTAAAACACAGAGGAGTCCACAAATCCTGCCCCAGTAGGCCCAGGCTCCAGGGACACGAGAAAATAAGCCAGTGACACCAAGAAGAGAGTTGATACAAAGTCCAAGGGAAGGGAGCAATAATTGCTTTGGTGGAGCTGGAGGACAAATATGACTCCTCCTGCCAGTATAGTGGCATCTTTGAAAGAGGTAGACTGCAACTCTTAATTAAAACTGGACATGCCTTCTCAATAATTTTCACTAAGCAAAGAAAAGTATCTTTCAATATGGGGATTCAGATTCTAGATTTTAATGTGAACGTTCAAGAAATAGATAATAAGATTGAGGAACTTTAACTTATCAGAGGGAAGTAATGTTACAGAACATTTTTTAAAAAAAAAGTCTGGGTGGCAAGAAAAGTTATCAATATAGTATCAAAGTATGGTCAATGGTAGAAAATAGGGGAACAGGATAAGCACATATCTGGTGAGAAATAACAATTTCCCAGAATCTAATTCTAGTATTGGAGTAACTAAGATTCAGCAAAATGGAAGTTCTGCTGATGTAAAGTTATCATTACCTAAAAGTTTTAAGGGACATAAGTGTCCTGTCTGTCAGCTGTAAGGACAACGTACTGTTTGGTCAATTTGACATCTTGGCTTTCAGAATTTAAGGATGGTGAAAGCGTTTGCTGATAAACAACTGAGGTGACTGTGGAGCACTTTGCAGAGAGCACAAATAACTGCATAGGACAGGACAGGGTCAGACAGGAAGAGAAAATACAAGAAGAAACAAGCAGATCTGGAAGTAACACAGAAAAAGCTGTAATCAAAGGGTTTATGTGAGCAGAGAAAAAAGTTTGGGGACTGTGATAGGTAGGTGAAGCACAGGAATCGCACATCAGAGGAGGTGTCTCCCAGCAGGTTGAGGATGTTGGGGGAGAAGATTAGGAAATCAGAAAGAAATCAGAAGGAGAGGACTTGAACAAAATGGGTAGAGACCTAGAGGTGCAGTGAGACTGGCAATGCACAAAGCCAACATTGCTCATAGACTTAGAAAGCAAGCTGTTGATGTGGATTTCAGTTGATGTGTTGTATTGGCTGTGAGAAAGGTATCAAAATGGAGACCCATTTAATGATGTAGATCTCTCCTGGAACTGTGATGGCATACTTTTGTCGATTAGCATTTTAATGAGTCATAATAAAATATAATATGTGGATGTAATCTGTGCACAAATGCTTGAGGAAATGAAAGACTGACTAACAACCATTGCATAATTTCAGCATGGAGAAGTTATTGCCCAATTCAAATGTCAAAACCATGCAAATAGAGATGCCTTGGTCCTACTAGGTTAATGTTCAATTTGTTCTATTACCATTTCAAACATCAAGAAACACAGGCAATAATATTTCTGATTTGGATATTTAACCTTTATTCCAGTAATTTCTCTTCTGGATGAAATGAAGCCTACAGCTGAAGCACTCTAACTGAGAATAAGGATCTTCACCTAATTCTGTGATTAGGCAAGGGACTTCACATAATAAATCTGGCAATATTTTCCCTTAAATCAAAATTTCCAGGACAAAAAGGTCTCTTCCGTAGACCTTCAATTCCTAATTTACTGAACATAGCCATTCTCAAATCCTGAATTCCTTTAGAACAACAGACAGTAAAGCTGATAATCATTTTTGCCAGTTTTTTTTTTTCTAAATAAGGAAATGTCAATTTATTGAAACCTCAGTTATGTCTGGATTCTGACCACAGCACAGGGACCCCCAGCTGGAGTTATGACAGTCAGCTCCTAAGAAGAACAAAAACATCCTGATTAAAAAGAAGAAACTTTTTAAATAATCCTTTTTTTTTTCCTCATGATACTTGATTTGCATGCTTCCTCAGAGTAGAAATGGATTTTTAAATCAGTTTCCCATGCAGTTGGAAAAGGTTTTTTCTTAAATGGCTTTTCTTGCACAATGATATTTAGTGTTCCCAAGAATAGCGTGAAGAGAAGAGAATACGAAGTACCAAATCGGGGAACAGATAGTTGGGTAAATAGGGAATTTAAGACAAGGAGCCATTAAGCATACTCCTTTTACTTCAGGAGTAAGTCCTTTTCAAGGACGAGGGAAAAACAAAATGTACAATTCAGCTCCGTGGCGGTAGGTGTAACATTTTAATAGCTGGCATACTGCCTGTATCTGATGCACTTGTTCAAATAGGCAGATACTGGATTGGATAAATGGAAGGGCATGTAAGGACACGGAGTCTAGCTCCTCGCTGCATTTATTATCACAATATCTCACTGACTGCAGAACGTGGGAAGAAAGTTCGCTGGATGTTAAGAGAGGCTTTATACTGACAACCCGAGGTGGAGGCTTTTGGTGTGATTAATGGAAACTAAAGCCATAGAACAGCTGAAACTATTCTATGTCCAACTCAAATACCACTTTTAACATTTACTGGTGGAAAAATCTCTCTCCCCCAAACATCAACTCAAACTTAACTCACATGATTTATATTCTCGCACGGGTAATCTTATACTACCAAACTTCTTTTTTTTGGACTGGGTATGATGGATGACATGGCTGATTAGTGACCCCAGGTCTGTCTTGCCATGCTCCATGTCACCCCATAGCACCCAGCTGGTAAAGCCTGGCAATCAGTAGACTGATGACAAGAAAGCTCACCGTTTTACAGCAGAAAGATGTCGGGTTTTCCTTCTTGTTTTTTATGTTTTAGGGTTGACATTGACTTTCGTCTCACCCAAGCCACTAGGGATGTGTTCTTCCTTAAAAAAAAAGAAAGGCGCCCTATGCCTCTGGAAATGATTTCTCATACAAATTTGTCTGTGTGCATTTGAAAAGGAAAGCTGATTTTTAATGTTTGTATTCTTTTAGCCTTTGATGGTAGCACACCACACATTTTATGTACGTATGATGTTATTGTTACTAAAAAATGTCTTGGGAGAAAAGCTCTAACCATATCAGCTGGTTTCTAAGCAAAGATGCTCAGATTTGCAGAGCTGCAGAGCACCTGCTTGCACTAGGTGAATTACAGTCACGGAGGATGCAATACCAGTCGCCCAGGTATGAAAAACAGCTTCTTAGAAAGTATAACCTCAAATATCTGTTGCTGCCATGAACGTCACAGGTGTCCATGACTCAGCACTGCGGTCCGTCCTATTTTAACGCAGAGACCGAACCAAAAACTTCCGCAAGAAAATAATGCAGCGCGCAACCGCGGCTGTCGTGTGTGCAGGGATCTTCCCGCCGCCTCGCAAAATGAATTAAAAAGGAAAGAAAATGTTTATTTGCCTGTGCAGCCCTGGGTTCTTGGTGGTTTTGGGGTTGGTTTTTTTTTCGGTGAGTAATGACTGCTCTCTGCTACTTGATAGCCGAGGCTGGCAGCGCTATGGCAACCGGGCTGCGGGAAGGGCGGAGGGGAAAAGTCGCTTAGCAACTGGAAGCTTTAGACAGGCAAGGCTGGTTTAAAGCACAGCAGTTTAAAAAAAAAAAAACAACACAACAGAAAAGCAACAAAAATCCCCCCCCCCCAAACAAACCTACAGTTGCTACCATCAGAAAAGATGAGATGATTAAAATATAGATCACAAGAGTTGAGAAAAGAAGAAGAAAAAAAAAAAGGCATGACAAAGCCAATAAAAAAAGGAGATAACAGCTTAGGGAAAAAAAAAGTGGAGATATTTTATGCTGATCATCCTAGATGCAAGCTTCATCAATGCAAACAATAGCCCTAAACCAGCCCAGACAGTTCCCTGCCAGATGCCAAGACTGTTCCGCAAAGCAGAACGCCATAGGCGGCATCTCGCTGGCCCCCAGGCTTTGGCGGGGAGTCCAGAGGGGCTCGGTGGGTGCAGCCCCGAGCCCCCGCACAGCCCCTGGGCAGGGTTCCCGTGGGCTGCTGGCACCCAGAGCCCGCTGGCAGCGGGGCCGCCGCTCCTTGGGGAGGTGGAAGGAGCAGCGCCTGCGTAGTCTTGCTTCTGCTCATTATTATTTATAGCCTTCCTCCGGTATGATAAGGACTCTACAGGCAAGAAAAAAACCATAATATGAAAGGTTATCCAATACACCAATTCAGATTTTTAGTAATAATTTTCCAGAGATGTTTTTCCAGTGCTCCAGGCACCCTAACACTTCATTAATAATGCAGTAAAATCCCAGCAACATTACATTAATCACTCCGGTGGGAACCCAGCCAGTCAGGCACCTCTTTTTCAGTCCTCCATCCTCAGCCTTCTCTAAGCACTGTCTCGAACAGACGTCTTTCACTGCATGCTTGGAAAGTTGCCCAGTTTGAGCTATTTTGGACTAACAAAGGGACAATTTCATCCAAAGACACAGAACCCCCACAGAACTGCTGCCCTCCCCCTCTCTAGTGCAATGGGGGTTGGGTGTTTCTGCTGACCATCGGCCAGGCAGGAAAACATGAAAGAAGAGACTAAGTTGGTCTAACCTTCCCTTTTAAAGTCTACCTAGAGACCGACGGACTTGCATCTGCAGGTACAAGGAGCCACAGACTCTACGTGCTGCTTATGCCACCGGCTTTGTTTTTGGTGGTGGGTTGTTTGTTTTGTTTTTTTTTTTTTAATGCAGAGAAATCAGTTTAATATTGGAAAAGCCTGATCAAGCAAAAATGAAAATAGATGCTGGGAATGTGTCAGTCTGGTCAAATATCAGCATAGCCAAGTCGCAGGCACGTTGGCAGGCAGAATTGGATGGCATAGTTTTTTTTCCAGCCAAGCAACCCAACCAGCAGCCAGAACGAAGACGCTGCCCGAGCTCCCGGCCACCCCTGCGCCCTGGCCGGCTGGCCTGTCCTGGCTGCCTGCCTGCTCCCTCGGACCCTGCAGCGGCCAGCTGCTGACGGGCAGCCGGCGCTCTGGCTGCAGCCTTGCCACCTCCCAGGCTCCAGGGTTGCTGGCTGAACCAGTGTTTTTAGGGCTTATAATGCTACAGGATTTTGTGTTCACGTTTACCAGCGGCATTGTCTCCCCAGTAGACAGTGCTGACTAAATTGATACTTTACAAAGGCACAAAGGAGTCAGCTTGTGACTGATACACAATACTGGTTAACAAGACACATACAATGGTGGTATTAGTGGGAGGAAAGAAAAGCTCAACTTTCTGTCAGTCATAGGTTCATTAGAAAGTAAAGAGCTGTTAGCAGGCAGAAAAGCTCTTTAGATGCATGAAAATGGTACCAGTTCTGAGAAAAAAAAAAAAAGGAAAAATTAATCTTGCTTTAATGCTGGTGGAACTAACTCAAACTGTCTTCCCTCAAGTAACCTTTTTTTTAACAGATTTCTGAAATGTGTACATTAAAAGAACAAGATCTAGGAAAAATCCCATTTTTCTTCATTAAAAATACCCCCAAAGCATCTTACATACGCTTTGACCAGAGACTGATACTGTCAACCTGAAGCTTCTTGAGGAATGTCATATGTTATTGTAACACTAATAACCAATAAAAGCTTCTAGAGTTATAAGAAATAAATAACATGAAACGTATGTTATCTTTTCCTTTTGTCTCTTCTAATGTTTTTCTAGAGTTCAGGGAGGTCTTACAGTCAGAAGATGTGAGAAGGAGGTATATAAAATCCTTTAAATCCTCTAGTGACACAGAGAGAAAAGAGGTGAATTGTTGCAAACAGCGTGCAAATTTTTCTTCCAAAAATGTTCAGTGATTCTTGGATTTAAAAGTCCGAGAGACATACCAGCAAGCCCTAACAGCTAGGTGTTTATTTCACCTTTTTTTCTTTCCAACATCTTTGTGTTCATCAGATGAACTGTCAAAGCCTCCAGCACAGCCTGCAAGTCCTGCCCCTTTATTGCTGTACAGCATTTTTGGCTGACAAGTTGTACAAATCTTATTGCAGTTCTGTTTGTCTTGGAGCAGAAATAGCAAAATGTAACCCACCTCACTCACATGATCTTACAACTCAAAAATAGCCATAGATTTTAACATTGCCCATGGAATAAGGTACCACACTCGGTCTAAGATCCAAGAATCCCAATACAACTGTGAATATGTAGATTCACTCATCTCACTACATTCTCACTCACCCCTCCACTTGAAAACAAGTCCCAAAGGTAGAAAACTTCAGATATTAAAAAAATCAATGTAAGACATATGAATATTGTGAAATTCGTGGCCACTGTCATCTACTGGCCTGCTCGCTGCCAGTGACACCAATGAGCTACCGGATTAAGCTATATAAGCTGTAAGGGTTAGTTTTGCCTTGCTTTGGATGCCATATATTGCAGGAAATAATGTATGCATTGGTAAGGACAGGTAAATGAATTAATTTTTTGTTAAACGGTAACTTCTGGGAAAAGATAGTAGTAGGATGTAATTTTAACCTAATTCTTACCATGTGTCTTCTGTAACAATGTTCGAAAAAATACATGCCCTTAGAGGACAAATAAAAACAAAAATATGGAAAAATGAACATGATCTATGCAACTGAAGATTGTCGTAACAGATGCCAAAGCAAGCTAAGCTTGCTCAGGCCACCTGTATTCTTTGCTAAATTTTGAGTATTTCACCTTGAAAGTTTAACGGTCTTCACCGGAAGTCTCTTGCACCCTGAAAAGCCTGACCGTTTTCTGCTTCTCTATGCAGGGACACTGTATTATTATGATTACCGTCACTGGGAAAGCCTGTGAAGACAAATGTGTTGCCCGAGTACCATCTAGTGGAGGGAATGCTGGAGACACAAATGAACATGCTGGACCCACCACCTCTCCTGGAGCTTTCCTGGCCTCCTCCCCTCGCCTGCTTCACTGCTGCCCTCTCTGCTGCTGCAGTCACATCCACTGCCGAACACTCACTCCAGAAGTGATTGCAGGATTTGCAGAAAGAAGAGGAAGTTATTTGAGGTGGGAGCCAAGCCCAGCAGGGCAGTGTCGGGTCTTTGGGGAAGGAAGATGCAAGACTGATAAATAGTCATCTTCAAGTTGCGCAGAGACTTTTCCAAGGCTCCCTCCCCCACAAAGACTACCTAGGACTGAAATGCCTTTTAATAATACAGACCATCATGCTTAAGAACATTTGGAAATTTTACTTTGTTTTCTGAAGAAATTTATAGGCAAACCACACGTCAGTGATGCCACCTGTTTCTTATTTGACAGCAACCATCTGGACAGCAAATACTCTAAAGCCAAGAAAGTCATTGCAGTCTGCAAGGCAAGATAGAGAGCTGTAATTTAAATGCCCGAATGTCAACCACAATATGAAGAATTATATGCGGCCCAAGGGAGGGATGCATAAAGTGGAAAGCATGCCTATAGCAATAAGCCTTGCATTAGAAGAAACAATGATTAAATATGTAATGTATGGGCTTGAATGGTCTCCTACTCACCTTTCTGTTTGCAATGACCGCTAGACAACAGAGGAAGCCTTTCCAGAGATTAAACCAACTTAGAGGTGGAGCAATCAAAACAAAAGTAGCAAAAAGCAGAGCACACACACTTCATGACCTCCCTCATTCACACCCCCTGAGCAGCAGTGAAGTAAACAGCCCCTGCATGCAGCTCAAATGCAGTTGGCTTCTGGCCGCTGGCTGCTAATCTGACTCTCTCCTTCCCCTAATTTTCGTCCTCTGTGTCCCATCAGTCTTTTGTTTACCTTCTCCTCATTTCCTTCTACCCATCTCACAGTTTATTTGGTTCCTAAAGATTAAAATAAAATGAAAAACTAAAACCAGAAAGAGCTCTAGGAGAGTTATGGCCTGTATCTCATTGCAGCAGGGCAGTGCTCTGCACAAGTAAGAATAAAATTCAATAGACGGTATAGGGCAGTAAGGCTAGAACAGGGAAAACATTGGAAATTGAAGTGTATAATTTGCTTTTGAAAGGTGGAGTACTGAGCCAGACAGAATAAAAAAGTGATGATTTTTAGTGCTGCTTGACTAGCTGGCAATTCTCTCATCTTCAGACTGAGTGCTAATTTTTAAACTGTGCAAAGTGTCTCCTGGGGCCAGAGAGCGTATCTGTAAATGAGACCCAGGGGAGGGAGGGCAGACTTCAGTGATGGGCACTAACCACAAGAGAAGTGACTCAAGGTAGCAGTGAGGCAAACAAACCAACAACCCTTTATTTGCATTCTGTAAGTTCCTTATAACAGTAGTGGCCACACAGCAGTGATCAAGAGAAGAATTACCAGTGACAGAAAGAGAAGGGAATTACTGTCAGGCAACAAGGTGACAGTACAGTCTTAGGCCATAGCTGTAACAATTACATTAGTTATGATCAGTATGAGAGATCCAAGATATTTTGGAAATCGACTTGAATATCTGACGCTTTCATAAGGAGATGGAGTAGAAGGTCTTTCCCATGTAATTCTCCCAGACATAGGTACCGTTAAGTATGAGAGTGTTGCCTCCATGGCTGTGGCTTGTGCTCCATCCCACTGAGACAGGCATCCCTACCTGACACCTGAAGTCCCTCAGAAGACTTTAACTAAGCCTCCACCTCCTTCAGCACCAAGGGGGAGCATCCCTTCAGTGGCCAGCTCCATGCTGGAGGACCTTGAGGGACAAGGCCAAGCCAACATCCCTTGTAGTCTCAGTAGTGAGTGGAGATGCTAAAAACCTAGCGTGGCTATCTAGACCAAAATTCTTGCTGCACATACATCTCACACCTAAACTGTGTGACTTTGTATGAGAACATTCAGCTAGACTGGTGCCTCTGCAAACCATGCCCCAAGACCTGCTTAGAGAAAAGGTCTAGAGAGGATGGCATGGTAGCTCCTGAGACCATGAGCCTAGGGGAGATGGCATGGTCTTGGGTATCAGTGCTACTAACTGTTCAGCCATGCAATATCCCTAAATCTTAGTCTGCAAGAGAAGGAGGGTGTTGAAGTAAGCACAGGCAAAGGGAAGAGAGAGAGAGAGAGAGCAGGAAGAGCCCATCTGTCTCTGCCATGTGATGTGTCCCATGGCACTTCCCTGCTGTGTCTGTAGGCTGCACTGCCAAGTGAATGGATAGCCTTATGCTATTTCCAGTGTCTTGCTGGGAAAAGGAGAGGACATTTGAGATCAATAATAGAGCTTTGGCTAGGTTTGCTGAATGACTGCTGGCATGTGCCATGCCAGCAAGATCTGGGAATGGTACCAAAAGCACTCCGCTCACTGGGAATTGCCTTTACTGGTCTGGAACTGGCTGCAGAGTGTCCTGCATGAGAAGTTTGCTTCCCTCTTCTGACACGAGTCACTGCATTTGGCAGGGGGAAAACATAATGTTCCCACAGGAGCATGAAATCCCAGGGAGTTCTGCCCAGGGTTGGTATAAAAGGTTTCTCTCCAGTCTTGGTGTTTTCCCTGCCTCTGTTCCTCTGTCCTGAGAAGGGAGCAGTGCCTCTTTTGTCCCAGACTGCATGTAAGAGCCTCCTCAGTCAAACCTGTTTCTTTAGGATCCTGTCCTGCAAGTGCCGACCTCTCACCGGAAAAGCACCTGGAAGGCTCTCTGTGCTTGAGAGTGAAAGATTGCGTGTTACGCAATGTCGTCGTCTTGCCTGACAGATTACAGTGTATTTAGTTTAGCCCACATGGTTAGCGTTCTTAGTTCATCATTCCCTAGCATTTGAAACACTGGGCTTCTAGGGTGGGAAAGGGCAGTGGTAGAAATGTGGCATTGTTTTGGAGCTTTGTAAGCTCCTTGGACACCAAAATAGAGACAAAGTCTCAGGCTGAACTGTGGACAGTTGTACACCACAGTAGGCTGCATTGTAGCTCCAGTTCAGGTCAACAGGGGATGGACCTCTCTGCTGAGCTCCTGGCTCTCACCAATGCCTGGGCTCACTTCTGCAAACTAGTTTGCTCCAGGACAGCATGGACAAGACTGCACCAAGTGTGACTCCTTCTATCCTACACAATCTTCCAATGCTATCCCAGCAGGTTTTATACCCTCAGACATGCCATACACGTATGCAGCTTCATGTTACAAAACCACCACTCTGGCAAGCTGCAACACAGGTTATGCACTACTTCAGACATCTTGAACTGGGAAAAAAATACACGAAAAGAAACATTTTCCATTGGGCTGCCTAGGCATCACATGGGATGAGACACGTTGCAGGGAAAAAAGCTGTGTAGCATGGATCTGCCTGTGCTTACCACTTGGCCTCAGCACTGAGGATTAGCTCCTGGCTCTCTTTTATTTAGCAGTGTAGCCACAGGGTCTAAGTAACCTTCTTCAGCCTTGTCACAGCTAGTGTTGTAGTAACATAATCCTATTATTCTTAATATAGCTCAAGCTTAGGAAATCATTGTCAAATTGAGCCATCTTCCAAAGGTACACTTTCAGACTCTTCGAAGGACAAGATTCAGCATTTCTGAAGAACAATTTCATGTTGGTTTAGATCCATATCCTGCATCGATAAATACATTCTAGGCCAAAGAACACATGTATAGCGGTGTGGTTCTTATTTCTTCCAATTTCTTTTATATTTGAGGAGATTGCAGTTGCTTTTTTTTTTTTCCTATCAAGAAAAAGTATGATGTGGTGTGCATATGGCTATGATATAGATGCTGTATTCGGAATTAGCAGAAAGATCAAATTTACTAGGCATTTCAAGAGCTCTTCAACTGATACAATAAATCAAACATCATGGACCCAACAGTGTTGTCTTTATACTGTAGCAGCCAGAGTGAAATTAATTCATAAAAGTGGAGCCAGAAGGATTTGGCCAAACACCTATTTATCTTAAGGAAGAGTTAAAAAAAAATTAATGATGCTTTGGGAAGATGTCAGATTTATAGCATGAAATGCCCATAACCAATAGTAAAAATCTACTCAGTTAAATGGATGCCATCTGTGTATTCTGGCATTTGGTAGCCTAAACAGCTTTTGATATATTTGGACTTAGAACCAAAACTATAACCGGTAAAGCTTCCAGAAATCATAAAAGAGAATAGAAGAATATGAATTCACATGTTTCAGCAACTCGTATTTCACATTTGTAACTCAAACTTTGTTCCATGATTTTATGACAGAAACAAGAAGAGGGACTACAGTTACAGCAGCCAGAAAGTATCTTTGCCATTGACAATGATTAAGGAAAAAACAGGAGAAAATGGCTACAAGAGGCTTAGTGCCAGACTATAGCCCAATAGACAGCCATGATCCAGCCTGCTGTGGGCTTGCCTGAGTCTGGGTCATCTCTGTTACGACTGGACAGTAGCGTTGTAACATAAAAACCACTTCCTTCATCATAGTTGTTTGCATTTGAAATGTGAGCTTCTAATAACTTGATTCACCCATGAACCAAATATAAGTTGGTCTGATCTATGTTATGGGAACACTAGTCTACCTTATATGCCCACCTAAACCTCTGTGCTTACCTTACCTGAGGTAGCTTAAATTGACTTTCCTTAAGTCTTTTAGAATTCCTTTTGCTAAATGGAAACATGGAAAAACTCCATTTTGAGACAGATTTGTTTGGGAAAAAGTAATGAACCAGAAGTATGGTATATCATTTTTGGAAGGAAGATCATATTGGAAGATGATACTATTTACAGCCTTAGCTAATGCAAAACGCTATTCCCAAACACTACCGAAGTGCAGTTGGTTTTCGGAGGAAGCCTGGTGACTGTTTATACAAATCTAGCAACAATATGTAATAGTTTTATACTTGGCAGAGAGCCAAGGAAATGCCTCCAGTGTTTGAAACTGCAGGAGTAATATGTCTATTGCCTATCTCAACTGAATTTGATCCAGAACACTGAAGTTAATATAGCTACTCTGTAGGGGAAAAAATAATTAAGCTTTGAAATAAAAAGAAGTCAGGAATTTGGATTTCCTTGCTCTCCAGCCAACTGCTCTCCCAGAGCACCATACCTTTTCTCAAATGCACATGAGGGACCTGAAAACTGGCAGTGCCTGTAAATCTGCCTGCGTCTTGGAGCTGTCCAAATTACAAGGCACTTCTTTGCTTTGGGCTGGTAGGGGGTTTGGTGGTGATGGATGGCGGCGGACCCAGCCATAATCAAACGTGAGCTGCAGAGCAATGGAGGTTGGATTGCATGAAGTGATGAAAGCAGAAGTAGGTCTGTCTCAAATAGGTACCTGGCATAGATGCAGTGTATTTCACCCACAGGTGCTTTTTTAAACCACAAAATAGTTGATTTTACTCAAAGTACCAGAGAAAACATTTTTAAAAAATACAGTGTTGATTTTTAATGTTTTCTGAGGAAAAGAGGAAAGACTAGATCTGCAGAGGAAATTAGGCACTAGAATGCTCTGTGTTCCAGTGAATAACTAACATAAAATGCTTTAACATTCATTGCAGATGAACTGAGATTCAGGCTGCTATTATACCATATAATTGCCAAGGAAGCAACTGGCTTCAGTTTCCAAGAAATGACTGCAAGTTGTAGCATAATGAATGACACATCAAAAGAGCCCGCCGTGAAATTCTAGTTTATGGCAACTTGGTGTTAACGGCAAAAATCCACTTCCTGCTTTGCATAGAGCTAGGTTGGAAAGTCCTAAGCAAGATGGACAATCTGTCCAAAAGTCTGCAAATATCAGATGTTTTAGGAAGTAAATTATAAAAAGAATTTTAGAAGGTATTTTGTGCAAATACTGACTGCCCTAAAACTCTTTAAAAACCCAGTGTTGTGTACCTATGCTGAACAAATGACATAGTCATGTATGAACTTTGCACTGAAGTTGTAAAAAAATAAATATTGATATAGTAGCTGCGCTATATACTTCATAGATGATAAGGAAACATTAGCCTTGGGAAAAAAACAATCCTTCAAAGCTGTAAGCCTTGGTCCTGCATGGTTTTTGTTTTTTTCCATTGAATTTGCTAAAAAGTCAGTTGGACTCTGCAAAGGCAGAGGGACAGACATCATAATTTCCCTTCTGCCAGCTGAAAGGATTTTATAGCGACATTGAAAATACGAAATGCTTTGTTGAATAGTTGGCACTAATGTCTGTTTTAGGAACACAGAGGGACTGTGGCAGTTCCTTTTCATGGTGTCTGGAGAACTTTTGTCAAAGAACGACTCCATAAACAACAGCCATGCACAGGATTTAGTATGTAGAATGCTATTTAAACAGTTAAATTAAATGTGAGGTAGTGCCCTACACATTCAAAAGGTTGTTTTCTTTCTTACCCTCTCGGTTCCAAAAAGGATCTTTGTCAGAATGTAGTTTATAACGTATCATGCAACATATTTTAATAGAATAGCTGAGATGGTTGTTCTTCATCTAAAAATTAAAGGGCCCCACCAACATCATCATAAATGCTGCATTACCTTTGAGGTTTGGCAGGCTTTTAAGGTCACCTCTCTTTAAATTTGAAAATGCTTGCTCACATTCAAGTCTTCCTGCCAGGAGGACTCAATTCATTAACTTGCACTTATATGGATGGCTATTTTACTGTTTCTTTAACTGAAATTTTATGCTGGCTGCCTGCTGTGTCCTGAGTGCTGCGAGCATTTCAGAAAGTAGGTGCATGCTGTGAAGGCAGCCCTCTCTGTAAATAATGTTCCAATTAATAAGACAATTATACAGCACTGCAGTACTTTATTGGTGTTCTCTGTTACTGCAGTGTTGGTCAGAGCACAATAGTTAAGAGAGCATCAACATTTTCTTATAAGCCCTTCTCGCCAGAAGCTTAGACTTAGAAACTCATACCACTCTGAAAATTCAATAGCGAAGAAGCAGAAACGCATGTATTTTACAGTGTTTTTATACAAAATTGTTTATACAAGTAAAATTAAAATGAGAAGAGGGGATTTTGTTTAGAGTCTTTTTATATGAAATGCTTTCTACTTTATGGGTTGTAAGAGTAAAAACAGAATGGAAATATATCTTCAGTTACATTTTAAAATGTTTACTATAGCCCTCCAAAGGCATTTTAAACTGAAATTTTACTGGTCATTAGTCTGTTATATGAACGAGTCCTGGAACAACTGTAGATTGAAATTTCTAAGGTCCAGACACAACCTCTGAAGACCAGGTAGAATTTAGCTGTCCAACACAAAAGATCCTGCACCCACTCAATGAGCTGCTGTGTCACCCTGGGGATGCCTGCGGTCTACAGCTGCTTTGCGCTTTTAGTTTAAGTTCCCCAGATACCTGGATTTGTGCTTCTGAGTGCAGAAAGAGTTTCTGTCTAAACCACTTGGTACCTGTGCCATGTCTTAGCCCCAAAGAGATGCAAGTTAGTCACTTAGGCTGATGACAAGTCACCCAGTAGTTTCGGCGAGGACAGAACAAGATAGCTACACGTGCTCCTCTGTGCTGATTGTAGTTTCTGGAATGTGTCTTGCATAAGTTGGTCTTCAGGTTATGAAGGTTGTAGGTTTGGCAGGATCGTTGCAGTTGGACTGGATGATCTGAAAGGTCTTTTCCAACCTAAAGGATTCTATGATTCTGTGATTCTAAGAAGTAGTGGCTCTTTTTGCCTCTGGGCCCTGACACTGTAAGGGAACCTCAGACTATCCCCTCCCAGGTAATGATGCCCTGAAGGGCTATCAAAATCCCACTGCTGCTTTCTTTTAAAACGTGTGAGAAGATTTTGTCTTTTTCCCATACAACAGCTTTCTCATCAAATAGTCAGAGAACTAATGGAAGAAGGAGGATGTCCAGGGTGAGGCCAGGAAATAAATGCAAAAAGGAAAGGAGAAAGAACAGAACTTACAGCCCAGTGGTGAGAACATGTGCATGGAGGTGACAGTCCTGTGTCTCTGCATAAAATACAGATGCAGTCTTCCATCATGTTCACCTGTGAGTACATTTCTATATACACATATATAAGTGTGTATATATAAATACATATTCATTTTTAATCAGTTAAAATGTTATGACAATCCCATAAAGTATATTTCAGATGTAATCAATATTTTTCCATGCCTCTGTTGCAGTTCATCCAGCCATTACGAACATTTTAATTCTTTAAGATGTAGAATGTCTCTGTTGTATATTTGTGCAAATTCCAGAGCAATGCAGGTCTAATACTCAGTTGGGATCCTTCAGCTCTGTGATAATATTTAATAAGTATCAGTTTTTCTTGTCTTGTGCATACAAGTGGTTATGCATTTTTCAGATTATCAGTTTGGAAATTCTGCTCCTTTCTGTCCTTATCAGCTCTTGTGGCGTTATTGCAGGTTATTTACCATAGCTTAGATTTTACAGTATAAAATACAGCATACAAACTTCAGAGCCTTTTTTAATCTACTTGATGTAAAATCCACTGGAGAAACACCTGTCCTCAGCACCATTTACCTGACAGGGTGAAGCTGTTTAAGCTGACCATCAGCCAAACCACATGAATTTGCACTGTTGGTGTCAAAGGAGTAGAAAAAAAATAGCTGTTCATGTGCCTGCATTCACTTTTCAGGGGCACTCCAAGGTCAGCTACTAAAACCAAGCTGTGACCTTCCCTCCAAATTCATTTGGCCTCAGTTTAGGTGCCTGTGGTGGTGAGGTCCACACCTGAGCTGGGTATCTCATCTCCCATTATACCCAAAACTGGCCTCATCAGTTAGTAAAAAGTCAATGGTGCTTTAAGATCAAGTGGAACTGCTGACTGTAGGATGAGGTGACTGCAGCCTATACACTGCTGACTGTATTGTCCAGCTTTCCATCCCCCATGGAGACAACCTGGATTATTTGTTCAGCTGTACTGAGGTGAAGCCACCCCTGACTTCAGCATTCCCCCTGACCGCAGAGCACGGGCAGACTGGAAGGCCACCTTGTCATCGGTGTGTATTTATGCATTTTACACTGGATCAGTATGGTGAAATCTTGAGGAGAAAAAGAGTGCTCTACATTTGTTGCAGATATGAGAAACTAGGGAAGTGGAAAAACTAGCAAATCTAGCTAAGCTACTGACAAGAGCCCTCTTACAGGGCTGTATGGCAAGCCAGGTCCAGAAGAGTGAAAACCACAAAGCCATTCCTTCCCCATGTCGCAGAGAAGGTTTTTCCTGTCGACCACACTGAATGTCACTGAAGCTCATCACATTTCAGTACCTGGATGCCCAGCTCAGAATATCTATGCTACAACACATGCAGGCTGCATTGTGCTTGGCTGCAACTTCATACCAATAGTTTAGTCTGACTAGCGGATTTATATCACTCGCATGTTTCAGAGATGCTGGCATATGAACCTGGCACAGCACGGATAAGAATATATGCAAAAGTAGAAGCCATTTTCATCATCCTGGGCAGCAGAGCAATGCTAAGCACGACACAGCTAATCTGCTCGCAGGGTGTTTTGCCTGCTCCCTTTTGTCCCCCAGCTCTGGCAGGGCTGTTGTCAGTGCAGCACCGAGGCCTTGGGTAGCACTTACGTCCTTGCTCACTTTAATCAGGCTGACTCAAGTGCAAAATAATGTCACATTTGAGAAGACAAATTGTATTAGTTGAAACATTACTTTGTGAGGCTACATATGAAGGTCTGTCAGTGGACAGTGGGAACCACTAGTGTGAGACTCAGAGAAAATATCATTTACAGGGCCATTTACAGATTGTTGTTAATGAATTTAGTCTACCCATGCCTGAAAAATATAAATAAAGGTTTTCATTAGGCTTTCTGGGGTGCAGATGTTCCCTCTGTTGGGTGTCCAACATCGTGCAAAGGAGGTGCACTGGTTTCCATAGGGCCTGAACCAGAGGAAAGACAATTGTGGGGAGGACAAAGAGGAAGGATGACACAGCTGGAGACACAAATAGACCTCAGTAAAGTGATCTTTCTCCACTGGAAACATTTCTCCTGCTAATACATTGCCTCTTCTCATTGCTGTTTGTGCACAGGTAGGAAATGAAAGCTTCTGGAGGAAGCCAGGTTTCCCCTTCATGGGGGTTGTGGAAAGGCATGCAGGCACCTGGAGCGGGAACATTTCTGCTGTGCATGGCTGTGGAGAAGAGGGTGATGGGGAGGGAGGTGTGCCCAGGAGACCGGCTGTCCTGCAGGCTGTTGGGAGAGATGAATGTCCTTGCTCCAGAGTTTAGGTGGAAAAATGTTGTGACAGCTAGAGAAGGTTGGGGAAGGAAGGATGAGTGAGCCAGCTTCCTCCACTGACCTCCTCTCCACCAGGAACAAGCGGGGAGCAACAACAGCTCTGTCCTTGTCACACCAAAAAGCCCGATGTCCTGCAGGCAGGGCACTAATGACCAATGACTAATGAGGTTTATTCCCCGCAGCCAGGGCTCGAACACTATTTTGGGTGCCAACCATCACATCATGCAGTAATTTTGCGGAGGGGTGTCACACACAGATCCCAACGCCTGTAACGGAGATTGATGTAGCTGGAAGTGCTAAGCAGAATGTCTATTTTTGTGCTGTTCCTGTTACACTGTTGAACAGCTGGCCCTGCGCTCTGACAGCCACCGAGGAAAGCCCAGCATGGCTTAAGAGCGAGAGAGCAGCACACAAGAGACGTGCTGCGTGGGTTATTATGATGCCCGATCAGGTTGTCAAGATCCTTAAATTTCTTTTGGTAGCGTATAACAGAAGACAGAAGCAAAAGAAATAGTAAGAGAACCAAGACTTGTATGTCTACTGTATAAATACATATATATATGTATTTTAAATACTTTATTGTTAGGGTTCTTCAGGCACCTTGCTTTGGGTTTGTCTGTGACATTACTTTTTCATTTCAATGTTATAGTAGTATTCTGGAAGCACTTACTGTGAAATCTATAAATTCATACAAGCTGTTTTAAGGAAATCCCAGTCTTCTAATCAGCTTTGTGGAGAAAGACTGTTATATTAGGTCACTTGTGTGATTAGTTTCCTGTGCTTGCCTTTGCATGGCCTTTACTGTAAGCCACAGACTTTGCCAAGAAAGCAGGCCGAAATGAGGGTGAAGACTGATTACAACAGAGTTATTTATAACGACCATAAAATTAAGTCTTATCAAGTGACAGCATTATCCTGTGGTAATAGACAAATTCTTCTTTGTTCGGAAAAGCTAATTTGTAAATAAAAAAATTCAGGCTGACAGCTGAAGCATGACAGTTGATAAGTGCAAGATGACTTGCTTTCCAAGGTTTAGCTCATTTATTGCAGCTCTGAAAGCTCAGACAAACTGTTTACATACCTAACCAGTGGCCCAAAATGTAAGATGTTTGCAAACCTCATAATGTTTTCAGCAGCTCCATTTCAGGCTATTGAAAACCATTAGTAATGCACCAGAATAACGGGTTAAAAGAAAAACATACTGTTCAAACAAATCTCCATTAAACTGTCATCTTTATTTTTATACTTCTTTTATTGCTATTACGGGGATTTGTGTTTTTTTCTCCGTTTTCTCCATCTCTCCATTACCAAGCGGTAGAAAGTGACTGCCTAAATGGACTTTTTTCATGATTTGAATTGTACACAAGTTGAGCGCTGTGCACAGAACATGGAAATAACACATAGCTGTGCCAGTTTTATTTGCAATTAAGCGACGCAGAGTTGTAAAGCAAGTTCAGCTACAGCTCCTGCAAGTGCCACAATGATAACTTACGTCTGCTTCTTGCTCATGGGCAAATAACCTTCACCTGGGCCAAATAAACTGCCGTGATTCTGGCCTGTGCATTAACAGCAAATAAATGTCAGGAGTAGGAAGTTTATTAGATTGAGATACAAATAATGAACGGCATCGTAATGAAGCTTTTAGTATTTAAACCGTAAATAAAAAACCAAAATGACAGGAAAGCGCTGAGCAGGCTGTCAGAGCACTAGATTTTTAAAGGCCGGGGAAGGAGCCCTCCCCTGCGGTGACGGCCAAGCTGGGGTCCCCACTACCTCCTCCGGACAGGTCGAGGAGCGAGGTGTTAGGGCTGCCCACTGTAAAAAGGAGCCAGGCCACACAGGAGGGATGATGAGGGTGGCGGGGGGCGGCCGGGCTGTGCTGCAAGGAGGGGAGGCAGAATTTGGCGGGTGAGAGAGGGAGGAAACCCAACCCTTCTCCCTGGTGCCCAGCAAAGGACAAGGGGTGACACGGTCACTGGTGGCAGCGAGGAAAATGCCGGCGGTATGTAAGGAAACAAAATCTTCCCCATGAAGGTGGCTAAGCATTGAAGCTATTTGCCCAGAAAGGTGGTGGATCCCTGGAGATGTCCAAAATTAGACTGGTGTTTGTTATTCCAGTTCTCCGTACAAAGTGAGGGACACCGGCAGCACCGCAGCCAGTCTTTTGCTCTGCACTTGCATCTAGCCGCGTTAGTATAGAGATGTTTAAAAATATTGTGCCCCATAGCAGCGTGACACTGGCAAATATTTCTGGTGTCGAGCTGGCCTTGGCCACCCATGCCTCTGCAGTGCCCGCTGACGAGTCAGGCTATGAAGGTCAGAATATCCTATAAACTGCATCGGAGCCATGATGCCTTTTAGCTCCTGCCAAGTGACTTGCTCGTGACTGCAGGGGGAAACAAATGCGTGCCCTTGGCAGCCGTGCGGCTTTCGGTATGCTACAGTATTTAATCACATGTTAGGCATAGCATCTGATACAACAAGCCTTTTTTCCCTCACACTGTTTTTTTGGTAGCTCTTTTGCAGTTCTCTTCCCAGTCTTAACGCTCATCTCAGTGCTTATCTCCATTTGGGAAATCTTTAGCATAGCACTAACTCTACCTTTTGAATTTCCCCTGTGAAACTTCAGACTAAATAGATAAATCGTTGGTGTCATAACAGCAGCTCCAAGTTACTTTTCTGGTATTTTCTTTTAACAGAAGCAAAAAAATCTAGCCTGTACCAGGACAATTTTCCAGAATAACCACCTTGGCAAAAAATTTTTCAGTGCTTTCTGTGTAGGCTAGCATTTGATGAACAAGGTTAGTGATTAAAAGCAGCTGAGAATCTCTTTTTGGAAAACGCTCTTTTTACCTTGAAAACAGCACAGTATAAGCAGCCCATTGAAAAGTATTTTAAACCATGATACATAAAGTTCACACAATGTGAGAAAGGCATTAAACTATAATGTCAGGAATGTCAGGTGCCATTGAAGGCTATGGAGCTGGTCAACAATTTAGTCAGTGACTTGAAAGCACTGATTAAAAATATTCAATTGTCAGCACTAAAAGATCATATATTCCTTAAAATACACCAAATGACCAAAGAGTGTTCCAGCTATAGTTACTTCCATCCTAGCTGCACTTCTGTAACATTTTCTTGACTTTATTGAAAATTTGGCAGTTGGACTAGGTGATCATTGTCGGCCCCTTCCAAGTGAAATATTCTATTCTATTCTATTCTATTCTATTCTATTCTATTCTATTCTATTCTATTCTGTTCTGTTCTGTTCTGTTCAGTCTTGGTCCCTGCTGAAAGGCAACCTGTTTCTGAAGTTTAAGCAGAAATGTTAGATGAGCTTTGAGCAGGGAGAATACTGGAAAAAATACCTCTTCTGACCTAAATATATACATATATATACATGTATAGGTATATACATACCTTACTGATTTTTATAAACAACTATTTACGCAAAGTGACTGGGGAAAGATACTGAAATTTGGCTGGAATATAGACAAAAAGAGGGCCTTTTGGCACTCTGGTGTATATTGTCTTACTTCATAGTGATGATCCATTAAAAAAAAAGTGTTTTTTTTAAATACAATACATATTTTGCTTTGTATAGACTGACCATGCATTGACCCTAAGGCCCCAGAGCATATGTGCGTATGGCTCACTGTATAGCTGACTTCTCCTTCAGCTGTCATGCACTCAGCAAGGTACGGAGCAGACTTTTGTAGATGACAGCAGGTAAGGCAAGGCTGATTGCAAACATAAGAGTAAGCTCTCACATTCATATCAGTAGGAGCACAAACAGTTGCAAAGAGAGAGGGGAAAAAAGCCCTTTCTAGCAATTATTTTAATGTCCACATTTACTCGTTTGGGAGTTTCCCCTTCAAGCTCCTAGCAATGAATGATATCATGGGAATTATTATTGTTAGATTTGGGTAACTTTTTTTTGAGAAAACAGTTAACATGGCAAAAATGGTGGGTTTGTTTTTCTCCAAACCAATACCAATTTTCCCCTGTTTTTTTAATCTGGAATCAGGGCCGGCTTGGAATGGGAAGCTATGGTCATAAGCCTTGCGGGTAAGTTTCTGCCACCCCCTGACTGGGTGGTCAGCAAGCTGCATCGCTCACTTGGGAAGTGGGGAAACTGAGTTTAACATCTGTACTGCCACCAGCGTTTTAAACCCAAATATCCTGCTTCTCAGGAGCATGCTGTACCCTCCTTGTTATAAGATATAGATGATGGAGCAGGGGAGATGCCCTCAAACTCTCTTGTTGATGGCACAAGACCCTGAGTGACTGGGCATCTGGCGGAGCAAGGAGAGGCGATCACCTCGTCCCAGGTGAGCAGCCAGCCCTCCCCAGCGAGCAACAACACTGCTTCCTTCATTTCCCAAAGACTTTAACAACATGGAGCTGTGCCACAGGAGACACTCCTTAGACATACTGGTCAGGTAGCAGAGGCAGGCAAATATAATTCTTCCTTAGGACGGGCAGCTGTGTTCTCTCTGAGCCCTTGGGTAAAAGCTAGCAGGAGCAGGTCAGCTTTTGGGAGGCTTTCAGTAATATTGTATAGCATTTTATTTCTTTTGCTTGTCTTGATGATCAAAAACTTAGCTTATTGTTTTATATTACAACATACATCAGTTTTTTGCATTTACTTGTTGACCGTACACTCTATCTGTGAAAAGTGAAAGAGGATTAAGATGTGTTTCAGGATCTTTTTATTTTACTTTTTTTTAAACAAAAACACAATGTAAGATTGGAAGGAAACCCCCCACAATTATTGCCAAGAATATAATCCAAATATTCATATAGCACCACAGACATCAACATGGTGCCTGAACACTGCCCAAATGGCTGTGTGTGGCCTGGAGGCCCTTTGCTACATACAAATTTGTCTGCCTTTTTTCTGTGCAAGGGAATTACCTTGTTAGGAAGTTTCTAAAATGCATTTTATTAGGGTTTTTTGGGGATGTTTGGTCAGTTTTATGTATTCAGTGCTGAAGTCAAAGTGAAGAGCAGAGTTCCTGTACGGGGATGGAGCTGGTGGTACCAACATTGCTGATGTCCAGGGCAAAGTGGGTCTTCAGCAAGTCAATCCTAGGGCCTTTTCGTAGCCTGCAGGAACCCTCCTCCAGGGGTGACTTTTATCTTCACCATGGAGGTCTCACACTGTCCTGCCTCCTCTCAAGACAGGTCATGATCCTTACCTTAGCACTTCAGCTGCCCAGCACTTGGGGATGAGCTTTACTGAAGCATCGTGAAGGTAAGGACAGACAGTCTCACCATGAGCTGCTGTTGAGTGGAAAGTCATTGTAAGCAGGAGGTGGCACAGCTGAGCTGTTTGCAGTAGTCTTCCCTGCTGGGGAGCTGCTTTATACTCTGTGTTAATATCCTAAAAGGGAGCACATGAGCTCAGAATATTGCCCTTCAGCATGGTAAATGTGTGTATAGTTACTGCATGGTGTTTAGCATTACAGTCTGGTGTAATGGTACTGTTTCAAGAAATACAAAACAGAATACCCTTGTGTGATGTTTTGTAATCACATATTTACTTCAAAATATGTCTACAATGCCCAGTTTTCCTGTCCTACCAAACTTCTGCTCACAGTGAAGAAAAGTGTGAGGCCAGTATGTACATCTTTTTTTTGCCTGACAGGCATGTGGATGTGCAGTGAGCTGATAATCAAAGGCTTTACTTCAGAGCAGACATAATTTTTCTGATCCCTCCACAAAAACATACAAACCTTTCAGAAAAAAAAAATCATGTTTGAGTCCATACCTCCAAAGGAGGGTTGTGGGTGTTTTGGTTTTACTAAGGATGAAGGCATTACCACCTAGTGGCAAGACTTCAGAACATAGCAAACCTGGTGTCACATCTTGGATTGAAAATCAGGTATCCTGAGTTTCTATGCTTGACATAATGAAAAAAAAAGAACAAGGCAAAAAATAATTTTAGTTGTGAATGCAAACAGGCAGCAGAAAACTGGGTGTATGTGTGTTGGGGGGTGAATTTCTGAAATTCTCAAGCCAAAGCCTGCTGCTTGCCAGCTGGTTGTAAATTTTCATCCCACCTGAACTGAACAAAAATGGCATATCCTGAATCCTCCAGTTAACAAGTAGATGTGAGACGAACCCTGCAATTAGGAGGCTGATCACACTTTGTGCTTCTGCACACAGGCTATTTAGACTGGGAAACTTTGGCTCTGGGTGCTGGAAAGAAGAGCTGGTGCTGATGAGAGGGGTTTCCAAAATGAAGTAGCAGTCTCAGAAAGAAGAAGGGAGCCTGGAAAAAAAGAAAGCAAAGATCTTGCCTGAAGGAATAACCCGGCGGTAGGGGAAGATGCAGGAGACCAGGTAACTTGTGGCCCATAATGCCTGAGACTGTTAACGAAGAGCAGCAGCACGTCATGAGCTAACCTGACTTTCAGCTTGACTGTCCTGCAGCAACCTCCCTGCTGAGACGGATGGTGAGACCTTGTGACTGTAGTGCAGCAAGGGAGTGTGTGCCTCAAATCAGGGTGAAACTCTTGTCCTCCTGTTTTAAGAAACCTGAGTTATCCAGAGCCACTGCAGGCTGTTGTTCACTGTGTCTCACTCATGACAGCATCCTATTTCCAAATGAACCTTTTCAGCCAAATAAAATATCCAAATAATGTAAATGACTGGATCCGTGAAGTTTCCCTTGATGCTACCTAAACCCCTTGGTTTAATCAGACTTGTACAGCTGCCAACGATTTATTTTCTCCTGACACTCTACCATCCTCTTGCATAATCTCCTAGGTGGATGTGACTCGCTGTTATGAAATAAGCTGTACATTGGCTTCCTCTGGAGAAATTCAAGAACTGCCAGACTGACATACATCCCTGTCACTGTCTTCACTAGCGTTATTAATAATGTTGCTAATTTGATAAATCTTAGGTTTTTCAAAGATTCTTCTGAAAAGAAGCATTTAATGCTTGACTGAGATCTCTGTTGGAGTAGGTATAGGGGAGGGATTCAGAAAGAAAGGAGTCTGTAGCAGATGTATATTAATGAAAGTCTCGTCTTCAGCATCTCTCTCTCTGAAGTGATGTCCCAGTCAAGAAATTCCTCCGTTCTGCCTCACTCCTGAAATCGCATATCCTCAGCAGACATTAATAATAAAGAATTGGTGTCTCTTTTTGTAAACACCTTCTGGTCCTCTACAGTGAAACTGTGCTTCTAGGGATCCAGAGACAACTGGAAGCATTTGTGTAATTGATATATCTAAACAGTAGATCTTTTTCTGGTATGGAAATTATCTTATGTGAAAAGTCTTTAAAATAGTCACTATTTGAGAGAGAGCCTGATTTCTATAAGAGATCACCAGCCAGAACACCAGCAGAAATGAGAAATTACTGTGATTTCCATGTATCTCTAGAACATTAAGTTTACTGTGAGATACACTGAAAATTGTCACCCCTGTGAGAGAATCTAATGTTTCTGTTCAGGGAACTTGGTTTGTTCTTACTGAGAAAAAAACCAACAGAACAAATAGCACAGGTGCTTACACAGGTTGCAACTTTGCAGGCCTTTTAACTCTGTCTGGGCATGGGTTCTGTCTCACAAGATACTTGAGGGGACTCTGGACATGTTATTTAAAAATAAGTGAGGTATAACAACAGACATGACTGAATTTCTCTACAACCTTCTGAAGGCTCCAGCCTTGGGTGCTTGGGGGATAACAGCAATGAGGTAGTTGCACAGCTGCCAGACAGCTGTTGAGCAGAGAAGAACACGGGATTTGCCTGCACAGCCCAGGCTGGCAGCCTTTCATTGCCAGACATTACATTATCACAATATTGGAGCGGGTTTGGTTTGTTCTTGACACATAACATGGATAGCCAAGAAATTCTTCAGCCCCTCAGTACCCAAATTTACTATTAAGTTTCCACTGGTTTATGTATCAAAATGGCAAGTTTTTGATGAGATGGGGCAGTTCTGCATAATTTAGCAGGTCCCCAACACACATTTCAAAGACTGAGCTAAAAAGAAAAAAACCCAAACTGTACCAAAAAAAGCCCAGAAATATACCTTTCGTTAAAGATTCAATATACCTTTTGTTAAAGATTCAATATGCCTTTCTTTAGGGATTCAGAACAAAGTTTGGGTACAACATCCTGCCTAGGAAAGAGAAGGCTCTGAGGGTACCTTATATGCAGCTTTTCAGTACTTAAAGTGGGCTTATAAGAAAGATGATGAGAGACTTTTTACCACGGCCTGTAGTGATAGGACAGGGGGCAATGGTTTTAAACTGAAAGAGGGTAGGTTCAGGTTGGACACAAGGAAGAAAATCTTTATGATGAGGGTGGTGAGATACTGGAACGGGTTGCCCAGGGAAGCTGTGGATGCCCTGTCATTGGAAGTGTCGAAGGTCAGGTTGGACAGGACTTTGAGCAACCTGATCTAGTGAAAGATGTCCCGGCTCATGGCAGGGAGGGTTGGACTAGAAGACCTTTAAAAGTCCCTTCCAACCCAAACCATTCCATTCTATAAAAGCTATGGTTTTCTAGGCGGACATCTTTTTATCTCAAAATAAAGTTTTCACTCAGTAGCAGTCATGCTCAGCAGTCGCTCTTCTTCCCCCGTACACACTTGTAGAAAGGCTCCATTCTTTCAGTGGAGAAACCAATCTCTGTACGTTAGGCAAGAGTGACATCTACTGTCCGTCACGACCAGCAGCTGCAGAGCTGATGCATCACTGTCCCACTGGCTGCCCCCTGGCCTCCCCGGGTTATAAGGACATGGGTGGAGGTGGACCCTGTGCATTTCTGCCCTCAGGTCTTCAGTCCGTATTGTCAATTAAAATGAATGAGAGTCAGTATTTTTGTAAATGTTAGTAAATCACCCAAACTTCTGGTTGATGAACAAAAATGAAATTTGGAGTTAGTACCAAAGCTAGGGCACGTATGAACAAAGCAGTACTACTAGCAACTCAAAAACAATGAATCGAAAAGGTGGGAGCTCTCAAGAACTGGGGGTGTGTAAAACAGAGAGCCAAATCCTTTTTCATTTTGAAGAGAGGTCTGCAGAGAATGAGAATCTGGGCTGTAAAATCAAACTGAAATCAAATATGCCACTTGAACGCTGAAGCATTTTCATATCAAAAACAGATTACAACCTAATCTGTGAGCACAGATCTCAAAGCTTCCCCACAGGACTTGTGTGCAATCCTAGCCTTGTTCCACAGTGAAATACCACAACGCAGGCCTGCAAGAAAGTATTCCTGATAAACAGAAGCTTGACAATTTGTTTATCAGAGATTAGATTAAAAAAATAGGAATAATTTTCAGGCCACATGTCAAGTCAAATGAGTAATTTCAGGATACAAATTTATGTTTCAATCCGGGTAGCTTGCTTCATGTGAAAGCTGGGGATAATCAAGCATGCACATATGTATGCAGCCATACATATCCAAATCCTAAGTATGAAAAAAGAATATAAAGGACTGCAATATCTTGAGGACTAATACAATAGAAAACAGGAGAATTTAGCTATTTCAGCTATCAAATTCTGTTTTGCAGCTTTCAAGACTCCTGGGAAATGGGGAGCAGACAGACAAGGCTGGCTGGTAAACAGGACTCTGGCTGTGGAAGAGGATTGGCCAAGGTCAAGGGTAGTTTTGATATACCACGATTTGTCTTTCTTGAAGCAGTAAGATACTTCTTGCTCTTGAAATTATGGGCTTGGATTTTACCCTTGACTTTTACAGCTTGCAGACTTCAGAGGATCATAAGACCTTGGAATCAAACAGGTTGGAAAGGACATCAGGAGGTCTCCAGTGCAATCACCTGCTCAGAGCAGGGTCGGCACTAATTTCAGACCAGGTTTCTCAGGACTGTGTCCAGCTGGGACTTGAAAATCTCCAGGGATGGCACCTGCACAGCCTTTCCGCGTGGCCTGTTCTACTGCCTGGCTGTCTTTATGGAGGAAAGGTTTCCAATTATATTCTCTTGCCATGCTCTCCAAATTCTTCTTCCTGCAAAATTTGACTGGATTACATTTTCAGTTTTTAACTGCAAAAAGGCAACAGCAGAAGGAATAAGGAAAAACACAGGCCTTTGCAAACACCAGCTGGCCTGTGGGCCAGCCGGGCATGCAAGGGGAATAATACGCAGACTCCAGCAGACTGGTTCAGGCACTGCTTAGGACTAAGAAGTGTTTGACAAGAGGTGACCATCACATCTAGATCTGTACCATCCTCTGCTCTTCCACAGCACATGCTCACTGTGTGGTAACTGGCATCTGTGCTGGACAAGGATGACATATGCAAGAGTTTTATTCCTGTCTTACAGTGAAAGGACATAAGGGCAAAGGAGATCCATGGCAATGTTTGCTTTTTGCCTGAGCTAGTCTTCACACAGCGTAAGATCTTATGGGCTTCCTGAGCCTTATCTTCCTCCCTTCCCAGCGAGCTCCATGCTTCCCTAACTCTCAGTTGGCCACCACGCTCTTCTTCTTGCCTTTCCACATTCATGCTGGTCTTGTTTTGCCTGCAGCTAAAGAGAAGCAGCAGGGTTTGTCCTTAACTGCTACAAACCGGGCATGTAAGTAACTCGCATTGCGAACCCAGTAAAGGGAAAGGCAACATGGAAATGACTTTGGAGGACTCAGCTGAGCTGCAGAAAGATCCATCAATAACACCCACCCTCAGTAGAACACACAGCCTGAAAGCTAAGAGAATCCTCAGCAGGGTGTAGTAGAAACAAGGAAGGAGAAGGGATGTCTTAATGCCATACCAGAGACAGATTGAATAAAGTGTCAAATTCTTGAAAGGTGAAGTGAAAGCAGAGAATAAAACTAAGCAGCATGAACTTCTAGTTAAGACACACAGACTGTGGGCCCCCAAGTGAGATATATGATAACCCATCCCTGAAATATATGTTCTGTAGTAGTTGCCTAATTTGCCATAGCACTACAATCCCACTGAACTTAAAGAAAAAGTGCTACAAATAAAACATACCAAAGACTGATGTACCAATTACATATCCTGTTGTACAAGGGCCCATGGGTATTTTCGTCATACTTCCATTTTTTTTTGTTTCACTTGAATAAACAATGACAAAACATGTGGGAAAATAAGTCAGGAACAAACGTACATCTTTGGAATATACACCTCTGACTTGCAGAGCTGCCGTGCACGGGAAGGGTATGCATCCATCTGGCATGCACCCATCCACCCTGCTAGGTCCTGCAGACACACCAGTACTCCCCTGGGGGCAAAGCTGTTATATCAAGAGGAGAAACAGAGGTATTAGCATCACATTTTAGCAGCCTGAGTTTCCCACTGAGTGCAGGAAGGAAGTACTCAGTGCAGGAAGGGGCGATGAATGGCCGGAAAAATGTGTGGTGGTGGCACTTCAGAGGCGAGAATTGCCAAGCTTTCAACTCTCATGGGACAGCTGCACCCTGGGAATTTTTTGCAGAGTCAAAGGAGAAGGAAAGTTTGTCCCAAAGGAAGAACTGTGAGTGTGAATGAAAATATATGCATGTGTTGTGCATGTTTTAAACACTTTGATGGCAACTGGTGAATGCATTTCAATGGTGGGGCCTTAAAATGTCTCCATTGCAAGTATGAAAACTCTCTGTTGGAAAAAGAGGGGAGCAACACAGGAGGAAAGAAGCACGCGGTCAATGAAGTCAGAAGAGATTTATTGGAGGAATCAAAAGCAATTAGTATCCAACCCCTATTGATGCCCACAACGCCTTTGAAAACCTCCTATCAGTCAACATGAAACCTGGCAAAAATAGATAACATCGCTGAAGGCTTCAGTTTTAAGGGACCCAAAATATTATGGCAAAGTCAGAGCAATTTCAAAGACAAACATTCTTTGCACAGGATGAAAATGGTTCAAGAGCTGTATATAGGGAGATTACGTAACAGATCATGTGGAATTTGTGTAAAAACACATGTACCTAATGTCTAAATTTGAGCAAAGAATCCAAGCTAACTAAACTATTTAAGAAAAACTCTTTCCAAGGATAAAAAACAATTAGGTTTTGCTGGGAGAGACAGCAGGGGAATCCCATATATTTTCTGACAGAAGGCAGCAATCTCGGACAACTGGATCACCTTAAGATATTTTACCGTGACACATATTTTGGAAGCAAGCTGAAGACAACGTAGCACAGCATAGTCAGACCTGAAAAGAGAAATTCTGACAAGGCTTGCATTACAGAGGCTTTCCTTGCTGACGTTGCATGACAGAGGTTGCTTTGCTGCATGACTTCATTGCTCTATATGATAGAACTGGGCAGAATAATTCATTCCTTGCTGTTGCTGGTGTAGCAGCAGAATGATTTTTTTGTGATCCTTTGACTCCATTCATTGCAATCCATTTTCTCCCTGCCTTTCTCACACTGAGTGATGGTTTCCTAGCACAGGACATCTATTTACATTCCTGTCTTTCAACCACAGTGGTGGAGAGGAAGATTTTTCTCCGTTTCTAGATTTTTCAAGAGGGCAGGGATACAACGATCTGTCCTTTCTTCCATCCCCCCGGCAGGACAGAGAGTGCCCACAATCACTACTTGGTGCTCCAGCCATGGCCAGAAGGAATGCCTATGTGATAAGTGGATGAAGGGACAGAGAGCCCCCAAAGCAGGAAGGATTCCCCAATTGCTGCAGGAGCACATTAGGGCTCAGGAGAGTCATGTGTGCAGTACAGACCACCTTTTACACCCCTCAGCAGTATCCTATGGGGTGGCTTGGGCAGAGCTGACTGGTGCACGCTCACCAGGGATGCCTGGGATTTCTTCAAGTCTGGTGATTCAGGCAGAGCCATGGCTCCAGCCACATTGCCCGAGATGCAGAAACCCAGGATGGAGGCTGGAGGACCTCATGTTCTACCTAATAAGGCTGATGGCAGGAAAAAGAGAATAGGCTGGAGAAGTCCAGATGTTATGGTAGGATGCCCTAAGCTACCAAGCTAATCAGGAAAATATGAAAGGTGATTGGATTATAATGTTTAAATACTTCCACAGAAACAAATCAGCCATTGCTAAATGGGCTTCTCCTTATAGCAGAGTCAGGCATGAAGAAGGTGAAAGTCTGGAATCACAAACTAGAGAGTCATATTCAAATCTAAACCCATGATTTAAACTGTGGGCATGATTCATATTTAGAACAAGCTATCAAAGGAATAAGAGAATTCTGCCGGCTCTTCAAATCAAGATTGTCCTCCTATTAAACAAAAGTGACAAATACGAGTTACTGGGAATCCTGAGCTAAATCCTATGGCCTTGGGTATGCAACCCTTTAGACTGAGTTTCCTAGAAGTCCTTCTAGCCTTTAAAACCTATGAATCTCTCCTGCAAAGTTGTATGATGGTATCGTCTCATGCTACTCTGCAACCATACCTATGTTTATGCAAAAGACACTCAATGTTGGTTTAAAAATACCAAAAGTTGAAGAATCTACCATATTACTAAGGGGATTTGTTTTAGTAGCTACCCACCCTCACCAAGAAATACTTGTGCTCTGCTGCCAGCCTGGACTGGCATAGCTCCAGCTATGCTGATGCCAGGAGTCTCTTCCCATGGATGTGATCACAGCTGTCATGCATTCCTGTTTAAATCTGCTCCTGAATAAACTAAACAGAGCAAATCTATAAAGCCTCAAAAGTCTCTCAAGGCATGTCACAACATTTCTCAGTACTCCGTTCATTCCTGAAACTGTTTTCCAGCTCCTCACAATTTTTCAAAATCTTTTCCTGAAGAGCAAACACTGAAGTATTCAAATAATGATCCACTTTTAATATCATTTAAATCATAAAGTCAGAGCAATATCAATTCTTACTCAAAAATACCATACCAGAGCAGAAAAAACATCAACTGATGAATACAAAGATTTAAAAAAAACCAAATGAGCAATGAACTTGATATTCTTTATACATTGACAGGAATTTATAAATAACATGCAGAAAGTTCTTCATCTATATGTGTGGGGATAAACTGGGACTCCTGAGAACATACAGCGTCATGCCCCTGGTCTCTCCATGACTCCCCATATGCCCTTTGCAAAGGGTGTTTTTCCACTTTCCAGAATGTACACTTTCCAAGATGAAATTACTACCAGCTGGTAGCTAGTCACATGGTAAAACGTGGTTTCAACCCTTTTGATAAAAAATGGCAGCTCATATCAACTGTTACTCAGGGATATGTTGACAACTGTCAGTTTATTTCTGAATATTTGTATTTAGGAGTCCAAAATAAATGTTCACATTCAAGACTGATGTGGCCAAACTTACGCCAGGAAGAGTTAAGGAGAACAGATTATGTATGACCAGTAAGCTGAAAGTCATTCATGTGAAGATGGCAAATACTGAAAGCATCAGGTAAAGCAACAGGGCAGTTATGCAATCATTTTCAAGCTTATATTTACTAAATAATTTGAGCCTGATTCACCATTAAATTATGCAGTACATAATTGCTTATGTTTCCAGGTTCACATCTCTTATCCTCATGAGAAAGTAAATAATAGCTTCAAACGAGATCTGAAATTAAGTTCAGTGTTGGAAAACATTCAAGTTCTTTTCAGCCTCATCTAAACATTTCCCTCTCAAGATAATAACTTTCCTACCTGTTCACAGAAGTTTGCAAATATTTAACTCAAAATCAAATCTGGAATGCTTATGCTTTTGAAAGTGTTTTCTTCATGGCAGAAAACAAAGAAAAAAAAAGAGAAGCCTGAAACTGGTGTAAGAATGACTGCTTTGAAACAAGGTGAAAGCCAATGGAGCATTGTTAGCCCAAGAGTCAAAAATCTATTGAAAAGGAAGCGGGAGAGAAGGTCAAGCAAAATGTGTAAATACTGGCTCTGTAGGAAATCTCTGCAATGTCATAGTCTTAGCTTGCACCACACACTGGAAAGCTAAGTCATCCCATAAAATCTTTAACTTCCACACCATAATTACCCTGGCATCTCTGGGTGGGCCCATGCTCCTTGCAGTTTACTGTGCAAAGGAAGGAGAACTCCTGTCATAGGGCACCCCAGAAGGTGCCTGTGCCCTTCTTCCCTCTCCAAAGGAAGTGGAGATTTCTGCTAGCCCCTTGAGGGTTGGCCATCACATTCAAGGAAGTACTGGTCTTTCTTCTGCTTTTTTGCCTGGATATTTGGAGACGGTGAAATGCTCCAGATCACACAGAAAACTGGGTATTTTTTTCAAACCATATGCAAAGGGAGCACATAGTTTGACTTCCTTCCTAGGCTTCTTCATTCCTCTGACTTCTGGACAAGTCATGCCAGCAGAAAAGCATATTGCCCATGGAATATGGTCAGGATAGTTTTCTGGCAGTCATGCAATCCCTTTCTCCAGCAACGCCCTCCTCCGGCCAGGTTGCCCTCACAAACACATGGTCTTAGATACCTCTTCCAGCCACAGGACCCTGCTTGTCCCCCAGTTGCACATTCCCTGCTCTTCTGAGAGCCAGGTCGCTCCCTGCAGGAGGGGCAGCTGGTCCCACTAAGCTCCCAGTTTGGAGAGCATGGGTACTTTCACCCTCCTTGAGAGGCAAGGGTTTGATCTCACCCTCAGCGTCCACCAAACCCTCTGCAGGGCAGCTCCTGCCAGTTCAAAACCCTGCTCTCCCCCCCACCTCCCGCATTCTGTGCTCTGAGACCCAGGGAGCAGATATTCCTTCAGGCAGGCATTACGGTGGTGTTGCTTCTCCCTGCCCCAGGGGTGCTGGCCTGCCTCCCTCGCCAAGGGCTGGAGGTGCCCGTAACAAACCGCTCCAGCCAAACCGGACAGGTTACAGGTAGTCCCAACCGATTTTGCAAGCAACACAGGGCAGGTCCCCACATCCCGCACAAGTGGTAGAAGCCAGAGAGGAGGACAGCCGACAGCAGCATGGCCCTGCCACCGGGGAAGTGACAGCCAGCCTGCAGGAAGGCGCGAGGGGTCAGAGCAGCTCTCGCTCTGCACCAAGGAGCCCACATTGCCTTCGCCCAGCAGAGACCTGGAAACAGAGGCAGAGCGTTCCTGCAGCCTGCCCGATAGCTCCGGGGGGGTTGCTACAGCTTTCCCAGGCAGTCTCACTGCACAAGCCTGTGGAATTTAAAAGCAGACTCTGCCAGCTGGAGTAGGGTATTTAAGGAACCAGCTATGAAGAGAAGACAGCACCAAGGATTTACAGGTAAAATACATATTTTTATTTAAAGGTGTGAATATAGAGGCACAGCGAAGTAGAGAGAGATGAGCAACGGGTTGAAGGATGATGGAAGCGTGGATCAAATTAAACTTATCTGGGATGCATCTAATACTCACATCAAATCCACATACTCTTTCAGCAGGGAGATACCTTCCTGAGTTATAAAGGGTAGGGGAAGGAGGGCTCACATCTTTGTCCCTAAATATATCATTTGCATCTCTCAAATCTGAGCCAGTGGAAGAGTCAAACACTGCGAGCCAAATCCTATTTAATTTATTCAGCAACACATCTGTGTGAAATATAGTCCAATTACAGGCATTAAGTTACTTTGCCATGGCTGCAGCCATTTGGCTTTTATTTCCAGCAGGCTCTAATTAAATTATCACAATGCAGGAGCAGACAAGTTTCCCTTATACGTGACTGCAATTAAAGACATGCAATCACAACATTTTTTAAAGTGACTCCAATCAATTGGTTACGGTAAAGAGTACCATGTAATACGGCAGTGACTCCACCATTAAGACTGAAAGAGGGTTTCTATTTCCATAATCTAGTTCCCTTTTATTACAAGTTCTGCTCTTGGATAATTTATTTAAAGTTCATTATGTGTCTACAGCATATATCATTTACCCTCAGCTTGGGCTGCAGAAGTCCCATTATGGCCAATTACTTAGTGTGATAAAATCTGCCACAGTACAAACTGTTCTTTAATTAGATTTAAGTTTTGTCTAAATTCTATTTGTAATTCAGACAGCAAAATAGTAAGGCCAACAGCCAAGACTTGCTGTCTCCTTTCTTTGGTCCCTGTGGTAACCTGTTATGTTGGATGTAATCTATGGGGAATTCAGAACCAAGATCCCCACACCCATGTGCTGCTTTTGCAATGCTTGTCCCCACCTTGGGTTTTCTTAAGCAGCACTGGGCTTGGGGGTGGCTTGGCCTGTGAGGGAGTCCCAGATTCCCTGACCCGAATCCAGCCCTATCGGACACCTCACCGATAACAAAAGGGATGGCTCTGAAAGCACCTGAGAGTGAGTGGCCGTGACTGAGTGCCACTGCCGCGCTCTTCGGCGATCGTAGGTATTTGCTCTCCAGCCCATATAGGTTTGCTGCAGCAACACGGTGGTTGGTGGAAAAAAAGCTGCTGACAAAAAGGTAGTCCTACAAACCCACGAAGGAAGTGGTGCGGGGAGCAGCACCCAGCCGTGCCCTTCAGTTTGCTTAATAGCTGCGCACTGTAAGCACCATGGTATGTACAGCTCTGGTGCTTCCAGCAGCAGACAGCATGCCGTGACCTGCTGCTGCAGGATGGGGCCTTTGCTATTAACCTGGTTAACCATTAGCCTTACCAGAGGCTTCAAGTTTGGGGGCAACGGTATCGTGCATTACTTCTTAATTGAATTAGAGCCACTGGATTTATCTAAACCACCTCCTGCACCACCCCCAGCCATGAGAAGAGGCTTGAAGCCATTTTGCTCTTTAAAAACAAATGCCAGTGTTTGGCATGCGTCTTCTCAAGCTCCAGCTTCAGTTTTCAAAGTGTTTTAAATATGTTTGAACCAAATGTTCTACACGAATTTGAATTCAAATCCTGCAGCCTGTCTCTGTGAGATCTCACAAGTGAGTGAGGGTAGAAGCTACATAAAGAAAATTCAAAGTGGAACAAGAAATTGAAGTCATGATTCAGTAGGGTCCATTCTAACAGATGCAGGCCACAGTAATTTGAGGACAGGCATCATCCTGTAAGAAGTTGTGTTCCTCCAGAAAAAATTCTGCTAGAGTTTTATTCATTTTTTTCCATCAAAACATTTACTCCACTTTAAAAAAAAGAAGGCATTTACAAAAATGCACTTGCTGGATGCAATGTTAGCAGTTATTTGCCATGTGCTTCAGTGGCCCCATATTTTCTGTTGCAGAGACTATGAACTGGGCTATCTTTATGTCCCTTGAATCCTGTTCAAGTCCCATATTGTATCTTGCAAAAGGCTGCTTTGCAAAGTTGGATGAATTTATTCTGATATTTCAGAAAACTACGATCTGTGACTACTGTCTAAGCAAAACACCATTTAAAAACTTTACAGGGATAGAAATTTACAGCTAATGACAAGCCTAAAAATAATTTTATTTCTTTACAACATCAATCTTGTTAATGGACTAAAAGAATGAAATATTCCCATATCTGTTGTTTCCAAGGAGCAGGGAGAAAAATGTTAACCAACTCCAGCATCAAAAAGAATATGAAAACATTTCAACATCTGCCCTGTTTTCCATTTAATTAACAAGGATGCAAATAGCATTTATGGAGCAGTTAGGTTCTGGACATTCCTCTCTATACTTTTGGTCAGTAGAACAACACAACTAGTCTGTCCTTCTGCTCCACTTGACACCTGTTGAGAGAAGAAGGTGAACTTTATATAGCAGGGACATACATCACACACTGTGGAGCTGGGAATCCCTTATATTACAGCTTCATTGTGCCTGTGCATACCCTTCCCTGAAAATATGTATTTTAAAATAAAATTGTGTCTATCTATATATAGGTATGATAAAAGGCCTCTAGATCAGCATTAGTTCTCATCAAAGGAGCAAGACCTTTCCTTATTCAATAATGGTACTTTAATAGTAGCACTGATGGGAAGTTGAAAGGAAAGACCTCTTTATTAGTTGTTTTTAATGGGCTACGAGAAGGTCTTACCTGTCAATGAACACTAAGCATTTCTCTCTTCCTCTAAGCACTAAAGAAAAAACATGAACAGAACAAATGATGACTTAGTCAATCCCACCACCTGGTGAGACACTGAAGGTGATTTTCCCAACTTCACTGCTGTGGAAGTTGGTCTGAAGACTTTGTACCTCCCCACTATGTACAGCATCATCTTCCTGGTGGGCTTCCCAGGAAACATCATTGCAATTTGTGTTTACAGCTTCAAGATGAGGCTTTGGAAGACCAGCACCATCATCATGCTGAACCCGGTGCTCACAGACCTGCTCTACCTTACCAGCCTTCCTTTCCTGATACACTACTATGCCAGTGGGGAGCACTGGATCTTTGGTGAATTCATGTGCAAGTTCATCTGCTTCGGCTTCCACTTCAACTTGTACAGCAGAATCCTCTTCCTCACTTGCTTCAGCGCCTTCAGCTACGTGGTGATTGTCCACCCTATGAAGTTCTTCCACATCCAGAGAAAGTGGTGGACAGCAGTGGCTTGTGCAGCCATTCGGGTGATCTCATGGGCAGCTGTCAGCCCTGTCAACTTCTTGACCTCCTCAAAAGAAGCACAAAACAGATCCTTACGCCTCAACCTTACCAGCTCTGAAAACCTGGGCACAGTCAGATGGCTGCTGACCAGCCTGGCTGCCTTTTTGCCCTTGCTGACGGTGACTACATGCTCATTATTTACACCTTGGCTACTGGGCCCCACATGTGGGCTTGCTACAAACAAAAGGCTTGCAGACTCGCTGTCATCCTCTTGGTGGTCTTCTATGTGTGCTTCCTCCCCTTCCACCTCTTTCAGGTGGCTTGGGTTGAACTACAGTTGTGTCCAGTCAGCTGTCATGTGACCAAGTCAGAAATTGCATTAAAGTTATGAAGGAATCCCAGCAAACCTGGGGTGGCTTTGGTGCTGTAAGCTCCTGCAAAGGCAGGTGTCTTGATAGGGTAGCAAGAATTGCAGCTGGCTTCTCCCTCTCCCTGCAGTAGAGCACTTCTCAAAAAGCGTGCTTGGGAGCAGGTTTATATATACCTCTTTTAGCAATCAAAGAACAGGGAGTGAAAAGAAAAGATTGTAAGCCACCTCGAAGGTGGGATGTAAAACCACCCAGCCGGACTGTTTCCAAAGACACTTGGGAATTGCAGGGTTCTCTCTCTTCAGGCTTTGCGATTGATTACAGAAACATGGAGAGCTTAGTTTGGACATGAGAACAACTTCCATTGATTTCAGTGTTGTCACTGATGTAGTGCTTAGTTTATTACAGCCCAAGCAAAATGCAGTAGATATTGTCACGGTTGCTTAAACTGCTGAATTACATTCTTAGAAAGCACCTAGATAAATCTGATGCTTTCAAATGAGATGGACCTGATAAACTTCAGCATAGGGCACTGAGGAACTGAATGGTGAAATCTCAGAGCTGGCCTAGGGAAGGATGAGAGGAATACCACAGGAAGACATACATGGTGAATGCAAGGAGACAGATAGATATGTGTACACAAGGAGGTAGATATATATAAAAGGAGATATATAGATATATATATATATGGAAAATATGGAGGAACAAGGAATTAACAGTCACATTAACATCCATTTCAGAAAAATACTGAAGCAAACAATCAGGTGATGAGTCTACAGAAGATGAATACAGGTGAGTACCAGCCAGTATGGATCTATCAGCTATGTACAATCCCAGATCGTTCTGATTTCCTACTACAACAAATTAACAGGCTTGTACGTGAAGGAAAACAAGATGTCATATATCTTGACTCCAGAAGGAGTTTTGTCTGAGATTACACTCTTGTGTATAAGCTAAGGAAACAGTCTGGAGGAAACTGTTTTTGCTGGTTACAGAGCTGCACTCAGAGTGGAGATATTAGTGATTTACTATCAGAGTAGAGGGAGCCACTGAGTGGGGATTTGACCAGTCTGTCCTGGGTTTAAGGATATTTAGTGTTTTCATTAACAAATTGGATGATGAAATAAAGTCTGGTTATTATATTTGCAGATGACATGAAGCTGAGAGGACAAAATTACGTTGACAAATTGCGGCTATGGTCTGCAAATGCACAGGATGCTATTAGACAGTGACAGGTGCAAAGTACTATGTTTAAGTAGAAATAATGAACTGTGCAAACAAAAGGAGAAAAAGAATATTTAGGTAGCAGTTCGGCAGAGAAAGATCTGTGGTTACTGTGAATCACAGGCTGGACAGGAGCCAACAGTTTCAGTGGGCTGACAGTGTGTGCTGTGGCAAAAAGGGCAGATGCCATGCTGGGATGTATGAATAAGAAGATAATGTGCAAGATTTGTGTAGCAGCCCTTACACCCTTTGCAGCCTTGTTACCCTCTCAGCTGGAGCACCATGCTGCCCTTCAGGGAAGACAGATGAGCGCTCAGAGAAACGACCAATGGGGAAGGAACCAGACAGAAAACCAAATGGTCTTAAAACCCTCAGGGGTGGATATCAGGATGGACCTTGTCTCAGGATGGGTGATGAACCACTGGACAGGACAGGAGGAGTCTCCACTGCTGGGTCTCCCTCGGAGCAGGCTAGCCAGGTGCTTAGCAAGAGGGACACAGGCCTGCCTGGCCTCTGGAGGTCCCTTTTGGCCACGAGGCT
Source organism: Pelecanus crispus (assembly GCF_030463565.1). NCBI lineage: Eukaryota > Metazoa > Chordata > Aves > Pelecaniformes > Pelecanidae > Pelecanus > Pelecanus crispus. The sequence goes on from NC_134643.1 coordinate 167,771,008, forward strand.
CTGCGATTAGCCATACATTGCCAGCAACATCGGTGCTAGTGAAACAAGTAGTGCCCGGGAGCATCCCCAGTGCCAGAGGTTGTCGCACCGCACTGCCGTGGCTTTGGGGAGCCTCAGGCAGGTGGCTGGCTGGCGGCAGCCAGCACACTACAGCAAAGCCCAGGCTCCCACCAGGAGTTAGCACCGCGCCCCATGGGCAGCCTGCACACAGGCAGTGCTGCACAGGTACTGCACCTACATAGGACAAATGATGACGACGTAGTGTTTTAACGTGCCTTGTGGGTATTTAAAATACTTTATTTGGTAAAGGCTAAGCCATTAGATACATCTTTTTGAAGCAGTGCTACCAGCCTTTTGACCTATTTTCTCTTTTAGATTGTCCTCTTCTTTATTGTTGTCAAAGTCTGAATTTTACCGATTGCCACTAGGCGGTGATCATTCATGGTCAAGCTACCTGGTTTCACATATGCATGGTTGATTCAAATCCACAAGTTACACAAATACACAAGACGATTCACATGAAAGAGATATTTTCTGACCTAGATTCATAACATCCCAGCTCCCCAACATGGGCAAAAAGTACAAATGAACTGCATCAATTTCTTTTCCACGTAAGTGAAAGCAGAAGATGCGACTACCAGTTACACATACACATCTGAAGGAGTGGATTAAAAATTATCTTTTTTCCTCTCTCAGAGCATTTTTAATTCTTGTTCTCAGAAGCTCTTCCTTCTCAAGCCCAAGCCGAGCTTATCACACATGAACAGAAGCTCTTAAAATACAACTACACATACAATATAAAATGGAACAGCTGAAGGTAAAAAGTGTGAAATGGAAGTGCTCAAGGTTTTCCACCTCTGACAGCAAGAGTGACAGTCCCACAGTTTCAGTGACTTGGAGAGGGGCTACCTTTTTTTCTACTCCTCTCTTGCCTTAACATAGCTGTTGTTTGGTTGCATTCTTCCTATCTCACCTGCTCATCCACCATCTCTCTTCATTTAGTTTGGGCTAAACTAGCTGATTTTGAAGTGCCAAAGTAGATTAGGGAATGCTCCTGGGAGCCGTAGTTTGCTGGTGGGGCAAGAACCTCCAAGAGAAGAGTGGTCACGTCTTCCAGTAGCATGGCTGGATCTGGAAAAGGAAAAAAGCTCAACCATAACACAGACATTTTTAAAGCATTCAAGGACTGCTCAGGTGCTCTGCAGGACTGAGAGATCATTATCTCGTGCAACTCATTCCTTTTGCTTACTCTGAAGGGTGACATCTCGATAGCTTCTATTTTTAGCAGCTGTTAAATTTACTGCTGAAACAAGGATAAGTGCTTCAATTGCAGTAAACAGGAGACACTCTCCAACCTCTGTATATACAGTGTGACAACACAGCTACATAAATTACTACACTATTGCAGGCTAATTCACAGCATAGTTATGCTCCAGTAACCAAGCTTCTGTCAGAAGTCTCTAGCAGGTTTGTTTGCAAAGACAGTTATGTCAACTCACGTACCTAGCAGCAAGCTGCACTCTGCCTGGGACTATAGAGGGACCAAGAGAATAACTTTGCAAGGTAAATGGGGTTCACACCTCTCAGAGGAATGTCAACTCTGATGATGCTAAAGATGGAATTTTGGAATTGCCGACTGGTTTTGTAGGCATGTCGAACCTTGTTCTTCACAGTGACTCACATACTGTCACAGACTGCAGCAGAGCTATTTTCTACCCTTAATTGTCAGGAAAGGCAATCAGCAATCTTTTTCCTTTTCTCCCCAAATCATGTGTTCCCGTGAGAAGTGAAAGCAAAAGGCCCTCCTTGTATTCAAACCTCCCAGAGAGCAGAAATACTGACTGTAATGTTCTGCATAAAAAAAAAAAAAAGTTTGCAAAATCCATCCTGATCCTGGTCGTGCATCTAGCTGCCTTTCAAGCAATTCTGTGTCATACTGAACACCTAAGAAGAAAGAGAGTGTGAAGCAGACTGCATGTAGCATCAAAATGAATAGCTCGGTAAACAGCTAGTAGAGAGAAAGGCTCAAATAGCTTGAGAACAGTCTACTCTTACCAGGTCTGTGTTGGATATTGATGTGAGACAAGGCTGCAATTTTATCCCGACGTAATGGTATGCGCTGTAGGGGTGCTGCTGCATTAGCTGTACAGTGTAACTCTCTGGTAGTGATCCACCACATGAAGCGGAGGGTAGTGCCAGCCTCACCGCTGAGTCCTTTAGACTTCAGATAGATGTTGTCATTTTGCTGATAAGGCTAAGCGAGCAGAATAAATGTTGAATGACTGCTTCCATCTGTCAATATTTTGTACTCTGAAAATGCAGGTCGAGTGAACCTAAACTTTAAAGCGGCAAACAACAAACGAACACATCACTATTCAACTCCTACGAGCCCCAAACTGTATTTGCCTTTCCCTGCCACCAGAAAAGGAGAAGAGATATAAAGGAAAATACTTTGTGTGTTCCTTCACAGCTGCCTTACATTTTGTGAAAGTAGAGGTATTCAGCAGTGCCAGCTGATGCCACTTCAATGTAAAGGCCACACAATTAAGTGTATTTCAAGGCTTTTTTTTCTCAATAGCTACTGGAAAAGAGCAGTAATTTTGACTAAGGTGTCTTGCTGACTCGGGTGCCTGAGCCTGCTGGATGCTGCACTGGAGAACAGAGCGAGTCAGGTGCCTTCTAAAGCAAGAGAAAAAATACATTCCTGTTTTTAGTCAGAGCTGGACTCTGGGACCAAGAATGAGAAAAAGTAAAGTTGGTAAACACTGGGCTGAGTGTCTTTCTAAAGTAAAATTTAAAGCTCAAATGCCAACTTTTTAAAACACACAGAGGGAACATGATTTTTTGGGGCTGCTGCAGGCAAGTATAATGCAGAGTATGTTGGATTCATCATTGCTAGAACATTCAAAGGCATTTGAATTCAAAGGTATTTTATCTTCTAAGATCTCTCCTCAGTTTCTTTGCTCCCCAAAATGGTTGATATCACTGATTTCTAAACCAAAAGAGAGGCGGTTGTCTGGAAGCTATAGTACTGGTGATGCTCTCCACTCTTAAAAGGAAAAGAAAGTTCTGAGCTCTGGGTTTTTTTTAAAAAGGGGAAATATATGTTTTTCCAAATTACTTTATGGATTTCCTTTTACTTTGTAAAATAGTGAAAGAAGATAAGGTGAAGAAGAAAGAAATACAACTTTGTGCACAGACAGACAATGCCATACTGAATCCTAATAAAGCAAAGTAGAAGGTATAGTTCCTGGAGACATCTTCCTTCACGTGTTTTCATGAAATGCAGTTGTATTTCCAGCACACTCCCTGCCACCAAGCTAGCAAACATGATACCAGGTTACTTGGTCCTTCGCTCTCCCTTGGCCACATCTAGCCTGTTGCTCAAGACCCATCAGCTTTTTGGAAAAATAATTAGGAAATGCATTCTGTCCCTTCTAAAAATCTGTTCTGCTAAAATCTTTGTGATTCCCATGTGCCCCCGATCAGCATGAGTTAGTTGGCTGCATCCCAGGGCACTTTCAAGACAATTCCTGTATGTCTGGCATAATTCATATTTTGTCAGTGGATCTGTGATGAGGTATTTTGGTATTACTGCAAGAGCACTCTGTGATATTCTCACATCTCTCCTCCAATTTTCAAGGACTTTCACGGTACCAGCCACTGTGCAAAGTGATGCCCTGGACCTGCAGCTGACAGGGCTAAAAAACACCTTCTCTGGAGGTGCCTCAAAGGGTATCCAAGGTAAAGGCTCCTGCTCTGCTCTTGTTACACGTCTGTTAAGCTGGGCAAAAAGGAGGTGACTTAGCACAAAGTGAGGAAGCATTATGGGTGGATTTATTTCCAGCCCCAAATGTTCCCAAAGGGGCAATTTTCCACTGAGTGAGCCAGGCTGGCCCAATCGCTTATGGCCTCAGCAATAATGAAGAAGACCTAGCAGACAGTGGCGTACAAATGCACTGTGCAACAATTTCAAGCAATAAATCTTTTTGAAAATTCCCTTTTCCTTTCACTTCATGATGCTTTTTATCAACGGGAAGTTATCTTAACAGACAAGGCAGCAACATCTGCCTACAGGAGTTTCCTCACATTTGCCTTTCTGCTAGTAAGCTGCTCTGAGATATTTCTATTTTACAGGTGATGAAACTGAGGCACAGTGGAGTTAAGTGACTTGCCTCTGGTCACAAAGCAAATTAGCAGCCAAGCAGGGAAGAGATCAGTTCCCAGCCCAGAGCCTTTTCAAAGTGCATTTTAGGCTTAGGGTAAGATTTTCAAGGGAGTCTTGATTGCTCAGTTGTGGCACTTCAGTAATAAAAGTTGAGTTAGAGCAGTGTCTGCGCTACTCAGGCCCTGGTTCATCCCAATGTTATACTCTGCATCTGTGGAAGGAGCACTTCTGTTTTCCTTCAGAGAAGGTTTTGGGGGACCAGTTCCTTATCACAGAAGTTATTTGGCTACCACTGCATGTGATCTCAGCCAAGAGCCAGTAATGAGCTGTATTCATCCCATTTACAGGTTTGTAGCAAGTATTTGTTAATTTGCAGGTTAACATGAAATATTAGCAGTATATAGGGAAACCTTTCAGGCTGAAATGTGTCCATTGCACTGCAGGTCAGGAAGTTGTTCTCCATGAGGTGCAAAGGTCAGAAATAGGTTCCATAACTAGCGAGCTGCCTTCACCCAAGGAGCAGGGTACCACTGCTCACTGCGTACATATCCCAACACTGGGAGAGCACATAGGTTCAGCTAACATACCTCAGAGCCAGGCCCAGCCCCTTCCCAGCACACCCTAGCTGAGATCCAGCAGCCCGTGTTCTGCCTTCAGATGTGGATGTCAGCGCTATTCTTCTACTGGCAGAAGGGAAAACGGAGTTAAAATGCAGATTTTTTTTCATACATCTTCTAAAGTTCCATCCTCGCTTCTATTAACATGATTAAACAGCTATCAGAACTAACTTACCAGAGCTAAGTATTTGGCCAATACACACCAGTGAAAATCTAGATCTCTACCAGGAAAAAAAACCCTAGCAAACATAGCCCCCATCCTTTTTTCCCAAAATGCAAACCTGAATATCACTGTGGGAGGGGAAGGACAGCAATGGGGCATCGTGTTTGCTGGAAACACCATGAAGATTGGTCCTGCAGTAATTCCAGGCTGTGCCCAAGGGGCTCCAGCCTCCCGTACTCCACATCTGGGCTCTGCAGGTGCTATAATTCAGATTTCCACTAGAGGGTAGACAAAACTCTTCCATTAAAAGGATCACTCTGGAAAAGCATAAGTATGCGGGAAAACAGTGTCCGATTTGGAAAAGGAGGTCTGGGCTGGAGAAGCAGCAGAGAGTAAGAAAAGGAAGAACAAAATGATGTTCATACCATCTGCGAGAGCAAGGTGGGAGCATTGTTCCAACTTTCTCTAAGGAAACACAGTCTCTGGTTTATACTTTTATATCCAATACAGCTAGAGTGGCTTTGTGGTTATAAACATGTTAGTCATAAATCAAATACAGCTGATCTTGCCCCTACAGATGTTATCTTGCAAACAGTGATAGGAGCCTATTAAGTATATCAAACAATTAGAAAGGATAAATATAGGGAATTAGGGTTTATCCCCTTTGGGACAAGAGTGAATTCACCTGCTCCTCACTACCTGGCCAGAAATATCAAACTGTGGATTTATCTATTATTGACCACTCTACTATTGCAGGAAATAATGGCTTGCATTTCCTCCTCACACATTTCTCCACTGCCGAAATGCAGACAGGTGTCTCTGAACCTTGCTGTGGGAATGGAAAGCACGGCTGTAGGCATCAACACATCTGTCCTGGTTTTGGCTGGGTTAGAGTTAATTTTTTTCCTAGAAGCAGGCATATAGTGCTGTGTTTTTGATTTAGTATGAGAATAATGCTGATAACACGCTGATGTTTTAGTTGTTGCTAAGTACTGCTCTTGCTAGTCAAGGACTTTTCAGCTTCCCATGCTCTGCCAGGTGCACAAGAAACTCGGAGGGGGCACAGCCAGAATAGTTGACCCAAACTGACCAAAGGGCTATTCCATACCATGTGACATCATTCTCAGTATATAAGCTGGGGGGAGCTGGCCGGGGAGCTGCAATTGCTGCTTGGGGACTGACTGGGCATCTGTCAGTGGGTGGTGAAGCGGTTGCATCACTTGTTTTACCTGGGTTTTGTTTCTCTCTCTCATTGTTCTCCTTTTCATTACAATTTTTATTACTATTTTCATTACAATTTTTATTACTATTTTCATTGCCATTTTTATTTCTATTATTATTTTATTTCAATTATTAAACTGTTATTATCTCAAACCCTGAATTTTCTTACTTTTGCCCTTCTGATTCTCTCCCCCATGCCATGGGGGGAGAGGGTGAGCGAGCAGCTGTGTGGTGCTTGGTTGCAGGCTGATGTTAAACCACAACAATGTCTTCCTCTTGGTCTCCCTGAAAGAGCAGATCCTTCTCCAGGTAAGTCTGACTGTCTCAGGGAGATCCCTGCATTGCAGATAAGGGCATTGGGAAAAGATTTTTCTCACCACACATCCTACTTCTCCAAAGTAGGCTTTCACACTGATTCAATAAGCCCAATGCTAGGGAAGCCAAAGCAATTCAGAGTTTATTTTCTAATTTAGTCCCAGATCTACAAAGATGGCCTAAGACCCAGAGGTACCACCTATGAGAGCTAAATGGCATTTTTGAATGCTAAGCAAGGATTTGATTTGATCTTCTTAAAAGTAACTTGTTCGTGCTGACAGAAGTAAGAACCAAAGAAGGCCCATCAAAGAAGCAGAGCTCTCAAAGGCTCTCAGAGGCTGCAGCTGGGACACCTCCCACAGCTAGGATAATTAAAGGCTGAATTAACTGTACTTTGGAAGACAGGCACGCCAACGTTTGCTACCACAAGCGCTGTGCTATCTCGTCTCCCCCTTAAACAGATGTGGGTTTTTGAAAGGAAACATTGCCCCTCTGTTCTGGATGGGTCCCATCTGCCGGTCCCACATAGTCTTGTCGGTGGCAATGACTCTCTCTCCAAAGCAAGTTGATGAAACTGGATGAGACATGGCACTACAGGCAATAGTCTCCACAGTTGTCACATCAAAGGTTAAATAGGAGGTGTGCCCAGAGAAGGATTACATTTGTGGCCCTAATGAGCCAAAGAGAGGAGCCCTTCAGGCAGCAGCATGTGTTTTCACTGCATTAAGGCACGTGAATCCATTGCAAAGAGATTTTCACAGCACAATATTGGGAGCAAAGGAAGAAGCATTAATCCTGAAATACAGCCATGCCAAATGAGGTTAAACGATATATTCTCTGTCTGACTTGTACTGTAAGATGTGAATGATAGCTCTGCTGGATGCTGACATGCATTAAGGAGAGGTATTTGGAATTTGGTGCAGGGCTGCATTTGGTGTCTACTAGACTACTTGAAGAGATCACATTTCTCTACCCTATGGTTATCAATACCTCTACCACTTGTCCTTGCCATGGTAACTGGGAGAACTACTTCATAGAATCATAGAATTGTAGAATCATAGAATGCTTTGGGTTGGAAGGGACCTTTAGAGGTCATCTAGCCCAGCCCCCCTGCAGTGAGCAGGGACAGCTTTAACTCAATCAGGTTGCTCAGAGCCCTGTCCAACCTGACCTTGAATGCTTCTAGGGATGGGGCCTCCACTACCTCTCTGGGCAACCCGTTCCAGTACTTCATCACCCTCATTGTAAAAAATTTCTTCCTTATATCCAGTCTAAATCTATTCTTCTTTAGTTTAAAACCATTACTCCTTGTCCTATCACAACAGGCCTTGTTAAAAAGATTGTCCCTATCCTTCCTATAAGCCCCCTTTAAGTACTGAAAGGCTGCAATAAGGTCTCCTCGCAGCCTTCTTCAGGCTGAACAACCCCAACTCTCTCAGCCTGTCCTCATAGGAGAGGTATACTTCAAGTGATGTAGATCTTATGCAAAAATCTCCTGTCTTCATCACTCTGAAAAAAGTAGTATTTTACTGAAGAGTTATTGTTATACAAAAGTCTGTCACAGCAGGTGAAAAATAGAACACCTCTCTTGCAGGGAGTCAAGAAGCTGGATTTGGTAAGGAACAGATGGATGTCAGCAGCTGTGATCTTTCACCAAGTAGTTGCCTCAGGGGGGCAGTTGATGTTAAATTTTGTACAAAATTTCCTTTTCTTGCATGAATTAAAGGTATTAAAATATAGAGAGGTGACCTTTATTTTGGGACGCTCTTACCTATTCACTTTTGAGGCCTTTGGAGAAATTGAAGGCTGTTCCTTTGTTTAATAAAGCTTAAACCACACACCTGGCTTCAGCTGTCTTCCTTGTTGCTATCTTTCTGGGGTCCATGAAATGAATCATCTCATCAACACAAGTTTCCATGCTAAACCTTTCTGCTCCCAGGTGGATGAGCTAGAGACACTAGAGGGTGAAATGCCTCACTAAGTAGCTTCAGAACCTGGTCTTCAAAGAAAGAATAAACTATATCACTGCTGAACCCCTCTTTCTATTCCTTGCACAGCCCTCTCTGGTAGACAATTTATTGATAGTGTTTTCAATTCATGGAGAAGGAAGGAGGGGGACCAGCAGAACTGCTACCTTGGACTTCCAGAGGGCAGACTTTGGCCTGTTTTAGGGGCCTGGCTGACAGAGTCCCTTGGGAGGCAGTTCTGAAGAGCAAAGGAGCCCAGGAAGGCTGGACATTCTTCAAGAAGGAAATCTTAAAGGCGCAGGAGCCGCCCATCCCTACGTGCCGAAAGATGAGCTGGTGGGGTAGAAGACTTTGACACCATTTCCCATGGCATTCTCCTGGAGAAACTGGCTGCTCATGGCTTCAACAGGCATCCTCTGAATAAAAAACTAGCTGGATGGCCAGGCCCAAAGAGTTGTGGTGAACAGAGTTAAATCCACTTGGTGGCTGGCTGGTCACAAGCAGTGTTCTCCAGGGCTCAGTACTGGGGCCAGGTCTGTTTAATATCTTTGTCAGTGATCTGGATGAGGGGATCGAGTGCACCCTCAAGTAAGTTTGCAGATGACACCAAGTTGGGTGGGAGTGTTGATCCGCTTGAGGGTAGGATGGCCCTGCAGAGGGATCTGGACAGGCTGCACCGATGGGCTGAGGCCAACTGTATGAGGTTTAACAAGGCCAAGTGCTGGGTCCTGCACTTGGGTCACAACAACCCCATGCAACGCTACAGGCTTGGGGAAGAGTGGCTGGAAAGCTGCCTGGCCGAAAAGGACCTGGGGGTGTTGGTCAACAGCCGGCTGAACATGAGGCAGCAGTGTGCCCAGGTGGCCAAGAAGGCCAACAGCATCCTGGCCTGTATCAGGAATAGTGTGGCCAGCAGGAGCAGGGAAGTGATTGTCCCCTTGTACTCAGCACTGGTGAGGCTGCACCTGGAATGCTGTGTTTGGTTTTGGGCCCCTTACTGCAAGAAAGACATTGAGGTGCTGGAGCGTGTGTAGAGAAGGGCAATGAAGCTGGTGAAGGGTCTGGAGCACAGGCCTTATGAGGAGCGGCTGAGGGAACTGGGGTTGTTTAGTCTGGAGAAGAGGAGGCTGAGGGGAGACCTTATCGCTCTCTACAAGTACCTGAAAGGAGGTTGTAGTGAGGTGGGTGTTGGTCTCTTCTCCCAAATAACAAGTGATAGGACGAGAGGAAATGGCCTGAAGTTGTGCCAGGGGAGGTTTAGATTGGATACTAGGAAAAATTTCTTCACTGCAAGGGTTATCATGCATTGGAAGAGGCTGCCCAAGGAAGTGGTTGAGTCCCCATCACTGGAAGTATTTAAAAGACACGTAGACATGGCACTTGAGGACATGGTTTAGCGGTGGACTTGGCAGTGTTAGGTTTGTGGTGGGACTTGATGATCTTAAGGGTCTTTTCCAACCTAAATGATTCTATGATTGTCCTCCACCCTGGCACGCAGATTCAGCACAATACTTTACTGTCACTTAGGAAAGAGATCAGCAATTTACCCTTGGCGTCCTGGAGACTTCAGCTCAATCCAGCTGCTGCCATGTTAGTGCTGAGGATTATCTGTGTACGCCAACCATTGAGGAAAAGAATTAGGAAAAATTGCCCTGCCTGAGATGAGAGAGATCTATTCGCTCCCTGAATTAGGGCTGACTTCTCTGTACCCAGTTTATTTGGGAAGAAATCAGACATGCTGATTTCAGCTAATCAAAAAATTTCTGACTGAATGCTTTTCCCCTGCAAACTGCTGAATCAACAGAATCAAAATGCTTCATGTGAATGTCTTGAATCTATCAAAAATGTTGATAGAAACAAGTAGGCAGCATCCAGGCTGGTTACCCAGCAAAGCAGTCCTACACAGAGAACAAGGGAGTTGGTGATGGTGGGATGGAGAGGGCTGCTGCATCATTTGTCAGGATGGTCCAGCATCATCCAGCTCCCTTCTTGGGATGGAGCAGGTTTCTCTCTGAAATGTTCTGGGAGGGGGACACAAGTCATAAAACTTGTTATTTTGCTTCTTTTCCCAGATTTTGCACAAAAGCCAGTGCTGCTGGGAGCTGTGGCTGAGCTGCTCCTCCAGGTACAGATAATACTGATAGGAGTTTCTAGGAGAAAAGTGCAAGGCCCAGCTCTATGATGTTTAGCATGACAAAATTTTCCATCCAAGTCCAGATTATGCAGTGAGCTCACTCTTATTATATTCACTAGTGATTTGGGCAATGGAGTAGAAAGTATACCCTTTAAGCATGCAGATGACAAGTGAGGGGACTGCCGGCACGCTGGCGGACAGCATTAGATTCAAAGCAATTTACAGAAATTGGAGAAATGGTCTGAAAAAACTAGGATGCACTACAATGAGGACAAATGCAAAATTTATGTTTGTTGGAAAATAATCAAAACTGCACAAATCTGGACTATCTGCTTAGGCAGCAGTACCACAGTAAAGAATCGAAGGGCTATGCAGGTCACAAGCTGAACATCAGTCAAATATGTTGTGCTGTTGTGAAAAGGGCAAACAGCAGAACAGGACATAGAAATAAGAGCACAGACTGCCAGGCAGGAGGAGTAACCCTTCTGCTTTGGTAATGTGTCTTCTGGGGTGGCATGTCTGGTCTGACACTGCACTTTAAGAAGGATGGGGACCTGCTGGACAGGGAGCAGAACAGAGGTTCAAAAAAACAAAACCAAAAAAGAAAAGTTTGTGGGACCGAGAGTTGTTCAATCTAGGAGAAACACCACTGAAGGAAAGATGATGGTGACCTTCACACATGTGACCTCTATCCAGAAAGCAGAATGCCCCTGGCTAGCACTAGATCTAGGACTAGATGTCAGACTAGAGGTTGGACTAGATGTCAGATATGAGGCAACATGTCCTGTGGGCAGAGAGAAGCAGAGGACTAGTTTGGTAGCGAGAAGATTTTAGAGGACATTAAAAAAACATCTGCTGGGACTGCCAAGGATATGACCCTGTCTAGGGCAGCAGATGGACAGCACGTGCTGAGGAGTTTCCTTCTACCCCAGCTCCTGCAATGCCGTGAGCAAAACCCCTTTGAGTCAGGACAGAGGATTTTGGGAAAGGCAGGCATCTTGCTGTGCACACCAAGATAATCCCTCAGAGAGGGGAGGTGTCTGTGCTCAGCTCCTTGCAGTGACTGTGCCTGGAAAGCTGATGGATTAGATACTCTGCTGGGGTGAATTAACTTGGCTCCAAAGCCAGTGGCAATGCACCAGTTTACATCTCCTTTGAATATGATGTGTGAAATCTGATGCAAAAGCCTGGTTAGCAACTCCCTCCTCAGGTTCCAGCAGGCCATCAATCACGCCAATATGCAGCAGGAGATTTGTATGTTGGCAAAATGCAGAGTAATGGCTAAAATACCTGGCCTGACCCCAAACAGCCTAACCATGCAGGGCATTGTATTTCTTATATCCTTCAACGCATTGTATCATTTCAGTTTATCGCAAACTATTAAACAGTTGCTTTTGAAACACAAAAAAGCCAGGATCAAGTGCACAGAGCTGCTTCTAATTGTCTTTTATTTTCTCACTTTTCTTGCAAATTGTAATCTTCTCTTCCATGGTGATGTGATTTCTTCCATCTTCCTACTATTGCAAACTTTGATAGATACTGTCACAGTGTTTAGAATAGGCAGTGCCAGCTCTGAGAGCAACGCCAGAAATACACTACATCATTATCCTGTACCACTGGGTTTACAGAGCATTTGCTTGTGAAGGTAGCCAGGTTAACTGCTTTCTGCTAACTCTTTGCTTGGGTAGAGAGAGTGAAATGCGCACCCTCATCTCTTTGGTATTTCTCTTTGAAGATACTGCTCCAGCAGGAACCAGTTCCACTGCAGACAGTGGCAAAACGTTACTTTCTGAATTACGTGAAACTGATTTTCCAGTGCTCCACATTTTTTGCATTTGGCCTATATAAACTGATGCAGTCAGTCCACTGCTCTGTCTTCAGAATGACAGAATGACATTCACAGCAGAGATCCCCAGCTGACCCAAGTATGGCGAGTAAGCGTGATGCTGTGTTCGTTCAAAACCTGCAAAGCTCAGAGGGAGAAGACCTGACCAAAGCCCAGGAGAGGCCCTGAAGCTCTTGGTGAAAGGTAGCATAGAAAGGCAAAGCAAGAGAAAGCCTCTGCAGAGAAGAGCACCTCTCTTTCTTATATTTGATTTAGATGAGCACAAAATAGCCAGAGGAAAAAGGTTAGATTTTAAAAAAGTGAAAGTATGAATTCCACAGACTCAGCTTGCATGAATTATCTCTTTGAAGGCTATTTCAACAGCCTGTGCTTCCACCCAGTCTGAATAGTTGGAGAGCCATTTAATTCTCTGAGGATTATAATACTTAACATTTAAGCATCATTTAAAGAGCACAAGACTTTCAAAGGCAGGGAAGATGCATGACTATGAGGGTGAAGCTGGCAGAGAAGCCTGGGCAAGCGGGGGAGCAGAGGGAGCTGCCCTCACACTCCCATACTGGTAGGGAGGTTTCTCTGCCAGAAGGGATGCAATGGGAAGGGTTTGGGATGAGGAGCCTGAACGGCTTCCCTGTTTGCACAGCTCTTTCCCAGAAAGCAAGGGAGGATGCTCTGAAAAATACAAGACCTTTGACTCCGCGCTCAAGTGATGATTTGCAGAGCATTTCCTTGTGGGTTTCTAGTTCTGTCTATTTTGTCACTGTGGTCAAGCAGCCTCCTAATTTCACTTTGACTGAGGATTATTTGTGCTTGTTGCTTTATGATAGTAAAATTCTACCTGATAATTACCTTACCTTATCAGAAACAAGCACTAGTAATGCAACCAACTAATTTACCAGTTTATAACTTTAGCGACTGTGTGAAGAAAAGAATTAAAAGAGATAAACTCGGGAGGGAAATGATGCTGTTAAAATTTGAAGTGTATCCTACGTGGCTGAGCTCTCTTCCCTGTCCTCCTTGTGCTCTTCTTGGCACCAGTCCTTCTGGGAAAGGCTCATTTCCATAGGGTGGGAGGAATTTCGGCAGGCGGGAGCTGGGCCCAGAGGGAGACCAGTGCGGTAACAAAATGACCCAGGGTCCTACTGCCAAGAGCCAGCCATTAGCTAAGGGCTTGTGTTAGCTGAGGGAATGGTGTCTGGCTAATAGAAATGCTCGTCTTTGGCTGTGTATATTAAATTCTTGTGTAGAGGGCTGTGACAGTACAAGTCACTCTCTGAAGACAAAGCTTTATTAGAAAGGCCTAAGGCAAAGGGCAAACTTTCCTTCACGTGCCATAGCACCCTGCAAACAAATTACAAGAGCTACGGCATCACAACAGAATATATCTTCAGTGACTGAAAACTTGCTTGTACGCTGGAGGCCACATTAACAGCACCCTTTGCTGAATCCTGTACTGACACATTACTGGAAGCCAAGGATGTACGTCTCATCTCACAAGAGTTTAGAGGCTGCTTCACCTTAGAATTGAAAAAAACTCAAAATAACAAGGCAGCAAATTGGTCCTCTCTGTTTTCAGACCGACTAAGCTGGGTCATTTTCAGGAAATGCCCCATTACCTAAAACAATTACAACTGTTGTCACATCTCCAATGAGTTTAGTTTGGCTTTTAGTGTCTGCTGGGAAAACTTTAACTGGCACAGCTGCTGTGTTTAAGGCCACTTCATAGCTGGGTGCTCCTGTGGCGTTTTTTATTCACCGGTTTATGGTCTTGCCTGTTCTGTACCAAGATACCTGAGCACATATTGGCTTCGAGTAGGCGGACTGTCTCATTGTCTTTCCTCTCCCCACTCCCCATGGGGCAACTCACCTTCTGAAAGTTCAGCGCTCATCTAAGGGCTGCAGTAGATTTTATCTTCTATGCCCTGTAGTCGATGAGCACCAATTCACTTCAAGGACTAATATTAGCCTTAAAATAGTGCCTCGGATCCATGCAGGCTATTTTTGGAACTGTATTAAACTACTGCTGCTCAGCTGATGTGGCAGCAGCACTGCTTATATTCCAGATTATATATGCAATTTTCCTAAGGTAAAATATTCCTTTCCAGAAGTTTTCATTAACAGTCTCTATTACCTACATAATTGGATGGCATCATTTAACTGTGATTAATTTAGAGGTACCATGCATTTAGGGATTAAAAAAATGCTGCCCTTACCAGTCTGTCTCAGGGGAGAAATATGAAAGGAGAGCTGGAGCTGATTTCCCTACATGATGAAGACGCACAGTATCATTCTCAACAGAACTGAGCATCTCCTGACGGTGGTCTGATAACAACTGTAATTAGGTATTCAATCACACACAGAGTAAGATCAGCCAAACAAATGTATGTCTGCTAAGGGAAATAGCCCATGGAAAGATTATATGTTTGCTGAACCTAAAGTAAAACGTATAATGAAAGCTCTTAACACTTGGAGCCTAGCCCTTGCCCAATGAACTGCCTGTTTTCCTACATAGTTATTAGTCAGAGCTATCCTTGCCATTTCTATCGTGCCACACTGGGTGCTGTCATGTCCGAAGGTTTGACTCTGAAAGGGGTCTTCTGCTCATGCCTGTGGATTTTGAGTCAGGTTTTATGAGATGAGAACAAGGCCCTGTGCTGGAGGAGCAACTTGTGAACCCTCATGCCTACAAGTCCTAATTACAGTCAAGTTCAGCGGTGATGCTGAGACACCACAAAAAGCCATGCTACAACCTCTTCTGCCCCAATGCCTGCAAAAGCTAATGGCCAGCTCATTCGGAGGAAGACGACATTGTTTGCAACCAGCCACATGTGATTTAACAGAACAAAGCAAAACAAAAGCATTGGACTTTGTTCTCCACTTCTATATTTTAGACAGATCGTGTGCTCCAGGTGTGCAAACTCATCTGTCATCCTGTGCATCCTGTTCACCCTGCCATCACAGAAGAAAAAATACAATATGAAAAGATGATTCTATTTATGTAATGCACTCTGATAGCTGATCCAGCCTATACTATAAAGTTTTAAGAGGAAGTATTTAATTAATAATCTTGCCACCAAGTCATTCCAGTTTCCCTTCTATATGGTGACTAAGAGCAACATTTATATACACATATGAACTCTGTAGGATTTTATAATGGTTGTTTCAGGAAAGGTGCAAAAAGCTAGCCTTTTGCTGTTGGATTACTGGTCTTTGCAATTCTTATCAATACTCCTCAAATTAGGGAAAATGACAGCCCATCTGCCAAATCAATCCAGCCTGCCTGGAAGTCTTGAAACAAGAGATGAGTGCTGTCCCTGGGTGGGGGGAGCATTGCTGGAGACTAGCTTCAGCTGAGGGTGGCTGGCTGTCGGTAACAGCGAGAGAAACACCGCTCCACAGCAGGAACGCACCGTGCAACCTCGCTGTCAGCACGAGCCGGTCGACCTCTGCTGTCCTCTTCTTGGCCCTGGTCAGTCCCTCTCACTGCTTCCTGTAAGCCCTGGAGCCCACGCATCCATGAGAAGAGCCATAGCCCCTCACAAAAGTGCCAGAAAGCTAACCTGAGGGTAAGAAAACCAGTTTGTTTTCAGTCAGCTCACTTATCCAACACATCCCATGATTGCACAAGCACTGGGGCCATTGAAAAGCTGTGGTTTAGGATGAGAGGAGGGAGGTGGTGCTGCCAACTCCTTTGACAGCAGGCTGCAATTAGAGTCACTTAAGCCAACTGTGAAACTACAGGGTATTTTGATTTCCCTCCAATGCTTGTAGAGGGGAGCAGGGTGAGGATAGCCTTAAAGCGCAAAAAGGGCCATGTTTTTGGAAAGGATCAGATTGGTCTACCTATGGGCAGACTTAAAAGGTCCATGGACATGAGGTGGAGAAACTACTGGTAAAGAGAAAAGGCCCACAAACTGAAGAGTTGAAAGTCACACTGCAGGATTAGCCTTTATTGGTAGAGATCCTACACGATGCCAGGCAAGCGATTTAAATCAGCTATTCACAAGTGGCCTTTGTCAGTTTATCCATAATTTCCCAAGTGCCTGACATGAGCCCCTTGGCCAGTCGCATGGCTGCAATCGAAGCCAATGTATCTGAAGCTCCGTGTGCAATGAGGAGTTGCTGAAACCCTGGTGAAGGGTGCAGGGAGCCCGGGGGGAGGCAGGAGACACATGGCCTCTACAGCTGCTGCTGAGACAAGATTTAGGTAAGCCAAGGAGCACAGCTCGGTCTCCATGGAGAGCAGCTCTGCATGAATGACCTGTTAGTTCCTCTTTCTTGAAATTGATCTGAAAATGGGGGGCTTATTTTCTTTTCCTGCCCAGTCAGATACTCGGACGTGACCCCAGTGCCTGCTCAAGACCCCAGTGCCCCAAATCCCAGGCAGTTCTGGGTCATGGTGTTGGGAAAGCCCATTTCTGCTTCAGATAAGGCACTGCCACTGCCAAGGAAGGATAAATACCAGCCACTGCTGCACAGGTTTTCTATTGCTCTGGGGTATAATGTATTAAGTAGTGGACGCATTAAATGATCCCTAACTATAATTAGCTCCCCCTGTGCTTATAACAGTACAGCCTCATACAAATGGTTTCTAATGACACATGCAGTGTCTAGGAACAGGGTAATAGCTATTTAAACAGTTGCTGATCCCTGAGCTGGTACACGACAGTGTATTTTACAATTATTGAGAAACTTTGGACATTTTTTAAAAGTGCTCTGGGCGTTGATCTAGAGAAAAGCTTGGTCAGATGAGAACAGAGATGATGCCCTTCCCCTAATGGTTACAGATAGATGATGTTCTAGTTGTCAGACATTACTGCTGCCCCAGTCTTGATTGTCCCTGTTACTGCTCTTTCCCTGCAGTACGATTAGCAAAACAGATAGTCTTCTTCCAACTCATGCCTACGGTACAGGCACTCAAGGAGAGTCAAGACAGTCTTCCTAAAAATATTCTTATCTGTGGTTCTCAGTAACCACACTAACATACATAATGTTCAAAAATGAAAGCTTGCTCGTTTAATGCCAGATCATAAGCCTCATCAGCGAGTAGGACCTATAAAATGTACCAAGGCCAAAAGGCTGCCAGCCACACTGGGCAGCTGGGGCCTCTTTGCATGGACCAGGTTGCAAGCTCAGCGATTGAAGCCTGCAGTTTCAAAATTCAAGACACTATGACCTTTTTTCTTTTGAAATAATAATTTCATTTGATCTTGTTCCTCAAGCTAAGGATGATAATGAAATTTTTATTCAAGAACAGTCTTTTTGTTCAAGAAGCACGGAAAATTGCAGCTCTTGTGAATCATGAAACCTGAAAGCAAAGACTCAAAAGAAAACGAGTTTGTAACTTCGGCTACCCCAGTAATAACCAACCAATGCTAATTGTAGATGTTTTATTCACCAGAAATAAGCAGAAAGTTTGCCACAGTTCCTGAAAAGCACATCATGCGAAAAGAAACCTTAATTTCTTACATGAGATTAAAACTGTACTTTGTTAGAAATTTGTTTTTAATGACGACAGTACGTCATAACATTTTTCACCTGACCTTGAAATGGCAACACGCCTTATTCACTTTGGTGATCAGGTTTCACTTCACAGGAAATGGAGAATAAATTTAATTTTCTCTTTTCTAAACACATGCATGCACACATACACACTAATTTAAATATGATCCACTGCTATTTGAATAACACAGGTCTACCTCAGCATGCAGAATTGCTGCCAGCAAAGCATGATCTGCCCACTGAAGGCAAGACAGCATGAATGACAGAGGGCAAAAGAGATCTCATACAGCCACCCAGGTCTAAGAGCTGATACCTGAGCCGGTAGCCGAGGTTTTCTACCAGTCTCCTAATTTACGGCCACATGGAATCTCTTTGGCCGTAAGACTCTGGCCACTCTTGGAGTCTGCCAGGGAGTGAATGTATATGGTTGCAAAGCCTGCTTCGCTGTAAGGAAGACATAAATACATTTAATTTGTAGTGCTTTTTGCTCAAAGCAATATCAAAGGGAGCGGCAGAATTGCAAGTTTTCAGGTAAGCAATATTTCTGCATGTTCAATTTGGAGGGCTCAAGATTGCAGTGAAGAACCGATCAGCAGTGCAGAAAAACTAAGTTGGGGATGAATCAAATATTCTTGAAAATTTTGTCTAACTTTACTTGAAATATACCAGTGACAGGCATAAATGTGGGTGACAGTAGTATCACCAAGCAGCAGAAAAGAGATAAAACATGTATATCCCTAGCTTTTGTTTGAACATAAATCTGGATTTGTTTAAAACAAGCTTCATGGCCTTTACCTAATGCATCTTTGACTGCAAAGCTGCTACACCAGAGTTAACATTCGTGTTGAAAAGTGTTAGCATTTTAACTAAATTATGGGGAGACTGTTCAAATTTCTCTCTGAAGCACTCCTGAGTAACAAAGTGATACCCATCTTTCTGACTGGTTATGATCAAATAATTCCTGTTGTGTCCCAGCTTTAATGACTGGTTTTGTCAGAGAAAATTTGTCATGTTCTACCAGTCATTGGGATAATGAAGAAACATCCATACAGGTAACATGCTAAATGCTGTTAACTGAGTCACATAAAAAACTAATTCTATACACAGGATTTTCAGGGCTACAATAAGGTACACTTCTGTCCTTTTTCTTTTTTTTTTTTCTTTTTTTAATGCGATTACCTCATCCTGGATGCTCAATGTAACATTGGTTTACTTTAAAGACTGTTTCTGGGACAAGAGGGAGGAATCTGGGCTTGATAGTAGCCTGTCTAGCACTTTATGAAGTCACTTTAAAATATTTGGACTAGGTTAGGATCTGGAGGAGCGCTGCTCACCCAAGATGCTGAAGACCCACTGTGGCATGCCTCTTGCCTCACTTGAGACATCTAAAGGTTAGACATGCAGGTCTGAACTAGTCACCTTCAGCTGCCTTTGTCATCAATAGAAAGAAATAGGCATGCCAAAAGAGTAAATAATTTATCTTAGAAACCTCTCTTCTAGGAAGATATATTATGTCCTGGAGGAACCTACATTTCTCCCTTGGTGATAAAGGGGGGCTTAGGATGACTGGCTCCACTTTAAGCATCTAACTTTTTGATATCTGAAGTTAGATGAGATGATTTTCATCCTTGGTTACCATTCCTTCAGGTTAAAACACTACCAAGAAAGGTTATGTCTTGAACTCACTGTGGAGAGATCCAAATTGGCCATAGCAGACAAGAAAACTTTTCAGAGACAAGTCTATCTAGTTCAAATTCACACAAAATGGGAAGCAAGATCAGTGCCTTCACTCAATATCTGTGCTTTCGACCTTTCCTCTGTGCGTTGAGAAACAGTCTTTAATCATTTAAATCTGTTTTATGCCACTGTGAAACTTGATTTTTTTTTAAAAAAAATTAAGCATTCATACAAGTTTTGTACTCTGATGACTCCAAGAGAATAACATCATATTCAGGGAACAAGCTATGATTGTCAGGTTATGGGAGCACCAGGTCCTAAGGTCTGTATCTGAACCTAACATCTTTTGGTTTTCATGAAACCAGAACAACATCTCTGGTTTCATGAGCACAAACCACTGATTAGCTCAGATTAATGAAGATAAGATATGGGTACAGTTCTAATTCTGACAGGCTAAGACTAATTCACAGTTTTGCAAAATCCAAGCCCAAACTCTCTCTAGCTCTCTAAATGTGCACTTCCTACTCCTGAAGGTTTCCAGATAAGCAGTAATTGTCTTCTTCAAAGTAGGAGGTTAAATAAAGCAAGAGTAAAATTAATCATTATGAAAATTAAACATAAAGGAGAGGGAAGGATGAAATTAAACATTTGAGTGGGGTTATCTAGGTCAGATCTGGGTATGTTAGCAAATCCCCATTCCCTCCCTCTACGATGCCTTGTCAAACATACAACATTTGCTCCAGTGACAAAAGATTTAACCGAATGCATTTGTCCCAACAAATCAATTAAAACTAAACATCTGATTTTTGTAAAGCTTTAAGAAGATTTCTGCAAACATGGCATCTGAACGCACCGGCAATTTTACTGCTCTGCCAGGCCACTCAGACCTGTTGACAAGCTGCAAGGATGAAGATTTCTTACAGGTGAAATCCTATCTCTCCGTCCTTTACAGCCTAATCTTCCTGGTATGCTTCCCAGGGAACATTGTGACAATTTTTGTTTACTTTTTCAAGATGACACCCTGGAAAAGCAGCACCATCATTATGTTAAACCTGGCTATCACTGACCTATTATATATAGCCACGCTTCCTTTCTTTATACACTACTCTGCTAATGGAAATAACTGGATCTTTGGAAACTTCATGTGCAAGTTTATTCACTTTTGTTTCTACTTCAACATGTACAGTGGTATTATCTTCCTTAGCTGCTTCAGCATCTTCCGCTTTTTTGTAGTTGTCCACCCAATTAAATGCTTTTTTGTTCAAAAACGGAGATGGGCAGTGGTGACTTGCATTGTAGTTTGGATGATTTCCCTGGCGGCCATCAGCCCCTTGGGCATCTTGATTTCCACGAGCCATATGCAGAACAGGACGATCTGCCCGGACCTGGCTGCTGCTGAGGATCTTGACACTAGTCGGTGGTATAACTGGCTGCTGACGGTGTTTGCCTTCTTCTTGCCCTTGCTGACGGTGACTCTGTGCTACATGCTCATTATTTACACCTTGGCTACTGGGCCCCACACGCAGGCTTGCTACAAACAAAAGGCTCGCAGACTTGCTGTTGTCCTCCTGGTGGTCTTCTATGTGTGCTTCCTCCCCTTCCATGTCTTTCGAGGGCTTCGGCTGGAGCTCCGAATACGACCAGTTAGCTGCCACTTGAAGAACACGATCCTTTTAATGTTTATCATAACTAAACCTTTAGCAGCATTAAATACTTTTGGAAACTTACTGCTCTATGTAGTGGCAGGAGACAACTTCCAGCAGGCGATCCTCTCACTCCTCAAGTTTCGGACAAACAAGAACTTGAAATAGAAGAGATTGATGCTGTAAAAGAGTTATGGAGGAAGGGTCCAAACCTTCCCTCAACCAGCCAGGCACAACCTCCCTGCCATCAGAGTACTCAGGTTAACCCTGACAACGCCAAAGGACAGTTAATCTGTTCTGTGTTTTAGAGTTACAAATTGATCATCAAAAGAGAAAATTTAGAATTTAAAATAAAAAGCTTTAAATAAAATACTAAAAAATTAAATGTTAAACTTCTCAGAAATGTCTCTGCATTTGCTTCCTGAACCCTTGATACTTCTTTTGGAGAGTGGCCAACAGTTCCAGAAAAAAATAGTTGCTTATTAGTGGCACATATAGAATCAGGATGGGAGTAATTTAATTTAATTTTAGTAACTTAGAAGTTAAGTGTCTAGTCTAAGCTAGGTGCCTGCCTTTGACTTGCTTCCTAAGCAATGGAGAGAGGTAAGACCCTCCAGAGGGCAATTCATCACACCTGTCTTAGACCTGTAGGAGGTTCATCTCACCTCCCTGGAGACATTGACAGGGTAGGTGTATGTGTATAAGCTAATCACCTGGTCCTCCCTTTATAATTTCCCATTATAGTGGAGAAAAATAAGTAGTTTTAGAGTGTGATTCACCTAATTATTCTTGATGCCTACATTTGGACAAGATGAATCATGATCTAGAAGTGTCTGTTTCTTGCCATTGACCATAAAAGGTAAGTAGATCACACACGGACCCAAATGTTCATGCCTGCCTTTACATAGCTGAGGCCCAGAGTGAGATAGATCACTCTCCAGAGGTGGCTAAAAGGGTGGCTTACACAATAAGACCCTGTTCAGTGCCTTCAGTGATCACCTGAAGATTAATGGTACAATAGTACAAGACCACTCCTATAAGGGTTTTCCATACTACTAACTGTGATTTCTGGATTAATGTCAGTCTAGAGGTGAGAAGTGAATGGATGCATAAATGTGCCAGATCCATAGAATCACAGAGTCATAGAATCATAGAATGGCTTGGGTTGGAAGGGACCTTTAAAGGTAATTTTTTCCAACCTCCCTGCAATGAGCAGGGACATCTTCAACTAGATCAGGTTGCTCAGAGCCCTGTCCAACCTGACCTTGAATGTTTCCAGGGATGGGGCATCTACCACCTCTCTGGACAACCTGTTCCAATGCTTCACCACCTTCATCATAAGAAATTTCTTCCTTATTTCTAGTCTAAGTCTACCCTCTTTTAGTTTAAAACCATTACCCCTTGTCCTATTGCTACAGGCCCTATTAAAAAGTATCTTTCTTATAAACCTCCTTTAAGTATTGCCACAGTCAGGTCTCCCCAGAGACTCTTCCAGGCTAAACAACTCCAACTCTTCCAGCCCTTCCTCACAGGAAAGGTGTTCCATCCCTCTGATCATTTTTGTGGCCGTCCTCTGGACCTGCTCCAACAGGTCCATGTCCTTCTTGTGCTGAGGGCTCCGGAGCTGGATGCAGTACTCCAGGTGGGGTCTCACCAGAGCAGAGTAGAGGGGCAGAATCACCTCCCTTGACCTGCTGGCCATGATCTTTTGATGCAGCCCAGGAGATGACTGGCTTTCTGGGCTGTGAGAGCGCGCATTGCCGGCTCGTGTCTAGTTTTTTATCCACCAGTACCCCCAAGTCCTTCTCCAAAATCCATAGACAATACAAAGTAATTTTTTCAGATTTCTTTACTCAGTGAAGCTCTGCTTGGTCACACCAGGTGAGGAACAGCTTTGGGTAATAAGACAACTGACAGGCAATAAGGGCTGTCTCACAGGAAAAAAAGATAGACTCACAGGAAAATGTGAGTCCACTGCTTGCAGATACCATCTAGAGAGGTCCCAGGACCAGCTGAGGTACCCCAGCCAACAGCAATGCAAAACTATTAGCAACATAATGTTCAGAGTTCAAAAGTATGACCACAGAGTGAATCCTCCAATACATTTTTATAACAGCCTTATTTCATGTTTCATTACTTTTGCACTGCACTCTGAAATATTCATTAATCAATGGTAACACATACTGCTGCAAGGCTCTCATATGACCCTTCTCCTTATCCAATCCTTCTGCGCGTGGTCTGGTCTTCAAGTGACCACCAGACCAAGACCACCGGACCACCATTCCCATTAAGCACATGCCTGAGTGACTGGCAGATAGCCCGTGACTCCTCTGTGGCATGGGAAGCCCATTCGCTGCCTCTCTCAGGGGCAGCTAGGGGAGAACAACAGGCAACAGCAAGCTACGGGCTTGTCGAGGGAATGAGAGGAGATAAGAAACTATTCCTGACATAGAAAGAGCAGGATGGGGAAAGGAAAAACAGCGTTTGTCTGGGATAGGGTAGAAGATGGGCTGTGAAGGAAAAGGTCTGGTAGAAGGCAGAGGAGGAAGCCATTTTCCTGCAGAAATAGCCTATTTGATTTTAATCCACCCCAGGTATTAGTCAAGGCAAGTTTTAAAACTACTGCACAGTGCAGCATGATCTCCCCTGTGACCATTACCCATCCTCAAACTGTGGACGAGCTCTTTAGGTGAAGAGGGAAGCTCACCTAGTGCAAACCTGCAGAGATGTTACATGAGGCAAACATCCAAAAAATGTAAAGAAAATGCCTCCCACCCCACGTGCTGCATTGGTTTTGCCAGTCTCCAAAGGGCAGCCCCACCTTCTGCGCCGCACTTAGAGTGCTGCTCATAACCGCTTGCTCCTGAGACACCAGAGGCAGCTGAACCACCATCAGAAGGCAATACTGAACATGGTGTCTTTTCAGTTTAAGGTATCCTATCAACAAACCACCAAGTTTTTTTGAGCAGAGCCAGGCTGATACATTATCTTTTAAGCCTCTACTGCATATAGACATAAGAGTTTCATTAACTTGAATTGAGTCCTACTTTAACATCTACATTGCGGAGTCTGGTTCTTCTGGTGTTTGAGATAGAAAAGGAACTGTGTCTGGTTTTGCAGCAATATAGGAGCAGTTTTTGCTTTCACCTTTGAATGAAGCTCTGCTTTAGTCCCCTTTCAGCTTGACTTGATACTTTCTGGATAAATTACTCGGCACACTCATCTGTTCTTACATCCAGGCTATGTACTCTTTTTTAAATGCAAGGTGCCTGGAGCATCTTCAGTACTAGCATCATCACCTGGAATGATCTGGGCAGATATCATCCTGAGCTGGTGAGGGGATGAACCAGATCTTGGTTTCTTAGATTTTTCTACAAACTGTGAAGAACAAACCTATAAGCTACTTTATTATAAATGGTACGCTTACAATTTAATAGAAGTCATAGAAAAGAGAAAAAGAAATCTATACAAGAGTCCTGACTGTTCCCCTGCCCCCTCCTGATCAGTACCAGCCTCCCACTTTTATATTGCTCCATGCTGTAATAACCTTCCCCCTTTGCATGTCCTCTGTGCATATGTACTTGCAATTTTCTCCTGCCCTCAACTCCTGCTGCTCCTCTGCATGTCTGCCATGCTGATTGCTATAGGGCCATAACTGCTGTCAGGTTCATCCCTAACCTGGTATCATATGGTGTGACATTAGCCAAAGACAGTAATCACGGTTGCTGTGGAGTTGTGAGCATCCATTCAACTCTCCCTTCACCCCACTACAATTCAGGCTCAGCTGAGCAAGGGGAAAAAAGGGAAAGACTATAAAAATATTATCAAGAAACTGCTACCAGCTGGCATGACAGTCATGTCCAACAGCAGAACATGATCCTTGTATTTTAAGATTTACATCACCACAGATAGGGACAACAGTTCAGTCATATTCATATTTTACTAATTTTTTTACATGTCTAAGAGTTATATTTGGTTTTAGCTTTAATTTTAAATGTTCTTGTAGGTTTTTCAGAACTGCTACAATGCAAAGGATTGCTATTCCTTCAAACAACCTCTAATATGTTTGTCTTAAGGAGAAAGAACTAACCATGTTCAAGGAGTAAAAGACAGGCCTATATACGCAATCTGCTATGGGTAGGGCACCAGTCCTTAAATAAGTATCATACTGTAATCATTTACTGCTTATGTTTGTAATGTTCTCACAAGATTAGAGCATTATTACATCCATAGAACAGCCACAGAGACATAAAGTCAAAATTTGTATTTTACTGTTCTCAGCAAAGGCCCAGATCCATACCTCTATCCTCAGCACCTGCCTGTGCAGATGGGCAGGAGGAAACAATGTACTAGAAGAGGACAAGAGTGGCTTTTTCTCAGCAAGGATAGAATTTCTCTGGTGCCTAATTCCCAGCAATAATTAAAATAAAAATGACAGTTCCTAAAATAATTCCTTCCATAAGGTAACTGACAGTAATTGCTCTTGTAAAGCAAACAGTAAGGCTTAGGAGTACCACGGTGTGTACCATCTTGCATGTGTTCTGCTCTCGTCCTCAGGCTGATCTTTGGGATCTCTGCAGAGCGTGAGAGCAAGGGCTCTGGGGATTTACAACAGGTCTGTTTAAGGCAACAGATCCACCTCTGGAAGTGTAGGAGGTAACATTTTAACCCCTTGGGCAGATCCACCAGCTTCATCCCCACAAAAGGCTTAGCTGTCAGAAAGCAGGACTAGAAGGAGGAGGCTATAGGCTCGACAAAATGTCAGAGAGCAAAACACTGTCCTCCACCTGTCTATACCAAGTCACCATCCAATGGCCAGGAAAAACGGTGGGAAACCTTTTTAGACAAACACAGGAAAAAGCCATTCAAGGAGAAACCCAGCTGGTGCCAGCAGCATGACAGTGGCTCAGGGACTTCATGACTGTGCCAGTGAAGAAGGGGGCAAAAGTAGTTTCATCAGGTGTACAACATATGCACCTCATTGTATCCCCACCTCTAAGGAGGCAGAAATATCTATTTTTAGGATGCTTAAAGAGCCCAGCAGATAGTATAAGCCTACCCAAGCAAGTAGCCTGGAATTACTACAGGCCTGTATGTGTGTCATGCATGGGAGTCCATGAGGGACAGTGAAAAGAGGAGGGGAGGAAAATCCATCTCAACTTTGATGAGACTCCCACCTTTTCTGAATGAATATGATACACACACACCTTCCTTTTCCTTTTTCAGTATTGTTTCCTTTTTTCTCTGGCAGCCTGTGCTCTGGGATACCTCTGCAGACCCCACAAAGAGCAGGAGATATGAATCCACATGCCCAGCACAGCTGTGGGGAGGGAAGGCACTGCACATAAAGACTTTGTAGAGCAACCCACAAAACCAAGTCAGCTGCTTACATTTGGTTTAGAAGTGTTACCATACAAGGATGGACATACAAAATGCTCTTTGGTCTTGCAGCAGTGGTTGGAGGAGAAGAAGCTTCTGCCAGTTTATCAACTGTGTCCATTCCCAAGGAGTAAACCTCAGCCTCAGTTAAACATACCATTATTTAAGCACTTTATTTAAAAACTATGACTGCCAGTAACCTTTATTTCTGTATATGTACAAATCCAATGCAAATAGCCAGCTAGAATATCCCCACAGATCCATCAGCAGATTTCCACTTTATAAAACTGTCTACCACCATTAACCTCAGTGGCTGCTCATGGGTTTGCATATGCAAACCTTGAAGAACGGATACAAGGATGACTTAACTTGCAAGAAAGCACATGCACTAGGCTGAGAGCATGAAGCAGGGGATCAGGCATTAGCCACAAATTACACTGAAATTTTGAATCTGTTATATAAAGCCTTCCCAAATTCTTGCGATATCTTGGGCCAGCATCACAGGGATGGTGGCAACACCAAAATAAATCATGTTTTTTTATAGTAGAAGGAAATGAGGGTGTTAGGGGTTTCTGAATTTTACACAAATCCGCCAGCAGAGGTACAGTAGACAATCACACCAGTTTGCAGCTTTGATTCTCATTACTGCATGCCACAACCATGGCAGAAGGTATAGTTCCTACTGCTCTTCAAAAGTGACTTGAGCAGGCTTAAGAAAGCAGTTCGTTTAACTTGCTCTCCTGGTCACTTGGGCAATTTCTCACCAGAGATACAGAAACATGGGAGCAGCAGCAAAGGCCAAACAGCTGCCTTTGTACCACCGTGTTTCTCCTCCGCTACCCACAGCGGGGCTGAACTGAGTACATTAACAGCAGTGGCCTGGCTCATCCCAAAACCAGCGGAGCTGACAAATGGTACAAATGCAGAGGTAGAAAACTTCTGCAAGAGTCACCAGTGCAAACTAAAACTCCTCATCCTGAGCAATTGAAGGCACCTGATTTTCAAGCTGGCTCTGGCACCTTGGCTCCAGAGAGAGCTGGGGGTTCAGGGGTGTCCCTGTGCCTCACTTTTCTTGTCAGCTCCATCCAGTGCTCAAGGTGACCTTCTTCTGCCTGGCTATGGCTACGTGTTGGATATGAGGGCCTGGACTTTAGGCACAGAGATGCTGGCATTTTGGGAGAGCACTGCAGAAGGCTGATACACAGAGCCAGGAAAGGCAGCACGTGGGGATGTGCCCGAGCTTGCCACTCCTTGGGGGTTCCCCCTGACAGTGATGTCCCCTTGGCCCTTCCTTTTTTGTGTCATGGAGAAACAAGCCTGTGGCAGGGAAACATTTTCTTTCCCCCTCCTGCCTCAAAAAGAAGTCCAACAACAGCAAAATCTTTTCCTTACGTGAGTCTCGGGCGTGATTGCTAGCAAGTGTGCACGTGGAAAACGTGGGGGTTTTATGCCATGGGGGGTCTTCTCTGGGAGGGGACGACATCGCTGTGCAGCTCAGCCGAGGTCAGGGGTGTCCTGTCACCCACCAGCACAAGGGGGAGGGACAATCTGGCTGTGAGCCCAGTATAAAGCCGGGTCGGTGCTGCTGATTCACCAATAAATCAGTGCTGGGCAAGTAAGAATGCTTGTTCTGGTCCTGGAGCTGACCGACCCTCCCATCTAACCAGAGAGAGTCACTTTATCTCCCCCTAATTATTTCCCCTGCCACATTTTATCCTCTTAGACTTACAAGCTCTTTGGGGCAGATGTCTTAGTGAGTATTTGCACAGCAGGATCTGAATCCCGAATGGGCCCTCCTGGCATTATGAAAATTCAATTAAGGGCTTCAGCCATAAAAATGTAAACGATGTAGCAACTTATCATTTGTGCATGTAGAGACACATAAACACACGTATGCAGATACACATGCCCGGGGAAGCAGCGCCTAATGCAAAAATATAACTCTCTTAAAATAGCAGTGCTATGCTGTGTTTAAGCCCCTTCCTTTGGATATGACTATATATTTTACTTGTTCCTTTTCTGTCCTGTAGAATAAAAATAGCATGACACCGGGTGTGGAAGTTGGCTGAACAGAAATCACTTTTCAGGACAAAAAGCAATTGCTACAAAAGTAATTGCAGCAATACACAAAATCTTCTGAAGCAGTTTTCTAAAGTTTGTGGTGACATACTGGGTTAAATAAACATTATAATTTTTCAGATATAATTTTCTGCTTTATACAAATTAATAAGGTTTTACTACTGATTCGAAGACCAGTCTCTAAGTATGCTGTTTTATTTATATTTAATATCAGTAGCACCTGGCTATTTAGCTTCTTTTTTTGTGCCATGGAAACAAGCTGTATTTGCCTGTGTGAGAAATTATAATGTTCTGTACTAAAATGGATTTGGATGTGTGTTCAAGGATAGGTTATTCAAGTCTCGGGTATTTGTTTGTGTAAATTTTGATGTAAATTTTGCTGTTAAGATGTTGATATTTCAAGACGATTGTGTGGTGGCTCATTTGTGCACTGCAAAATTGAGTGTGGCTCACTGTCCAAGCAGTTTAGGCTTATTCAGGTACTTAGAATAAAAAGAACATTCCCAACTAACTTGTTTTAAATACACATATTACATCACACTAAGCTGTATCACCCTCTTGAGGCTACTATTTTTGCCCCACTTACTATAAAGGAACTGTTTTTTTCTCCTCTGAAAAAAATAGAAGTGTCGCTCTCATCCCTTTTTGTTTTATTTTAAATTTTCTTTTTTTCTTAGCAGTCACTCTGGGAAAAACTTCCTCGGCTAACTTCAGATAATATATAGGTCTAGCTCTGAGATAGCTGTC
Source organism: Pelecanus crispus (assembly GCF_030463565.1). Taxonomy (NCBI): domain Eukaryota; kingdom Metazoa; phylum Chordata; class Aves; order Pelecaniformes; family Pelecanidae; genus Pelecanus; species Pelecanus crispus. The sequence goes on from NC_134643.1 coordinate 167,800,463, forward strand.
TAGGGTGTTTTTATAGTCAGCAGGGAGAAATGGGAGCTTGGAGGGTCCAATTATTCCCCCCAAAGTGGGCCAGATGAACTGTGCTTTACAAGTGCCTGCACAGGGAGTCACTGGTGTCCAAACTTCTGACTTCAACACCCAGGCTTTGGCATGACGGACCTGGTTCACTGTGTCTCATCTATAGGTTGATTTTTATTTCTATATTAAAAGTTTGGCAAAAAGAGGTGTAGGTTTTGATTTTATGACAGTTTTTTAAAGTATATCTGCAGGGCACTTTAGTGAATTTTTGCAATGTCCTCTGGATCATCATTATCTTCAGGTAACCTAGTTTAAGAAGTCTGGATTATATTCATGTGCCTTGCTAAATGAGAGGCTACAGTTATGCAGAAAAGAAAAATATAGAATATCCTATATGTCTCCTCTATATGTATTCTAGATATCAAGAGAATATATAATAAAACACATGGAATTGTGAAGAAATAAAAATAAGTGTAAAAGCTTTTAAGGACAAGACCCAGCTCAAATATGCGGTACATGAGAGTTGGGATGCCCTATGCTCTGCCCCCATCCCCAGTCCTCAGGGAGCTGCCCACCCTCCCTGCACGCACCCGTGGGGGAACACACCCCATTTAAGGGGTTGATTCACTTGTGCGAGCCAGGTGCTGATGGGACCCCACTGTGTCAGGGAGTGCAGGGCAGGCCAAGGGAGGGGGCTGGCTACTGTGCAGATTTGTGCTAGGATTTGGCTTTGAGCATCAGTGAATAGCAAGAAAGGAACTGGGAAGGATGACAGGAGCCCTTTCTAGCACTAGGAAGAAAGAGTCTGGTGAGTTACAAGGAAAAAAAAAAGTGAGCTTACTGGATTCGAAAAAAGTATGAAAAGTTATAAACAAAATATAAATAATATCGGCAGAGAGCCATCACAAGGGAAGAAGAGAAAGACTCCGGTGTGTCAACATAGGTGCAGGTACACACACACACACGCGGAGTTAAAAGCCAGAGAAGCTGTTCAGAGGGGTGGCTTATGCCCGAGACCGGTTTGTGCACATTTGAAGTATCACTGCTCTCTACCTCTGCAAACTTTCTGAGTTTGCTGGAGAACTTTTCTAAATGTCCCTTGCAGGAGCTTGTCCAAAAAGGATTTCTCATTAGACCCCTTTAATTTGCCATAGCTCTGAGATGGGACACACTGTGACTGATGCCCTAAATGGGGTATTAAAAAAATATTAAGGAAATTCAGCAGTACAATTTATGGGAGATTCCTCCCTGTAATATAACCAAACTATTAAATTTCTTCATGAAACTTCTGAAGCACATAATTTTCAGCAGCGGAATTGAGGGACTGCCAAGTGCCTGAGAAATATAGGTGACGGGGAGATTAAAGTGAGTGGCAGCCCACAGGATGACAGCTGCTGGAGAGATATCTTCACCACCTGTGGAACCTGCTCCCGAACCGACAAGCGTTAATGCTCCTTCCTAATACTTAGTAATCTCTAAGCTACATGTGTAGTTAAAAACTGACACGGCTGAAAATTTGTATCAGTTGCACCCAAGCAATGCCCACATCAAAGGATACGATGCAAAAATATCCTCCATTTACGCAAGGATAATACAACATAACGGCTTAAACAAACATTGTGAGATGAACACGGAGGAGAGAGCTATAGAGGGATGTATGTGACTTATTCCTCATGTCATGAAGCCTTCACTGTGTCTTGTTGATCCAGCTGTTTTTACACTGTCCGTTCAACATTACCTTTGTCCTTTAAAATTTAGACACATAGCTACCAACCACAGCAATAAATTAGGAGGAGATTAGAGAGACCCTTATCTACTCACAGGATCCATTTTCAAATAATCTGCCCTAGCTCTTCATAATCTAAGTTTATTCAGACACCCAAAAGAGCTGATAAATACAGGTCATTCTGTCATTCTGATAAATTTTCTCATCTCGCTTACAGTGTTTTTTCCCTAAGAGAATCATGCTTTTCCTCCACTCTGGGGACTCCTGTGAGATCACAAGGTGTAGAGACCTTTTGCAATCCAGCCCAGTAGATCACGGGGTTCATTGCAACCACAAAATGAAATCCATAATCTCTGGATGGGACCTAACATGTGCCTACAGCTCAGAAGGTGGAAAATCAGTGGCCAAAATGTTAAGTCCCTCCATTTGCCAGAGGAGAAAGGCAGGTACCCTTGAAGTCTGGGGGAGGAAGGGCCCTCTCTTTATCCATCCACAGCTCTGACCCATGGTCCGAGCTCATCTACTTGGTCCTACCTCCAGTTAGTGGAAGGAGGCAGGCATGCCCAAAGGGATTTTTTTTCCTCCTAAGCAAGCTGAAGGCTGGCATGAAGCACCCATGGAGTCTCATTTCCAGGCATCTGGACATCCACAGGTTACACATCTGCACGCAGACAACACTGGGGAATCATAGAGTGGTTTGGGTTGGAAGGGACGATCAAAGATCATCAAGTCCAACATCTTCCACTAGATTAGGTTGCTCAAAGCCCCATACAACCTGACCTTGAACACTTCCAGGGACAGGGCATCCACAGGTTCTCTGGGCAACCTGTTCCAGTGTATTATACATACAGGGAAGCTAAGCTGGAGGTGACTACATCACCCTCAAAACATACTGGAAAGCCCAGACCTTGGGCTCAGTCTGGTGAGACCAAGGGCATTTCAGCCTGAGTATCTCTTGCAAACAGCCATAGCTCACAGTCCATGCAGGGGGACAGGGTCTGCATTGTCACCCTGCCGTTCCCAGCTGCTGTGACAACCACCAGCCACTCCCTACCAGCTTCTTCATCTCTCCCTTCCCACCAGAAGTCATACACTGGGAACGTCTTCTTTTTCCCTGGAGCCCCTCATTTTCAGGTTTGCCTTCATCATTCGCTTGCATACCCATGTGATCCTTTTTACTTCCATTTTAAGATGAAGATTTACTTATTGTTCAGCTTTCATTTCTAAGGCAGTGGTCATTTGTCACAGAGTATGTATCGCTATAAATATTACCATGTGGTTGTCACCCTCACTTCTCTGGTAGAGGGTTTTCTGACACAGACTAATGACACTGGGGCTGACTAGGGCCACCACTGCCAGCTCTTGCCTCACCACTGAGACAGTGTATTTGAGTATAACTACTGACTCAGTGGCAAGGTCAATGGAAAGAAGACCAGAACACTGATGAATACTGATCCAGGACAGCTCCCAGCTAGTGCCAGCATCTTCTTTCATCCCTTTAAATAGCTTCAACAGGACCTGTTCCTCGCACATGCTTTGCAATTATCGGTGGCACTGGTTATTAGAAGATGTGCTTCCCAGGCATGTAGAAAGTACCATGCCAAAAGCACCCCTCGGAGCAAGAGAGTTTATTTACCTTATTGGAGGTGGAGGAATGTTTTCTTAAATCTGGCTGCAGCTGTCATAGGATAATTAATGTACATATCTTGTATCCATGACTATTATTTGAATAAGCACCTGTGTCTGCCCCCCAAAATTGCACATCAGTTACACAGAATTGTCACCAAGAGATAAATGAATCCTATCTTTAAATTCATGATTCATGTGCTACCCTTGAAAACCAAATGCTAAGTTTAATTAGCTCCTGGACTAATTGTTTAATTTTATTTAGAAAAAAAAATCCTCTAAAGCATTCCTAGCCAAGCATTTGGGAGACTACTGCTCATCTGAAAGGTATTATTAATACCAGCAGAAGATAAAGTCAACAGCAGATCCAGTGCCTGGGCACACAGCCTCCCTCCGGCACAACACTGGAGTACCATGGCCAGGCTTACTAATGCTTACTGCAACAAGGAGATCAGATGGTTCTTCTTTTGGTGAGAAACTGAACTTGGGGGTTGACCAAAAGGGTCACAATAAACACATTAGGACAAACTGATATTGGGTTCACTGGTATGGACTCAAACACTCAGGTAAGTATGAGTGAGCAGCATGATTCTGCTCAAACAAGAAAATCTGTGGTCTAAACAGAGGCTAAAACTACACTGATGTAAATATAGAAGACAGGCCATATTTAAACCTGGTCCCACCATTGGTGAGATTTATTTAAATGCTTTAGAGAACTGGAATTTAGGTAAATACCTCCATGTATATTACATAGGTAAGAATTTTAACATGGAGCTTTTTCAGCCAGTAATGCTTTTCAGATTGATAATTCTGATAAACACTATTAAATAATGACTAAACGGTAAAGACAGTACATTTATTGAATGCTTTTTCATATCAACCCCAACAGGACTTAAGAGTTGTCAGGGCTTAGTGAGCCTGAACATTTAAGTAGTCTGAAGGAAAAAAGAGGCCAGAGTCAAGTCTGCATGCTCAAACCAGGAATGAATACCTAAGTATACTGGAAAAGGTAATATTTATCTGTTTTTTAAATTAATTGTAACTTTAATTAGTATTTCAGTTCTCTGCAAACTCACAAAATGGAGTTTTGTTCACTGCAGGCTCTTTTCGAGGTGTTGGGCACCTCTGGTGACAGCTACAGATTTTCTCCCTTCTGACCTGAACCTTTGGGCTGAAACGTGAGCTGTGGCTCTCTCTGTAGTGACTAGAGGGTAACCCCCTGCAGCCCCTCAAACTTCACCTGACTCCAGGAGCTGGGGCTGAGAAGCAACCAGCTAACCTCTGGTTCCCAGGATCCCCCCCTAAGACTAGAGGGAGTGTCCTGCACTCAGGTCAGTGCAGAGGTGATGGATGATGTCTATGCCTGACAGTATCAGGGCGAGACACTATACCACTGGCCTGCAGAAAAGCAGAAAACATCCTCCACTAGTGTTGTGAAATAAGCTGGCCCTCAGATACAATTGCCATCTATGCAACGCTTAAGGAAAGCTGCCATTTATATACCTAATCCAAACTACTTCCTGTTGGGCTTGCACAAACACTGCCAGCAGAGCTGCATGAAGCCTCAGAGCAAGATGGGGAGCATAATAGTTCTCAGCAGTGTGTTTCTTGCAGTCTGTAACATACATTAACAGACAAGGAAAGTCAGTGAATTCATGCATCCACCATAAAAGCCTGGTCTCACTGCTAGCTTGTTTTACTGGGAGCACTTTTTGTCAATCCCTCTAATTAAAGACTCCGGCCCCAGTCCTGAGCTGCACCCTACGCACCCCAACAGTTTTGAGGGCTGCAAAGTTCAACTTGCGCATGCAACCACCAGGTAAGTGTTTATTTGCTGCATGTTGTGTAGTTATACAACCTGCACATTTATATCAAGCTCCTAATATTTAAAACAGAAAAATGAGTTCAAGATCCCTTTCAAAAAGCAAGCAGGACAACAAAGCAAAGCAGAGAAAAAAAAGCAAAGCCACCCTGTGCCACACCGTGTGCAAGGAGCCCTGAACTTGCACGGTGCATGAGCTGGCGCATTTTTATCCCATGGGATGTTCAGCTACAGATTGCACTCTGCCATTTGTGAATAGCCTTTACCTCTCAGCTCTTTGGGCCAGAGGAAATTATTTAGGTGGCATCTAACCCAAAGCCAAGGGATTTTAGCTCAAGGTGCAGTCCTTGTCTGAAAGATGGGGAATATCTCCAAGAAATTACTGAAATAATTAAGAAGGAAACAACAAAATATCCCCAGCTCCAGCTCCTTCTGCCAATCTGCTCCTCACTGTCATTCCCATCCTCTCCCTGTGCTCTTCCTTCTCATGCCACAAGTACTTTGAACATTTATTTAGCCCAAATACCAAAGAATCAGAACATAACAACATGAGCGGGAACACCAGTATTTTTCTGATCAGTAATTCAGTTCCTTGGATTGTCAGGGTAAACTACACAGCCTTGGAGAGTATTCATCCACTTGGGAATTGGATTACAGCCTCATAAAACAGCACAGTGCTCCTATTATCACCTAAATAAAGCTGCCATAATTCTGGAAAAAATAGGTGGAAATAGTCAGTCACCGAGTATCCAGACTTGAAGTGAAGAATAATGAACTGACATACAGTTCTTAAGAAATTCTTCACAAGGAGGCAGATTTAATGCCCTGAAAGCTCGGCTTTTACACACACAAAAACATACACTCATCTTTTTTATCACCGTCTTATCTAAAGCACTGAGAGCTCTGTAAAGACAGGATCCAGGTGCAACGCTTTCTGAATAGCTGATGATGACAATGCATCCACTGTGTTATCCTCTCTCGCAAGAGGATGCCTGAGAAGTTTCTCAGCATTTATAAGCTAGACAAGGAGCTGGTTTGGTTGCAGCTGCCCAAGATTGTACCTGTCTCAATACAAAATCCTGGCTGATTAAAAACTTCTCACTGTAGGTTTCAGCAGCTTGTGGTGGCAAAACAAGCTGGTAAAGATAAGTTCTTCCATGTCGGCTGGACCCTGTTCTGACTCCATTGCTGAGCCACCACGAGCTTTGAGCAAGTCATTTGAACTTCTTTGTATATGTTTAAAAGGGGACAGGCTCATCTTTGCGAAAATCTTTGGGCAAGTCCCTATAGACAGTGATGTGTAAGTGTGATGTGCTGTCACTATATTTTCTCCTCTGGATATAGGGGTGGAACTGTTCACCCCATAGTTGCCGCAGGGGACCAGGCATTTGCAAAATAAGGATGCACAACCCATTTAAAAGGCCTGTTAGCAAAAAGACCAGCTCCTTTTCTTTTCTGGAAATGCTCACACAGCTGTTTCACAAGGATCATCAGTTAAGACCTACTTTCAGGACCATGTCAGCGTGGAAAAATAGTATCACTTAAGGCCTAGCATCACTGCTCCCAAGCTCCTATCTCCAGCATCTAAGGGCTTGGGAATAGGCAGGCTCCCTCACAAGGACCAGCTTGGCCTGTGCACAGGCACCAAGAGGGGACACATCCTCTCCTGCCTCCCTCTGCCCTCTTCCCGCTCCCAGCCCTTTCCTCCCACTGCTTGCCTTGTGCCAGTGAGTGGCAGACCCTCTGAGCCACTTTCCCTCACATAATTGCAGAAAACTACCTCAGAAAAAACCTCAACCTGTGTAGTTCCCTGCTGTTGGAGTCAATTGAAGGAGCTCACCCAGGAGTCTGAATAAGAGCCGAGCCTGCACAAGCTGGTAGGGAGTACAGGGAGAGGAGTGGAGACAAGCAGTGGAGAAGGGAAAGGGCTAAAACCTCTCCCCATCAGCATCAAAAAGCAAGGAGGAGCCATGAAATTGGCCCGTCTGTCTGCAGAGAGGGATGCAAGTGAGCTCAGACAGTCACCAGGCAAAGAATGGGGACTTCTGCTGTACACAAGAAGGCGGCGTCACTCCTGCAGGCAGCATTGTTGGGGTCGGTACCAGACCACTGTGTCCACTTTGGGTGCCCACACTTCAGACAGATGTTAAATGCAGTTACAGGAGCAAAGGTACTGAGAAACCCCTGATGTTCAACCTGTTCAGATTAACAAGAAGGGGCTATGTTGGGTTAGTCCTATTTTAGGTGTAGCTTCATGATGAAATCACTGCTAATAGAAAATTCTTTAATCCAACAAGCAAGCAAAACAAGCACAGCCTCTGGGCAGGAAACAGAAACTAAATTAATCGAGCTTCAAAACGGGGTGCGCAGACGCGGTTGATTCCCCAGTACTTGAGGTGTTTAAATCAAGGCTGGACGCCTTTTTGAAGGCCATGTCATAGCTCAACAAGAAGTTACAGGCTTGATGTAGCAATCTCTTGATACAGTTTTATGGTGTGTAATACACAGGCCCTTCTTGCCTTTAAAATCGCTGGAGGACCAAAATCAACAACAAAATGTGGGTCCTGTTGTTGCACTGCTGTGTCCCCCTGCAGCGCACTGGGATCCTACAAGCCAAGCTGCACTTGCACCAGTGTGTGCCCAGCTCTGCTCCACAGCAGGGTGAGGGAATTACATACTCTAAACTGGTATATCTAAGGAGCTGCCTGGACAGCCCTGCACGCTGGTGCCGCTGCTGCAATGGGAAACACAAGCACAGGGCAGGGCCAGACCTGGCTGCCCTGGTCCCAGCAGGCACCACGTGCCCCTCTAGCAGCACCCTGCTTCTCCCACTTCCCAACGCTCTTGCCTCTTGTTGGTTTTGCTGTGCTTGCTTAGGGTCTTTTTGGTTTTCAGCTATGGAAGAAATCACTTCTCAGAGTCTGAACTGCTGATGTTTGCCCTGTGAAGCACACACCACCAGCCCGTATGCAATATGCAGCTGGGATTCTGTGTGTGTGTGAGACACTGTGGGTGGAAAAGAGTGGGTATGGAAAAGGCCAGTGCTGCCAAAGCACAAGGGGTAGGAGATGGAAAGCGTGCCGCCCAGCCTTTCTCCCAGGGTGCATGCCGTGAGCATCACCAGCAGGAACAACAAGCCTCTCCCTGTTTCCCTGCATATGCAAACATTTTCTCTGCTCCAGCCAGGACAGTCACTGTCCTTCAGTGGTTTGCAGCCCTCTCAGGTCTCTCCAGTTTGCAAATGTGAAGTTTGAATCTATTCTTTTCAGTGTTAAACATGACACTATGTTTGAGGTGTTTGAGCAAGCAGATGTGGTTGGCCGGACTGCTACATGCTATAAGGTGTAAGTGACCTCTTGGTACAAATGATAGGCCAACAGTCCCCAGCTGCCAAAGGGGAGATGGGAGGGATAGAGCAGCCTTGAAGAGTGGGTGTGAGACCCTGATAGGGAGCTCCATTCCACTCACGCTTCTTCCTCCCTGCAGCAAAGGGGGGGGGGGGGGCAGCAGCAGGCATCGCCCAGCCTAGAGGCCTCCCTACACTCCTCACCCTCCTCATCCATCCCAGCAAAGCCCAGGTTGATTGGGTTTTTCTCCAGACCTCTAGTCACACTTCTCCGTAGCTATCCCCATCCTTTTTTAAGACCCGAAGAGCTCAGCTTACCCCTGCAGCTTTAACACAGCCATAACAAGCTCCGGCAGCACGATGCCCTTTTAAAATCACCTTTGCTCCTCCTGCCTGACAGATGAGACTGTGGCAGCAGTGTGGGATATTATGACATCCAGTGGTCACTCAGGTAAATCAACACTTCTTTCTGAGATCTCTATCCCAAATTTAACGCCCCAAAAAAGCACAGGGGTGACCACATCATCCTTTGTGCTGGAGAAAGGCGAGTGCATGGTCGCCTCCCAGCAATAACGCCATACTCCAAGCAAGCAGACGTCAGCTTATTCCAAAAACTATTTGTTCATAAACATGTTTAGCCAGCAAGGCAATAACTCGTTAAGGCAAACAGCTATCTGCTAATCACACCTCAGGAGATGGAGGTGCTCGCCCAGAGCACCAACAGAAGTAGACTGATGTGCCCCATGAATACATGGACTTTGCAAGGTTTCTTTTCTTCTGTCCAGCTCCAGCAGAAGCACAGAGACACAGGGAGCAGGGTGCTAATAGGGCTTAGCAGCATCAGTGAGCAGGATCCAGTGCAGCTCCTTGCTGGAGCAACTGGAGTGACTGGCCTCCTCGATTTCCACAGCTAATTCTGGGGAAGCCATCAGTGCTTTATTGAGCATAAATGCAAGAAACACAATTAAAGAGCAAACTTAGGAGCAATGATATCAGGATCAGGATATATTTAGTTTTCTCCAAGGACAGCCAGTGATATAACCAGAATTATTACTCACTGTTTCGCAGATGAACTGTTCTTTCAGAGCCTGCGATGTGGCGGTTGCTTTCTTGAGCGCTGAATTCACTCCACTCCCACTCATGTCAGCAGATTGGCTCGCAGCTGATTTTAAATCTTTTAGCCCAAATTGCCTTTTTCTCCCCTCACAAATGCTCTCGCCAGGGAGCCTTCCTGAAAAGCACAGCGAGAACTAGATTGCTTAGGTTTACAACAAATTGGGAGAAAATGGAGTAGGAGCAACAAGGCAGCTGCTCCCCATCGAACATGGCGGTAAGGACCTGCCTGCCGAGGAGACCTGACTTTCTTAGCTCCTCAAGGATGATAGGGACTTCAAAAGCCTCTTCCTGGAACTGAAATAATAATTCTGCAGTCATTCGCCTTAGTGTACGGTCTTCGGTTTTTATGTGTGTTTCATTAAAAGACAGATACTGAAGAACAATGTAATTTTACAAGGAACTGGAAAAATACCCAAAGATAAAGGTTTCATTTAAACAGAAGTCCTTCATTTTGGCACAAAGTTACTATTCCTCTATGCTACAAGGACAGTGCTATGAAGTTACCACTTATGCATGTTCGTCAGATATCTATATGGCACATGACTGAGCCCAAGCTATTGCTTTTCTTTAATCTCACTGCTCTCTGTGTGATTAACCCTCCACCTCCAGGCTGTGCCAACCCTTAGCACACAGCTTGAAATCCTCATGGTCCCTGAGAGCAGAGGATACTTGGCAAGAAAAAACTGCCTCCCATCCACACTGCAAATGCAATGATGTGGAGCAATGGCAAAACTTAGGTGGAGAGGCTGGGTGGCTATTGGGAATGTAACCTAATGTTGGAGCTAGCACACCTTGCACACAGGCCTGGAGGGAAAGGTGTGGTGCCCTAGGCATCTCCATTTCCAGCGGAGGAAGAATTGGGCTGTTGTAAAGACGTCCAGAGGCTGACCCAGTCCAAGGAAGAGGAACTACAAGGCACCTCTGTCCTCTTAGGACCTGGTTTGCCTAAGCATTTTTAAGCAGAAGCACCTAATGCAACCGGGTCACCTTCTTTAAATGAGAGATCGCATGGACAATTAGGTAGTTACAGCTTTCCCAGAAGGAGGGGAGGGGAAGCTGGGTTCTCTCAGGTTTAAAAATGCCGGCAGCCAGGAGGTGTCCCATCCCCTTGGTCCTGGGGTGTTTTGGAGAGGGGGACACCCTCCACACATCCCACAGAAGTGGGACACTGCTTATCCCAAGAGCCCAAAGCAGCCTGCTCCTTGGGGAGGTGTGGCTGCTGGGGCGTGCGTTTGGCACCAGATCCCCATTCAGTTGGAGATGGTCCTGGCAGGAGGGACCACTGGGCCCCAGTGGAGGGCACAGCACCTGGGCTAAGCGCCGGCTCCCTTCTGCATCTGTTCTTTTTGTTCTGGTTTCCCTTCAGCCTGGTGCACCAGGTTGCAGGCGACCGCACTGCTTCGTGAGCAGCTCAGATGCCTCTGCCTTGGTGGAAGCTGCCTCTGACAAGCCAGAGGACAAGGTGAATGGCCAGGGGCTTGGGTACAGCTTCTGCTGTCCAATTTTAATCTGCAATTGCAAGGCTGTCAGCCTCTAATCCCAATTTAGGCAGACCAGCTCGCACCTTCAATGAGAGGAGGTGAGGAAGAGCTTCTTAAACTGCCTCTCATCTATGTCTGACTGTGAGCGTTTTTAGCCCATTGCACTGCAAAGTCAAATGTTAATGGTGATTTATGCTAATGTCTCAGATATTGCATAGAGAAAGCCTGGGATCAATGACTGGACAGCTACCGCAGAAAGCCGAGGGGCATAAGAAGCTGTTCCTGCTCAGGTGTGAAGTTCCTCCTTCCTCCTGTCAGTGTAAATACCCACCTTCTGTTTCAGCACAACAACAACAAAACATGTTCATTTAAACTCCATGAGTGCAGCCAGGAGAGCAGCCTCTGCACAATTAGGCACAGCTCAGAGAAGGTTTAAGTGCTTTAGTGCCTCTTTGCCATTAGTGGCTGCTTCCCAGCTGAGACTCGGGGTCTGGCTGTCTGTTAATTTGGATACAGCAATTAGAGGCTGAGAGTTCTGCTGGGCCAGATCCCAGCCCCAACGTGCAATGTAGATATAGCTATAGCTGCGTTTCTGGCATTTATGGTGAAAAAAGACATTTGCCACTGAAAACATCAGGTTAGATTTTATATTTCCATCAAGTGTCCCTTGGTAATGGATAACATTTGCCCAGATGAGAGTGCTTGGTACTCTCCCAAATCTGAGGAGACCTGCATTTGAGCTGAAATTAAAACCTGGTGACTTTAATGGTTGGGTCACTTTTGAAATAATAGTTTTAAAAAAAATCAGTGTCAGGAGAACTGCTAGAGGAACTTGGGGGGAAAAGTCACGGTACAAAATGTACATTATGACACTCAAAAGGTCACCTTGTTCACCTTATACAAGGGAATGTTTTGGGGATTGGTCCCCCCAGCATCAAGCTGGCTGCACATCAGTGGGGTGTGGGCACAAGCCTGACTACCAGGAGGGGCAGTGGGAAGGAGGAAGGCCCACGGTGCCATTTTGTTGGGCAAAAATCTCTGGGTAAAACCCCAAGAGTGCGGCAGGGCCTGGCAGCAGCATGCTGCTGGGGTAGGCAGGGAATCGGGGAGCAGGCACCTCAGGGTCCCTTCACCACAGGGAATAGCATCCCCTCCACAAGCAGCCCACATATGTCCTTAGAAGATATCTCCTAAGCTAATTTTCTTCTGGCATATTATCTTCCCCTATGATGATGTGGCTGTTTATCAAAAGCATAGACTGTTTTCTAAATCCTTCCTAGCTCACTGCAAACAGCTTCACCTGATGTCTCAGCCCTTCACCCACCAGCTGCATGTGATTTTTCTCTTTGTAGCTTCTAGCCAGCCCCCCCTGAGGACATAAGGGCTTGTTGTTGTTTTTTCATTTAAGCAAGCTTTTGCTAAGAAGAGGGATCTGAGGCATGCATATACTGTTCTTTAATCCTTTACCTCCCACACTTGCCTCTTTTCTTAAACCAAGCTGTTAATAAGAATGAAGATTACTGTAGCCAGAATTTATAGCAAGAATTTGCAGTAGCTAAATATAAATTTTAAAAAGTGGCAGCAGCATGATCAAACTGCAGCTCTGCTCATAAACATTTCTACAGTATATGTTTTCCACAGTTTACCTATCACAACTTATAGCCATAGATACAGCTTTAAATGAGTAGGCCTGTTTTTAAGGATTTCCTGTGTTACAACCATCAGAGACAGCATTTTCTATCTCAGTGTCTTTAAGTCTGCAGTAACTGTGAGGTCCCAGTGTGATTATCACATGTAAATGGCAATAAAAAGAAAAAAAAAAGGCGAATCGCCCCATGAGTCCTACTGAAAATGGAGAATGCAAATTCACCTCCGTATAGCCACAGTTTGGGGAGGAATTGAGCAACTGGGTGTCCCCCTGAAACGGCAAGCACAAGATAGAAAGGCAGAAAAAGTACCTTTTCTTCTTTATTAAGAAGAAAAATTTGATCTGGGTTTGAAAGATGTGCTCCAGTTGCCCTTGCCTGCTTTGGGGGGTGGCACGCCCCAGCCCCTCACCAGGGGCATGGGGTGGATGCCAGGGAGCAATGAGCTGAGAAGCAGACGGAAATGAGGACAGCCTTGTGTGTGCACACAGGTGTAGGCACTGAGCGTGGCACACAGCGTGAGCACAGGCCAGGTTTAGGGCACGGAGTGCCCCAGCAGGGCAAGCCGGGCTGGTGCTTGATTGCTTCTCGAACCCGCAGCCACCTGTTTTCCCCCTCAGCTGCCATTCAGATGTCTTTTACTCCTCTTTTCCTCACCCTTTTCTGGCTCAGAGTGATGGTGGCACAAGCCCCATTGATGGTGGTGGTCAGACCGGTGCCCGGGGCACTCCTGGGGCTCTGCAGACCCCGAATCACCCCACTGGGAGGGATGTCTGGGGGCGGCTTTAGAGGCTCGAGGCTCGGTTGAGGGAAAACCCCGCCATGGCGACCATGTGCCTGTCAGAGGATGCCATTACCTCCCTCATGCTCCTCTTGGTGCGTGAGGTATGGCACAGGGGGAAACCTGTCACCACAGCTAGTGCCAACCCTGGGGCAAGGAGGGGTTCCTGCACGGCACCATGGCTGCTGTGCATGCTCAGCCCTCCTCTTGTGTCGAAACACCACCTGGGATCACTTCGGCTCAGCCTTTCTTCCTCACCTCGATGGTGAGTGGGAGCCACGGACAGATGTACACCATCCCCAAGAGCTATTGCACAGCTTGGCCAGGTGGGACCAAGCTGTGGTTTGGTTTTATTTTAATGTAAAATAGCACAGACAGTACCTTTCAATGCTAATTTACCAGAGCTACATCTCCAGAGGTACCTTCCTGAGTCAGGAGTTTACATATGCATGACTTAAGTAGCCACCTTCCTCTTCTCCCTTTGACAAGACCCCCTGCCAGCTGCTGGCCGCTGGTTTTGAGCAGCTGCTGTTGGATCCCTGCACCGCTCAGCCAAAGGGGCACGTCCCTGTCTTTTCTTGTACGAAGCTGTACTGAAGGTTTGCAGGCATTATTCTTTGTAAATTTTTTACGGTTTGCACCCAGCATAAAAACTTACAATTAGACACATTTTAAAGGCGTAGTTTAGCCTAAGCACTTTAGTCTTGGCTGAGTGCAATGCAACTTTTTCAAAAAGCAGTAACCCATCACTGAAAAGGCTTCTCCATTGGTAGCACTTATGCTACTTGTGCATATTTAATACAAAATTGCTAGCGAGTAAAATGGCCATTACATCTCAATTAAATTGACATATGCAGGTTATGCAGATCTCACATTACCTTTGTACCCTCATTCACCGCTCACTACAAACCTCCATAACACAGAGCCTCTCCCGACAGTTTTCCCTGCAAGGAACAACAGGGAAGGAAAGGACATCTCAACACCCCTTGCCTCCTACATCGTGCGGCATTTAGCATGTGTGCCCCTGTTCAGATTGGGAAAGTCACGGCCAATGCAAGCGATATCAAATGAAAGTAAAAACTTATTAGCCGTGTTTCTGAGAGATGGTGAGTTTTATATTGTCGCAGTCTCACACTTCATAGCTAAAAAAGCATGAGACGTGACAGCACATTCATTATTTAAAGATCCATTTCAGTCAGTGGATGACAATGATTGTAAAGGCAGGGAAGATAAAGCACGTTCTGTTTTCGAGTTCACTGCTAGGAGCACGGATCACAATGTTTAGACAGTCCGTGACACTAAAAATCGACAGCCTGCCAATTGCTTTCTGCCGCACTTCCAGTCTCTCCAGATTGGGGATGGGGCAATGGGTCTCAGCAGGGAGGTCCGGGGTCTCAGACAGGGTGCAGATGGCAGGGTGAGTCCCTGGAGAGCAGAGGAGCAAATGGAGAGCGTGCCTGACAAGAGAAGAGCAGCTATGCTGAGGGACTTGTGACCACAGACACTTTTCAGCTTTTCTGCTTTATCACCTGCTCTAAGGAAATCTGAACTCCTAAAATGCAGCAGCCCCGCTATGTTCTAGTCAAACTCATTTTGCTGCTGGTCAGAGAGATGCTTGGCAGCTGAAGGAAGCCAGCATTACTCTCTTTCCTTACCAAACTCTTTTATGAGTTTGTGACCCTGACTCCTCGATCACTGCTGCTCGTTGTACCTGATGCTAAGCTGTAACTGCAGAAACTCCAGGGAGGAGTGGAAATCTTTGCCCTCAAATGCTGTCTGCTTCAAAACAGGCACCTGCTTGGTGTGATGAACGTCACGTATCTTTTGGGTTTTTTTTTCCCAAGTTACTTACTGCTCCCACCAGATGTTCAAGGTCTTGGGCAAACACCTCTGGTGTCTCCCAGCCTGGTGTCTGCCAGCCCCCACCGGCTCAGACCGGGCAAGCCTACGAGCTATTTTCTGTAGAGGATTGGAGGAGGGAGCTGGCTACGTCTACACCAGTGGCCTAAAGGGGGCCAAGGCCAAACCAAAGTGCTGTTGCCTTGTGAATGTGCTCCCCAGCACAGGTCTGACCTGGCTTTCGCCCAGACACTGCCTGTGTGTAGTTTAGGGGCTGGCACAGTCCAGGGGCAGCTCCTAACGAGTTGCACAGGCAAAGTCAGCCTGGTTTAGGAGGAAGGAACTGCGTCTGACCATGCGGGCATGAGCTGGACAACCCCGTCTCCCACAGGGCAAAAAGGCAAGCCGCGCTGCAGGTTGTTATTTGTGCAACCCCTGCCTGCCCAGCCTTCTCTTGTGCCACTGTCTCATGTCCTGCTGCAACGGAGCCTCAACCAGCCGAGCTGGGACCTTCCCTTACAAAACTACACCCGCCATTACCTATGTTTAATGGTTGTAGCAATCCCTGCCCACACTATAAATTCAGACATCTGCCAGGACTTTGCAGGACAATTTCAATGCTCTCCCACAAAGTAGCTGCTGCAGACCCAGGAATTGAATCATCCTAAAAATGACATTTTACTATAGCATGCTGGAGAGCCTGTAATGCCATGTGTATGAGGCACATTCAACATCTGGCCACAGAGAAAAATCTATGAGGAACAAGTAGATAACTACTGTGCAAATGAGAGCAGTAATAGCCCGTTTCTATACCTCAGACATCCTAAACTACCTTTTAGGCCAAATCTTTCATCAGATGAACTGTTCACCAAGCCTTGAGCCCCAGGTTTGAAGCTCGGATAAGTAGTGGTATTCCCGGGAAGGGAGAGCAACTTCTCTCTCACCTTGTCAGAAATCATCAGCAGAAAAAGCCACAACATTCACTTACTATCAATTATTTCAACAGTGGGCTAACAAACAGAACAGCTAGGCCAGGCGTCACCACATGCAAGGCTCTGGCACTAGGAAAGGCCTTTTTAGCTCCTGGGCAACGTATATTCAACAACAGTGTAGGCTGTGTGTGTTTGTGTTGACCAATGTGTTGATCGACTAATGACACGAAAGGCAGGACATCGTATGATTTAACTTGCTATTCTGTTGCTGTCTCCTGCATGGTTCTCCTCCAAAGGGCTTTTCTGTCTTCAGACTAAAAACATGATGTTTATTATTTCTTAAGACAGGCCATATCAATTACAGTAGCTAAAGAATTCAACCTGCCATACTTTTCCCTGAAACCTTCTTGATATTCATTACCTGCTTGGCAGATTGCATGAATTTGAATGCTGATTTACAGAATAGAGCTTAAAACCAGTGTGACGTGATATATCTAGCCAGTTGGAGAACAGGACACAGGGTCTCATTTCCAGTTTTATTGAAAGGAAACGCTAAATGCTCTGTTTTATTACCACAGTTCTGATAAGGGCTGTGTTATGCTAAATAATAGCTTCTGTATTAACCCAAGTATAGGTTCAGCAGGTCCTAAACCTAATGTGGCTTCCAATTCTAACAAAACAGAAGCTGAAGTAAGCTATGTAGATTTATAAAAAAAAAAACAACCCACATCTTTCTTTACCATCCTCTCCTCACCCCCACAACCTTTTCTATTTCCAACAGTCAGGCGCCTCCAAATCCCACAATTTTTTCTCCCCACATAGTCCTCCTCCCAAGCACCCTGTCAGCAGAGTTGTTAGATGCTGGACCTCTCCAAGCAGGAGGTGCTGTGCCATTGCACTGGACCTGACTGGCCAGGACCAGCTCTTGACTTTTCTCAGTACCAATGACGGACTCGTGTCCTCTTTCAAAACCATTATTTAGCTGGTGGCTTAGGTTCAGCCAGCAGCAGGTTACAGAGTTATGGTCTCATGTGTGTTTTCTGTGTCTCAGCAAGGACCCAGAGATGGTGACTGCAACAGATGGCTCCGTATAGTAAATCAGCATAGGGTATAGTTTGCAAACGCCAGTCAAGATGGTTAGATCTCAATGTTTGGTAGGGAAGGGGGAATCAAGTCTTTTCATATTCAAGCCGATCCTCATGGAAAAGAATGGTAACGTTTTCCCTGGCATTTTTTAGGTCTACCTCATGTTAGACTGACCTACCCACAGGCCTGGATCTTGTGTTTGCTAGTGCTTAAGGCACATCCTCGGAGATGGAGTGATATCTCCAAAACAATGCTGAAGTGCGAGAGCCACATACCAAACATCAACCTTGAAACGGCGGGTTGTGTGTAAAAGAATATGTCCCTTTGCGCTGGATAATCTATTTCAAATTGACAGCAAACCAAGATTAAAAGTAAGACCTCTGTGGCAAAAAGAACATGAGGTCAGAACCAAAAAAAAACCCTCCACATGGAAATGAATTGAAGAGGGCAACCCAAACAAATCCACAGACCTCAGCCAAACACTCTCCCTAGGAAGCACAGGTACCCAAACTTCTTTGTTGAGATGAGCATCTGAGAGGCTATCATCTCCTTCACAGTCCCCCAGCTCAGCTGAAAACGGAGAGGAGAATGTTGCTTACCTGCTATTCACCCTCCTCCTCCCCCCTTCAGCTTGACTCTGCCCTCAGCTGAATGGATGGCCATGCCAGGCTCTTGGGAAGAAAGACCAGTAGGTTTGAACCACTTTGGGCCAGAAGGATTTACAACCTACATTTACATATTCTAATCTCACTTCCTCCTCCCATCATGTTCGCAAAGAAGAAAGGAGCAGGTCACCCAGAGCCACATGCAGGGAATGATGTGCCCCAGTTTGGCAGAGATGCCCCATTTCGGCTAGATGCCAAGGTGGCAGGAAGGCAGAGGCTCTGGGCACTGCCCTCTGGCATTTCAGACTGGCTGTTCTGGGGGTCAACATGATGGATCTCACTGGAGCCCTCTGTGCTCCCCATCAACCCCTAAACTCACCACAAGTGCCACTCCAGGAGCTTAGTGCCAAATTTTAGGCATTTCAGTGTGAATACCACAAAACCTGTTGTGTCAGTGGCTGGTAGTTATGGAAATATTCTGCATTTGACCTGGCCTTGGCATTGGCCTTTCCAGCAGAGGTTTACTCCTGTATGCTTAGGGCACAAAGTCTACAGAGACACCAGTGACACATCTCAGTCACACAACCATAGCCATTAAAAATCCTGCAACTGCAATACTGATTTTCATCTCCCTTACAGATGAGATTCATTTAAAAAAAAAAAAAAAAGTAAAAGAAACTCTGTGATGGCATCTGTTTAAAGAAAACCTGTGAAGCTTATTGCAACAGAAGGCATTTTGCAAAATGCTTTACCTTGTTTCACTAGTCTCTGACAATCCACCAGGGACAGGACTTGTCACCCCTGAGAGGGATGTATCCATCTCAGAGGCAGGAGAAGGGGTATCCGGGATGGTTTCTCTTGAGCCTGCTGTCAGTAACAAGTCTGGAGGGCTTAGAGAAACCGAGCAGTGAGCCTCTTACCCTGCCTCGGCTGCTCACAGCTGGCGCTGCCATCACCTGCACAGCTGGCACCCCGTCAGCAGCAGCCGCAGTAGGAGGCATCTGCTCAGGTTTGCAGCAGCTCTCCTGGCCCTCCCTCTGCTCTTCCCCTCCACAAAAGCAAGATGCGCCCCCGCAGCTGGCCTCAGAATGGGTCAGCGACCATGGCCGACCTCTCCTCCTGCTTGCAACAGGGCTGAAACACAACATGAGGAAATGAAAGATGACAGCCTTGTCTGAGCTGCTTTTGGGGGCATTCCCTGGCCTGTGCTATGCCTCAGCCTGTGCCTGGGCACCACGCAGGAGGGTGCTGAGTGCCATGGGCATGGCAGGCATCATGCCAGCAATGATGGGCCACGGGCATGTCCTGGCCTGTGTAGTTCAGCAGCAGAGGTACAGTGTTCACAGACTAGAGGTAAAGCTGAAGCCACTCAATTAGACAGGCTCTACCAGATCCTCAAGAAAAAAAAAAACAAAAAAAACAAAAAAACAAAAACACAAACCAAGAAACAACCCCAACCCCCTAAACCTTAGGGTTTGTCTACAAGGAAACATGCTTCTGAGTTTTCCCATAGCCTTGTGTTGGCGTGGTCATGATGACACCCAGGCGGCTTTCTCTGCGCCAGGTTAATTTGCCTCCTGCGTGAGATAATGTGGTCACAAGCTACCCAAACTGCTGCAACTGTTCTCCAGGGAGTGACGTCCCACGTGCAATGTCCCACCAGCCCACTGCGTGGCTAAGGGGCTGTTAATGGCTGAGAGTGTCCTCTGTCTACACAACTGCAAAATATTAGCGTTACCCAAACAGAAAAGATAAACTTTGGGAGTTTGCCAAAGACTTAAACAATTAATAAGCTAAATTTCTTTCCCTCCTCACTGAGATCCCAGTGTTGTCAGAAGCACATCAAGGATTTCTTTTTGTTTATTGGAATTAATTTACTTCTTCCCCCGAATGACAACTGCAGCTTAGTTAAAGCAGTCAGTCTCACACTAATTTATTTGTTCAGCGAGTACCATTCAGCTCCCCACAGAAGTTACCAAATTAAAAATTGTCAGTTTCTGTAATGGCCTGACCTTTTCAAGCTGAAAAAGTTCTAAGTCTGGCCCACTGGGTGCGAAAGGAAAGCTGCCAAGAGCAGCTGTCCATGCTGGAGCATCAATGTAAATGTTCCAACAGGTAAATAGTCACCCAGAGAGCTTGGGAAAATATCTTGCAAGTTGAGCAAGAAGACAAGGTGTCATGTGTAGAGTAAATTAAAAAGGAAATACCATTTTAGTGACATATCCTAGGGAAAAGACAGAGCTCAGGTATCTAGCTAATCAAACCCAGACACTGGAAGTTAATATATTTCCATACTCTGAATTAAAAAAAAGGGAATATCCAAAAATCCAAGCTTGCTTGAACAGAAGCTATTAACCCTCTCTTTCCTGCTTTTCCTTTTTAATCAGCGTCCTTATTCACCAGTTATCTTCAGCAAGCTTAGGCTTCGGTAACACTCAGAGCCATTGTGCTATGGTCAATACAAATGCACCCTTGGCGACAGCAGGGTTTGTGCTTGCTGTGGTCTCACTGCAAGGTGCTGCTGGAAGAGATACCCCCAGTCTTCCCTCTCCCCCTGTTCCCTGGTGGCAGGCCCTTGAGCACCCACAGAGGGAGTGGGAGTCAGCTTGAGCCCCTTCTCCAGGCCTTCCAGCGTTTCCCATCTACCTGGTGGCCACACAACCGCTGGCTCTGGGGTGGGGGGGGCTGCGGGCCAGGGCATGCAGGCAAGGGAGAGCAAACCTGGCCTCTCCCCTGTTAGAGGAGATCAAGCATAATATAAAAATACACCCCGATGCCCCAATCCTGTTCCACCTGACATACACGAGCAATCCTACACAGTACCAGGGCCAGGTCACACAGCCGCTTACACAGGGGCAGGATTAGGGCTGGGTTTTAAGCAGGCACAGATGCGGTAAATTAATGCAGGGAAGGATGGGCACTAGCTAAAGCAGTGCGTTAGGATGCAGACCTTGGGCTGTTTGCTGTCACTTGCTCTAACATGGATTTGCTGGAAGGGTCTGGGATTTGATTTTTCTGTTTGTTTGCAGTCTTTGGAAGCACCGCATGGGACTCCTGCGACTCCCATAAACAGATGATTTCTGATGTAAACTTACTCACACATTGTAGCGTATAATTTGTTAATGGTCTTCCTACTAATGATGCAGATTAAAAACAACAGCTGACAAATCCCAGTTCAGAGGAAAGGCTACAGCTCTCACAAGCCGGCTGGGCACAGAGAGCGAATCTGAGGGAAGAATTCATGCAACCGTTCCTGCTTTCCATATAGCTGCAGCAATGTAGGGGTTAATGCACACAGCTCCTTGGGATTTATCTCACATCTCTGATGAGCAGAGAGAAAGAGACGATGCCTCTCTTGCCTTTTCTAAGTCCCTGATAAGTTTCTCAGGGACTAAAGGTTTTCTTTTGGCCTCCTGGCATGACAGTTACCGCAGAGTTTAAATAGTAATTGCTCCATGGGATGCTCTCTGCATCGACAGAGAGCGGCTTTGGTCCCTCAGATTTTATTTTTTTAATCAGAGATTCAGCCATTTTACTAATATCTAAGAGGCAAAGTTGAAAGCTACATGACCATGTGCTCTAATTACACTATTTCTGATAACAGCGGGGGTCTTCACAGGTTTAAGTATTTTAACAAAGATTTTTGGGGTTTTAACATTTTTTGCCAGAAAGGGGAGGACACTGAGAAGAGAGAATCAGCAGAGAGCTTACTGACTAATTACAGCCTAGAAAATACCATTCCTGGTCCCTGAGATTACTCTGTTTTGATTACTGCACTTTGAGACCGTGTTGCTGGCTCTACAGACCTCTCTGAAAACATTTTTCCAGTAGAATTAGGAAGTCAATAATTGATGTCACCAGGCCTCCAAGAAGTCCTGCTGTCTACCTAGCTTTTTGTCTCCACGTGGTTGAAAATACTGAGTACGGTTAGGTTTTGCTTACTGTGAACACTTTCTTCATGAAGAATCTGACTTTGCCTGCCTCCTACGCATTTGACCTGGTGTCCTGCAAGCCTCTCTTGGCTTCCCTCCTCCCTGCCTTGTGTCACTGGAACTTCCTCCCCAAAAGAAGGTCCAGACACCTTCTGTTCCCTCATCTAGGCCTGTTTCGCTGTGATGAACTGTAAAGTCAAACCAGAAAGTAGGTGGCTTGTAGGGAAGGTCCATCGTCATTTCGTGCATGTGTATGACACATGGCCTAAAGAAGTTTTTAGTGTGCAGGGAAGAGCCTGGAAATACGTCCCTGCAGCGCACCTTTCTTCCCATCAGTGAAGCTGCATAGGGGTAGACATTGTCTCAGGAAGTTTTATTTTAATTCTGAGTTTTGGGTGATATATTGGGGTATACTTCAAAAACCTCCAAGGGACTCCCTTGATGGGTAGTGCACAGGCACGACGCATGTGATTTTTTCCATGCTGCATTCCTCACCCACTGTACCGAGACCTCCCCATCGAGGAGCGAGAAGGTATTCAGGGTTTCAGGCAGGTTGTCTCGCTCACTGCTAATTAACAGTCTTGAATTAACTCTCCACTAAGAAGCAAAGTCAGATAAATCGTTGCAGACCTTAAAACATCTGTCAGCTTGAGGTTCCTTACCTGGGGTTTTGGTGAGAGCCAAAGCAGTGCTCTAGATGCATGAAGCAACCAGAACCCAAAACTCCCACTGGGCAGAAGCATCCCCCTTGACCCTCCAACCCCACTCCAGAGTCACCCCATACCCATGGGCAGGCAGCTTTTCCTGCCTGCTTTAAGACAGAGCATGTATCAATATTCACTATGTATTTACAGCCTTGGCATGGAAATGCATCTCCTCATGCTGCTGTATTATTTATAGGCTAGGCCAAACACCGGGATATTGAAGTAAGGCTACAAGACATTTTCAGTTTCGGAAGCAGCTCATAAATAAGAAGTTAAGTATTATATTTTAAGAAGAAACGTTAAAGTTCTTGTCCTTGAGCCTTACAGGAAAAAAGCTGAAGAAAATACGCTCCACAATACTGCCAAAATCTATTAACCTGATTCTTCTCCAGCTCACCTCTGCTGTAAACCAGCCTGATCCCAGGGCTGTCCTGCCAGCAGAGGGGAACCAGGCAGCTGCTGTCTCTGCAGTGAGAAGGCCAAAGCAAGAGGGTTGGTTTCACCCAACGAGTCGCCTTACCCCCTCTGCAACAGCTCCTTTCTCCAGCCACCTCTGGCTCACCTCCATTTCCTGCCACTCCCCAGTAACTGACCGCAAGGAGAAAGATGTCCACCTACCTTCCAGCTGCTACTCTTCTCCTAATCTGGGATTTCTGAGGGACGGGTTTATGAAACCGGCTTTTGCTCATGAGGAAGGCAGGCTTGCTTCCAACAAGTAAAGAATTTGGGTTATTTACCTTAGAATGGCTTTGGTATTCTTAAGCACCAACCCTGGGTCATCTGCACACTCCTGGAGAAAGAACACCACAGATACAGACTGGTCTGTAGCAAGGTATCTCGGTTGATCCCACTTTTTATGGCTTCTAGAGTGGGTGCCTCCTCACTCATGTCTCCCTACTGCAGACATCCAGAGAAGTAAACGAGCCTGAATTCTTGCATGCTATTGAAATATAAGCATTAAATCATTGTAATTATACCTTTCTGGCAGCTGCTAGGGTAGCAAGTTTGATTTTTGAGCTTGCAAACCAAAACACAATTAATGAGATTTTTGCAGAACGAAAAGCACCCCACCTCTTCTTGACAATCTCTGCGTGTAGCTCAGCCTTGCTTCCTACTGCGTGTGGCTATCAATGCATTTTTGCTATAATTTCTAAATGCAGTTGGAGCAAATTAAATCAGAAAAGGAAGTTTATAGCACTTCACATTTTTCCATATATGGATTCATGCTGTGTTATACAGTGTTCATCACATTCTCCGTACTTTATTTGCTGTGAGATATCTGAAATTCTTTGTCTTATCTGATCTATGATTTAAGATTCTGACCTTTTCAGCTTTCTGTAATTTCACTGCCAGCTCACTCAATATGCCTTTGTTTATAGCCTTACAGCAGAGAGGCCAAGTGAAGACGGGAGCTGCTTATGTGCTGGAAAGACAGAAATTTTCGTTTGCCAAAATTTGCGTGTGAAAGAGGGAAGCAGCAATATAATTTCAAAAGTTTTTGAAGAATCTGAGAATACAGATGAGAAAGGGGATTAAACACCCTTTCAGTGTGACTTTCTACTAAAAGAATGAACCAAAAAGCAATACCTTTCTGTTAATGGCAACCTGTGTGAAAAGCAATTTCAACACTAATAAAAACTGATTTTTCAGCTCCATGGCGAGAACAGCAGAATGGCAGCATACATCTCAGCATTTTCATCAAAATGGTTGAGAAGGCAAATGAAGCCTTTATATCTGCTCCTGGGATGTTATGTCAGGTTGCCTCAAGTTCTGCTCCCCTGCTGCCTAGGCAGGTTGCAGAATGAGCTCTGGGGACACTAATCTGTGCTGGAGAATAGCTGCTAAATTATTCAGGGTACTAAAGACAAGGGCTGAGTGTGAATTGCAGAAGACCCTGACAACACAGAGTGACGCCAATAAAATGACAGATGAAATTCACCTTAGATAAATGCAAAGTGAGGCACATGGGGCAGAAAAACCCATCTTAACTTTCCATACACTGTGCTGAGTTCTGAGTTGACTATTGCTGCTTAGAAATGAGATCTTGCCATTAGAATAGATAATTTTATGGAAATGTCAGATTTATGCTCAGAACTGGTCAGAAAAATCCAAAGCTGAATTCTAGGAAATATTATGAAAAGAACAGTAAACAACATGGAAAACATCACTCCTATTCACCATACAAATCCTTGGTGTGCTTGTGTATCGAGTACTGTGGGCAGCCCTGGTCCTCCCATCTCCAAAACCAGGTGTAGCAGAATGAGAAATGCTGCAGGCAAGCTCAACCAGGATAATCAAAGACATGGATGCTTTCTGAACAGTCTTACGCTCTTCCACCTGGTACAGACACAGAGGAGAGAGATACAAATGATACAGAACCATGAAATCGGGAGTTGCACGAAGATGAGCAGGGACATGTTGTTCAGTATCTCTTCTAATGTAAGAACTAGGCATGCTTAAATGAAACTAGAAGGTGTCCAACTCAAAACAATCAAAAAGAAATAGTTTCCTGTTGTGTTCATCAAACTTTCATCACAGTTAAGCTAAAAGGTACTAGAAGTTAATACTTAAGTTCAAGGAGCAACTGGGTAAATTCACAGAAGAAGAAAAGCACATGAAAAGCCCTGTTAAATTCGGAGGTGCTAAATTTGGTCAAGAAGTGAAATGACTGAAAATGACTGACAGCTAGGAGGCAATTGATCATATATATATATATATATATATATATGCTTTCCTGCTCTTAGAAGAAGCCACTTGGGCCACTATCAGAGAGAGGATGCAGGTCTAGTTGGCCCTAGTTCAACTCTTCTAAAACCTGTTTTTAATGTAAATCTTTATAGTTTTGTTCATAGGATGTTGTTGGCAGAGGGAGATGAGCCAGGGAGATTTCTCAGTTACATTAAAGACATCACTGTAGCTTGGGTTTGTCCAGTCGGCATGGCATCAAAGCAGATAAATAAGAGTCTACAGATGCAATTCATCTGCTTTAGATTTCTTCAGTTTACTTCCCTTTGTAGTACACAGAAATAAAAAGGCAGATTAGTATGTCCTGGTTTAGGTAGGTGTTTCAGGAGATGAATCACCCTCTACTACTGCCTACATTTCCGAAGCCTGGGACCATTATGACTCAACAAGAGTGCATATTTTGCCCAGAAGTACCAGAAATACATATTTTCTACACAGTCATTCCTTCAGATACTTACTCCATTTTGTGATTTATTTTAAATAGGTTTAAATGTGGCATAAACAATGTTGACTGATAAATTCTGCTCGGAGCTTATAAACAAAGATGCTTCTTTAAAACAAAATCTGGCAAAGAGAAGCCTGGCTCAGACCCAGAAGAAGTTTAAATTCAGCCCATGATCTGCTGAGCTAGCTGCCCAATTGATCCAAATAGAAGATGAAACACCCTATGATTGTTTATCTAAACCTTTCATAAACTGCAACTCATTTATTTGCCATTTAATTCTCACAAATGTACAGCTGAGTAATCATTTGATTGTGTAATTTAGATGGTCAGTGCTGGGGCCACATCCTGAAGTCTTGGTCACCGCATGACTCACTACAACTGGGGTGGCCGTAGCTCCCATTTAACCCATCTGCTCTTGTTTTCTTTGGGTCGAGAGCAGGATGCTTGGAGGGGGCAAGGGTATGCTTATGCCCCCCCCCCCCAGTATTGAGCTGGGAGCCAGAAGCTGAGAAGAGCTCCCAGTTCATGGATAGCCACGGGAACTAAGTGCTTGTGTGAGCATATCAGAAGTCAAAGGGACTCACAAAGCGAGAGAGAGAAAGCAAGGAAAGCTGTGAGACCAGCTGAGGTCCAAAGAAACTAACTTGAGATAGGGACTTGCTCCGTGGTTCATAAAAGCAGCTTGATGCAGAGGAAAGAATTCGCTGGAAGAAGCATTAGTCCCTGAGAAGGCGTTCACAAAAAACCTACAGCATGCCCAAGAATGGTGGGGGACTGGGGAAGGGATTTAGTATTTCTTATTCTACCTTCATCTCTGAAGAAAGTACTGTCTTAGAAATGTTCTGCATAACCATTTGCTACCACCACCAAGCATATAAAAAGAGTAGAGACAGAACAGAAAGCTCAAGAGGCTCCATCTGGTGCATGGACGCTCTCAAGCTAGCAAGCCATCGCTGAGCTGTTGACAATACTGCAGGTGAGGAAAAGCTCCTGCTCTCAGCAGTTTGTGCTGGATGGAGGACCATTTCTCTGTATCTGGTCATTACATAAAGTATCCCCCAAAAGAAAGGCAGATGCATGGCTGGGCTCTCTGACTGGGAATCCAAATTCCAGTTCTCATGACTGCGAATCCAAAGCATACGGGTCTAGTGTTTAGGAATCAACCCAAACTGTATGCAAGTGGCCAGCAGTGCCATTTTGACAGACACTATGTGTGTGCACATGTGGGCATGCAGACACAAGCGCGCACACACACACATATTAGCCACTCTCCGGGACCACACCTGGAGCTGTGAAGCATTAAAGTCTTCCAAAACATTCATGCTTTCTTGACAGTGTTTATTTTCACATTATGTCTTTGCTGGAACCCTGTCCTGACCGGAACATCACGCATCTGCAAGCCAGTCAGATTGCAATGTTAATTATAGTAATGGTAAATTTTTATTTTGGTCCGTTGCTGAGGGATTCCACCTAGGGTTGTTTTATTTTTCCTACATAACATCCAGCCATTTACTAGCATGCATATTCCTGCATCCTGTTAGTCAGAAACATTTTCGCTTCCGTAGCTGTGACATTGTCAGATATGGACAATGCTGGTGATGCTTATCGTAAGCATCACCAGTCCCAGATTTCCAGTCTCACAGTTGAAGCAGCAAACCTGACACTGAACTTGCCATAGACAAAGGGAGACATCGCTTGGCCCCTGCATGTCTGTGTGGCAATAGAGGGCTGCTTGTTTTTCACTTGGATGTCACGCCATGGAATTGAAATCCCAGATGGACTGCTGGGTGACCTTGCCTGCTTTTGGCAGAGCACATGTGGGTTTGTATGTCCCTGAAGACACTGCCTTAAGATGCTGGGCCGGAGGATACATTAAATACTCAGTATAAAGATTTCTAAGACAAAAATCCACCAAAATCAACTGCCAATTATTTCCTTGAAATTTGCATAGCTAAGCAGATTTTTCAGGGGATCTTCACACCCACGCTAGCCTTTTGCAGTGGGTGTCTCTTCAGCTCTCTGATGCTTGCACGCCTCCCCACTTCTCTCCTATTTCTTTGCTATCTCACTCATTACAGTGGTTTCAATCATCTTTGTACAGAGGGTGCTCAGATCAGCTCTCTCGGTCTCAGTTCTCCCCCTCTGGTCTTTGTTGCATCTTCAGACATCTCTAGACCTATCCACTTGGAAGCCTTACTTCCATTTCAAGTGCAGTCTTTCCAAAAGTGAAGTGCTGCCCCCTCATCCTCTGGCACAGTCAAGGCTCTGCCTTCTCTAAACTACATTTGGGGATTGTTTCCCCTTGTTTATGAACAGAGAGGGGAAGGAACCATTTCTGGGATGAGATTCTTCTTACCCCATTGTAGATGTCTGAAGCAGGCCAGATGCTTGTGCCCTGAAAGTGCATTTGCCTCCATTGCCTGTAAGGAGGTCCCCAGCAGTTGCACGAGGATATTGGCTGCCAGCTGACCTCTACGTATGTGAAAGGAGTCTCAATATGTTTCACAGTGAAGTGGTGAGCTGCTTACCCAGTGGACAAACTCCTGCCGTAGCCCCCTTGTCTGAGTAAGACAGGCCTTATTTATTCTCTCTGTTACACGTTCTCAGCACTCTGTGCTTTTACAGGACAGTAAGATTTATAAGTCATTGACTTACCTCCATATTGTCTAATCTCACTTGCTAATATTCAGAATTTTAGGGGCATACTCACAAATTTCTTCTTAGGAAATGCTGAAAGGTGTCACATTTTGTATAGCCTCTGTAGGTAAAATAGAAATAAATGCGAATGAAAAGCCTTTCTCCAGCTGTACGTAATACAGTTCAGCAATGCTGAGTCTCATTCTTGCTTTTAACTGTACCATAAACTGCACATTACAGTACAATTTTCTGATGCATTTCTTGAAATGTAACCATGTATGTGGAAAAAAATTATCTGTCTTCTGGTGGCAAAATACATTTCTCCTTTTGCTATATAGTAATATTTATCAGCAATACGGACATTTATTTCATTTACCATCTTGCTGCCCCTGCTTCATAACTGCTTTCACCTGAGTGCAGGACCCAGAAATGTAACAACATTCATTTTGCTCCTCCATCACTCACACTGCCCTGCAGTGCATTTAATTTTGCGCTCACAGCCAGTGATGATGATGGACTCTCAGCTTGCAGATTGTCTCAAGTGATGCCCCCAAATGCTACAAACACTGTGAGAGCTATTTGGGTTCCTAACCATAAGTCGTGAGGAGAGAGACTGTTGTTCGGAGATCTGCAGGTATCTGAGACATCTGCACAGGGTTTACGTATATGACAAAGCATCTATTCTGAGATCTGCATCCTTCTGGAGCAGCAGCTGAAGGTCAGGTGGACAACTTCAGAGCACCATAAATGGCACTGGATGATTCTGTTTAGCAGCCTGAATTGCTCCCCAGTAATATGAACTCCTCGTGCCATCTGGCCTTCACTGTCAGGATCCAGCCTTCATGCCTGCTCAGCCATAAGCTTCTGGGGGTTTGGTTTCAAACAATAGTATGAGTTTCCAGAGGCTGACATCTGTCTCCCAGGAACTAAGCTTGTTTCACAGCAGCAACCAAGCAAGCAATGAGATACTACCACCACAATCTAAAGAAATCTGGAGATTATGAAGTCCTCCAACCCTTTTGCTTCCCCAAATGTTAAATACTAACATAGGTATGGGTGGCATGAAAATAGAAACTTGCAGTGGGGATTTCATTAATAGCACTAAAAGTGGCTACAAAAGGTTATCTAAAACAGTCCTGTTGCAAGGCATATATATAATTGTACTTAGTTCTTCATGACTATTAACCTGATCATAAGGTTCTCTGATATATTAATAGTCCAGATGCATATACATATACATATACAGAATCATAAAATCATAGAATCATTTAGGTTGGAAAAGACCCTTAAGATCATCAAGTCCAACTGTAAACCTAACACTGCCAAGTCCACCACTAAACCATGTCCCCAAGTGCCACATCTACGTGTCTCTTAAATACCTCCAGGGATGGGGACTCAACCACTTCCTTGGGAAGCCTGTTCCAATGCATGATATACCCTTCAGTGAAGAAATTTTTCCTAGTATCCAATCCAAACCTCCCCTGGTGCAACTTGAAGCTGTTTCATCTTTCCTACTGCCTGTTACTTGGGAAAAGAGACTGACATCCACCTCGCTACAACCTCCTTTCAGGTACTTGTAGAGAGCGATGAGGTCTCCCTTCAGCCTCCTCTTCTCCAGGCTAAACAACCCCAGTTCCCTCAGCCGCTCCTCATAAGAATTGTTCCCTAGACCCTTCACCAGCTTTGTTGCCCTTCTCTGAACACGCTCCAGCACCTCAATGTCTTTCTTGTATTGAGGGACCCAAAACTGAACTGCAGCCTCAACAGTGCCGAGTACAAGGGGACAATTACTTCCCTAGTCCTGCTGGCCACACTATTCCTGATACAAGCCAGGATGCTGTTGGCCTTCCGGGCCACCTGGGCACACTGCTGGCTCATGTTCAGCCAGCTGTCTACCAACACCCCCAGGTCCTTTTCGGCCAGGCAGCTTTCCAGCCACTCCTCCCCAAGCCTGTAGCGTTGCATAGGGTTTTTGTGACTGAAGTGCAGGACCCAGCACTTGGCCTTGTTGAACCTCATACAACTGGCCTCAGCCCATCGATGCAGCCTGTCCAGATCCCTCTGCAGGGCCTTCCTACCCACAAGCAGATCAACACTCCCGCCCAATCTGGTGTCATCTGCAAACTTACTGAGGGTGCACTTGACTCCCTTGTCCAGATCATTGATAAAGATATTAAACAGACCTGGCCCCAATACTGAGCTCTGGGGAACACTACTTGTGACCAGCTGCCAACTGGATTTAACTCCATTCATCAGAAGTCTTTGGGCCTGGTCATCCAGCCAAGTTTTTACCCAGCAAAGAGTACACCTATCCAAGTCATGAGCAGCCAGTTTCTCCAGGACAATGCTGTGGGAAACAGTGTCAAAGGCTTTCCTCAAGTCCAGGCAGACAACATCCACGGCCTTTCCCTCATCCATTAAGCGGGCCACCTTGTCATAGAAGGACATCAGGTTGGTCAAGCAGGACCTGCCTTTCATAAACCCATGCTGACTGGGCCTGATTGCCTGGCTGTCCTGTATGTGCCGTGTGATGGCACTCAAGATGATCTGCTCCATAACCTTCCCTGGCATTGAGGTCAGACTGTCAGGCCTGTAGTTCCCCAGATCCTTGTTCCGGCCCTTCTTGTAGATGGGCATCACATTTGCTAACCTGCAGTCAACTGGGACCTCCCCAGTTTGCCAGGACTGCTGATAAAGGATTGAAAGTGGCTTGGTGAGTACTTCTGCCAGCTCCCTCAGTGCCCTTGGGTGGATCCCATCCGGCCCCATAGACTTGTGTGTGTCTTAAGTGGTGCAGCAGGTCACTAACCATTTCCCCTTAGATTATGGGGGCTTCGTTCTGCTCCCTGTCCCTGTCTTCCAGCTCAGGGGGCTGCATACCCCGAGAACAACTGGTCTCACTATTAAAGACTGAGCCAAAGAAGGCATTAAGTACCTCAGCCTTTTCCTCAGCCTTTGTCACTGAGTTTTGCCCCGCATCCACTAGAGGATGGAGATTATCTTTTGCCCTCCTTTTGTTGTTAATGTATTTATAGAAACATTTTTTATTGTCATTTATGACAGTAGCCAGATTAAGTTCTCATTAGGCTTTGCCCTTCTAATTGTCTCCCTGCATAA
Organism: Pelecanus crispus; assembly: GCF_030463565.1. Taxonomy (NCBI): domain Eukaryota; kingdom Metazoa; phylum Chordata; class Aves; order Pelecaniformes; family Pelecanidae; genus Pelecanus; species Pelecanus crispus. The sequence goes on from NC_134643.1 coordinate 167,832,067, forward strand.
CCTCATGACATCCTTGCAGTCCTCCTGAGTTGCCTGCCCCTTCTTCCAAAGGTCATAAACTCTCCTTTTTTTCCTGAGTACCAGCCAAAGCTCTGTTCAGCCAGGCCAGTCTTCTTCACCACCTTCACCGACGGCTCGTCTTTTGGCACATGGGGATGGCCTGCTCCTGCGCTTTTAAGATTTCCTTCTTGAAGAATGTCCAGTCTTCCTGGAGTCCTTTGCCCTTCAGGACTGCCTCCCAAGGGACTCTCTCAACCAGGCCCCTAAAACAGGCTGAAGTCTGCCCTCTGGAAGTCCAAGGTAGCAGTTCTGCTGACCCTTCTCCTTACTTCTCCCAGAATCAAAGACTCTTATCATTTCATGATCGCTGTGCCCAAGACAGCCTCCAACCACCACATCACCCACAAGTCCTTCTCTGTTCACAAACAACAGGTCCAGTGGGGCGCCTTCCCTAGTTGGCTCACTCACCACCTGTGTCAGGAAGTTGTCTTCCACACGCTCCAGGAACCTCCTAGACGGTTTCTTCTCCGCTGTATTCTATTTCCAGCAAACGTGGTAAGTTGAAGTCCCCCATGAGAACAAGGGCTAGCGATTCTGAGAATTCTCCCAGCTGCTTATAGAATATTTTGTCTGCCTCTTCATCCTGGTTGGGTGGTCTATAACAGACTCCCACCATGATATCTGCCTTGTTGGCCTTTCCCCTGATTCTTACCCATAAACACTCGAGTCTTTCATCACCATCATCAAGCTGTAGACCATCAAAACACTTCCTAACACACAGACCTACCCCAGTCTTCATATATGGAGACTTCAAGAGCAAACCAGCAGTACAGATGAATTCAGTGTTGAAGGGAATGGAGCTAAAGAAATAAAAAAAAGGGAGACTAATGTGAAAATAAACTCTAGAGAGGTACTGATTCCTATAGGCTCAAACAGCCCCTGCTTACAATGGTGCTTTTTAAACAGTAGCTATTTGAGTCTAATATGCTGTGAAGAACGATTAAGAAAACAAAACTAACCAGAACCTTTGAGAGCTTCCTTTCTTCTGCTACCCTCGTCAAATGCTGTCTTTGTTGTGTCCCAAGAGTAATTTCTCATGCAGACTATATATATTTTTTAACCATTAATATAACTTTCCACAGCACTTAGCAGAGGTCAGTCAACTTTGATCAAAAAGGGGTTGGTCATGGTCATTACATCCTAATTTGCCACAGCATGGCAAATTTTAACAAGACTCTCTTTTAACAAGACTCACCTCCAGGGATGTGGCATGTCTGCAAGGCTTGTTGTTAGGAAAATTGAGAAATGTGAAAAAGTTTTGGTCTGATAAAATAGTCATGGAAAAAGGGCCTGGACTGCTCTCGGAAGGAGCAGACTAAACAGAGGGCCTCAGTTACTCTGTAAAAAAGCGGTCAATGTTTCCTCCTTACTCAAACTGTCCATGCTCCTCCATGCTCTCATCCCTGTCCTAGTTCACTGTATTCATGCACTTACATGAAATAGTATGGGTGAATAAGCAATCAGCTCCTCCCAAGCACCCTCAGAAAATATAAGGACATGTATACGAGGCTAACAGTGTGGCAACAAGACTGCAACTTTTCATCCTTTCCCACAGCAGCTCATGAAATTATCCTGACAGTTTGGACTGGTCCTCCGTCCCGCTGGAGTAGAAATTAAGTCCAATGAATTCACTACCACTATTTGCATACTTAGTTCAATCCAAGTATGGAAGTTCTGACACTGGGGTCACTTGTATTAGTGCTGGTGACTATTCAAGTCTCAAATCTCCTGTCTTAATTCAATCTGAGATAAAGCCCACCAAAGTCAATTGGAATCAAAAGATTTGGTATTGGGTCCCAACATAATTAAACAGTAAGTTGTATCAACATGCTTTTCCTCCATATACATTTTGTTAAAAAAAACATAATTACGATCACGGCGGATCTTTACTAATGCTTGAAACTGGCCTGGCAGAAGCATTTTTAGTCATTTTTATGGCTATGTAGATAAGATGGAACCTTTAGAGTTTCAAAAACGCAAACAATGTTTATTCGTTGCTCATAAGTAATTCATGGACCCAACAATATTCAACAAAACTTCTTCATTTTTAACAGATTTCTCAATGAGCATCATTTTACAGAAAACCACCAACAAATAAATATATGAAAACGATTGCTTTTGACATCACAATGGTTAAACACATTAAATAATTCATTAAATTGTGCTTTACATCAATGAAAATCCCTAGGTCTACAAACTATCTTGTAAATAGGAAAAGTAGATATGGTTACTCACAATACAATCTCTTAGTCGCAGAGTTCACACACATTATTGCACATAAACAGAAGGAAAATTCCTAAAGAATAAAGTAATTTACAGCCTATTAATTTACCCTTTCATCTTAAATATGGCAACTGATGGGAACTCTTGATTTTTTTTTTTTTCACTTCCAACATTTATTTGAAATCACAGAGCTAGCGATATGGCCAAGAAGAGAGCCAAGGACATGGTAGGCTATGGAACCCATTTCCCTCCACAAAATATCAACAAAGAAAGTATTACAAGAACCAAACTGAAAGAAGTGTTTCAGTGCAAACTGGGTACCTTTTCCGAGTATGCTTTTGCCACATATAGGGAGGATACAGCGATCTGCTCCAGCAGATTTTATTGTGATTGTTCATCTTGTACAGGGTAGTCTCCACCAGCCTGGAAAAAAGATATTCTTTATCCCAGACTAAAAAAGAGTAATTTCACATATATCAGGGGAACAGTAATGGAAGGAAAAAAGTGTCAGTGAGATAAGTTTTATAACATCAGTGCTCATAACTGATACAAGACTGCAGGTGGGAAACAAGAACCCACTAGTGCAGAAGGAAGCATGTGTCGACAAGAAGGCCAACTGGAGAAACCTCCTGGTTTAGTAGTGGATGTCAAATCTGAAACACCTCCAGATGCAAAGGTGATGTGACCTGCCATTTTGTTTGGTTGAATGTATATGTTGGAATTAGGAAGTTTGGCTCTGGATCTGACTGCCATCACTTCTTTGTTCTGTACTTCTGTTTTTAGCGAACTGCAAATAACTACTGCATATTGGGTAGAAGCCCTAGCAAGACTATCGCAGCCTCACTATTAACACAACTGCAGTGAAGAATACGCAACATCAGAAACAGTGTTTTTTCTTTCCCCATGGTGAAAAACCTTTTTATCATTAGCACTGATGAGTGGGGAAGAGAGGACAAATTTTCATTCCTTAATAAAGTATGGCCCATAGGCAATAGGCTGAGTTCTTGGACTAGACATTGAATTACCAGGAACAAGTTTTAATGACACAGCATGTTTCTCTGTCTGCTCCAAGCCTACAATGAGTTATAACTGGAAAAGCAGCCAGTGCTGAGGATGCGATGGGAAAGATTAGCAAGTACATCTCCATGACAAAAGAATGAGATCTGTTTCCACACCACAGTAGCAGAAGCCAAATTGCCTTGTTTAAGCAACAAAATAATGCCAGGAAGATGGACAGAAATCCTATAGAGTTGTTTCTCACAAAGGTTTTGAAAGAAACACGCTACGCTCCAATCTTACATGAGCCAGTGTAATTACAGTGAAGTCCATGCTGTCAGAGCAACGAAAACCTGGAGTAACAGAGATATGAACCAGGGCCTTTATTTTGCTTTTGCGTTATGTTATTTCGAGCGCAGTGCCCAAGAGGAAAAAAGCTGCAAGCCTGTGTCTTAGAAGTCAGCCTGAAAGTATTTGCAATCTGCTTTATTCTTCATGTGCCAGGAAATTCTGTGAAGAAAAACAGTATTGTTGGCGCAGCGAGTTTGCTGGATCTGCTGCTGGAGCTGGGGAAGGAGGTGCGGGATCCTTCAGTCCCGGGGGGCTCTGGGCAAGATCTCAGCTGCTGGCTACCCCCCCCCTCAACTACTCCTGCACAACCAGGGCTATCTGCTACACAGGCTCCAGGGAAAACAACCCCAACAAACCAACTTCAATTTTAACTAAATCCCAAGCGTTAAAGCAAATCCCATTAACATAGATGCTACAGCACATTAGCAGCTCTTCAGGACCCTAATCTTGTCTCCTGGGAAATGACTGACGAAAAGGTTAGGCATGGCATTAAGGTATTGCCAAACTATTAAAGCTAATGTAAACCACCCAAAGACTGCTTCGATTTTCCTCATCAGCCTTTGTTTTGTGTCAGGCAGAAGGAATAGTCTGGAGAACAGTTGGTGTGCTTAGACAGCTAAAACTGATACTTACAGTCACTGGTGAGGCTGCAGGGAACAATTTCTGAGCTCTCTCTCCTCTCCCCTGAAAAGACAACACTGCATTTTCCAAATGAAAAACGAGGCCCCCATTGCAGTGAGCGATGCAGAGAGGTGGCCTGCTGGGGAAAGAGGCAGGGACGCAAGGAAAGGGACCCTTTTTTCGTGCTTAGGAGCAAAAAGAAGGGATGCTTTACAACAAAAGATGGGCTGGGACTGATTCTACTTCCTCGCTTATCTTCCCCCTTGATGTGAATTTGGCCTTGCGTCTTTCCTCCAATGTGGCTGGCTTCTCTCCTGTGCGGCCCTGCTCCTGCCAAGCCCCCCCGCCCTGCCTGCCAGCCCTGCCTCTCCTGCACGCCCCGCACCACTGCCCACCCCACCTCTGCCTCTGCCGGGGTGTCCTTCGGGGCTCCCCCAGCACCCACAGCCCCCTGCACTCACGGAAACAAGGAGCGCACCTGCAAATCCTGGACACGGCGTATAGGGTGCCAAAGGCATCCTTCCCCTGTCTTGCTGACGCAGCAATGGGCCCGGGAATGGGGAGATGCAGCAGCTCCCCATCATCCCTGCATCACCAGCTGGAAAGCTCCTTCCCTCCGCAGGGCCAGGGCCAGCCCAGCCTGAAGCCCTGTTGCCAGCGGGCAAGATGGCAGCTTGCTGCAAATTACCCGCACTGCGCTAAAGGTGCAGTAATACCCGTCAGGCTTAGCTCTTCACGGCCTCACCCTCCTGCAGCCATGCAGAGTGAGCTTCAGTCCTAGACTGCAAACATTTCCATTTAAATCTCTGAAGGTGGGTGTCCTTATGCGAGCGAGGTGTCTGAGCACCTCTTCCAGGTGATGGGGATCCAAGTGGTACCGTCCAGGGAGTCTAGAGAGCTCCTCACTCTTCTCTAAGGTGGACTGCCATGCTTGGGCAGGAGAATAATGATCTGCAGTCCTGTGTTCTCCCTTCTGAAAGCGGAGGTGGGAGGATATGCACGGGATCCACCAGTGGAACAGGTATTACAGACCAAAAAACACCACTACTCACCCCAAAAGTAGCACATTGACAATCAGGTGTAAAGCAGCATATTGCTAATAAACTACATTGATAATGAGGCATCATCCCGGTAGCCCTCTTCACTTCTTAATAACTGTTATGATATTCCATGTTTAATGTATTATTGTATGCATTAACTCTCAACAGGATCGTCAGATCATATTTTTGATATTCTGCATAGGTAAGTAGCAATAGCATTGTCAGAAGAAAAAAAGATACAGCATCCGCTAAAAAAAAAAAAGACTTGGAAATGAAGGGACAAATTTTCAAATTCAGCTTCTTTTTTCTGTAACACATTATTTTTTTTACTGACTGGATAAAAACCTTGAATTTTGAAAATAAATGAGAAATGTGCATCCACATCAGGTACTCTGGTATTTCTAGTTAGCAAATCTGTAAGGTAAAAGCCATTCATGCATGCAATAATATACTTTCAGCATCTTGATTTAGCAGCCACGTTGAGGCACTTAGAGAAATTTCCTCCTAAAGCTTTACATTTATGCTAGAAGAAGGAAAAAAACTCTCTCAAAAGATCTATGGTGCACAGGACCCTCTTTTTAAAATTTCACTATTACAAATGGAACAACATAAAATCTTGGAATAAATAGATGCAGTTTAGCCACAAGAATGTAACATGTGGAGGAAGAACCCATTGAATCTTTTTCTAGACAAGGAAGAAAAACAGATACAGATCTCTCATCATGAAAACAATAAATTTACAAAGAATCTTCATACAGAGTAATAAATATCAAGACTTTCCACGTATCCATTAAGTATCCTATAAAAATGAAAGCTGATTTTTTTTTCTAGCCACTACCATAGTTAGAGAGAAAACCAATTTAAATTGTATTCACTTGGCATCAATGTGTTTTAACAGACAATATCATAAACCTGCCTACCTTCACAGACAATATATCTCCAGGCTTTTACAGCAAAACTGGAAAATGTCACTCTCATATTTAAGCTTTTCCTGCTCTCTCTTTCCTCTTCCCTGTAGTTTGCTTGGCCTCTCTTCACCTTTTGTGAATGTGAAGGCTGATTTCATTGCCTCCAGCCAGATAATCTCTGCAACGTGTGCCCAGCTCCCACGTGGACCTCATTTCTCAAGGCTTTCTGTGCCACACGCACTCAGAAAGATGGCTGCTACCTGGCTGGGCTCGATACTCTGAACATCCATGGAGAAATAAGCTAACCCCCTCATCACTTCACTTATAAATCATCTCTGATTGCTGGCTAACAGAACAGAACAGAACAAGCGATGCCCCTATCCCACATTTCCTAGGTCTTTTTTAATTACCTCAGCAAATTCTTCCCTTAATCAAAACACAGCATGTAGAAGTTTGAAGGGCAATACGCTTTCCTCCATTTCATTCACTAGAAAGCTACACACTACAACTGCAAAGGACAGTATGAAATAAACCAGCTCTCATGTTACAGAGGAACCAAACCAGATTTTTTTTGTTTCAATTTTTCATTCATGTCTGCACAGGTTTTGGTAGCTCGATTGTATAGGGTACATCTGTTAACGCTCTCTCTTCAACGCTTCCTCATAGCTTAGGTCTTTGAATGAAGTCTTGACAGGAATCTATTCTACTGCCATTTAATAACACTAATTAATGCCTATTGAGAAAAAAATAAATTTTTCTCACTGGCAGAAACCAAGAAAAATGGAGACAAGGAGGGGTAATTGTCAGACGCAGCCTCATTTTCCAAAGCGGTAGGCATTCCTTCGCTAATTCCCAGGTAGCCAAGTTGCACAAACTCTCTGATCCTCTCATCGGTTAGTCAAGATGGAGGAGCATCACCACCTTGCAACCTGACTATTATAATCTTCAGTAATGGTTACTTCTGCTGCCTCTTCCCTTGGCCACTGGTGAGCTCTCTGCTCCCGCAGCAGCCGCCGCTCCTCTCGCCTCTTTAGCCTGTTCTTCTGATGCTCCTCTTGCTTGGAGTACTGGAAGCGCTGCAGGAACAGGTCTTTCGCATATTCGTAAAGCTGCACGTCCAAGAAATTCAGCTCCTCTATCCGTTGCCGCACATCCTCACCAATGTCCACATTGGAGGCCCGCGTAACGTTGAATTGGGTGAATGGGGAAATGAATTTCAGGTTGAATGTCCTCTCAAAGAGATACTGCGTTTTCCTCTGAAATTCTGTGAGGCCGAAGAAGGCCATATTTTTCAGATTGTTCTTGGCGCTCTGGAGAAGAATCGTATTTCTTTCACTCTCATTCATAAAAGTCAAGTTGTAGCATCCCACCAGGCTGAGGTCTGCCAGCATGCGCACCTGGCGGTTGTTGGCCAAGTTGTAGCTACAATCCATGAATTCCTGTAAACTGACTCCAGACCAGTCATCTCCTTCGTAACAGGTAGGCAGCTCGTCTGGTGTTGGGCTTCTTCCATCGCACATATGAAGAGAAGTTTTCCACGTCGCACCCCTCTGGACATGCTTCCATTCACTCAAGTACCGTGACACCGGGTCTCTCAGCATCGTGATGTAATAGAAGTTCCTGAAACATATCATTAAACACAGTTTTAACATTCAGTGGATTTCACTTTTTTATTCTCCAGTAAAACAATTACCAGCCACCACCACCCCCTTCACTTTTTCCAGTGTAAAGCAGGCACTTAAAATGAGTGCTTCTGAGACAGTAAAAAGCTTAAAGTTTCATAAATACTGTGAATAAAATACCAGGTAAACTGGGAGAAAGAGAGAGAGATGAAAGGAAATAAGCAGTTATCACAGAAAAGGAATTACTTTAACCTATCAGCTGTTCAGTGGTAGTTACTTTATGCAGAGGCCAATTAACTGAAGTTTACTCCCCTCTACTCTGAAATGCTAACCCTCAGTAATATCAGAAACAGTGGGAAAAGAGATTTATATAAACTTGCCACTTCTTTTCTGGACTGAGACGTGCATTTCTCACAAGATACACAAGACAATAATCCATACAGCACTTGGTCAGAATATAAGAGAAGCATGAGCAATTTCATGTGGATGCTGCAGGTGCTAAAAATAACACCAGTGGAAGACTGGCATGAGCCACCTACTTAAGAAGAACCGTATTATTAAATGGGTTGGAGTGAAGGTAATGAGAGACCCAAAATCCATTCATATGACTTAATTCATATGACAAGTGCTTGATTGAAATTAGTTATAATTGTGTAATACAAAAGCATTTGTTGATATAAAGATTATCATTATTCAACCTCACCTGTCAAGAATACAAAAGAGACACCAAGAAATATTGATTTGAAATAGAGAAAATAACTGCAGGACTCACACTGTCAGTTCACCTTTTAGCTACTGAATTCAGTTTGTACATCTATTTATGGCAATCTGAAATGGACTGCAATTGGGTATGCGTCAAGCAGGCTTTCACAGATTGAGTTTTTTTACTGAGAAATGTTTTATTCAATAACAACTCACCTGAATTACAGGATGATATCATAAAGACAAAGCACAACCAAAATACTTATGATTTCTGTCAGCTAGAATAACCAGCAGAAGATTCATGACTAAAATTAACACACGGTCTGGTACAAAAATAGGCTCATGAGTTTGCATGACTCATCTGACTGCAAACAATACATTAATAAATCATGAGCCCTAAGAGTTCTTAAGAAAATACTGAGCTCAGTACTCTTTCTTGAGCCTAGAGAACGATGAAGTAAGCAGGAGGCAAGCTTGCTGCAGACAAGTCACCCTGTAAACAAACCAACACTTTGTGAGGGCCATCTCATACACGAGCTAACTTCAGTTAAATGAAAAATCTCAAAACTCCTAATGATCTCCAAGACAATTACACTTCTTTTTCAGGTATCACCCATTTTCTGCCAGTAAAGATTCCCCGTAGCTTCTCCATAAAATTCAGGTTTGTCATAAAAAACAGGTATTTCCCCACGTATGCCTGAAAATGCATTTTTTTATTTTCCCCAGTGCAGACAAAGCAAAAAGAAAAAAGGCTGAATGCCTTCTCCTTAGTCATTCCGAGTTCTCCACCTACAGGATCTATAATATATTTTCTGTAATAAGGTTATGAGGCCAAACTATGGACTATGTTCTGCTGCAGGGTCATTTTTTGAACTATTATCTAATGGAAACAGCTGTTTCAAGAATTATTTTGCAGCAGAAGGGTTACAGGTGGAATGATAAAAACTAGGGAGTGCCATGCATGTATTTTCATTACCACTTGCATTGGAAGCCATGATTTGGGTTAGCATCAGATGATACTCTGAAGGATGAAACTTCCAAAATAATTTGGGGCCTGGGTTTTTCAGTTGCTGCTCACACATGATCAAACTGCACTTCAGCTGTTTTGAGCCACATCAGTTACTTACACAGCCCACATCAACAGTGAACCCAAGGATGATGCAACCATTCACAGATATTTCTAAAATACCTCTTCACTACTCTTGCAGAGTAGTGGACCAGAAATTCTCCTGTGTGCTCTGCAGTATAGCTCCACTGCAGAAAGCACTGTCTTTAAGCTCTTCAAGCACAGCGTTCCCTTCTCAAATTGATGCCCATCTCACCTTGCATGCACATTAAGAATTGCTTTCCAACTAACGGCACAAAAAGTGGACACATTTCACTAGTGTTGTGGAGATAAAGCAGCCAAACTCTCAAACATGCATCAGCTCCGAGCGTTACACACTGCTGTTGCAACATCCAGCAGGCATTGATAGGGTTGTGAGAGAAAATGATTGAAGCTCCAAGGGAGCAGAAATGAAAAAAGATGAACGAAGATTCAGAGGCAGTTGCCAACATCTACATCCACAGAGACTTGGCGTTGGCTTAGTCCTTGTATTGCTGCCCCTCCCCTCTTTGGATAATTTTGGATGTTGATATGCGGTAACAGATGGGTTTAAAAGTTGCTCTTGACAATTATTTATACCTCTAATAATAGTTCTGTCTTTCCTCACCCATCTCCAGCAGTCCCAGTCAGGCATGACTCAGAGCAACAACAATTAACAAAAATACCTCCTTTGCATCAATCATTTCCATTTCATCCCTGGATATGTAAATGTGTTTGATGTGCAATAAACAGGAGTACGAAGCAAATGCAGGGAAATGAGAACAGCGTGTCTTTGTATAACATCCGCAACTTCCCTTATGCAGACTGGCTGAGCAACTTTCGCCAGGCTGTTGGTGCTCCTCCTTGCAACTACCTGTCTTCTGCATCTGTTTTTGCTATCCTGACTAATTTGCTTCTGGTTTGTACATCTTTCAGAGTTGTGCCTTCTTGTGTTACCAACTGAACAGCTTCTTTGTCTGGCAGACAACCTTTAACAGCAGCCTGATACACGTTTAGTTTCCAAAGCACTAATAAGTAAGAGCGCAGCCATCCCCACCGCATTCACGGTTTAAAACCTTCTGTTTAGCCTTCTGTTTGTGACTCTCCATCACCCTTTTAACCAACTGGAGGTTGGAAGACCTTAAGATTTCTTCCACCTGATCGTGTCCAAATGACACTTGCTACAAAGCTACGCAGAGGATTGGGGGATGCTGCGCAGCAGTTGTGGCACAAATTTTTCTTTCAGGGAAAAGGATGTCATGTCTCTAGAATAATGACATAAGTAAAAATACAGAGGTCACACACATTTGTTTCAGTTGGAAAATTATAAAAATTATCTTAGGAAATTGTTTTCAAATGTTGACATTTATGGATTAAATATAGCAGCATTTCAGAGCTCTCAGTGCCTAACACACAGTGTGCAATCACACTAGGAATGGCTGAGGAGTCAGCTCATAATAAAGACAAAAAGTAGTTCATAAAAATGTGCAACTGGGGATGGCCTTCTCTTCACTGTTCAGTAAGAGAGCATCAAGTCAGCTGTATATTGAACATGCCTGAGCCACTCTGAAGACAGACATGCACTCGTTCTTGTCGGTGTTAATGACCCCCTCGTGTCGCCCATGCTCGTGCCTACGGGCCATGTTAAACTCCACAGCTATCCACTGTGGGAAATACTCAGCCAAGAATTAAGTAATAACTTCTGTTACCCTGTTTGACAAAGCAAACTCATCACAGACTTACTGGCTTCATTTCAACGGACTCCCATCATCGATTACTCAAACTGCTGTCACAGACAGCCTCAGTGCTTAAAAGCTAGCCAAGCAGAATACGCTGGCACGTCAGTCAGGAGATGTTTTACACAAAACATTCCAAATTAATTAAAACCCATACAAATTACATCTATATCAGCGTGTGCGTGCATGTGTGTGTGTAAAAATTTACATGGGAATGTGGCCATAAGCTGCAGTTGTCAATGAAAGAAAAATCACAGTAAATGCATAGTGTGTATTTGCCAACATATCTTGTGACTGTCAATATAAACACATAGACATGTACCAGCACTTTAGATTACATTTCAAACAATCCTTATAACAACACCAGCCCACTAGTCACGATGTTAGCTCCTCCTGAAAGGGAACTTCATACAACTTCCCCAGATTAAAAAAATCCCCCTTTGAGCATAATGTACTGAACTTAATGGGTTATCGAAGTCACCACTATAGGATGGTTGCTTTTTTGGACAGATGCTAAGCACCATGATGGTCAGGCTCAGTAATCCATGCAAGATCCCAAACAAGCACTGGTGTGAAGTGTGGGCTGCACACTACTCTTTACGGTAGAGTTAAAAAGCACTTGGGAATTCAGAAGGTTCTCATCCCACTGGAATGAAATCCAGTCTCTTCATTAGCATTAGGCAAAGAAAACCTTTAATTATTAGAACAGCTAAAACGAGCTTCTAGTTATAACCTAAGAACATGTATTTCTTTCACATTATAAGGTATTTTAATATAAATACTGTAATCTTACATTAATCCTTCAATAGTATTGCTCTGGTTTAGAAATTAATTTCAGAGGAGCAGACTCTGATGTTAGTGGAGGTGATCCCAAACCAGGGCATTTTGCCTCTTCTATCACCATGGAACAGACGTCCCAGCTGAGGGAGATTTGCTAAATACGGGAAGGATCACCACACATCAAGAACAAAAACATCCTGCAGGGCCTCCTGGGGAAGAAGGATAAATGGCATCTTCTCAGTTGCTCCCACTCTTGTGTGGAGCAGCCAGCACAAGGAGAGCTCAGGCAGCTCTCTCAGAGGCTCAGAGAGGAGAAAAAACACGCTACTCCCTCTTCTTTCAAAGCGTGAAGAAGGACCTGACATGCAGAGAGCAATGAGCTTCATAAAAGGAGAACAGCGACTTACAGCAGCTGACGCGGAGACGGAGGAATATTTGAGGGGGAGAAAAAGAGTCACCAGATAATATTTTGGAAGACACTAATAGAAGAAAGAAGAACCAAAAAGACTGAAAAACCCAGGTCCATCATAAAACCATCCACATTCTGTTTCTTCCTGGTAGCAGGGAAAATAAAAGCCTCGGTCAAGTTTATGACCCAAGCTGAGAAAAAAAGTTAGCAGCTTTAATCCTGGAAGTGAGTGTGCTCCCAAGGAAAGGTCTGAAATACCCAGCAAAAGCCAACCTGGCAGCACGCTTCTGCTAACGACAGAGGTTGTGGCAAGACGAAGGGTTAAGAAGGATCTGCATTATGTGAACAAAAGCCTATGCTTCCCAGTTTTATCCTGAAGCCCAAGTTCTCAGAGGCAGTAACAGAATTAACCACGGATCAGCAACCTCTCTTCCAGCGAAGTATCGTCAGTATGGGTAATGGTGAGGAGAAGAGGGTAAACGAAACAAAAATAAGGATAATGCAATACATGAACAATTGGGGAATAAGAGCATGCAACAGGGGTGGTGGGGGGAGGCAGAAAGCAAAGAAATATTGTTGGGCTGATCCGAACTGGTCGAAGTCATCCTAGCGTAATGCAGATAGATAAATCAGCTCATGGCTGGCAGCATTATTGTGCAGTGTCACTGCATCTATGCTGTGCTCAATTTACAGATAACCTGCCCAGTGTAACAAGAACTGACTGTATACTTCTCATTCAGAACAACAGTACTGTAGAGAAAAAGCTATGAAACAGTGCACAAACTAGATGCATGTCCATCCAGCTGCAGGAAGCATGTACAGCTTATCCACCAAGCCAAACAGATCAACATTAGCTAACCCACAAACTTTTGCGAAGATGATGTAGTCAACAGCACATAGGTTTCTTAAGCTCAGCATCTGTCGCAGGATGCTAGACCACTGTGATGGGAATGGTTTTCTAAGACATCCTTTACAAAACGAACACCAGTCACGAGCAGTGTTCCCCAGGGCTCTGTTTTGCGGCCAGCCTTGTTTATTTATCAATGATCTGGATGAGGGCATTGAGTGCACCCTCAGTAAGTTTGCAGATGACACCAAACTGGGTGGGAGTGTTGATCTGCTTGAGGGTAGGAAGGCCCTGCAGAGGGACCTGGACAGGCTGCATCGATGGGCCGAGGCCAACTGTATGAGATTCAACAAGGCCAAGTGCCAGGTCCTGCACTTGTGTCACAACAACCCCATGCAACGCTACAGGCTTGGGGAAGAGTGGCTGGAAAGCTGCCTGGCCGAAAAGGACCTGGGGGTGTTGGATGACAGCTGGCTGAACATGAGCCAGCAGTGTGCCCAGGTGGCCAAGAAGGCCAACAGCATCCTGGCTTGTATCAGGAATGGTGTGGCCAGCAGGAGCAGGGAGGTGATTGTCCCCCTGTACTCGGCGCTGGTGAGGCCACACCTGGAATACTGTGTCCAGTTTTGGGCCCCTCAATACAAGAAAGACATTGAGGTGCTGGAGCGTGTTCAGAGAAGGGCAACAAAGCTGGTGAAGGGTCTGGAGCACAGCCCTTATGAGGAGCGGCTGAGGGAACTGGGGTTGTTTAGCCTGGAGAAGAGGAGGCTGAGGAGAGATCTTATTGCTCTCTACAACTTCCTGAAAGGAGGTTGTAGTGAGGTGGGTGTTGGTCTCTTCTCCCAAGTCGTTAGCGATAGGACAAGAGGAAATGGGCTCAAGCTGCATCAGGGGAGGTTTAGATTGGATATTAGGAAAAATTTATTGACGGAAAGGGTGGTCAAGCATTGGAAGAGGCTGCCCAGAGAGGTGGTGGAGTCACCATCCCTGGAAGTATTCAAAAAATGGGTAGACATGGCACTTGGGGACATGGTTTAGTCTAGTCTACCCTTAATTGGTTTAGTGTGGACTTGGTAATGTTAGGTTAATGGTTGGACTGGATGATCTTAAAGGTCTTTTCCAACCTAAATGATTCTATGATTTTATGGAAGTTTGCAACCTTAATATTATTAGCTGTCATTTCAGGTTTTCATGGGTTTCTTTACAAGTCTTTTACTGAAAGAACAGCAGTCACCATTAAGAAATCAACATTTATCCAGTCTTATCACATACATCACCCATTCAGCATGCAGAAAAAACATTTAATTGGCTGTTTTTTCAGAGGATCTGAGCACCCACCACTTCGGCTGGTTTTGACTGCAATGATGGCACTGTGCTTACTTAAAGCAGTGGCTGTAATGTCCTATAGATGTTCAGTTTCTCCATGTTAAAGGAGAAATTGCCATTGACTTCAGTGGAGTTAAATAAAAAAAAAAATGTAACTTGTACTTTGAGCCTGCTCAGAGAAGGGACTGGACACTACTTCCAGGGTAAGATATCTAAATGCAGTGGTCTAAATAGAAGCTACATGTCTAAACACCCTCTGAAGCCATCAGGGAGCTGCTCAACACAGGCAGTGGTGTGTGTCTGGAGAGTGATGCAGCTCGCCAAAGGTAGGTGCCAGCTCTGGCATGGTCTGTATCACTTTAGAGGTTCCCTATGCATTGGACTGTGTACCTTGACCACAACGGGAGCTTAGATACCCACTAACTTGGAGATATCTACATTGTAGGCACCTACGTACAGGTGTCTCCATCTGTAAGGTGAACCCCATGCCTGGAGTCAAAGGCTCCCTGCCTGCACAGATGTATTCATAGAGCACAACCTTCAGGCCAACCTCGAAAACTGATCAGTAATGTAACATTTTGTAACGAGTGAGAAGTGACTACAGAAAACCGCCATTTCATGATTTTTTTGTACCTATGATATATATATATATACACACCAGTCACGTTACAATATCTCTTTCTAAGCATGTTTGTAGAGCTGGAGCATTCCCAAAGTAAACAGAAGTTTTAAGTTGTTTATTATTTCACACAAATCTCCAAACCAGCAGTTAGAACACCAGCCTACCATAATTTTGTTGTCCTTGCTGATATATCAGTATATCAGTGAGATAGGGGGAGGGCTTGGAGTCAGACAGCTAGGATTATATTTCTAGTTCTGGAAAGTGAAGGTGGTTGCTCAGGAAGTTACTTGTGAAGACACAGTCTGTTACAGGCAAGAGAAATGTGTTTGGGCGCTGGGAAGCACTTAAGAAATGGGAAACCTCACATTTCGTTGCATGCTAGCAGAGATACTCCCTGTCACCCGCTTCAGTTTCTTTTACATTAAACTGTTGCTTTAGGACTCATTGTGAAAGTCCTGTTTTTTAGTGTTTAGAAATTGCAAGCCCTTTTTTTTTCCCTAAATATCCTCTGAAATATCAAATTAAGTTCTGTATCCATGCTATCAGAAAAACCTCAGGAAAGCTTTACAGCACTATTTTATTTTTTTGCATGGCTGTTGATGAGAAGATGTGTCCCACACCTGATTAAAGAATGACAGGTGACAAGTATTTCAAAGACATGTCTAAGATGTTAGGTAGGGACCAAACAGCAGCCTTCTAGTACCTAAGAGGAGGTCAGTGAGAAGATGGAGCCAGACTCTTCACTGACGTGCACGGTGGGATAATGAGATACAATGGTCATAAATTGAAAAAGGGGAGGATACAGGGAAAATAATTTTCACTATGAGAATAATTAAGCATTGGGAGAGCTTTGCCCGAAGAAGCTGTGTGCCCTCCATCCTTGGAGGTTTTGAAGACCCAACTGGACAGAGCCCTGAGTAACTCCATCTGCACTCAGTGGCGACCCTGCTCTGAGCAGGGAGTTGGACTAGAGACCTCCCGAGGTCCCTTCCCGCCCCAGGGGTTCTGTGATTCTGCATGACAGTGCACAGTCTTCTGTCACCAAATGTACGGTCCTGCCAGAAAACACTTCAATCCAGAAACAACTTGCCAACTAGATCATACCTGTCCTCCCCCGCTCTTTCCTGGCTACCCGAGAGAGTACAGGGAATATGCTTTGCCTTTTATGAGATTGGGTTTTTTTGTATATGATTTTAACTAGGGCTATAACACTCTGAATCAGCATGCCCTGAATTACTGAGCAACTTCATGAATATTTATTTCAATGACACTTTGTTCGACATAGAGTCTCTAGAAATTGGAGAGGACAGTGCAGCAACTACATGTCCCTAAAGAAATTAATTCTGTTCACAGGTATCAAGTCTGGATCTCGAACAGCTCCTAGACTAACGAAATGATGTAGCTATCCATGGTTTTAATCTCAGTATTTTAGAAAATGCACACAAACAGCATATGAATATGTGTGAGCTTTCTGAGCTAATATATGTTTTTCCTATGTGTTGCCTTTAGGATTTAGGCATAAATTTTCAAACACAGAGCAAAAAATTAGGCATCTAACTATATTTAAATACGTACAGAAACTCAGCCTCATTGTCAGTGAAGAAAATACACAGTAGTAAGAGCTAAGGATGTTCAGGTACCCAGAAAACATGGTCTGCTGATTTATTTAGCAAAAGGAGGCTCCCAGAGCCATCAAAGTGCCCTGCCCTGCCAGCACAGATAACAGCACTCTATTATCCCCTTCATAAAACATCCTAGCCCCTTTTGAAATATCCTTTTCATGCCATTGCTCCCATTGAAAAGAGCTTGTGAAGGTTGCTTCTCATGGTTAGGAACAAGTCTCATTCCCAGACTAAACCTGGTCTTGGTCTACTTACATCCAGTTGTTCTTGGGCTAACACTGCAAATTAGAAATACAACATCAGAGAAGGAGAAATGGCATTTAAGTTGGAGATCAGAGAGCAATCACACTTCTCGGCTTTCATTTTACGAAGCTGAACTAGTTGTTATTGTCTCCTCTGATAAGACAAGCCAGAAGTGACCACACTGTAGTCCCCCAAAACCTTTGGGTCACACTTCGATCGCTTCACTCAGAGATGCACCCTGAGTTTTCCAACATCTCAGTTTTCCATGCTGAGATTGGTTCTGGTTTTTGACCATCCGAGCAGTCCTTTCCTGGCATTTGAATGTGCACCACTTCACATTTCACTATACATGACTAGAAATGGGCAAATTTCACATGAGGCCTCACAGGTGCCTTGTACAATAAATACTTCTTACCTCCACTGGCAATGTATTCTCTGATACACCCCCACGTTGCATTTGTTTTTTTACAGGGCCGCATAGCTCTGGAAACTCATACTCACTGTGTTACTGGCTAATATACGGAGGCCTTCCTGCTCCCCCTGTTTCAGCTGATAAGCACTCAGTTGATAGAGGAAATCTGTTTCTGATGGCCTGAAAGGCATGATCTTGCACTTTGCGCTACCAAACTTCATCCCACCTCATCTACTGAAATCCTCAAGGTCATTAAGCAAATTCCATTAACGTACTTCAGCTTTTTGTGCCAACATCGTTAATGAAAACATGAAATAGGATCAGAGCTTAAGACCAGCCCTGAGGAAATTAATTAATAACTTTCCTTTCACCAGAAAGTTCCTCTTTCAGCACCTCCCATTTTGTTACCAGCTTCTTGTCCACCAGAAAATTCTTATGCTCAGCCTCATGTTTTCTGCCTTGTATAATAACTTTGCAGATGCTGCTCTGTCAAATACTTTATTGAAGGTAAATTTCCCTTCTCGTATCAGAGACAGATGCTGGGTATTTACATATCTCAGCCCAAAGGCTGAGAATGGTGGCAGCCCCAGCTTTGCTGCGCGTGAGAACACAGAGAACGGTTAAGAAGGGGAAATGACAATTTATTTGAGAGCGAAGCGGTCTGGAATAGAAATGTACAGATTAGGCATTTTGATGGAAAAACAAATCTGCCACTTTCCATCAAACAACCTTGATACAAATTGTAAATCATTTCTTGATGAGACACAAATCTAACAAAGTTCCCTCCAGAGATTTTTGTTCTATGCCTAAATTATATCAAGCTCAGTTGTTCTAAGTGTTCTTTAAATTGCTGAAAGGAGTGCAGTGGCAAGAGCCTTGCTGAAAGAAATATAAACGTAAAATGCAACAGTAAATCAAATAATAAGAATTTGGTTGTTCTGTCAAGCACATGCATAATAAAACCCTTGTACCTTGTAAGAAACGGTGTGTGAGCACACACAGGAAGAAATACTATTCAAAAGTAATAGATACACAGTGTCTTGTAAGATTCTTTAAAGACACTGTATGCAAGACCTTTGTGCCAGAGAGAATAATAAATCCTTTGTGGCCAGTACTGGCAAAGGAGGAATCCATTGCTCACATCGCCTCCACTCTACCTCATCCCTGTTGTGCAGAGGTCATTGCTGTGTCCCAAAAGAACCACGCAAATCTGGGGCACACGTGACGTCTTTACTCAAAAATGTTGTTTCTCCTGTCTCTGCCTTTGCTATGCCACTGCACAGCAGGGAAAATGAAATAAGGATGTATTTGGACTACTGTACTACCTGCCTCCTCCCAGAGTTGCCTCTAGCCCCAGCTTGGGGAGGAAGTACTGAACTTGCCTTTCTCAGCGAGATGTTATGAGTACAGGGGAGACAAGCTAAGGGGATGACCCACAGCATCAAGCGTCAGCAGAAAACAAAGGCTGGCCAGAGAAAAGAAAGGTGATGACAGGCAAGTGACAAGAGAAGAGCAAACCTGGAGACAGTGCAGCAAGAGAGACCCGCGGTTTCAGTTGTTTTGCCAACTTAGCTTCCAAGGGAGACAGAAACCAGGTTGGGAAGGGACCCTCCTGATCAAGTCTGATGCCGATAAGCACGGGTAACGGTTTAGCACAACAGGATTCGTAAAATGTCCCTTATGAACACAGGACAAGCCACAAAACCTTCCTCACTACCAGGTCGCAGTCTCTGAGCAGCTGCCAGCAAGGTTAGAGCAAGTGCCTGTTTCGGGAGGAGTCTCCCTGGAGCAGGTTACTGCCTGGGCGACTGAGCATGCAGCCCCAGCTGCCCTCAGCACGCGCTCCTCCAGCTCTGCTGCAAAGAGATGGGGACGCAGAACTCCCACCTATTCAGTAACTTAAACAACCTAAGGCCTTTTGTAATGGTTATAAAGAAAAAAACCCTACGTACTTTCACGCAGGATTATGAGAGATCTGTTATTGCAAGAGTCCTGGCTGCCTACGAGAATATACCTGATTGGGAAAATTCAATTTCAAAGAACCCCTGAAAAGACAAATAAAATGTAGCCAGACCCTTAAATCTTCTGACATTTATATTTCTTCAGTCAGATTTTGTTAGGTCTGAAACAGAGCAAAAATACTTACGTTAAATTCAACTACGATGCTTACTTTCCTCCTCTTCCTCGTTTTTGAAGGAGCTGTTGCTATCCCATCTTATTCTCTGGCTAGGTAAGACAAGCAGCAGAGGCATCGTCAGTGTTCCTCTATACCTGGCTTCATTGGAAACCCGTATGTGCCGCAAGTGGCGTGTACCGAGGCTCCCCCCCAGCTGAGCTGTCGCTGATTTCCAACTAATAGCTCAGGTGCAGACGCTCTCTTCCAAATCTGTGATGCTCAGATGAAAGTTCTGTGGGATTTTTCACTGCAACGCATTTTGAATCAGTACAGTAATTCTGCTCAATTAATAAAGTAATTAACAATAAAAAGGCCCAGTAATTGAAATCCCTTTGAAAGTACATCAATTTATTCTCTCTAAGCTTTGCCTCAAGTCTTTATTAATTCTGACATCAAGCATAATGACCATAAATTATAAATGATCATCACAAAATCCATCACAACCATTTTCTTGTCCTACATGCTGAGTTTCTAAAACATGTAGGTTTGGTCAGAACTTTTGAGATTTGCCTCCCATAAGGGAAAGAATATGACAACAAGGATATTAAAGAATTTCAGGTGATTCTACTAATGAAAACATTGTAAGAGTAGTCTTTCCTATTCATTCATTGAAACAATTCACAAAAGCTAAGGAAACTGCTCAGCTGTAAGACAAAAATGCTAACTTACTCTCTCCTAACATTCCTCTTCTTGTGAAGTAATTGCACAGTTTTTCCTGTAAGACATTAAGAAAGCAGATGATGGGGTATTTCAGTTGAATACTTATAAGACAGACGACTGGCTTCCCATTTTACACTGCACATTGTGTTCCCACTAAAATCCTTGATAGGATCTAATCAGAGCCAGAAATGTTTGCTAGGTGAATAATACAACTTAAAGCTACAAGCGAGATTGCTGTCTTCCCGCTCCACTGACCTAACAGATTTCTTTCCACGTCAGTTTAGAGTATGTATGTGCGTATATATATACACACATATATATACACAAAGTCCACAAGGGGGCCCTCTTATCTTCCCCAAATCTTGGCAAAAGCTGAACTTGCTTTCCAAAAATTTATGTTGTAAAGCTTTTGTCTACAGATCATATGGTATCTTAGAGAAAAGTTTTTACCAACTAGAATTTAGTTTATGATAGAATTTTATACAACAAAAACTGTACTTTGAAAGGGAATCAGTTTTTATGTACAATCTCCATTCTATACCTGGCACGTGGAGAACTTTGATGAAGCAAGTTTACTACTTGCAATAACCAGCCCAAGTGAGACCTTACACACACACAGAGTCAGCTCACACTGCCATAGCAAGGCAGCCTCCAAGATGCAGGCTGGCTCTATGTTATATTGGAATTTGCAGGATAAACCCAAAGTAAGCCACTATTAGTGACTTCAGCTCTGTGTGAATGCATCCCCTAGGCACAAAAGTTAAGGTACAAATAGTATTAAAGTTATTTGCACTGTCCTCTCAACTCCCAGAAGATATGGAAAACAAATCTTGTTTGAGATACCTTGTTATTTGCTTTAATATTCTGAATGTTTTATGGAGACAGTGTTATATGTCATCATCTTCTTAACTCAATTGTAGCTCTGGGAGGTTTCTATTATTTACCATCCCTTTGACCTTGGAATACCTGACACAAATCAGACCATCTCCTTCTTCTGACCTCAAACCTTAACGAATCAAGCCTACGTAGCACATGCCAGGCTGTGCACTGCACTATACCACTATCGGCTGTGGATGCTATGCTCTGAGAAAGAAGGTATTAAGATGAAATAAAGAAGCCTAGGCTTCAAACCTCCAGCTTTTATGAGGCATTCCTTACCTTTCAGGAAAACTAGCAAGCAATTATGTGAATTCAGCCTTGCTGATACAGCACAAACCCACCAATCTGCTAAGTCATTCGAGTAAATCTCTGAACCTTGATCTGCAGTGCAAACTTTAAGCAAAGTTTGCACGATCGCTCAGCAATACTGCCATGTGATACTGTCATGTTTAACCGATGTCAATGATAGAGTTCAGGTTGCTGCAGTACTTGTGCATTCAGGTAAAATAAAATACCCAAGGTGCTGATGGGGCTCCATAGGAATTACTGTCCGCAGCAAGTCATCGGGGATGCCTTTAGCTCTGCAACCCTCCTCCAGAATGGACAAATCCTAATCAATGAAGCACATCTGTACAGAGGAGGAAAAGCACTTCCCAGTCCCTTCAGGCCATGAACTGACTACTTGAAGCATGACATTTGATTAGCCTTATTATCTCAACTCATTTATATATAAATGTTGTTAGGGGCCATGAAGCCATCCAGCTCTTATTAAAAACCAGCCACAGTCTCTGAGCTGATGTTCCCACTCTTCTTCCTTTTTGTCTGCAAAAACAAGGAAGAATTTCTGTTTCTGAACTGCGGGTTATCATTTTTGCATTTTTATTATTGTAAAATAATCTTCTTCTCTTACATTAGTGCAGCAGACTGTTGCCGTACCCCCTCACATATGCAAATAGGTCAGGCTTTCTAGTCTTTCCCCACAGAGATACTTGACATTGAGATTCAACATGATCTAGCATCTTTCTGAACTAAAGGCCAGGGGAATAGTGCGCAGGACTTTATTTTCAAATGTATCTCTCACGGAAATTAATGAACATCTGTGCAGACACTGAACATGAATTCAGGCAGCAGAAACAAAACCTGTCTGAAATTGAGCTTAAGGTCTAGGAGTACCTAATGGTAAGGATCTTTGTCTTTGCAAGTGGAGGATTTCTTCCCTCCCCTTTAAAGAACCAGAGTACTTTCCAGGTCACAAGCTTATCTTGCTCTAAAGGAAATGGGATGATAACAGGGTTATGAAAGCTGTTTCTGCATTAACAAGGAGCAAAGTTGCTGATGTGTATCCTAAGTAACACAAAGATTTGAATACAGAACATTCATTAAGATTCCTTTATAGACTCTATAAATTGCTTTCTGTTTCATACAGAATATTACTGTCAATACAATCCAGCAGTGATGCAAACAGGAAAGCAAAATTCAGGTTAAAATCTCATAACATCATGAACATTTTTCTACAGTTGTAATGATTTCAATGTTTGTATCTTCTGTCTAGTGGAGTAGATTACTTAGTCTGGGTCAATCTTATTTTTGATACACATACTGAATATTACATAATTTTACATAAATTAATACCCGTGATTTTAAAAAAGAAATCTCATCATAGTTTCCTGAGCAACAGAAGATATGCTACCTGCCCAGTAAAAATAGCAAAAAAAAGGACGCAAACTAATCTGGTTTTGCTTTTTTGCTTTGAAGATGTTCCTTTTCAATGGGCTTTTTCTAAAGCAAAATTTTTGTTTATAATTGTATCATTTTTCATATATGACAAAACTATACATCCCAATAGTCTCACCAAGCGCTGTTTAGCACTTGTATCTCCACTCTCCATCTTGAGATAGCAGCTGCTGTACGCTCAGGCTAAACTGCGGCTCTGCCTAGATGAAAAGGAAGTTTGCATGCACATAGACCTTTATTTGTGACACTTTAATTTGCTCCATGGCCTTAATAAATACACCAGCATTAAGCATACTCATGCAAACCACAGCTCTAAAAATAACTCACTTCAGACATTCAGATGTTTTTCCGTGTTGTTTCCAGTAACACCACTCTTACTGCTAGAACAATCACTAGCACAGGCAGGGATTTATCATCAAAAAAATCACACTCAGAAATGCAGCAGGGATCCTCAGAGGTGTGGCAGGGGACTAGCTGAGGGGTCACATTAGTATTCCTTGAGCATTAATGGGAAAAAGCCCGGCAGTGTAGCTGGGCCATTGCAGTGAGTGGGGTAAGCAGTCATGGGCAACCCTCCTCATTCATCATCCGGAGTCCGACGGCACGGCCCACGGGTGAGGGCTAGGGGCAGTGGCCACCAAGCTGCACGGTCTCCCCAAAATCCCTGGGGACACATTTTGCTCAGAGGCCAGAAATCCACCTCCCCCAGTCCAGCACCCCTCCCCAGACCAAAGTCTTCCCTGGCAGACACCCCAGCCTACCTTGTCGGAAGAAGAGGGGCTGGTAGAAAGGGATGGTACAGGCTCCTCCTTAACTTCATAAAGACAATCACAACCTTGCTCTAACCTAATTGCTTTTTCTTTTTGTCCCAGTATTCTCGACAGAACAGGAAGATGTATTTAAGACAAATGCTGTGCAAACAGCAACAGACCAGGCAATGACAGAAGAATACACAGTTATCTTGAAAGAGTTTTTTACTCTTAAATGCAATTCTCTTTATCTCGTTCTAAAACATGCCTGCCTTTATTGTAAAAAGGCAAAAGCAAACTGCGTATGTAGAACAAACCAATGGCCTACAAACACACATAACTCAGAGACTGAACCTTGAATTTAAAAAAAAAAATACCTGATTTTAATGAAAAATCCATGCTAAGTGCCTTGGAGCAAAGGATCTGGGGATAAAATTCTTAAATCGCTGAGCCCTGAGCACAATCTCAACACTCAGACTGGGAAGACAATGTTGTGATTCATCAGAGCTACAAAACCTGCATTCTTTCTTACTACGCACTTACTACGTGTGCATTTTTCTTCTTTTCCTCCTGGCTTCTCTCCAATTCTTTGGTACGACCTTTTTTTTCCTCTCTATTTCTTTTCTTCTTTTCCCCCTCATTATTTGTGTTCTCACACAGCAGCATAACTTTATGCCTGTAGGAGCTGCAGAGAAAACACAGCCTTTCCATGTGCAATGGACTGCTGGGCTGATACAGAAGAAAACCAACTTTTTCCTAGCTAGGGTTAAGCCCATTTGCTCCTGCACCAGGTTTCTCTGCACATTGAGCTGGCTGCAGAGAAAAAACTGAGCGGGAGTGGGATGGTGTCACTCAAAACCCTTGCCAGCCGCAGAGCTGTGCCTGCCGCTTGCCGGGGTCGGGAGCAGGGGCTGTGCAGCCGACTCACGAAGCCAGGCTGAGGGCAGGCACCTGGGGAGCAGGTCCCACCCGGAGATGTGTTGGTTTAGGTACTTGGCTGCTTCCCCCCAGGCCATTTTCACAGCACTGCCCCCATTTGTGCCTCTCCCTCTGCTATCTACCAGGATAGGGTTATTTGTTCAGCTTGGGATTTTTTAATTTTAGCTCATCCACCCAATTTTTCCATCCTGGATACACAAACTCTCCAAGGGCTCAGTTTAGATCCCTGTGCATTAGGTACATTACTGTCAGTACAGGTTTTCTTAACAAATATGAGAGCCAGAAATTATTTTGAAAAACCTCAGTGTAACTTCCAATGCCGGACATCTTATAACAGTTATAATATTACGGTATTGCATTTGGACTTTGTTCTGCTAAACCTAGCCTGAATTTGGCTTTGGCTTTCTAAAAAGGCTTTAGAAGAGTGATGTTCTGCAAAAACAGCTGAATGAAAAATGGCATATTAAAAAAGAGTTCAAGAAGCTACTTGACTAGCTCACGGAAGATAAACCCATCAAGAGCTATTAAATACAGAGACATCTCCACTAAGCAAGAAATTCTCAAGCCTTGAATTTTTAGACTACGGGAGTATATTCGGGGTATCATCAGTACATGCTTGCCCTGTTCTTGCCCTCCTTGGACATCAGTTGCTGGCCACTGTTGAAGACAAGGTATTAGGCTAGGTGGACCTTTGGTCTGACTCAGCTTAGCCATCCCGCTGCTACTTCAAGCCATCCACATAGTCATACTTTTTTTTATTAACATTGATGAGAGAAGTATCTCACATGCTGATGAGTTAATTCAAAGGAAAAAAAAAAAACACAAACCAGACAAAAGATCTGTACAGTTTTAGTCATAAGTGTAAAGCAGAATTTGGATGTCATGCTTGCCATAGAAAATGTTCTCTCACCTTCAATAAGAAATCTGTTATCTGTTTTTTAAAAAATGGATCTCACAACGTGGGTGTTACAAACGGCAGTTCTTTCTCTACCACTTGTAAAAATGAACACTTTCCATTCATTTACAAAATGACTACCAGAAAATACGTTATTACCAGGGGTTGGTAGGAGGCACCATCAAACAGCATGTCAGCTCTGAAAGAGAAATGAACCATGGAAACAGACTGAACACAGGAACTGACCGCCGAGGTTCAGCACGCAGGAGAGGAGCATCCCTTTGAGGCCACAGAGCAGAAAGGGCAGCTGAGGAGATCTTCAGGCAGGCTGAAAGACGCTCACCCCGCTCTTGACAACTCCACCGCTGTTCAGTGCCAGCTCTGCGTGTGGCTGGGTGGCCTGGCAATGCAAACACGACCCACGGCAAACATGGGCAACGCGAATTAGCTGGAGTACAGAATGTGGTGCCTATGCTGGTTTTAGGTGTTCACATGCGCCCGAAGTGACAGTATAGATGACATCAGATGGGGCACAGGGCGATGCAAAGCCAAACCACCTCTTCTGGCACAAAGTCTCCTGGCACAAAGACAATTTACCGACTTCTCCTGAACATCTTGAATTGGCACAGTGAGTCTACGCTGGAGTAGTACTTTGCACTATTTGTTTACTCTGCTTTTGAACAAGTACTAGGAGATCTAAAGCCAGTTTGACTGTATTGTCGAACTATGGCCTCAGTACCTAAGCTGTTACAACTGTGCAGGAGTTACTTTGGACTTACGAGGGTGCAACCACACCAGGATGATCTGCTTAGTTTTGCTGCCCTGTGCGCTGCTCCTCTGTGTCTGTCCTAACTTACCTAACCTCTGCAATTCTTTCCACGTGATACACATTTCCTCGCTCCAGTGTACTAAAACTATATGAATGAGAAGAAAGTAAATGACACAACTGAAATATTAAATTCCTTAAATGTTGAATATCACACATAAAATTTAAAGAAGTACAACATATTTAATAACAATACCATGTCAATTCCATGAGAAAATAAATGTATAAAAGCCTCTATTACAAGGTGAAATATTGTCCTCAGAATTGGAAAATGCCAGAAATAATATTATTTGTGCAGCTTTATTTTGCCATTATGATACCATATTTATTTGCAATAAAAATTATTATTTTTCCACAGGACCCCTGCTTTGTTCAGTGCACAGAACAGGCAGTGCTCAGCGAGATGCCTGTTCAATATTTCATTTTATCATCACCTGAAAGCACACAGTTCAGTGTTTTATTTACAGCATGTCGCACAGACTCTGCTCAGGGTACAGAATGCCACATTTCCTTACCACCTTTACTATCATAATCATCCTTACAATTCATTGTACTTAATTTTTTTGGCTTAGTATTTCCTACAACTCCTAGTATAGTCATATCCTTACACTTTCACCCACTGAATCTTGATTTCTTTTGGGTTAAAAGGAAACCTCACCAAACTGAAGACTGGGGACAAATTCCTTCCTCTAAGAGGCAGGAGCCACAGAGCTGCAATGGTCTTGTGGGCGATGGGAGAGGCAAGCTTGAGTCCCTCAGGCAGAGCAAGAAAATGAAGAAACATCTCTCACTTCCTGCACACCACCACCAGCTTTTGACAAAAGCAGCTGTGATGACTATTTGGTGTGGCACTCGCTTACATCTATCTGCAGGTGCTACATGTGCTGCACGGCTCCTGAAGCAAGGCGTTCCCCACCTGTGCTCCCTGAGAGACTTGTTGGGGCCTCCCAGACCCCCCCAAAGCAGGCAGCTGTACTGCACACCCACAATAACACAGCTGGAGACTCCTAAAAAACCTACCTAATCACAGCTAAGGCTTCCCGTGATGGTGGAATCGGGCAAGGTTTTGAGTAGAAGACTACCAGCCTTGGTACTCACTCCTTATGGCTTGGGGTATCAGACTACTTCATTAAATACCGACATCTTTGGAAATCAGGCCACCCCTTTTCAATTCCAGCTGGAATCCTGAACTTGAGAAACAATTTTAAAATATCAGCATCTTGAAGATTTAGTAATTTATCTACCTTATAGTCTTGCAGATTTAGTAATTTATCTACCTTATAGTCTTGCTGTGTGTACTGATTGCAAGTGTGCATGGCCCAGGATGATGAAACGATTATCGGTATGAAAATACCATTACTACTAAATGATCCATTCTCTCTCTCACTTTTTGTTTGGAAATTGCATCTTTCAGGCAGTACAAATCTTAATAGGGAAACGACCGACATTAATAAGGCAGTAATGTGTTTTCGGAGCCATCACTTAGTGGCAGATGCTAGGAATAACTAAGACACAGGTAATGGACAATTAAAAGAAAGATGTTCACATGGCATGGCTTATTTTTGTCCACATATTTCTCATCAAGAAATATATTCTTGAGTACAAGAACTGTCTCCAAATAGTTGATAGAGAAAAAAATGCCTAATACAAAAGGGATATTTGATACATCCACAAATAATACACACCTTTCTTTCTTTTTAATCCAGAGGATATATGGATGCACTATATTGTCAGTCAATCAAGAAGGAACCTTTAAAAAGACGTACATCTAGGCTACATAGAAAACTTGATTTTAAAATCAGCCTACCACTTTATACTCATTAATAAGCACAACTTCACAAGCAAAGTTACTTGAAGACAAAAATAACAGTTTGATGAGATGGTACGAGGGACCAGTTGGCTATCTTGTTGCCATTACTACCTTGTACAAAGTT
The DNA here is from genome assembly GCF_030463565.1 of Pelecanus crispus. NCBI lineage: Eukaryota > Metazoa > Chordata > Aves > Pelecaniformes > Pelecanidae > Pelecanus > Pelecanus crispus. Next base: position 167,860,463 of record NC_134643.1, read on the forward strand.
AAAAGATTGGCCTGTGCACTTTGCTGAATAAAGACAGGCTTTAACTGCCTTGCTGAACCACGACTTCAATTATTTGTGGACATTTAAAAAGTTGTTATCTAATTCATTATGCAGAGAGACAGTTGTGAGCACAGTAAATTAGCTGGATGATAGGTGGACTGTACATGCTCTGAATTAAAGTAATCAGCTTTTGATTTTCTCCGACAGGGATTTATTCAGTCAAAGCACAAATAAATGATGTAAATACGGGTAAGCAAATAATTATTGCAATATTGCTTCAGTTCTGGAGACGTTGTGCATTTGTTTGTGTTTGAAACCTGACTGCTTCAGACCTCAAGAGTCTGCAAGAAGGAGACACCACAGCTGACAGGAACAGAGAAGGAAAGGCTACGGGAGCCCTGCTTCCATCCTGGGCAAGAGCCCAGGTTGAAATGCAGAGGTGAAAGGCTGGGTAAACCCAGGGAGACACTGTGTCCCTGATTCATCAAGCAGCACCACCGTGCATGGGTAAACCAGGAGGGGGCAAACCAACATGCTCCAAAGAAGATAGACTCCTTCAGTTTAATTTTTCAGATAAAGTAGATGTTTTCTGTCTTTAAAATATGGAAATATGCCCAAAATATAGTCATATGACTCTCTGTGGGATACAATATCAATGATTATGATTATATGATGTTTGATTTCTTCTTTTCCAATGACTAGATATCTCTTTTTTCAGACAGTCAAAGCTTTGGAGACTCTACGGAGCCAATAATTCCATAAAATCTTTGCTTCCTTGTGTTTCCTCTGGTCTTTGAAGTCTGTAGGACACAACTGAACAAGAATCTCTTTTTTTTCTTGAACCTTCAGTAAATTGAAATGCTAATTTTTGTGAGATCTCTTCTAAATAACCATTGCCCTGATCTATAGACTCTCACTCTTCCCAGTTGTGGCCTCAGAATTGCCATATGTGTGTTTTGCCATGAAGCACTGAAATAACTGGTCTCTGTAAACCGTTTTTGGCTTAAATGTCCTTACTCTGGAAGCCTTGGGAGTACACTCTGCCAGTGGACTATGGTGTAGCAAAGATCTCGATGGTTTGAGAACAGTGTGTCTGGTTTTCCTTACCCTTTTGACATTTTATTTTAATTTAATTATGCAGATAAAAACCTTCCTCTTAGGAATTTTGCACTAGGAATGGGAACATTTATCTAAGAGAGAAAACATATAACTGTTACAGACACTCAAACATAGATTTTTGTCTGAGCTATGTCTTAAATGTTAGCCTCTCCTATTTTTAACCTGTCTTTCAGGATGAAAATGGCAGTGTAAGCACATTGAAAGTATCTTCAGTTTAACATACTACCTTTTGACTTCTGCTGATACTTACCTCCTCTTTTAGAGTAAGACCTATTTCACCTGCTGTCAGCCAATGTTAAATATCTAGTTTCAGTTAGACATTTCAGCTACCTCTGCAGTCAACAGCAAAAGGTGCGTACCTCCAGAGATGATCTATCCCCTCCTAAGAGAGCTGTCTGCGAGACACGGAATAAGTTCGTCTCTGAAGGTGTGCTCCAGTTGAGCTTTTATACAGTTATATTCACTTTTGCTTGCAACCCCCTGCCACAGCCACCATCATCCCATTCTTGACGTCAATGAGGTTAGATCAAATTCAACTCAATGACTGACAGTCATCACGCTGAGTACTTAACTGCCTGCACTTGGTAGATGCTCCTTTCTTTTCAGCAATTGGTGAGCCACACAGCAATCAGTCAGAGTCTTTGATGACCAGCTGGCAAAGACATTTTCCCCAGATGACATGCATTACATTACTGGAAAAATTACTTGGTTGCACCACTTCTTTTACAAAATGCTGACTTTTAAAAGACAGTTATCTCTTTGGCATTTAAAAAGTTGAGTGCTACTTGTCCTGTTTCACTGTTGTGCTCAGTTCTCCAGCTTCGTAAGTGTGGCCGCTCAGTGATCCATTAAGTCACTCGTTTATTGCCATATCATTCAAAATAAATGACGGTCCAATTCATTTTTCAAAATTCTTTTGTGTCGCAGCTTTTGCCAAGACCTGTTCATTGCTGTCACTTGTCAGAGGACATTACAATGCTGTTTGGTGTGTGCATGGTAAGCATGGGGTTATTTGGTCCCTTCTGCTTCTGATAAGAACAAATACCATTGAGGAATTTCACTGAGAAAGGCAGTGGTGGGTTGCCTGATCTGAGAGCTTGATAAGTGATAGCAATTCTGCCCATAAATTGCAAGCTCAGACACCAAGAGTTTTAGAAACAGAGGATGGACATTGAGCTTTTAAACGTGTTTCTAGATTCCAGTACAAGGTGGCTGACTTCTTGCGCAGCATGAACTTGCAGGGATTTCAATCACCACAGTGCAGGTATTAGAGGAGTGCAATCAATGTATACGAACTGCTGTAAAATCTAATATTGTCCCATAAATCTATGAAAAAAATGCTAACATTTCTCAGCTGTTGGCATGGTCATATAGACTGGTAATTAAATGATGGGGAAAAAAATAGAAATTAACGTCAAGTCTGGAAATACTGCAAGGAGGAATGTATAATGGGTGCTGCTTTGATCAATGTTATTGGATGCAATGTTATCTAGTGTAATATACTACGATTAAATACTCTAAGAGAAAAGATACAGGGTGCATTAATTAATTGTGATGATGACAGTAGAGTTGGAAGATGCCAAGTAACTGCAGGAAAAAAATGTAAAGATATCTAGAGTATTTAGTAAAAAAAAAGTCACAGACAATTGTATGGAAACACATGAGAAAAATATAATCTGAAACAAGTATTTTATGGGATGGCAACATTTTAGGACTCAGAAATATGGAATAATATGGGAAGTGCTTTTTACGTATACACTTTGGAGAAAAAAGTGAAATTTGTCACTTCACACTCAGAAGTATCCCACCGTATGGTATGACTGCTGACTTAAGCGTATTAATGTCTGAATTAATTACAACGTTTTGGGATAAGAAAAAATACTAACAAGCTGGAGGGAATGGCAGCAAAGTGTTGACAGGACAGGAGTAAATCTATGAAGCTGGGCTATATTAACTCTTGCTCAGTTTGCTCAGGACCATGTCCAGCTGGGTTTTGAGTATCTCTGATGATGGAGACTCCACAACCTCCCTGGGCAACCTGTGCCAGTGCTTGGTCACCCTCGCAGTGACAAAGCGTTTCCTGATGACCAGAAGGACCCTCCTGTGTTCCAGGTTGTGCCCACTGCCTCTGCTCCTGTCACTGGACACCACCAAGAAGAGCCTGGCTCCATCCTCTTGGCACCCTCCCTTCAGGCATTTACAAACATTGATGAGATGCCCCTGAGCCTTCTCTTCTCCAGGCTGAACAGTCCCAGTTCTCTCAGCTTCTCCTCATACGTCCAGTGCTCCAGACCTTTAATCATCTTAGTGACCCTTCACTGGACTTGCTCCAGTATGCCCGTGTCTTATACTGGGGAGCCCAGAACTGGACACACCACTCCAGCTGTGATCTCGCCAAATGCTGTCCTACCAGTGCTGAGTAGAGGGGAAGAACCACCTCCCTTCATGTCAATGGTTGTAGGATGGGACGCCTTAAGAATGACACAATTTAAAACTATGCCATTTAAAGCATACAAACAAAGAAGGGAAAGATATGAATTAGGGAAAAGTAAATGGCTAAAGAGTAAGGAAAGATGTGACAATAATAAAAACCCCCTGTAAATTAAGAACAAATACCTGGGTGGCGGAGGCACTGTTTTCTCTGAGAAATGATGGCAACTGTACTAATGAAAGTCACTTGGAGTTGTATTAAGCATAGCCAGACCCAAGCACTGGGAACAAACACTGGCACTGGCAGAGGGAAAAACAATGTTAGAAAATGCAATATGCCTCTTCCATTTTTAACTTCTAGGAACATGCGTTGCTTCTTTTCTGAATGCTAGCAGATGTCAGCGCCCTGCAGACTGGTTTCTCAGTGGAGGAGAAATCAAGAGTGGATATACTCTAAAGGCAAATTGAGTAATTTACATTTAGACACTCATCCTGGAGCAGAGATTGTCATAAATAACATGCAGGCGATCCCTTCTTTCAAGACACTCAACCAAACCCCAATGCCCTGTTCCCAGGGAGCAACTTCAATCAAAGATATCGGCCGAAAGCAAACTCTCCGGCCTCTCACACAGCGATGCCCTCATCAGAAAGGTGTATTAAAATGTCAGCAGGAAAGAGATGCCAATCTCTGCATTTCTTAGCGCACAATGACATTTTGAAAGCAGTGCCACCTGGTGACACCTGCCAAACAAGACTCCGCTGCTCAGCAGAGCGTACACTGCCTCGGAAATACCTCAAAGGAGGATATGGAATTGAATGAAACCAAAAGCAAAAAAAAAAAAAAAGTGGATTTTTTTTTTCTGTATTTCGTTTTATAATTCCTTGTCAAGTTTCCACATGCAAAAATCTTTTCTTTTTTTCTGAATAGTGGTGAGAGCAGGCGATGGGTTTAATCACTGGCATCAGTTCCTGCCTGCTGGCACCATAATTTATCTCAGCAGAGTGCAGCCCTCCCCTGTGATAAGCTGCCATGCTACCACGAGTTATGAATCCTCTCGCTAACAGTGAGGCTGACCGATAACCAACAGCATCCATGCTTGGTACAAAGCGGGTTTTGAAGCACAGTTAAGCTGATGCGGGAGTGATCACACAGCCACTAAATGCTGCAAACACCCAAACACAGTTTGGAGCAGCATCTCCTCCTCACACGGCCAACACAACGGTTTTGTGGTGCTGGCCACTGCAAGAGCGAGCCTTCTGCATCAGGAATGGAACCTAGACAAATCTGTGCATCGGGGTTTATTTAGAGGAGGTGGGTCAGCTCTCTTCTGGTTCAGATGCTGCTCTGCCAGAGGAAATCCCACCCTCATTCACAAGTATTCACCCCTCTCTCTAAAACAGCTCTTTTTTTTTTTTCCATTCAGTTCCACATCAAACTATAATCTGTAACTATAAGGGAGCCAAGAACCTGCAGGCTGAGAGGCAAGCCAAAGCAATACCTTCTCCATAAGCATCTCAAATATGGCAGGGCTGCTACACAAAGCAAAAAGCTATTGCTTTAAACTGTCATATCCTTCAGCTGCTATAAAAGTAGTCTTTTATCTGTCCTCTGGATCTATTTTTACCTGCCTATTCCCAAGTATCAACATTCAGCCAGCAGAGAGAAATCTGTTGCTGCTGAAGGTCTGTGCAACTGCAATTCCCCTTAGGTCCTATGTATGCCATCCTCTCTGTCCACTGAATGATTGACATTAATTACTTCAATCACAGCACGGACACTAGCTCTAGTGAAAGGGAAAGGGATTAAAGCAGGAGCAAATGGAGGAAATTTTCTGTCTGTAGGAGGATGCAACACCTCCAGTCTCAAGAGCAGCTTCTGCTGGTACGCTGTATGCCACTAAAATTGATCCCCATGCTCGACCCATCTGGATATTTGTATGCATCCAGCCATCACAGTGCTTCAAGCCCAAAGAATGGATGTGTCATCCCACCCAAGTAGGAATATATTATCATCCTTGCCTTTAGAGAGAGAGATTAAGTAATCTCAGAGTCACACAAGGAGCCTGTGGGAGAGAGAAAAACTGCATCCAGCTTCCCTATGTCTCTGGTCACTCCTGATCCATCAAGGTGTCCTTCCAAAACCAAACCATCAACTACTTACAGACAAAAAAGCCACTTTTACTTCATAATTTCCTGACTAAAGAAGAGACGGTAGGTGAGTGAATACAGAATATTCATTCCCAGTGTATTTTTCTTGCACTGCTCATAGACTGGCATGAAGTCAAACAGGCAGGCACCCCCCACACCTCTTTGTGTTCATACCTATCACATCTGATACATTTACATGTCAAGTTTGAAACACAGAAGAAAATGTAACTTGCCTAACCTATTTCTCCCTGCCCTTTAAAGACCAAACTGTAGAAAAGAAGCTTGCTAAATGCTTCAGGTCGGTTGGTTATTTTTCTCCATCTTCCAATTTGCAAACCAAAAGACTTGATCATAAAAAGATTAAGAGCAGTCTCTGAAAAACGGAACACCCAGTACACATGCAAATAATAAAAACATCAGAAAAGAAAAATCACTTGTCAAATTTCCCTTAGACTTCTGGGTGTTTTTTTGAGAAACAAATGTTCATTGACTTGGATCTGGGAGGTATATTTTCAATATATGTAACCATCTAGCTCCTGAAGATGAGGGCAAGCCAACAGAAGCCAGAGTACCACTCCAGAGGTTCAAAGCTCTTTAGCCATTTTCTTGTTTCTCTTTAAACTGGGGATTTTTCTTCCTATTTAAAGAGCTATTAAAACAAAGAGAGAGCTAGAGTCAATACATGCTCTGGATCTAAATATTTTAAAAGGCAAGCCATAACACTGAAAATATCTGGATGCATATATTCTACCATGAGTCATTATATTTTAATATTTCGGTGTCTGGCAAATCACTGAGTGCATCACTATCTACCCTGTGAGATAATTAAGTTTAAAAGTCATAACAAATGTAAAATAACACATAATGAAACAATCCAAAAGCTATGCATTCACATTTTCCTTGGAATATTTTCTGATTACCCTCTTGCAAATTGTCAGCTACCCAGTGATAGTAAAATTGTTTGAATAATTTTAAGAGAAAAATCAAACACATTAACTTTTAATAATATTTTATGAGACTCATAATTCTTTGGGATGTAATAACCTCTAGTCCTACTGCGATTAGTCACTTGGATCCATCATGTTGGTCCCCTGGTATTCAAGACAATCTAAATTTTGAGTAATACTGGAAAAGGTAATAGAGATCCTAAATTAATACAGTCCTTTGTGCTTGTAATGTTATCCCTAATGGAAGCTTTTTTAAAAAAAAAAAATTTAAAGCTGACCAAGGAAGTAAATTGTGAAGAGCCAGAAGATGACATAATTTGCGGGAGACAACACTGTGATGGGGCCCTGGTACAAGGATTTAATTATTATCTTGAATAATCACTGTTCTAATGGTAGTTGTCTGAAACAACACTAGACACTCAAACTCCCTACTGTCAAGGCCAGCAGCAAGAGGCAGGAAGGCAGTGAATCCCTTTTCAACTTGACGGAGTGCAGGGAAATCTCACGTTAACGTTAGCAGCCCACAGCTCACCAAGGCCACCATCCCAGGCTGTGGGAGGTACTCCGTATCTCACAGAAGACCGACGTATTTCTCTTGCGTTCTTGTCATCGGCGCTGTTCGCAGTCACGTTTATCAATTTAATACCTTGGCTAATTTCACCCCAGAATAATGTTTGTTTACATAAATCTATTCTCCATGGTAAAATAGCTAATGCTTGAGCGTTTCAAATGTTACCCTATTAATGGCAGACAGGATGGTGAGAGCAGACGTCCTATAGAAAATTACCACACTCTCCAATTGCCTGTGTTAGTCCTGCCTGTCGGTAAGTGGTGATTAACACCCCGCTGGCTGCAGCTGTACTTCTCAATATAGCTTCTCTGAGTAGGAGGATGCACAGAGAGTACCTCATTACTATGTCTTCAAAGCTGTAAAGCAAGGAATAATGCAAAATAAATCCTTTAAACTAAAGGTCATAGACCAGAATATGTCGGCATGAACACCTGCTCGCACTTTTTTTCTGATAAAATCACAGAGATAAGTGATTTATCCGCTTTTATTCCACTCCCTTTCATTGCAGGTATGCAGAGGCCACACAACTGGATGTTAATAATTCTCAGCGATAGCAGTATGTTTTTATATAATGCCAGAAGAAAAGCTTAGGAGCTTAGCTAACAGGCTGCTCCGCTGGCTGAGACAGCAGAGTTGGCATTAGCTATTTCCCCTCCTTGCCCCAAGCTTTCTGTTCAGCACAGACTGAGGGAGAACACACCCGCCATCCCATTCCCTCCATGCTTCCAACACTGAAAAGTTTGTTCCAATCCAAGCCCCTTTTATGTGCACGTTTAATCCGTAAACGGACACGTAAAATCTGGCTGTACTGGTAAGCTATAAAACCCAATAACCACAGTCTTATATGAGAGAAAATTGTCTGACAATGCAAAGGAGTCTGCGTGGTCACCACCTCAACAGATTTTGGTCTTCTTGTGGATAATGCTTCTGACCAGGGAGGAGGTTGGTGGCTGCCCTCAATCTCTATCTCTTGCTGTCTCTCACACAAGCTCAGAGGCTGTGCAGTTATACAGCCAAGGGCAGATGACACCCCTGCACCACGTTTTAACCTAGCAGTGCTCTGGTGTGGTCCCATCAGCTCCCTTTCTAGCTGGAGATAAACCCTTTGCCTTTTTACCACACACAGGGCTACCCTGCACCCCTGGGCACCGCTGGGTGCTGCAGGAGTCCAGCCCTGGCATGTGGCGGGGGGCATTGTCAGGCTGAGAGCAGGTACCTGGTCCTTTTCCAAAGGACCCAGCACCCCTTGGAAAATCTAGTCCCACATATGAGCAGTGAACATATCTAAAAATACACCTGCAAATAAGCGAGGCACGGTCTTCTTGCCCTACTGCCTGCCGATGCAGCTTCCACCACTCCATCTGCCACAGAGGTGAAAGTCAGTCTTGGGCAGATGCCGACAAAGAAAAATAAAAAGAAGAAAGAAAACCTCACTGTTGTGGGTGAAAGGAGCACAGGCTGTTTCAGAAGTACTTGGACAGGAATGATTTTTACTCAATTGAGTCACTGCAAAACAAAGCAAAGCGATCGCATCTCCCGCTGCCGCAGGAACTGAGCACAGCACCCCTTCAGATCGCAAACGCCTCGTAAGACAGACATGCAGACTGAGTTGTCCCCAGAAGACACCACCTCTCACTGCGCAGAATTATCCTCCCAGGCGCAGGGTTCACCCACGTCCAGTCTGGCCGAGCAGCCTGCTGAGAACCCTGCCAGGAGGAGGATCGGGAAAACATCCACTTTGCATTTTGGTGACTGAAAGAAACAGTACAATGGAGACTGAGCAACAGCTCTGAGAGCTCTGCAGAGCTGCAAGATGATTTCTTAAGTCCTGGTTGGAGTACCGCAATATTCAGGAGTTGAGGGTTGATTTGCTGCGGTTCCCTGCTCGTCTTGCTGCTCAACCAAAAAGATGTGAATGATACTAGCCCTGACAGGCTCTGTGATCAACCAACATCTACCTTCTACCCTCAAACACTTTGCAGTATTATTGTAACTTCAGAAATTACCACGTTTCTATAAAATTCACAAACTACTGCTGAACATATAACCTGTGCCTTCTCTTTGTTTCTGAACTGGCTTGTTCAGAAAGCCGGCACAGGGGGTCCTGCTGGGACTCGAGATTCTTCTTTGCCAGCTCTCAGGCTGAAGACTGAGATGAAAGATCTCCTTCTTTCCACAGCAAAGGAAAATACATCCTCCTGGACCTCTGAAAGACTGGCTTCTGCCATCTCCAAGAGTGCCGTTGGTGCTGCATGAAGAACAGCCAGCGAAAGCCAAATTCAAGTAAGACCAAGATACAGGCTGGAAGAAAATAGGCAGCGCTCTCAAGAATTCAAAACTCGTTAATAGCAGCCCACATGGAGGACAAAACCCCTGAATTCAGCAGGTTTACTAGCAGAGTCAGGGCTTCCGGGACCCTCGAGGAGCTGCAGAAGCCAAGGGCACCCAGTATCACCGGAGACGGGCAGGCGACTCTCCAGTGCCCACCCAGCCTCTCGGCCCGCCCTGCCTGCGCTGCCTCCAGGGCAGGTCAGTGCAGGTCTTCCGTAGGTAAGGAGCTCTGCTTTCCCCGCGTGTGAAACCGGGCAGCCTGGAGAAGACACAAGACGAAAAAGTTCGAGGAGATGATGGAACCACCACTCAGGCACGTATTCTGCCCTGGCAAGCCATTCGGTGTGTAGCGTGATTCAGCTTTCTGAACGGACATTTCATATTTGCATTTCCCTCTGATGCACACGGGATTATGCCTGGATACCTGACAAGTCACCTTGCACTCTGTAATCACAACTGCCCGTTAGGATAATTAAACTGTCACCTAACGGGGGGAAGGTTATGAGTGCAGGGGACAAACCTGATGTAAGAGCCAAACCTGGACTACTGAACATTTTATTTATCTACTTGCTTACTTTGTCACAGATAAGAATAGTCAAGAAACACGTGCCAAACTGCAAAAATTTAGCACAGCTTTTCCTCAACGTGTCATTTACAGACAGAAGCACAGAAAAATTCATCATTACAAGAACTCATCACATCTAGAGAATTATAAGAAATAGAATATTTTTGCTTTTAAATACTTGAGAGACACTCAGTTAGCCTGGTTATGTCAGAAGGCTTTACATTAGATTGATAATGCAAATATGTCAAACTTGCCCACCTGGAGAGATGCAGTACAACTAAGATTAATAAACATGTCACCAGGAAAAGCTTATGTACCAGAGTCTGCAGATTTGCAGCTCGAATTGTTGAGGCAGTTTTGGGAAAAAAGTCCTTATAGAACAAAAACGTGAGGTAAGTTCAGAAGTGAGAGTTCTGACCACAGCAGTCCTTATTTATGCTCAGGAAGTATTGGGGCTGGAGAACACTCCCCGTTTCCCAGCACTCTTTTAAATCTGGAGATAACAAGTGGGCCGCTGGGCTGTTCCCAGGCAACTGAGTTCACCCTCACCAAAAACCTCTGTCCCCTGGAATGCAGAAATCGGAAGGAAAATCTGAAATAGGTATACTTGTGCATGTGTTTTGGCTGAAATGGTGAATAGAGAAAGCCCTAAGGCAGCAGCAAAATCCTTCCTCCCAAAAAAGCTGCACAGCAAGATAGCAGAACAGGCTGGGAAGTCACCCCGCACTACCACCAATGGCCAAGGCCATTAGAGGGTCCTGAAGAGTACCACCATCCAAGACAACTGGAGGAACATCAGGGAAATCAGTCACTGATCAAGGCAAACCCCTTCAAAGCCTCCCTGGCTGTATCACTGTATCGTGGGCCTGTCTTGCCATCGCTGTCAGAAATGGGCTCACCCCTAAGCCGGCGTCTGTGCCGGGGGGGATGGCGGTCCTTCCCGCAGCCAGCTGAAGTTGTGATGGCCAAGAGCCGTGAAGACAGCCATGGCCCTCCACCCCACATGCCCTTGCTTAAGCGGTGTCAGACCAGGCTGGCAAGTACCAGGACAGACAACTGAAAAGAGAAGGATGCCACCATCCTCATCTCAGACATGTTTTAAGGCTGGTTGGAAATACATGCCAAGGGCCTCCACTGGTCAAACTCAGGTCCCTTCTTCCATGGCTATTCGCACTAGGTTCGACAGCCAGAAAAAAGCTTTTTTAAAAAAAAAAAGTAGAGACTGTGATGCTGTCACCAAATTCAAGCCTCAACCACTCACCGTTAGGGTAATCCTGCAGGACAACCACAGCTGGTGAGGAACCAGCACTGAGAAGGTCCTGCTCCAACCTGAGCTACGCTGGCGCAGGCTGAGTGGAGATCCTGTTACACATGCTTAATGTATCATTAACTATATGTGTAACATCTTCAGTCCCATGGAGAATGATTATGACTTATTGCATTAAAGGCACGGTTTGCCATGAGCCAGGAAAAGTCATTATGGAGGTTACTTCTCACCTGCAGATGAGCTGAAACACTTAAATCACACCTGAACCATGGCATAATCGCTGCTTTTCTCAACAAGGAGAAAAATGTTTAATTAACCATGTATTTTTAAAATTTTTTAATCAATTAACCAAGTGAATTTAATTATTTAAAAACAATTAAATATTACAGTTTTTTTCCTAAGATTTATGATTACATTTTTAAACGAAAAAAGGGAAAGGTGCACAATTTTTTGAGCACTTCCACAATTTCTTTTAGACCTCAAAATAATTAATTACAATGCAGTAAGTTACCTTGGAGTAGTTAAGTCTTCTTGATACTTTCATATTCATTAACTATAACTCAACAGTATGCTCCTGGGAGCTCCACACCTAATTACCTTTCATAGGTAAGAAAAGTTTTATTTAAGTATTCATACTGAATGCATTCTCATGAAAAGTATGTCTTAAAGCTACATTAATGCAAAATATGTACACATTACTGCATCTGAGTAATTTGAGGTGGCTTGTTGATGTATTAGAATGAAGACTACAAAAATTATGAAAAAAACCTGACATTTTTCTTAAAAAGAGGTACCTCCAGAATACATGCATAGTTAATATTCTCCATATGCACAGCACTCAACTAAAAGATTTTCAGAAACAGCCTCATTCTATGTCATGGCAAGAAACAATACAAAACATATCGGTTATCGAACTGCTGGCATGAATTTTTACTGCGCATAAAGAAGCATTAAATTGCAGTGTGCAAGTTACCCAGCTGCCTTAACAAGAAAAAGTGCGTATGATCACATTATTTTAATTCTGCAATATGGATTCTTCATGAAGCCATTCTGCACAATGTTTATTTATTCATGCCATATGAAACACAAAACTTGCCCTGATAAAAGGAAAGCACTGTTAAGAAACAATTATGGTTCACAAAGTTTAAAATAGCCTTTAATCAGATTTTATTTAAACATACTCAATTTTAAAATAGATGCCTATAATCTGTTTGACAAATTTTGTGTAGTGTCTAGTACTGGATGCCATTCTTGCTCAGGATTGCCTTCAGTAACCGAGCCGCTACCTTCTCACCATGAGAGGAGCGGTCAGCATGATATAGGGGATCAGGCTGATCAATCCAGGCGATCGATACAGCTGTAATCCTACTGTTTGTTTTGCAGCATGTCCTGCCTGTGAGAGAACAAATGCAAACAGAAAACGTAACTTCCAAGCAATTAATTGTGTAGAAGGGGCAAGCCGCTTTCCTACTACTTTCTAACTAAATTTCAGAAGCTTTACTCACTCACCACAGCAGACTAATCAGCCCTACCAGAGATGTAAGAAAACAAAGAGAAGCTGAGTGCAAGTGAAGTTCAGCAGGAGCCTGCTGCCGGGCCAGCGCAGCAAGCAGGCTTTTGGTGAAGAGCCTGAAGGGAGAGGGAAGCGCTCAGTAGCAGCTCGGTGCTGTGTAATTTATCACCGTGCAGCCACAGGCTACGATGTATGGTGCTCTCATTGATGCACCTGAAGGCAGCTTGGTAGGGCTCTATGAAGATCAATGATACACCAAAGAATACCATTAAAAGACACATTCATCTTCCCCTAATCAATAACGGCCTTAAAATGATCTCTGTGACACACTATTCTTACAAGCATTGCTGCTGGGCTTCTTCAGCTCACTTGTCATCCTCTGGCTCAAGTCTTATTACTGGCAACTACTTCACATGCTCCCCTTAGTGGAGGAATTCGGCTTCCACTGAAACTTAACAGACAGAGCCAAGAAATATAAAAGTGGCATCAAGTTCAATGAAGACACTGAAGCACCTTCAGTCTCTTCAGCAACCTCTGATACAAACGGTGCATGCAGAAAGTGTTTTGTTTCTTTTATCAGACCAAACCAGTCTACTCTTACACACCATTCATAGATTTTAGCAAGCCATTGCCAAGGGGATTCAGAATCCTCAGATCTGAATAAAGAGCAATTAAAGAGAAAGCAGCAGAAGACTAAAAATGGAAAGCTTGATTTATCTTTTTGCGCAGGCAAAGCGTTACGTGAATTTGTGTTCCCTCCATCAACAGGAATTCTTGCCCTCCTGGGATGAGTTTTATCCTCTGCGTGGGAAGTCGAGGGACAGCCCCTGATGCAGCGATGTACTGAAGCAGTGTCCTGAGGGTGCCAGAGTCCCGTACGTTTCTTGATCAGCCTGGCCAGGGTCCAGCCTCCTGCACGAATGGGAGCTGCTAGTGGTCTGTGTCCTTGCAGCTCAGCTGCCGGCAGGGTTCTTGCTAGGGGGCTTCCTACAACCTCCTGGACCACACCATGAAAGGTCTCTCTGTGGTCAGGGGAGCACAGAGAATGGCAATATTTGCTGTTGGACCTTCCTCACTTTTGGAAAGGTAGACAGGCAATTTCTTCTCCCCCACACAGGCATCACTGAGGCAGAGAGGATGCCTGTGGGTCCTCAACCCTCTCACCAGGAAATGATCTTTCTAGGCAATGCAGTATTCACTCCCTGAAAAAACAAATCCTCTGGCTTTCCTTTGGCTGAGACAAAACAGATGCTGCTGTTGGCAGGGGCAAGGGGGCTAACACATGAGTTAACACATCCTACATAAATCCCTTTTATTTTTGTTGATCCTTCTATATCGGCTTGACCAAGCTGCTAAGTCAAGATATGTTGAGCACTAATGTCAGAGCGACATTGCTCATCGGCCTTACAATATGCTTGGTCAGCATTGTTGAGCAGAGTCTACCATTGCAGTCCTGAGGGCAGTAACTCAGAAACCATTTAGGAAAGGCCTCCCACAGTCAACGTCCACCAGTAACTCTAAGAGACCTCCTGCACCTGTGACACACAATTATCCCTAAGTTCACCACGTCTGATTTAGTGCTCTTTAGCGCTGTGCTGAGCACGGATAGAAAGTCCTCTGCTTTACTACCTGACTAGAGTTTAGTTCTGGTTCATTAAAAACATCACTCTAGCTAAATGAATGAGATTTCATTAGGATCTTGATAGATATTCATTTGGTAGGGGTCACAATCACGATAACTATTTTTCTTGCACCTAAACCATAGTTCGCCCCAAGCTACAACAGTTCAGATCTGAACCCATTGTGCTGGGAAATCCAAAACCCATGCATATATTTGAATTCAAAATCATGCTTGAGAAAAGTACTGTTATGGACTGAGCCGAGAGGCTACACACCTACAGCATCCAGAATTAGTAGCTTTGCAACTGAGCCTTTGCCCGAGACGATTCTCCCATCTGACACTGAAACTTGCAACTGTGAAAAGGTTTATATATACTTAAGAAACAATTACAACTAGTGATGCAGAAATAATTTCCATGCCAAAAATATTTCAGAAATTAAGAGAAAATATAACTCAATGTTGATTATAATTACGTTTCCTGTGGTTAGTTAAATGTTTTCTCATTTACCCTTTTGTTCTACCAGTGTAAGCAGTCATGTCGTTCTTTATGAACTATATACCATGGTGTACACACAAAACTGGCCGGAGATAGTCTCAGGACCAGCTTCTGCAAATGTGATGCCCCAGGCAGGAAATAGGCATGGGGCACATACATATTAAGAAAGATAATAATAATAATAGTAATTAAAGAACAAATCTTAGCTCCACTTTATTGCTTAAAACTAATGTAGTTATAATACCGAGCAACAGGACTTTTAATTTCTAATTACAGTATTTATTTTCCTAAACAGATTTCAAAGTTGTTGCAAAAACCTGGATAATTGTTTCACATGAGCAATTAAATATTAAGGCTCAATAAACAATATTCATTGGATAATTATGTTGAACTATGTAATTTTTTAGGAAAACAAAAATGAATCAACAGTTTACATTTTCTAGCTTGGGGAAGAAACCATTTTTGGAGTTTCTTACTAAAAGTGGAAGGATTTTTCATTTCTTGTAAAATTCAGACTTGAGCTAGTTCAAAGAGCTGTTTGCAAACTGGATCTGTATTTGCAACAATGGTAAAAAATCCAAAGAACGTTTTTCACTGCTTAAAACAAACTACTTTTGAGTATAAGACGCCTCAGTCAGATTTTAGTTTCATTTAAAGGGAAAGGAAACGTTGGCAGGGAAGCTGAAACAGGATACAACTAAAAACCCAAACTTCTCCAAATCTTTCCGCATTTGGTTCTGTTCCATTCCAGCTTCCCTGCTTTGCAGGATGAATCAATAAAACATATTCACACCTTTAAAGGAACATAGAAATGGAGCAATTCCAGCAAGTACCCCATTTACTACCAGTAGGTACATTAAGATGGGTCTTTGTGATTAGGTGCTTTGCATAGGCTCTCACCGAAGCTCACCAGCAGTTCATTAGCGCTGCTCTAATTCCAAGACCACTATCTGCATTCCCACCTAAACACTGTATTTCACCTGTACTGAAAATAAAGTGCAATATATGGTTTGGGTTTTGCTGTGGATTTTTTTTTTTTGCTGGAAGTTGCGCAGAGTGGGTAGGATAGCATCTATCCCCTGTTGCTGCTATAGTTAACATTTTGCAGTGCAGTTTTAAGTACTTTCAACTCTGCTGTTCTTCACTTCAAGCATTCAAATAGCATTTTAACCCAAAGTGGTTCCTAGATCAAGACATCGATCTTTCATTGCGTTTTATCACTTTTAGACTGGAAACAAATAAAACCTTTTTTTTTTTTTTAAAAAAAAACCTTTAATTGTTAGCTGGCATGAGAGTAGCATTGTAAAATCATGCCAACTATTCCCTAGACAATTGTATGTATTTGTGCATCCATATGTGTTCATTTCAATATATTATCAGTATTAACCAGCTGTTCTCTTTACTAAATACAGGGAATACAAGCAATACTCTAAATGTTGATGTTGTCACATCTAATTGCCCAAAATAAACCTGACAATCTTCTAGGGAAAGGCACTGCAGGTATCGCTACATATGCTCACTGAGGGATGTCTAGTGAACAGCTGAAACAGAGCTTGGAATGGCAGAAAACACCAATATTCTCGCCTAGGTTTTAAATACCACGGTCTTTATCAAAACAAGTGATTGCAAAATTTTCAGCTTCTCAATATTCCTCCCACTTGGCTGCATGTGGACTTGTGGCTCCATATGAGCATAGCTGAGCAATTGGTCTGGTATTTGCAATTACTTTTTGATGAGGAAAAAAATTTCAAGTAATGCAAAATCTTACAGAAAAGGAAAATTTTATTTGGGAGGCATACATGTCAAAGCCACTCATCCTCTAGAAATCCAGGCATGTTTTACAACTAACAGTTTTGTAAAAAGGAGGCAAATTTCAGAGCCAGAAACCCGTGAGCACAAACAGTCCCAGACAATTTATAATTCTGTACCATAAATAGCTGGTCCATAATTCATTGACAGCGAGTTAATGAGAATATTTGTAACTAATACCCATAAGAAAGATAAGGGGTGGTATAATGTGGCTTATACTTTCCTACAATACTTTTCAAGGACAGCAGGGAAAGCTTCCTGACAGCAAAAAGCAACAAGAAATATTACACTGACCTACCGATTTCCTACATTCCCATCAAAGTAATCCATGTGTAGAGACATTAAAGAACAATTTGTCCCAACTGACAGTTTCCAAATAACTAGATGCCTTTTAATTGCTGGCATCATTAACCTTAATAGTATAATTGTGTAGCTCCAAATAATAATAATAGTAATATAATTTCCCCTCACTTCCAAATCGTTCGGCAAAACTAGAAAAAAATGATGCGCAGAATAAATTAGAAGAAGGAAGAGAAAGGGGAAAAAGTTCCTAACAGATAAGAACAGGAACTTTATCAGTTTTATCTGCCACAGCTCATAACCTTTAAGGAGTAAGTATCTGCACGTAAACTTCTTTAGACAAGTAATAAATATTAGTAATTGCCAACTGCCTATAGGTTTTAAGTGACCTTTTCAAACAACATGTCAGCTCTCTCCACTCCGAGGATGCACTGTGGAACATCCTAGAAAACCAGCGCTGCCTTGAATGATTCATTCCTGTGCACACCCAGGCTTCAGCAACGCTACCTGCTAGAGCAACCTCTAGTGAAGATGTGTTGACACACTCTTTTACTGGTAAGTTTAACCACACATACAAAAAAGGAGGTATGTTCCCTCTCCCCAAACAGCCAAAAAGGCCTCTCCTACCTAGTCTGGAGTTCATGAGACATGCAAGGCTGGATACTGGTCACCACAAGTTGCCTCTGCACTCAAGAGGGAGGGAAAGGCAATTCAGATTCAATTATCTAAATGACCCTCTGGGGGTAGTAGATGGCTTAGTCTGCACCTAGTTGATGAGACGCATTTGGATTAGAATCATCTATCGTGTTTTAAACAGAATAGCGTATGTGAAGGGAAGGGAAAATTCGTTTTCTCAGAAAAATCTGATGTGATAATTGTCATTGGTATAAACAACAAAACTATTCTATTTTTTTTGCCATAGTCACCTTCATGGAAAGGGAAGACCCCAATAGATCACTTTGCTCTTCTGCATTAGGGAGTGTAATGTAGCAAATGTCTGATTCAGCACATAAACATCTGGGTAAAGAGCACCGGACTTCAAGGGGAAACAGTTGCTCAGTGTTTAAATACATGCATAAGTGCTGTATTAAATATAAACCCCATGCTTTGCAGTTCTCTACGTCAGTGAAAAACAGAACTAAACAATATAACCTGAATATTAACCTTTGGGGGAAAACCTCATTAGAAAGCAAAGACTCAGGAAGAACAGCGTCCTGGATAATGTATGAGGCTGGTCTTTGGCTCTGTTCCTATTTTGGCCATCGTTATACTCTTCCAGTTGCCCTTTGCCAGTCTCTTCATCACCTCTTGACTCCTTCCTCACATACAAAACAGGGATAATGCTTCTTAGCTCCTTTAGGTAGTGCTTTGAGACCCATTGATAAAATGCTAATTTTCTACAGGAATTATAATTGTCCTGAAAGACAAAAAGGTATACAAAGAGGATAGTCCTTAAGATTTGAACTGTAAAGTATGCTTCACAGAAATAATTATTGAATGAAAGTGTTGTTTCTTAAATGTTAAAAATTCAACAAAGCAGTAAGATTACAAAATTTGTGATTCTCATACCTTCAATTCTGCATGAGGTACACTGATTTTTCAGTGAGGAGCCGCATCTGACAGCAGTGAACACTTTCCTTTGAATCTATATTCTCTGATGAGCAGTACTATACTGTTTCCTGCAAATGTCTTTCCAGGGAAGAGTCCAAGTTTATTTTGTTTGAAGCCCTGGCTTGATTCCTATCATATCCTTATATTGACCTATGCTGGGGCTTCTGTGTCTACCCCATTCTGCTGCACGACAGCACGCAGTAGCTATTCTCCACAAACACTTCTTCGCTGAAGCAGAGTATAATGTGATCAGTAAAAATTAGACAGGCACTGGTGTACCTTCAGATATGCTATTTTAATTCTTGGGACAAAAGTGCTAAGCTTCAAACTTAGCCACAAACATACTTAATGTCCGAACTAGAAAAGTTATCTGAGGACATGTGTATGCACTATCTCTGGTATTTTGAAATTTAGCACTTTTGCTGAATATCACATTTTCCTCCCCACTCTATGCTCAGAGTTGATGTTTACATGGCAATATCACATTGTGGGAGAGACCTAACAAAAATCAAAAGGATTTGATTCTTTGCCATGGTATATATACACATATACTTTGATATAAAAAAACCCCAACAGAACAAAACCAAAATTTGAGTAACAGATGTTTCCATAAAGGCTCAGCTCCAGCAAAGCTCTCTCTAGTGCACTATGAATATTCCTGTTAAAAGGGACATTTAAACACTGTGGCTCTCTAGAGCTGCTTTGTTGAGATCTATGTAGCAGTATTACGCATGGAACTCCCAGCAGAAAAGTTCAAAGCTTGAGACATCTCATAGACAAGCAGTAGCAATCATGTCATCAATCATCTCCAAATTTTATCCAATCCAGCTCTCATAAACTGTTATTTAATATGGCTCTGTCTGGATAAAGCTCCTAGGAGACCTCCTGCTTCCAAACAGGGAAAGAAAAAAAAAGATCTGTTGTTAATCTTTCATGCTAAGAAAACAAGATTGAACTCATAAAATACAATTAGCAAATCTGTTCAGTGTAGTGAAATCCAGCCAAGCCTGCTGCTTTAAAACTTTCTGCATTTTTGTTAATGCCAATTTTTGTCTTTCTCTTGCATTTTTGTAAATTCCAAATTATTCTCTTTTTAGTTGCACAGTTTAGGTATTCTGTTAGGATAGCTGGACATGGGCATTGGGGCATAAATGTTCCTCTGTGAAAAAATCTGCAAAGGTGGGGCAGATTGCATTTTTGCTTTGCTACTAAAAACCTCTTTTGTCTTAACCTTCTCTACAGACACCCTTAGGGCTATGAGAAGAAAATCATCAAAAAGAAACATGCAGGTTGCCTCTTATAAAATGCTGATATCAGCAGAGCGGAGAATTCTTGTACATGGAGGTGATATTTTCATCCATTAATACCTCAAACATTATTGCTTTTTGTCACCTATAAAAGTTATGCCTTATTTTTAGGCTGCAGACTAGCAGTTGCATATTGGGAGAGAGCTGTATAAACTCTATTTGCTGCATGCTGCATAGCAAGAGAGTTGACATTTCTTGGAAACAAGTCACCACACTCACAGAACTCTGCATTACATTCGATATTCAGAGATGTTATTCACTAGGTTGTGACAGCTGTTGCCAAGTTTTGCTGCAGAATGCACTGTAAGAGTGAAAGCACACCAAAATAAAAGGTAAGCTTTATAAAAAATGACTGCTGTAGAAGAGTTAGAAGACAAAAGGTTTGGCTACTAAAAATCATGTAAGATTCCAGGACCAGATAACTGAATCTCACCTTGAACACGCTCATCTCCCCCGAGATGAAAATGAACTAGAAAACTGACTTTTTGGGACCTCTGAATAGGAAAAGATTCTTAATTCTGCAGTGATCACACAAAAGGAACCCTGTAGGGATAATCATGATCAAAAATATCTGCTCTGTGTAAATGAAGGTCACATCATATGTTAAAACCATATTTCTGACAGTTACAATGAGCAATGAGCAGTTCTGCTATTGATGTGCTCTAAGAAGCTAGTATGACCAAGACTTTAAAAGGGAGGTTACAAACAGGATTAAACATTGAGGAAAAAACATGTACACTTCCAGGAGCTCTTGCTTAATTTGATAAAAGCTCAAGAACATTTTCTCTCCAGACCACAGCAACAGATGATTTGACTGGGGCAAGAGTAATCCTGAGAGTCACGTCTCCTGCCTTTGGGTCTTCTGTTTGCTCATTAAACCTAGGAAGGGTTATTCCACATAACTCTTCAGACAGGCCTAAATAATGGTGCCTTTCTGCAAAGATCTTACCAGGAAACAAGTGCAATTGTGCAATTCATGAGACTGAGTCACATGTAGTAGTTTAATCGGTGTGTAACTGACTGATGCTTTTCTTGACTTTTGCCATTAGAAATAGATTTTTCCAACTTCTTCTCTCCTTTGGCACATGACTGTTATCAGATTATATATACATACATATTAAACACTTGCGAAGAAGTACAGTTTACATTTTGATCCTTAATGGATCAAAGCATTCCACAAGCACAAGACAGATGTGTTGTAGGCTTCCTTACTTAAGCCGACCAGATGGCCACATTATCCAAGTGGCTGAATTGTTCCTACGCGACACAGAAAGAGAAGACTGATAAAAATGTAATATAGAAAATGATGATGAAAGAGGAGTTAAAGAGAAGAAAAAAAAGGATTACTGCTTCAGGTTGTGTCCAACAGAAGGCATTACACCCATTTGCCTGCAATCACTTACCGTATTAAACTGCACAGCTGTGATGAGGCTTGCTAGTCTCATTCTCTGTTGGCATCCCTGTGTTGACTGGAACTTCATCAGAGAAGGTTTGTCACTCCACATCCAAGCTAGTGGGCCAGTAAATACCAAACAGCTAATAGGCCCAAAAGGAAGGCCCTCATTTCTGAAAGAAGCATCTCTATTCCTATAGAAATACTGGAATATGATTTCCCAAAAGACATATTAACCGATTATGCTCAGCTTACGGTATTCAGCTAAAAGCTTATCATATTCAGCTCACAGGTTCCTTCTCCCTCTTTCAACAAAATATGCCTACTTTCCCTAAGGCATTTCAAGAACAACAAGCTGTTTGCAACACAAAACAACGTCCCTTCAAACTAAGCCCCATCAAAAGACCAGTCAACTCTCAAAATCACTCAAGGTCAATCAAATGCAGTTAGCACTGAAGAATCTCAGTGGTCAACAGTGCTATGAGAGGTTTCTTTCTTCTAAGAAGCAGCAGGTCACTAATGTGATAAATTCTAGAGCTGTACAAGAATAAATTGCACTGGAAATTGCAGCTCAAGTAGCAGTCAGGCTCCTTAAGAAAAACTTAGTAGGTCTAACAGCATGCACAAAATGCCGTCTGTCCAATATACAAAGGACTCCTATAAAAGCATCTGCCAACCCTTGGAGCTTGGATCATACAGAGAAATAACGTAAGGAGAATTAAGTGGACCTCCTATTTTAAAACTCAGCTTACACATTCACTCCAATCTTCTGCTCCTGTTCCCATGTTTTCTGCTAGGAAATATATCCAAGCCAAAAGGGAAGAATTCACTTCTATGGGCCAGTGTGATCCAGTTTGGTTTAAAAGCTTCTGATCTGTAAAAAGCACAGTAACAAAATATACAATGTGGTTCCTGTTTACTTAATGCACTATTTCCCCAGGAATTCTGGTACTGTCATAAATGTAATTTCTTGCTTTTATTGCTTTGGAGAGATTTCCCTTTTTCAATAATTCTAACAGAACTAAATTGTTAACATAAATTTTGCCTTCTTTCCACTAACGTTACCAATCAAGCCTATATGATAGTAAGCAGTGTCAAGATTTTTATGAATATTGTTCCTCTAATAACTCAGTGCAGGAGGCACTTTGGTCTTTTGAAATAGGCCAGAAATTAGACTGTTCAGGGAAGAAATATCTGGCACTTCTGTGTATCAGGCATAAACACTCCTTTTCTTTTTTATGGCCACTGTCAGCCTGAATGGATGGAGCAGAGGGCCAGCCACCTCCTGTGCAACTCCCCCCACTGTGGGTGTCCACAGGTTCCCCTGCTCACCAAGCTGCAGTGGTGGGGATGGAGCTTGCTTGGGATGCACAGATGAGACGCTGTGGTTTTTGGAGCATTTGGGCCAAATTCCTTTTTGAGATCTACTGTGAAGCTGGCTCAGGAAAGGACACATGTCCATCTGGCCTCCTGTTAGATCAGGAAGCCTCTATGGCTCCTGGATTACCTTGTCCAGTGTCCTTCTGGAGGTAACCGTGTCTCAGGTGGTCCAACGCCTGGCCACAGATGCCAACCTACACCTGAATTCTCCAACAGCACCTTGAACTTTGATCCTTCTAACCACTCAATGAGAAAGCAATTAAGCCCTACCTTTTCCCCTGGGGTCAAGCATATCTGTGCTGGTTTTGGCTAGGATAGAGTTAATTTTCTTCAGGGCAGCTAGTATGGGGCCATGGTTTGGATTTCTGCTGGAAACAGTGTTGATAACACAGGGATGTTTTCATTACTGCTGAGCAGTGCTTACAGAGTCAAGGCCTTTTCTGCTCCTCACCCCACCCCACCAGCGAGCAGGCTAGGGGTGCACAAGAAGTTGGGAGGGGACACAGCCGGGACAGCTGACCCCAACTGACCAAAGGGATATCCCATACCATATGACGTCATGCTCAGCATAAAAAGCTGGGGGAAGAAGAAGGAAGGGGGGGACGTTCAGAGTGATGGCGTTTGTCTTCCCAAATAACTGTTACATGTGATGGAGCCCTGCTTTCCTGGAGATGGCTGAACACCTGCCTGCCCATGGGAAGCAGTGAATGAATTCCTTGTTTTACTTTGCTTGCATGCGTGGCTTTTGCTTTACGTATTAAACTGTCTTTATCTCAACCCACGAGTTTTCTCCCTTTTACCCTTCTGATTCTCGCCCCCATCCCACCGGGATGGAGCCGCTGCATGGGGCTTAGTTGCCGGCTGGGGTTAAACCACAACAACATCAAATGGATTCAGTCCAGCTATGCAAGGAAATGCCTATTCCGAGAGCGCACTACCAGGACGTTGGCACCATCTGAGTTATGGCTTGGCAGCAGCACCCTGGTGCATGCTGCACTCCCACCACCACAAAGGAGCAAAAGAAGGCTGAACGGCAGCAGCACGTGAATGACAGCGCTTAGCACCACTGAGGAGCTGCATCAAAACTACTAGGAGGAGATCTAGGTACAGAAATTTAGTAAGTAGCATCGTCACAATGCCACTTTCTTTTTTCATTTGCAGAGCAAAGAAGACAGGAAGAAATAAGACCAACCACAGTGTAGTTTTTTCAGTCTGTCCAGAGGTTACATTTGCTTTTCCTAACTTTTAAACAAAGTATTGTGTCATGTCCGAGACCTGCATTAAAGTTCCTCTTTACTTGGATGAAAACCTGAAAAAATACATGCTTATGGTATGGCACTGGCAATTTTTTATTGACCCTTTTCTAGGGAGGAAAGTAATTTTTAATGTTTGTTCCAAGATATTTATATAGTTTTCCATCTTCCTATGATAATAGGCAAAAAATCCTTAACCCTTGTGTCAGTCTGCTCACACCTAGGCACACTTAAGGTTACTCCTACGGCTATACAGTGTCTTATCTAAGCAGTTTGCTCTTAGTAGTAGATACACTCCTCAAAATAGGTCTAATTTCCAAAGACTTTACTTACTCCTTACTCCTAAATGATATTTTTAGTAGCAGTTCAGACACTTGTTCTCATTGATTGGGTAACCCCACATTTGTGCTTCTTTCTGTAACTTCCTCAGTTCCAAAAAACCTGCGGGAATTAAGATCCTACTGTGGATGGGGGAGAGTGGGACTGGACACAAAGGCCATTCCTCCAAAAGAGTTTAATGGCCCCAAAGAGGGCACAAGGAGAAATGGCTTCTCCTCCAGCTCACAGGTTGAAATACTACCACCAAAGTGGTGTGAACACAGAGCTTGAAATTCTCATTTAGTTCTCTACATGAAGTCTCCTCATCCTTGACTTGAGAAGAGCAAGATGAATTTCACTGATGGAGAATTTCAGGACAGTGCTTGATGCATACTGGCTTTATAATTAAAAATATACAACTGAAGAAAATATGGTCATAAAATGTTGCCTAGGGCTATATCTAATACATGATGTTGTTTTAGTTTCCTCCTTACATTATATTTTTATCATCAACCCTGGGAGTTCATTAAATCTGTAAAGCTGTTGGAAGTTATCCGACAGTGGATTGTATTACGAGAGAGAACTATCGATTCAGGCTACTCGATCCCATTACAACACACTTCCATAAAGCTTGCAAGAGGCAGCAATCTGTTGCTTCTGCACTGACTACAGTTACTTCTCATGGATGGAATAATGAAATGTTTTCTGATGTATAATCATGACAAATTTTATCTGGAATGAGTAAAACAAGTAAAAGTCAGTCATAAAATATAGCATGGCTGGGATCAAAGGAAGCAAACTCCTCTGCTCTTCCATCAGACTGACAAATAACTAACACATTGTGCCGCTCCTTGTATATGACATTAAATCTCAATCAGTTGTTTTCCTACTGTGAGATTAAAATGGAATTATTTATCTGGAATATCAAAAAGGGCACTGCATCATGAACTCTAAAGTTCTTGTTTTGATACAGTATCTTTCCCAATAAAGACTAAACAATGTCAAATGGACTGCCTCATCACCGAAGATGCAATATATGAAACCTTCACCAGGGCAGGGAACCACCACTTGAATCTTAAAAACAATTATTAAACAGGGCTTATGTCATACATAATTCTTATGACTGGAATTCACTAGCCTGAAATTCACAAGGAGGAACTCAAGCAAATTTGTAACACAAAGGACTCAGAGGAACTCTGTTAGCAGGTTTTACATCATGAAATACCAACTTATGTACCAATTTATGCTACTATATTGACAGCTGGCAGAATTATATCCCACTAAAGCAGTCCCATGCTTTCATATGATAATTTCAGTACTCACAATTTAAGCAAATTTGAATATTTGGGGCTGAGATTTTCAAAGACTAGTACATGCACAAGTTTGTTTTTTTTTTTTTTCTCCTGGAGAGTCAGTGTTAAAGGGAAAAAAAAAAAATCTGTATTCTCCCTACTATCCAGTTGACGTGCAAGAATTTAAAGTTCACTTTATGGAAAAGCCTGAACATGATCATGCTTTGGAGCACAAAACACAGCTTAGCTGCTACCCTAGTATCAGGAGCAGATGCATGTTGAGGTGTTATCCAAATTTGGCCATGTTATACCACTTCTGTGAAACAGTTCATACATGCCAATACGTGCGGGACTGACCACCTTGGGGAGGGAATGGCAAGATGGACAAAGAGAGACTGAGAGCACGCTTCCACCCTGAATTTAAAATTTAGGGACCTCTCAGCAATGCTCTGCTGGCAGGAGAGAGACCCGGGTAAGTGAGCATCTCACAGTCCTTCAGCCTGGCCGCTGGTCTACTCACTAGCAAAGAATTACCTGCTGCCTCATGAACTGAAAAGGTCTAGTCCCTGCTGTGGATGCAAAGGAGTCTTCTGCACACGATTTGTATGAGACAGTTTGCACCAAGTGCTGTATTTTGGCACCTTGTCCCATCTTCTCCCTGCCCCCTACCCAGCATACTTCTTCATATTTAAATTAAAAATGCTAAGATGGCACAGTACAACTGGTGAATTCTGTATGCAACAGCTCATCCACCCCATAACACGGATTTGGTCCTTGTTCACTATCTCACTATAATCACAAAATAAGCTGGTGCCAGGGTGACTATACATAATAGGCACTTGTCAGTCTAACATCTGGATTCTAAGTCATACACATGAAAGAATGAAATTAAAATAGCATGAAACAGCCTTACCTCTGGCATTTCTTGACTTCCACATGCTTACTTTGACAATGTAGCACTCTTCTGAAAGCCTTTTTTTTTTCTGCGTGCATGCATGTCTACCTCTTATACCATTAGAAAGTACATTGTACTTTCATTGCATCCTATCTGTCTGTTCAGTATTGGAGTACTGCTTAGAAAGAGGCATGACAAATTGTAATTGTAACTTGGAAAAGGATGCCCTATAGATGCACTGTATGAAAGGAATCAAAATGCAGCAGAAAATGGCCCATGTGAGCTTGTGGCATCAACAAGCAAGAAGGAACAGAAGTTGCACATCTGGGCTAAGGCTCGAGCTCCAGTCGCATCCATTTCTCACAGTTAGAACACGCAAAATCTGTCCCCTGTTCTTTGCTGGGGGGAGCCCACACTACAGACCTTCCAAGCAGAGCTCCTCCACCCAGCTACTTCACGTTATTAAATGTATAGGGATAATAATCTTCCCACCTCTACCAAATTTTTCCAGCAGATTCACTGAGGAAAAACAGGCAGACAAACATGATACAATCACATAACTTGGAAATGACTTTCAAAGAATCATAGAATGCTTTGGGTTGGAAGGGGCCTTTAGAGGTCATCTAGACCAACCCCCCCTGCAGTGAGCAGGGACAGCTTTAACTACATCAGGTTGCTCAGAGCCTCATCCAGCCTGACCTTGAATGTTGCCAGGGATGGGGCACCTACCACCTCTCCAGGCAACCTGTTCCAGTGCTTGACCACCCTCATTGTAAAAAATTTCTTCCTTATATCCAGTCTAAATCTACCCTCCTTTAGTTTAAATCCATTACTCCTTGTCCTATCACAACAGGCCTTGTTAAAAAGATTCTCCCCATCTTTCCTGTAGGCCCCCTTTAAGTACTGAAAGGCCGCAATAAGGTCTCCCCAGAGCCTTCTCTTCTCCAGGCTGAACAACCCCAACTCTCTCAGCCTGGCCTCGCAGGAGAGGTGCTCCAGCCCTCGGATCATTTTTGTGGCCCCTCCTCTGGACCTGCTCCAGCAGGTCCATGTCCTTCTTGTGCTCCTTCTGTGACTTTGATAAAGTGCTGTTGAGAGCTGAACAGAACAGAACCAGCAATCAATAACCCAAATGCTACAATTTGACAAGCAAAAGACAAGCAAATTTGACATGAAAGACAGTTGGCTGCAGAGAGTTCACACATACATTGTACAGCAAGGTCAGTTGTATAAGTAGAGAAATATAGAAACCTCCTTTATGAAGGTGTCCTTAGATGCTACCAAATCATTTCACAAATGGCTTCTTGATACTTTTGCACAGGGTGGTTTCAGAGTTTAGATCACTATATCAGAGCTTTATTTCTGAAAACCTGACCTCAAACTCAGTGGCTGCTCCCCACTGGGCTTAAGAACTAGCTGAAGATGAAGCACAAATAATTCTAGCAGGTCTCCTACCAGCAATAAAGCAAAAGGACATAACATAGTAGATCTTTCCTTGCCATTAAAAGTGCCCATTTCTTCCATAATCTCCAGACTGCCACATTAAATTTTTATTTTCTTCTTTGGAATGTAGTTTCTTTGCTTATTAGAGACCATATAAAAGATAGGAAAATAAAGAAGAACTCTCCCCTTCCCTTCTCCAACAATTAATGATATGGTGTCCCTTTTCTCTCAAAAATGGCAAATAAGTTGAACTGAGCGAAGATATGACACAGACAACGCAAAGATAACAAATATAACCCTGGGTTGGAGAAATGGAGCAACAGCTAGGAGAAAGATAACTTTACCTCTAAATGTTCCATCGATGGGAGCAATACCAGAACATCACATAGCATTCTGGCATTTTCCTTTTACAAAAATAAAATAAAACTGGAGAACCTACGTAAGGTTTAGCTGAGAGCTGGGAAAAGGTGTTACAGTGAGGGACTTAAGAAGTTAAAACTGTTTAGCTTTTCAAAATAAGACCAAGAAGAGATTTGATTACAGCAAAGCTGTACCTTTTCAGGGAGAAAATGCCAATATTAAAGGCCTATTTAATCTAATAGGGAATGGCATAACAAGAACCAATGACTAGACGCTGAAGCTAGATAAATTTAAATGAGAATTAATGCCTCTACTTCTAGCAGAGAGGGTGATTAACCTTTGAAACAAACTACCAAGGAAGGAAGTGCTAGATACTCCATTTATTGAAATTTCAGATGAAGACTGTATGACTTTCTGGAAGATATCCTTTAGTCAAACAGGTCAGTGGGCTCCACACGTGAAGTTTTTCTGTTGACTTCCTTAAAAGTGGAATCTACTTCATTTCTTGAATGACAGCACTACAGCCTTACACACTAACATCTCCACTTTCAAAAACCTCAGCTCCCTTCAAGGGAAGAAAAGCTTCAGTGTATTTTATAAAGAGATTAAAGAACCCAAGACTAACTTGCTCCTCTTCTCTCTCCACATTAAAAGCAACGCAGGATTTATCTCCCATTTAGCATTTTCGCTTGGAATGCACATTACTGGACTCCCAAGTTCTTGGTGGATCCCATACTGCTCTTCATTTCTGTCATTTCTGCTTCTGCTCAGCCTCATTCAGCCACACACCTTACTAAAGGATAATTAAGCTCTCATTACAATAGTTGGAAAGCTACTCAGTGGTGTCAGTCACGCAAACTGCCCTGTTGCCTAAACTCCTATTCATGCCTCTAAAAGCCCACTCTCCTCCACGTGGAAGGGGCTGTGGGTGGTTTGGGAGTAACAACAATGCTCACCAGAGCGATGGCAACTATCGCACCGATGCACCACCTCGCTCCTCCAACCTGCCACAAGACCCAGAAAGACAAAGCGACAGTTAAATCATACATTTTTAAAAGTGTTTCATTTAATACGGTACAGGAGGTTTCACTCTTCAATTACCACTGTATCATATGGCATGAAATTGTAATAAATTTATGTGTGTTTCTTAACAGGTTGATTAACTTATTTTCTCTATTAGAAAAAGGTGGCATCTTAATTTATGTGCAAATTATATTACACTGCCACCGTGACATCACTGAGAATAAAGTCTCTACATTTTGTCAGGTAATGCATATGCAAACCAGGTACAAAAAAAATGACAGTCACCACACTTGAGCCATAGCCAACTTGCCATCTGACCCATCCTGATACTTTTACTTTTATCTTCTCACGCTCCAGAGCCCAGAAAAAAAAACTTCCCCCACTTCTTTCTTCTGCTCTTTTCCACCCCAAAGCCATCCTGACCTCACCTCCAGAGGTTTGCTCAATGAAAAGTTCATGTGAGGGAAAGAAAACTGTTAGATGGCACAGCGCTGTCTATCCTTGCTATCTGCTGGTTACTTGCGGGACTTTTACAGTAAATCGGTACAAGACTGGCAACAGAGGTTTCACCACCAGCCTCACCTCTCCTCTCCTGGAAGACACTGCACAAGGCTCACAAAATTGCAGTGAGCCAGCCCACGTGTATTTTTTCCAAAGATGTCCATTCACTGATTGACTTTCTACTGCTGGCTATGTTGCATTTAAAAAGTCCACCCCACTCATGAGCTACTTCTGACTGCAGTGATATTCCCTATATTTAAAAGGAGGGGAATTGTCATTCCACGAATCATACAAAGTATTTTTGTATTCCTCACCACAAAATGTCAAGTCCACAGTTTTCTATGATCCTTGGAAAATATGTTTAAGTTGCTCTTTGTTTCATGCCCGTTGTAGTGCAATATGCTTCCCTCTACTTTGGCTCAGGTTTTTCAAATTAACCGTGGCTGGCTATTTTGCCAGGGTTAAAAAAAACACTTACATGATCCATCACAGGCAGTCTTAAAGATAGATCAGCTAAGTTTGTGTAAGAAGTACCTCCCCCCCAAATATTTAAATAGCAAGTAATTAATATGCTATAATAAAAAACTGCCTGATCCTGACAGCTCCAAAGTTTGCAATGCAAAGAGTGCAACTGATGGAAAGAAAATTCTAATAATTAGGCCAAAATGTTCTGCAGTTCCAGCATCAAATGACTGCATTACAGTTTATACATGACCCTCCATAACCCAGAAATAGAAATGTAAACTCTAACTTCCCTTGTGACACAGGTGACTCATTGTCTCTCCAAAAAGCAAATTGCAATGTATCTCCTACCAGGTTTGACTAAGTTTTCGAGGTGTTGCATTTAGAAAGTCTTTACATATTCTTTGAGGTATTTTTGACCGCAGTGATATTTCCTGCATGTATAAAAGGGGATATTGCTGGGAGGAAAACCAAAATGGAATATTTAAGTGTATTCATTTACAAAGGCTCTGTCGTGGTTTAGCCCCAGCCAGCAACTCAGCACCACGCAGCCGCTCGCTCACTCCCCCTACCCCGATGGGATGGGGGAGAGAATTGGAGGAGTAAGAGTGAGAAACACTCCTGGGCTGAGATAAGAACAGTTTAATAATTGAAATAAAGTAAAATAGTAATGCTAATAGTAACAGTATAATAATGATAATAATAATAATGATACACGAAGCAAGTGATGCACAATGCAATTGCTCACCACCCGCTGACTGATACCCAGACAGTTCCCGAGCAGCGATCGCTGCTCCCTGGCCAACCCCCCCCCCCAGTTTATATACTGAGCATGACGTCATATGGTATGGAATAGCCCTTTGGTCAGTTTGGATCAACTATTCTGGCTGTGCCCCCTCCCAGTTTCTTGTGCGCCTGGCAGAGCATGGGAAGCTGAAAAAGTCCTTGACTAGCATAAGCAGTACTCAGCAACAACTAAAAACATCAGCATGTTATCAACATTCTTCTCCTACTAAATCCAAAACACAGCACTATGCCTGCTGCTAGGAAGAAAATTAACTCTATCCCAGCCGAAACCAGGACAGGCTCCTTCAGCTCGGCTGAAAAATCAAAATGCTGCTTGCCTTCTTGTCAAAACTCGTTTCTTTCAAACTCCTTGAGTATAACCAAAGAGTCAGTGCCACGTATACCTCTCTTAAACCACCAGAAACTCTGACCAGCGAGTAAGGGACAGTTCACCAAACCAGCTCCTTTTGCAGCCACACAGCCAACTTGAGGCACGCACAGAAATACATTTCTCTGCAGTCTCACCACCTCCTTCAAAGCCATGGCTTGAATAGGAAGTTCACTGAACATTCTCTGATGGAAGAATTCCACTCAGAAATGCCAGCGTACAAATTTCAAATGATTTTGTGAAGCTGTCAGTTTTAATGAGGCTCCTGAAGGAAATGTGAGACTCCCCAGTCTGCTGAATTCTTGTATCGAGCTGGCCCATGGTCCTACATGACCACCCCAGCATATGCATGGTCCATTATCTTAAATTACCTACCAAACATCTCCTAAATATCTCACCTACATTCAAAAGATGTCCTGAATGACCATTTCTGCATCTGCAGGAACGGTTCCTACTGATTACGGACAAATATCTTGTCTAAGTACGATCTGGTCAATTCTGCAAAAGGAACTACCTGGGGGAGTCTCAAACGACCAGGTTCTCCACCCAGGATGAAGACACAAAAGTAGTCCCTACCAATTAGTGCAGACATGGCAGGGGCTGCTTAGGTGAATCTATAGTTCTGTCTGAAATTCCTACCTGGATAGCTACTGCCCCAGTGAGTCAAATACTGTGCTGTGAAGGTGGCTCGGAGTTAAGCCAATTGCCTTGTCTCAAGTTGGTCTGTTGTCTCAAGCCAATCCATTGTCTCATTTACATACATGACTAACTGGGGAGCTCCCAGACCACACAGAAAATTACAAATTTAAGAGTACTGGGTGTGCACACAGATACGGTCCTGATACCCAGCTACGTCACAGTTACAACTACAGGACATGCTTGAATTTCATCCTTGTGTCTCTCTTGTAATTTACACTTTGTAGCTCTTGCCACAGTGGCAACCTCCCCAAAACACAATACCCTTCCTCTAATGGAATTTAAAGAGTAAATGGTATTTAGCTTTTACAGAGTATGTTTCACCAACAGAAATCAAAGGATTAACATTATTATTCCCATTTTACAGACTTCACAAGTAACTGTAAAAGGGCAAAGAGACTTCCCTAAAAAATTCCTCAGCCCAGCATTGATACAGAAGGGAGAACACATGTCGCAGAGCAGGCTTAATTTCTGTCCTCTCAAACCCTTCATCAAAACGATAAAAAAATGCTCACCTGAAATGTTGGTATCATCACCTCAATTCAACAACAAGGGGACAAACCCAGGACATATCAAGGGATCTGACTAGGAAACTTGTGGCTGAGTCACTAAGACCCACATTTTTACTGACTCTGTGTGACATGCTTTTACTCATTAAGCATTTTTCCTATATACACTATCAGAAAATACATTAGGAATATAAAAATATACATTGTCTGCTTGAGTATAAGGCAGACCAGAAGCCAGCTTCTCAGATTTATGATCTTGCCATCAGTGAAATAAAGGAACCTGAAGACAGAATACACACAAAACCCCCATAGTTTTCCTTAAAGCAAAAACCATCTCCTTACCTTCAAAATGCATCCTTTAGGATGCTCCTCTCCTTTTTAAGCACAAAAGCACCAGGAACAAAACTCATCATGATTTATAGGAACCACTGATAAATAAATTATAATTCAAGACTACACTTGTTAGGATGCATGGTTCTTTTATTAAAATCGGCCTTTGAGCACTAAAATGAGAAATCACAGGAAATTAGACCCATGTTTCTGCTGCACTGCAACAGCTCTGAAAATACAGGGCACTCGCTGATTTACAGCACTGACATTGCCGATTCCACCAACTGATGGCTACCTACAGGCTTTGCTGTTGGTTTGAAATAGCGCTGAACTTTAGCCAGTGCAGGAGTTTGATTATGGAGGTAATCTCCTCTCGCCCTATTCATTATGCTGATAAAACAGCAGCTAGCACTTCACATTAGGTGGAACTTCTACTTTAATTACAGGATTTTTACTAAAGCTTGTCTTTCGGTGACATTTCAGGAAATGTGGAGTCTGCATGTGTAATGTAAAAACAACTAATTGATTCTGTATCACTGTGACTGCATTAATACTCGCACTAGATTATGGTTCCTGGTATTTAAAGTGTGGAGAGGTAATATAATGTTATCCACTTGCTACCTAAGTAAATATTCTGTATGAAGAAAGGCCTTTTCCTGAATGGTAATGCAAGCATAGAATTAAGTTCTTTCATTGTATCAGGTAAAAGTTTATATTAAATATACAAAAGTTTGATTTGAAGAATATTTAGAAAAATGGTTATCTATAGATGGTGACAGATTACTCAAGTTTAAAAACTGAGTCAGGTGTTGAATTTAATCAATACGTTATTGTGATGGCAAAGTCAGATTCATGAACATTATTAAGAGCAAACCTGCTAGGAATAAAAAACAATTCCTAACTAGGAACAAGTGGCACCTCACATGAATGCTGATCTTCCCAGCTTTATCAGTGATCCGAAAGAAATACAGTTAGTAGCGCAGCATTGCAGTAAGTCCTCTCATGGGCCACTGCATTCCTAAAAGTCTTAATCAAGGTCACAGGCTATGGCACATTACGAAGACTTCCAAAATGACGTGACTTTTGTTTTCTTTTCAGGCATCAACCATTTTTGGGAGTCGGTTTTAGTCTCTCTCATCAGGCCCTCAAGGGGTCACCTTGCCTGTTCAGGACATCTGCAGAGGCACCCACCAATAGCCAAACAAGTCACTAGAAACTGGCACTTCAGGGTCACAAGTCATCTGATCCTTCTGGATGCCTAAAGACATGCTTTTAGGATGCAAAGAACTGTGCCCCAAAAGTGTGTATTTCTCTTCATACACTATAAGAAGAGCCCAGACAAATAACTCTGATGCAGACACCTGCAATTAGTCAGACGAATCCCACCCTTAGTATAGCTGCAGAGTCTCAAGCCCAGCAACTTGGATGCACACTTCTTATACAAAGAGAATCAATATTTCCAGTGTAAGTGCAGAACTTCTTTCCCAATCTCACTATTTCCAGTGTAACAGAGGTAATATGTGACCTGCCACAGCAAAATACGCTTCACAGCCAGGAGGAATCTCCATGTAACAGAGACATCATCTTTCTCTGCTGGTGAGAGGGTGTAAATGCCTTATAGCAAACAGGAACTTGAGGTCCTCTTCAGCCCTTGGGCTGTACAGTATGATCAACTTACTGCCTTGCAGGCACTGCCACTTACCCAATCTAGGATAGCTCTGTTTGCACTACTGGAATCCTAAATTTGTTGATGGATTTAATTCAGCCGCCATTCCCCACTCCAAGAGAAATCATGATCACCTCACCCAACATTTCTAGTAGGATAAACCAATCTATTCCGGAAAATTACTGATCTAAGCATACTTTCCATAAATTAATAGTTCGGTTTTCAAAAGTGACATGCTAGCCATAACTTAAAACACAGATACCGAATGCCCTGACATCAACAGCAACACTCGGCACCAGACTATAAATAAGTGAGGTCTGATTCAGTCGCCCCTTTCCTAAGTGTAACCCAGGTCTGCCCAGCTGCCACCACGAGTAAAACTGCAATTGTCCAACAAGCCTTATGCAGGATGGCTTGTTTGCAGAGAAAGACTATTAAGTGGCCATTTAAAACAAAACAAAACAAAACAAAAATGGATATTGCACATTTGTGCAAAATTATGCAAAAAAAAGAATTAAAAGGTAAAAGGCAATACATAGACTTAAAAGCAGCACTTACCTTCCCCACCCCTCTCCCCCCCAAGCTTGTCCCATGCTTCAGTGGGCTCAGTGGTGGCTGCTGCATCACCAGCATGCAGCATGCTGGATCATCACTTGAATGGGAGCCAGCCAGCCATGGCAAGGATAGACTCATGGGCACTAAAAAGAAAAAAGTCAATTTTGAGGTAATTACGTGTTGAATGCCCTTCTTAACCTGCAGCTGTTGGGGGCATTCAGCACATATGGTTAAGGTTGATGAAATTTTTAAAGTCACTGAAATTTATAAGGTTACCTTGGCAGGTCACCCAGCTTGAATTTTTTTTCTTGCTAGCGTACAGAAACAGCTGAGAGCGAGACTACACTGTTTACTGACTGTAAAAGGGGAATGCAGTTATGCTGCATCAGGAACTGCTCAAGGACCAAAACTGAACCAAAAATCCTCAGTGCTCCAGGGAAAATGATTGAGGGGGAAGGAGAAGAAAGACAGGAACAATTATCCATCGCCTCCTTTAAAGCGCAGTATCGCTGTCCTGGCTTTATCCATCCCTTTACCCCAGCCTCAAAAGAGAGGGAAGCATTTGTAAAGATGCTGCTTCCCCTTCTGGCTGCCGCATGTGTTTTCATGTGGGTAGCTCCTGCAGTGAGTCGGGGAGCTCCTTATGGCCCTCAGACTATTTTTTAGCTCAGTAAAGAATTTTGACAATGTTTTTTTGGGATGGAAAATTCCTTGAGAAAGATCACTTTTCTTTCTTCTTTCAAAGAAACACATGGACAGGAAGTGATTGGCTCACAGAGTCTTGACCACTTGCTGTTCCTCTTAGATTTCCATCACACATCTCATGACACTTGCTGTGTGGCTTTAACTACAGCTGAAGTGAGTAGACTTAGAAGGTCATTATTACCTAAAACAGACTGAAGTCATTTGGGGTTCCTATTTCTAGCCAGCTCTCTGCGCCATTCCCCACTGTCACAGAGCTGAACTCTTGGCTTTAAGAGAAGCCAAGCACTGAAGAGCTGTCAAGACCCAATAAGCCTTTGCGGCCTCGACGGTGCCAGGAGAATTCCCTTCCCTTAATTACCAATCCCTCTTCTGCTCTCCTCTGACAACCGAGGGGCCTCAACCACACCCTGCAATTAAAGTAGCCATGACCCTGCCCTAAAAAGTTCACTCGCAAAAGAGAAAGTATGTTCTACACATTTTCTTGCTTTTTCTTTTCTGAATCAGTCTTTAAAATGGTGTCTGTTGTGTGCCTACAAACAGGTATTACAATCAGATCTGTACAACATAATACAAGTCAATAAGATGTTAGCTGAACTGTGAGTAAAGCATAAAGCGAGAAGTCCTCTGACTCTGAGGATCTGAAAGGATCTTCCCCAACAAAAGGATGTGGCTCCTTTGCATTCATCACTCTGTAGGAAGGCTCCAGCATTCAGCCCTGTACAACACAAGTTCAGTGTTATTACAGAGTATTTCCAAGCAAGCCACTGTGGAATTGTGTTGGCATTTTCAGAGAACTAACCATGATAAATGTGTTGCAAGCTTCTTTACAGCTTCTTAACGAGTAAAAATGTAGAGCTGGGTGATTCACAGATGATGGAAGCTTCGGATGTTCAAAGTTTGTGTTACAAGAAATCATTACAGTAGGACAACCTTACTGAGTCCTTGCCACTTACATTCCTTCATGACCTGATACAACAACATGTAAATAGAGCTGCTCTTTGGAAATCTTATCATTTTTGTATTGAAATTAGTTACAAATCCTTGATTAAGTACAGTCATGAAGTACAATGCTGTAAATAGTGAATAACAGCAGTCTGCACTTAGAAGATGTGATTAAAGTACATAAAATCTTCAGCAGAAGCCAGGATTATTGAAAGAGTTCAAGGCAAAAAGATTCTATGCATATGCATGGCACTAATATTGAGGAGTACTTGCAGAAGACTCAAACGCATTCATCTTTACATACAGCTGGTCCCATTGAATAGTTTCATGGCATTGCAGACACTTAAACAGCCATATACTGGTCAGATGAGTGGTACGATTAGGTGAGTGAAGTACAATTAAACTGATATGTATGCATACCATATCTCAACAATCTGTGTATTTTGACATAACATAGAACTTGAAAGAATTAAGTGAAGCTTTAAACATGGCAAGTGAAAAATTACCTATCTAATTGTCCCTTTTGGAAAAACAGACTAATTTGTGGTGCCGCTCAATCTTGCAACAGAGGAAGAAAAAAAGCCAGCCATAATGGGCAAAGGCAGTCAAGCATCTCAGCCATCTGAAAGAAGGTAAAAAGAACTTCAGCCTTAGGAACAGAGATTGAGTTACGAATTCTCCACATGGAAAACTTTAACCTGTGATAAGTGTAGGTCATCTGCATGGGATAACAAGCCGAGTCACCAAGTATTAACCAGAAAGTGAATGGGAATCACCTTGTTAATACTTTCTATGTATTAGAAGAACATTAATTAGAAGCCCCTCATCCTATACCCTGACTGTAAAGAAAGCAGGTTAATACAAGTAATTTTGAAAAGGAAACCAGACTCCAGATGTGTAAACTGACCAATGGAGATTAACCATTCTGGTTATTCTGCTGTAGATAGCTTTATTGCAGGTCTGTACTCTTAAGAAACAAGGGAACAGCAAGCCACTGCTGAGACAGAAAGTCACATAGAGGTTTCAAGAGACTTTCCCAGGTAAAGTCCATTTAAAGCACTTTCTTCGACAACAGCTTGAAGAGCTGTGTACTACAGTACTTTACATTACTACCCAAGAGTAATGATGGTGTTCAACAGCCATGTGCCTTAACACCACATCCTCACACACTCTGAGGTATAAATCAGACTGCACAATACAAATAGTCTAGGCTGGGGCTACTGGAAATAATTAGAGAATAGAGTACTACCTACTGATGTGTTCTTATGATTGCATACGACTAAGAGTACCTAAAAATTCAACCAACTATATAGTCAAGCTTAATCCAGGTGACTCAAAAGGATTTCCTGACTCAAATGCTACAAACAGACATGAGGGATCTGCTCCAGCCTCTAAAGCCAGTACAGGTCTGCTGACTGGATGAGCTAGTAGACAGGCTTGTTGTTCCAATCCCTCTGAATGGATTTGGGATTTAGCTTGCCATGACTTGCTGACACAAAAGATGGGAAGAAAATAAACCTTTCCTATTCTGCAGCCTCCAGGCCAGTACTTTCTTCTTTTGTGCAATGCCTTACAGTATCTTGGACTTTGGAGGTGGAAGGGAGAAAGGAGCTGAAGTGAAGAGCGCTCTCTGCTTTCCTGACTGACTGGGGCAGAGAGCAACAACACGTCCATACAGGAAAAAAAATTAACCGAAGTAGGTTAGCGATGCGTGGTCTTTCCGTGGAAAATGAACCATCTGGAATGGAATGGAACGGAACAGACTATTTCAGTTGGAAGGGACCTACAACGATCACCTAGTCCAACTGCCTGACCAATTCAGGGCTGACCAAAAGTTAAAGCACGTTCTTAAGGGCATTGTCCAAATGCCCCTTAAACACTGACAGGCTTGGGGCATTGACCACCTCCCTAGGAAGCCTGTTCCAGTGTTTGACCACCCTCTCGGTAAAGAAATGCTTCCTAATGTCCAGTCTAAACCTCCCCTGATGCAGCTTTGAACTATTCCCATGCATCCTACCACTGGATCCCAGGGAGAAGAGCTCAGCACCTCCCTTCCACTTCCCCTCCTCAGGGAGCTGTAGAGAGCAATGAGGTCGCCCCTCAGCCGCCTCTTCTCCAAACCAGACAAGCCTATGAGGTCCTCATCCGCTCCTCACAGGACATGCCTTCCACCCCTTCACCAGCTTTGTTGCCCTCCTCTGGACACATTCAAGGCCCTTCACATCCTTCTTAAATTGTGGGGCCCAGAACTGCACACAGTCCTCCAGGTGAGGCTGCACCAACGCTGAATATGGCGGGATAATCGCCTCTTTTGACCGGCTGCCTATGCTGTGTTTGACGCACCCCAGATGCGGTTTGCCCTGTCAGCCAGGGCACACTGCTGACTCATTGAGCCTGCAGTTGTCCAGCACCCCCAGATCTTTTTCTGCGGGGCTGCTCTCCAGCCACTCCTCTCCCAATTTATACTTGTACCCGGCGTTACTCCGTCCCAGGTGCAGAATCTGGCATTTGGACTTGTTAAATTTCATCCCATAAATCATAGCCCAATGCTCCAACCTACCTAGATGCCTCTGCAAGGGCTCCTGTCCCTCAAGAGAGACAACAGTACTTCCCAGTTTGGTACCATCAGCAAACTTGCTAATGGTGCATTCAACTCCTGCATCCAGATCATTGATGAATGTATTGAACAGAACTGGCCCCAGAACTGAGCCCTGAGGAACACCACTGGTGACTGGTTGCCAGCCAGATGTAGCCCCATTCACTGCAACCCTTTGAGCTCTGCCCTTCAGCCAGTTCTTCACCCAGCGCACTGTGAACCTGCTCACCCCACAGTTGGACAA
Source organism: Pelecanus crispus (assembly GCF_030463565.1). Lineage (NCBI taxonomy): Eukaryota > Metazoa > Chordata > Aves > Pelecaniformes > Pelecanidae > Pelecanus > Pelecanus crispus. The sequence goes on from NC_134643.1 coordinate 167,900,235, forward strand.
CTTCTCCAGAAGGATGCTGTGAGGGACAGTATCTTGTGAAGTGAGAGAAGATTAGAGAATTTTTGCAAGTCGGTCTTGAAACTGCAGGGAGCTGAGTGTCCACCAGAGAGTCTCTGCTGAAAAAGGAGGAAGACTGCAGAATCAGTGAGTGAGGCAGCAGCCTTGGAAGAAGTCAGCCAAGGATTTTGTCTGAGAGGGATCAGCATGGGAAGATCAGAGACAGAAGTGATAGAAACTGGAAAGTGAGAGTTTCAACCAGACAAACTTCAGTCTAGAGAGGAATGGAGCAAGTAAACTTTGTGATTCAAACCTGTATAACTTCTATAGTGCCATCACTCAGTGTCAAGCTCTTGTGCCCACTTGGACTAAATGCTGTGTCCAACATTCATCTTTCTTACCATCTTTCTTACCCACAAAAAAGTCAGACTGCAGTGAGTACTGATTTCTGCAAAGGAAACAGTTAACACTAAAGCAAACCTAGTTTTAGTTAAAGTTCTCCTGCTGCCTACAGGAGCTAATTGCAATCACAGGCTTCTTCCTCTCCCAAAGCACTAGCAATGGGTAATGGAAACATTTGTCATAATTATCCTTTCTGAAGAAGCGCGAATCAAATAAAATCACCACAACACTACCTGTCTTGAAAAGGTATCAAGATGATCTATTAATAAATGTTGATATATAGCTAGAGACTAAGATGAAGCATTGCCTGTGCCCACAATATAGTCCTATTCACTAATCACACTGTGGCATCATCAGCACCTTCTCCTTTGAAGAATTGGGCAAAAGGAAATCAGAGAAAAAGGAAGGCTGAAACCCCGTCTCTGCACTGATTTTATGTAGGGGCACTATATTTGTGTCCTGTATGAGGCAATTCAGAAGACCCATATGTTGTTACTATTCCTTTAACCATCCTTTAAGTGTTCAAACTTCACTGCTAGTGTGGGAAGTGTGTGACAGATACACAGTATTTCCAATAACGACAGAAATGAATGACATCCTATTCAAACAGTTTAGACAACGGCGATAAAAATAAAAAAGTGCACTAGAAAAGAAAGGGGAATGTCTGTGTCAAAAAACTACCTGTAGCTTGAATGATGTAGGAATAATTTAAAGGGTGCTATTAGAGCAGCAGAATTCAAACGAATGTCAGGCAAGTTTGAGGCTAACATGCTCATAATTCCTTTGATCACAACGTTTCACAGTATTTAGCATGTGATGAGAGAGCTTTCACTTATTTCCAGTAAGAAAAGTAGGGTACAAATTATTAATAGCTCATCTTATTCACCAAGTGTTAAAAAGTAGCAGGGGGTAGGGAACAGCAAGTAGTGCAATGGCTGTTTAGAAAGCTATTCTCCTTAGAAGGTTTTAAAGGAAGCACACATATAGCCCAAGCTACTAAAATCCTTTTAAAAGATAATACAGGTTAGTGATACCACTTCAGAGCAATCTCCTAGAAATCCTCCAGTGATACAGAAAGCACCAAGCCAGCATCCCAGCCAGTGCTTTGCCATTTCAGTGGTTGTCAGTAGCATCCCAGGTTCCAACCCAACACGTACGAGTTCTCAAATTTGACGCCCCTGGTAAACCAACAGGAGGAATGATCTGCTTTCGCTGGACCAGAGTAGGAATCTTCAAATAGGCTGAAAATTAGCACAGATGTGAGGACAGCAGACAGAAGGAATGAAAGAGGGGGTGGGGGGGACAACGACGGACACACACAACACACCAAACAAAAAAACCCACCAAAACCAAAAAATCAAAGCAAGGCAAAACTTGCTGCCTCTGTAATATCCACATCCTACCCGTTCCCTGGGAAGCCTAAACCAGGAGTGGAAAAACCACGCGTATTTCCTCTGTGGCTGCCCAGAGTCTGGATCTCAAATTCCATGATTGTTAGTCTCAATCAGGCCAACACCATCCATCCATCTGCCATCTGAGGGGCTGGTAAGAAAACCTGTTAGGTCAGGAATCGGATGTGAGTGCTGATGGAGATACCTCGGGCAGTCACTCACTGCACCCTCCCATACTTACGCTCTTCCTGACAGATGTTTGTCCAACCTATGCCTAAAGAGCTCTACAAGCTCCATCTTTTTCTTCATTACCCCTACTGTTGCAAAGTTTGCCTAATATAACCTGCAGCTGGCACAAAATACCAACTCCTTCCCCCAAAAAGAGACTAAGCTTGCTGAAAGCCTCCACAGGTGCACTTAGGTATCTGTGTTTACTTGTATTTGTAGAAGCATGCCTACTGCTAAGCATGTATAAACTAAAATGAGCAATAAGTTAACCATGACTTACATTTTAAGACTCTCTAAATAACAACTCGGACTGCCAGAGAACCTCAAGTTGCACTTGAACTAAGTACATAGAAAAATCACTTCATCCACAAGCAATAAGCAGACACCACTGGGATAAAAGGCACCACCTGCTTAACAGAACTCCATGACACTACACAACAGTTTATGATAAAAGTGAGATGCCAGGAGGAAAATAAACTGATTTTAAAAAAAATTCTGTATCAATTACTCAACAATTCTCCTCCCTGTGTGTAATTCTAGTAACACCTGCTTTCCTCAGTGCCTAGTATCTCCTTTTTCCTCCTTTCAGTTCTGCCCAGCCAAGAGAGTTATGGCAGTGAAAGCTCCAATTCTGGTCAGCACATCATCAACGGAATTGTTAATTAAATTGCAAGGTCAAATTGCACCCTCACTATTCCAATATAATGAAGTACATAACCTTTGGAACCTGACGAAATTGAGCCAAAAGCAATGGGAACATAAAATACTTCATTTCTCTCTTTTTTTTTTTTACTTCCCTTTTTTAGTGGATGAACCTGATCCTGTGAAATCCATGTGAGTTTTAGCACCAGTTTCAAAGTAATTTGGGGTGTGCGTCATGAAGGCTGCAATTTTCAGCAGAATTCAGCAAAGGCATTCAGACTAACATGGAATTTATTATCAGGGGCCTCAGTTAACAGTTTCAGAGAGTTGAACTGAACCAGCTTTCGTTTGACCCCACATAAAGTTGTAGTAATAAAATTAGGGCAATAAATTAACCTCGTACGGATGTTATTCTACAAAAATCTAGCAATTTCTCTAAGAAGGATGAAAAACAAACTGTGTAAGACACTTCCATAGAAATCAGCAGTCATACTGAAAGGACATAGTGGTTCACACATACTCATAACTGAAACAGCTATATTGGTACAAAAATCTGTCCTTTAGATTACAATGTTTAAGAAGATGCTTTTTCAGTTCTCCACACCACTGACACTTCATAATTCTTACAACTCAGCACAGCTCTAGCAGGAAAGATTGAGAAAAAGCCATGCATCGATTCCACACCACAGTGGTTAAGGCCACACTAACAAAATCAAGTTCCTTCCCTGTCTAATTCAGAGTAAGGACATAACCTAAGCCTCCTCCATCCTATTCCACACTGCTGTCATTCTAGGGTAGATCACCAGGTCATTCCTGCTGGAGCTGTCCGATTTTATAAGACTGATTGAGAGCTTGCATATGCAGAAAGGAGACTGACCTTTAGGCAAATGGATTATTCACCTGGAGCTTGTAAGGGTCAAACTGCTACACCAAAGAATTTAATATGTGGTGAAAGAGTTCCAGCATGGAAGAGGCACTCTAAGACAGCCGGTGGGCTGTGGGCTTGGACTGTCTCCTGCCGTGTGGAAGAACAGAGGTAGGAAGACCTGACTAATGAATTCATGCACTTGCCCGGTGAGGACATTAGGTACCATGTTATTACACACACCATGGATTGCCTCTCCTGTTTTGAGCTGAACTGTTTGTTTTACTAAGGTTTTACTAGAACTGGTATTTTCACTTGAAAATACACATTTTTGATGAGTGAACATTTTCTGATAAATCACTTCCCAGCACAGTCTCAGTCTTGTTTTAGATGGATACATGTCACATTCTGAACAGCCATTACGCTTCCCAAACACCCTCAGACATTTTCCCATCTAAATGCTAACTAGAGGTGATACTGCCTACTTAGGAAAGTCAAATGAAGTCGTAGCCCACATAACTATAACTGCAATAAAAGGGCAAGAAAATGAGGAGCTGTGCTATTAAACATGATGAAAATAATAAATGTTGTAGAGTTTGCAAATGGGCTGGGAAACATTTTGAAGTGCAAGCATTTTTCTTCCCAGTCTAGAACAGAGGTTGGTAATGAGGAGCAAGTAACAGACACGTTGCACAGAGACACGCTGGAATTGGTGGATCTTTCCTGTCTGCTCACTGTAGATTAGGCGAAGAGCGTAATGCACTCTCTGCAGTGTACTCAGGCTGAAAAAACTACTACCTACTAGAGGACAAGGCAGATTTCAAGGAGACACTGGCACTTTACAAAGATGACACTGAAATTTTGCTATACAGATCACTTTCATAAGAATGACTGAAAGTGGGTCTCAAGGTCTTTTACAGTCAGGTAATAAAAATAGAGAACTTTGTGAGAAAATCTTCCACTGTAGCTGCAAAGTGTATCTGAAGTCAGGGGGGAAAAACCCCAAACTTACAAAATAGAATGAAAAAGTTACTTTTTTCTTCTTGGGGAGTTGTATCTCTTTTTGTAAAAAAGAAAAGAAAGAAGCCCCCTTGATTTTAATACTGTCCTTGCTTAGGTACATCCTTACGGTTTAGATTTTACTCTCCCACGACAGACTGCTTGCTGGTATCCCATGCCAGGCTGATCAAGTATCACTTCCATCCCGGCCTTGCTGCGAGTTATGCTGAGCTAATCCACTTAGCGCACAGCTACCCATCTGCTGGCCTCAATCTGCCCCTTCATCTCTTCCCCAGAGGAGGAGATGAAACCTCGTTACACTTACTCAGGCTAATCCCACATTAATCATGGGAGCTCTGGTAGGCTGGGTGTTATTTCCCTCCTTACACCTTAAAAATGTGCAATGATACAGATGAGAAATAATGAGTCCCTGAAGGTGAGCAGATAATAACTCTTCTCTGATACTGTGCTCTCAGACTTTCACAGTGGGGACCACACCTTGAGCAGAGGAAATATCTCCTGCAGAGGCAGTTTGATCCCTGGCTGGAGGAAAAGAATATGCAAGATGCAAAATAAAGGCCAGTCCATATGCCACATTTTTATCCATTTAGCTAACTTGGGAAAAAAACCATTTAGCTGCAACAGTGCAAGTTTCTATGCAGAGAAGCCCTAACACTGATACAGTCAGCAAAGGAGCAAAGGAGCAGGCACTTGCACTGAAAATAACCATCAGCTACTCTCTCCACTGTTTTCCAGTTACTCTCAACTAATTCACTCAGAAACCATAATCACCCATCTCGTCATGGCAGACTTTAAATTAGCTTAACCGTTTACAGAATTAAATGCGGCCACTCAAATGTTTCAGTTCAGACAAGCAATGCTGTCATCTATAGCCACGATAGAGCCGACTGATGCAAGCCACTGCGGTTTCCTTCAGAAGCAAGTCAGAGGTTGTGAAATAAACTCCAGGAATGAATACAACCCACAGCACCCTCCGCCGCAGGAGTGCAGCACGCGTCACTGACACTGCCCTCAGCAGCAGGCACACCGAGCCGCAGCATACTGAATTATTAAAAAACCAAGCCACAGCGGGCTTTAATTTTTCCTCCAAGAAAAAGAACATGGGAACAGTGAGATACAGTACAGGCAGCTTAGCGTACTCTGGGAAGTACTAGGGGGCTGTAATTCAGATGCCGGACCCTTTGTAACACTGGAACTTCAGCAGAGGAAAAGCCAATTCAGTTTGTACAGCACTTTATTTTTAATTTGCTGTCATGCAATGGCTAGTTTATTCTAGAGTTGTGTTTTTACAACTATACCTTCAAATCTGGCTTCTCAGTCTTCACTATCTCTTAGCACACATACACTCCCTGTTTTCCTATTATCTACATGAGTTTTCAAGAAAATGACATTACTATTACATACACTTTGGTGTTTCCGACAAACATGACTGGTTTATTTGTTTCTTCTTCCATGGATTTGATGCAGAGTGGCTTACAATCCCTCTCCGCATAGCCATTCACATTAATGGAGCCCGTCTTTACTCCCCACTCCTCTTAACATTGCTCTTACATCCTGGATCACTTCCTCTTTTCAGTTCTCACAACTCTGGCTTCATGTTGCAAACTTGAGTATTTGGTGCAAAGCCAAAATATTTCCTTTTGTTTGAACAACAAACCAGACTGACAGAGGAAGCCTTTTTTGGCTTTCTGTAGGGGTAGGGCTGTGCGGATAGATGATCTGAAGCAGCGTGTTTTAAGACTACAGAGCTTTGCATGTGTCACTCTGAAATTCAACAGCCATCTTGCCTTGTGGCATCTTTGGACCCCTTCACCTCAACCCCTTTACTTATTTTAACTGAAAGAAGCTTCACTTCCTATTAGTTTTAATCCACTTCATAACAAATCAGAATTAATGCAGGCTAAGGAAGCCAGAAAAAATCAGAAATTAATTTCCAGCATCCCGACATATAGCCTCTAGGGAAATTGTTGGGCTTGGCCTCCAAGATTGCTACAAGCTGCTAAGACTTCAGTGGACAAAATGTCGTACCGTAACTAAAAGGAAACAACTGAAAGAACACAAATACCCTGCTATGATTTAGGTTTAAACAAGAACACAGACATTAGGAAAGGATTTGATTTGTGGTAAGCATGAAAAGAAATAAAACTGAGTGTGTGTGCTGCTATTTCACGACCCACTGTGCAAATGTTGCTATAAGCACTGTGGGGTTTATTGCTCATTAGTAAATAATCAAGTTAAAAATAAGATGGTTGGGAAACTGCTGATTGATGAGGAATAAAATAACACGACATAAACATCTGTCTCCCGGTCTAATATGTGTTAGTAGAGGAAGACATTGCTAAAGCACTTGAATGCTCAATGCACTGATGTGATAGTGATTACACTGGGAACAGTGTAAAGCAACTACAGCTGCCATTCCCTTTCCCACAAGGGGAATGTTATAGAAATGCAGGTCCCGATTGCTTACTTCCAGAGCGTCTTTAATCCCCAAAGACTTCCACATGGCACAAACTTTCTTTCCATATAAAGCTCTGCTCCCAAGCTCCATGGCTCTCAGGCTCTTGCTTGCAACACGAATCCCTCCTTTACTGGAAAACCCTTTCCCAGCCACAGACAGTGACAGCTGACACGCCCTCTCACCTCAGGCGGGCTCAAATCAACTTTGTCAAACACAAAGACACACCGGGGCAACAAGGAGCTTGGAAAGCTTAAGCATTTAAGAAAGGTATCTCACACAGGTATCCCTACTTCATTAAGGAACTTCCCTGGCAGAGAAGGAGCAACACACAGACTCTTCCACTAAGGCGTCTCCTTCAGTGGTTTCCTCTGCCAGGCTTCAGACCTACAGAATTAAAATCACTGCAAATTTTACTACTGAACTCAATAACTCACTCAATTTCTGTCCTCCAAAGACGATAGAAATGCCATTCCTCCCAGACGCCACCTGCACCCTGCTCTGTTGGTCTATCTTCACATAGAGAAGGCGGCCGTATTTGCAATGGCCATCTCTTTATATTATTAAAACCATAACAATCACACACAAATACAAAATAGCCTCACCCTTTTCCCCAGTTAAAGATCAAAATACCTAGCCAGTATCTAGCACTGCCAAACAGCCTGTCCTCAGAGCTCAGTGTTTTGTGTTTTCCATAGTTCGAGAAATAAATATGAATAAAACTACAAAGCTGAATAAATACATCCTGTAATAGATGCAAATAGCTTTCAAGATTTTATATTATAATACACTCATAATACACTTATTCAGACTTTTAACAGGCTGATTTCAGCCAGTTACAAGTAAGAAGATATTGATTTTATATTTAAAGGATCTACCTACTTTCCCCAGCTACACCACTAAAAATGAAACTATTTATGCAAGATTTAGAGAAAAAATGTTAGTTACTACCAAAAATATTAAAACTTGGCTCAAAGAAGAACCTGGACTTTGGTTTTATTTTTTAGTTAAAGAATCAGAAAGGGAATTGAACACAAGCAATACTTTCAGAATTTAGTCAGAGTATAATGCCATAGCACACAAAACTCCACCTGAAAAATAAATGCATGCACACTGGAAACTCTCTTAAAAGAATATAAATGAAGATTGCTAACAGATAATACGTGAAAACAGTATGAAACAAGGACAAATAAAAAAGGGTCCAGAATGGTACTGATGTCTTGGATTTATGTAACATCCTCATTTACAACTTAAAAACAATAAACAATACACTAATTTCTAATTTGACATATTCAGTTGGGAGTAGGAAGGAGCTAGATCAGAGGGAGTGAAAAGAATGGGCAGAAAACAGTATCTAGGCAAAATACAAGAGATAAAACATCGAAGGGAAATATGCATGACTGGTATACCAAAAGAGACAGAAACGGCAAAAGCAGGAATGACAGTAGAGGCGGGAGTGAGAACAGCAAAGTAAGATTAATTTGCCATGCAACATGGCTGTAGCGAAGGCACAGCAAGCTTGCCAATTTGCACAGCCAGAGCAAACACCGGGAAGCCCGCGGCCAAACCCACATCTGATCAGACCACCACGAACGGCTGGCTGCCGTCTTACCCGCTGCTCAGTTTGCCTTCTGTAAGCACCACCACAAGAACACGTGTCAGAGTACACCGCGCGCATCGATCAGCAGGTCTCACACAATAACTAAAATCATGTCTCTTTCGATACGGTCACAGCCAGCATCAGCACCTCCTGCTTCCGACCGATGCAAGAGCTCTGTGGTGGGTTAGACTTGGCCAACAGCCAGATGCCCACCCAGCTGCTCACTCACTCCGCCTCCTCAGCAGGACTGGGGACAAAATAGGGTAAGAATGCTCATGGGTCGAGATAAGAGACAGGAAGATCACTTACCAATTACCATCATGGGCAAAACAGACTCAACTTGGGGAAAATGAATTTAATTTATTGACAATTAAAATAGACTCAGGTAGGGAGAAACAAGACAAATATTAAAACAACATATTTCTTCTCCCCCTTTCCCACGTTTAACTTCACTCTGGGCTCCTATACCCGCGCTAAGTGGCACAGGGGCAGTGTGTGTGTGGGTACGACGAGTACATACCAGTTGCTCTCTGCCGTTCCTTCCCTCTCACTTTTCTTCTGCTCCAGCGCTGGCTGCAGGGGATATCTGATCTGGCACCATGGAGCACCTCCTCCTCCTCCTCTAACCTTGGTGTTCCCTCTGTTGTGTCTCACTTTTTTCCCCTTTCTCCTCTGCCTGTCCAGGCAGCTCGGCTGAGGGGCTCCTGTGGTGTGTCCTGTGGTGGGTCCGTGGGAGCCAGCTGCAACCTTCACACAGCACCAGGCACGGGGAGAGCCTGGCCCCAGCACTCTGTGTGTCCAAAGTTGAGGTGGTGTCTGAGACTGAAAAGGTCTGGCTGTGAAGACCCTCTGGGGCAAGGAGCATTGCACGCCCCGAGGGAGATGGGAAAGAATAGGCTAGCTTCTGAACAGAGTATTTCAACCCAAAGCCCAGAAACAGGACAGATGGGTGCCTTCCCCTGAAAGCCACCTGAAAGAGGGTGAGGGGAATGGGAAAGAGGGTCATATCTCACTTGTGGAGGATTAGGAAGTTTCTTCAAGGGCCTCTTTTCATCCTTCAGGGCCTTATTAGCCAGCCTGCCCTCTGCCTCCTTCACACCTGCCACATCTCCCCCTCCCAAACTGCAGCTGCTATTCTCACAGACCTGTGAAGCTCCCCTTTACTCCCACCATCTCCTGTCAGCTCCTTGCAGAGCCACAGATAACTAAAATGTAATGTCCTCCTGACCTTCCCTTGCTTTCCCCTGAGCTGAATGCACCTGGACTGGTAAATCAAGTAGCCTCTGTGGGAAGCAGCTGTACCTCAAGATACAAGGTGGGGAGTGGTGTTGTGAGGGTGCTGGAGATTGTGTTGGTGTCACACACCAAATCACATGCAGAGGTCAGGAAAGACGTATGCAGAGCAACCATTCTGGTCAGGAGTGACTGAATCCAGGCACTAGAGAATGTGCAGAGGAAGCAAGAGGCATGTAGGGGCTATGACAACGTTCCCCATCCCTCACTGGGGTCAGGGAGAAAACATGATAAGCAGGCGTTTGGGGCATCTACACTTTTTAGTCTTCATGTTACAATAGTTACATTTGGTAAGGCATTGACATTTAAGTATATTCCCTTGGTCCTGTTCAGTCCGCTCCTGAAGGTACAGTGGTATTCACAGCCTTCACCAACTGGGGACCAGACAGTGCTCTACAGCACGCCCCACATGTGCACAGGGCGTGTAAAGGTCCATGCCGACTGCTGCTGCAGACGCTGGTCTTCACTATTCCAGTTTGGATTGATCTACTCTACACGGAAATTGCACAGCTCCAGAAAACACCTATGAATTCAAAGAGATGAGGTAACACAGGCATCAAGTCATGCCTTGAAGACCTCTATCACTACTTTTCCACCAAGCTGGGCAGCCATTGACTTGAAAGAGTTGGGAAGTTAGAAGACTCCATAAGATAGCCACCCCAATGCCGGTGCATGTTGGGAGTAACAACTCCCAAAAGGTCATACAAGGGAGGCATGCACACAGCACTAACTCTCCAGAGCAGACCTTGAAAAGGGGCCTCCTCATCTACATGTCTTCCATGCGCCAGTAGTCACCTCATGTCCCAATACAGGATGATACAGTCCCAACAGTTCCAGCTCACTGCCAGGCCCAGAGCCTTGGCTGTCTATGGACAACACAGCCACATTGGCAAGGACTGGCAGAAAAGCTGTCTTGACTGTCATCTTCTGCAGAGGAAAAGCAGCATGGCAGAGACAATATCAATTAATTCAAAGGGTTAATCCCAGGACTCCTCTTGCAGGCACAAGATTAATTTTGCCACTACAGTGTCCTGCAGTGCATGTTACTGGAACTGGAAGTGATGAGTTTGGTCAAGCAAGTACCATGATACCACTGAGAAACAACATGAGCAGTAATTAAGGTTTTAGGTCCATGGCCATATGTGAACAATGGTGGCATGAGCATTGACACAAGCATTGCATCATGCTCATATAATCTGCATTAGACAGACAAAAGCGTGTGGTGGTCTTTCCCAGAAGGTCTTAAAGGGCTCCATATAACAGTCTCCCCTCAGAAGGCTTTGTACTACATTTGTAGTGGAGATGTCCAGCCAAGCAGACCAAGCTATATCTAATCTAAAGTAACACTCCCCAAAGATATATAATGAAGATAGGATGAGCAATGTGTAATGTAATCACAGCTGATGAAAACACCATCAATCACATAATTTAAATTACTTAGGAATATTTGCTGGGAAGTAATGTTGCATAAAGAGGGGAATTGAAGAGATGACCTGAAAAGTTTCTTTTTCAGTTTTCACTAGTCAACAGGCAAAACATTTCACAAGCTGACTGGGACTTCTGCTGCAGCCAAGAACATCTGGAGGAAAAATGTATATCACAACTGTGCTGTAGAAAATTAAACTAGAAGATCCCAATAATTACAAATGATAAAATTCTCAGGCAGCTAAAATGTACAGTGTGTTTAAATAAAAGGGATGCTAACTATACTTTCTCTGTACAAGCTGCTGACTCAAGATGGAATTGATTCAACAATACCTTGGGAAGCTGAACCTCTTGTCACTTGAGAGAAAAACACAAAAGGTCTTCAACAGCCACACAAGGGAAATTCCTCCTGCTCCTACTGAAAGCATGGAAGTTCTTCCCTCAGCTTTCCTGCTGGTAGGTTTCTACACCTTTTAACTTTTCTTACACGTATGAAGAAGCTTTGTCTACATTTCCCAAAAGTGTAGTATTTGATGGAGCTAAAAGACTTAAAAGCTTCTTGGCCCCACTAGATAGGGTACTGCAGTGGTTACACCCCGATATTTTAATGACTCTTTCCTTTCCTGATTCACTATTTCCACATTTTATATTGCTGCATCTTTTTGTTATAATTGATGTTTTTCTACTTTTGGATGTAGTGTGAATTACGTAGTGTTTTTTCCTATTCCACACTTTACCATACAGACAAAGGAAATACATTTGTGTCTCTTTTGAGATTATCTTCTCAAGGTCAGTTTCCCAACTTCTTCTGTTGTCAGTCAGCCCAGAATGCACTTATGCACAATGCTTAACTTTAAGCATGATAATCATCCCACTGTATAGTAATTTCCATAATGAACTCAGAGTAAAAACTCTCTCACCAGCTGCCTCAAAATTAAGAGATGTGGAAGGTCTCAAATCAACTGCCCAAGTACACAAGTTCATTACCACTCTTTAAAAGTTTCTATTTACTAAAGCAAAACTACTGCAGTCTTAGGAACCCCATTGTCAGCATCCTTTCCTTCTGAGATTGCTACTTCCCTCTAGTCAATATAGTCAAACCACCAGAAACTGAGCAGAGTTCTGCTATTAGTGGTGGTTGTGCATATGCTTTGTATTAATAGAATCAGTTGCCCTGAGGAATTAGCCATCTATATTCATGAACTAAATGAAATAGTATTCATTGAGCAGCTGATGACAGCACGGTTGCAGAACAGGTCAGTTCTTGTATTTAGGAAGAAATCTTTGCTTTCTGTTGCAGATGAAGGATATTCTCTATGGGCTCAGTAGTGTTCCACCCAGACCCTTTTCTCCTTTCACCAGTGCTTTAGTCTCCTTCTCAATGTAATTGAGATTTTAACTAGTGTCACTAGATTGAAGTATGGTTCATGGTGACACAAGAGAGTCCAAAGAGAATTTTTTCAGGAAACATGCATTAGTCACTAGTAAGGCAAAATGCAAACAGCAGGTAGCTTTTGAAGATATATTAGATGCCTTTCCTATCTTAAATGCTATCTTCAAGCTAGCCTACTGTATGATTATATTATCAACAAGGGGTTCAGCAGTTGTCCTCCCCTCAGCTAAACGGTTCAATGTCCATTTATAGATCCATTTGAATACGGTGAGATATTCAGTGAACAAAGAAGGAGCAAAATAACAATGAACGTGTACAGAACTGACCTGAGATAATAAAGGAAGGAAGCAGCACTGTATGGTAAAGTGCTAAGTTAAGTACAGTCTTTCATGAATTCTCATTCTAAGGCCTTTACTTCCATTTTCATCTTTGCACTGCATCTTTTCCCCCTTTTCAATGACTCTACAGTGACACATGTGAAACAGCTTCCACTGGGAAAGGGGTTCAGAAGTTACCTTCCCTTTATTCTGAATGTTGACTTCAGGAGAAAACCTTGTAAGGGATTGAAGAGACAAAACAAAAGCAGAATAACAAGAGATCTTTCATTTCCAGCATGCAGAGATACAGTCATTGGATGTCACGGTCATGTATGTGGCCTTGATAGAGGCACTTCACCTGAATGCGTTCATGTAGCTCTTTGCTGCGCCAATGGGCTCAAGAGATTTCCTCAGTCTGGATAAGCCCTAAGATTTGGCCTTATCATGGCTCCTCTGGTGTATCTGTTGGGAGCAGGCTCCCATCCTATGATTACTTTGCAAAAAATGAACCCATACCTTACGCAATCTGCATCTTCAGGTCTTGTTCTGCCCTCCTTTGCCCGCTACCCAACAATTCTGATAAGCACACTTTTCCCCTTGAATGTGGACGTCTTTGCCTCTCTGCATTGACAGTGTAATGCCCACGATGCCCTATAAAGTTCATTACATGCACAGATCTGGTGCGGGATGCTGAAACATATGTCACTCTCACACTTCCCTTACTGCTTCAGCGCATTTTACTGACAGATCTTGAACATTTCCAGGGATAGGACATCCTGGGTCTCCAAGTCATGGTGGAGATTGCCCCCATCTTCTGGCTAGGACAGCACTCTCTGGCCTTGGCTTGTCCCTTGGTTAAACAGGATTCCTCCATACCCCTTCTCCCCATCCCTGCCCAGGGAAAACATACCTATTTTATTCTCTTTTGCTCAAATCTTCTGAGCATTCTCTGCAAATCTCAAGCGCTCCTATTCCTAGACACTGGTTCTCTTGTTCTGCAGCTAGATACTTACGCTGCTCCCAACCCCCTTCTTTGCATATCCTCCTAACATGCCTGCTGCTTAGCCATTGTTAACAGCATTAAGCTTCACGTTTTGTGAGTAGTCCTCATCTGCTAGTACATGTGGAAGAGCTGGCAGGCAATTCACATAAACCAAGGCACTCTGTATTTCCAGAGCTAGAGAATTTTGCACAGCCGGTATCTCAATGGTCATGGTTGTAAATGCACAGAGGGTGCAAGATGATACAACATAGTATCTGTGGCATTACTTCAAGAAATACCAAAGCCTTTTCTGTCACCTGAGCCCATGGAGACACTTTGTTCTACTTCCACATCATGATTTTTTCTACTTCTCCGGAAATAACATACACTCTTTTATTTTTCCTTACAGGGTCTCAGCCCAGCACCATACACATACTAATACAGAAATTAAGCATTTGCTGAGTAGTTTCATGTAAGTTTAGAAAACAAGAAATGAAGTAATTAGACTTACCCCAAGAAAATTACTCTTAGGATCTTTTCAGCTTAGGCCCTAAAGTTTCAAACAGTGTACAATGAAATCTTCTGGCAATGACTGTGCCTGCCAGTTAGTAGGAGAATAGACTTTTTCACTCTGGATCCAACTAACTTCACTCTCATTTACAGTTTCCCATTTGAGATTTAGATAACTTTACAACATTATTCATTATTAACACTGGATTCAAATCAGTAACCTTAAGATGGGAAGTTACATATCCCATTTGTTACTCAGTTCTCCAGATAAGCACTTCTGCCTCAAAATCGTGCATCAGTTTTGAACATGGAAGTCACAGCTGATGACAGGGAGAAATGATGTTCATTGAAGTGTTGCTGATGCACTCCTGAGTCTGACTAATTACACACAATCAACACATTCTCTAACATCAGGATACCGAATGTTGCCTTAAATCACTCCCACTTGATGGGAAACTTTCTGTTGCCTGAAGAGGTGAAAACAGTTGAGTTAGTAATGAAAATCAGATCCAAAATTTTGAGAGCAATCTCTTGAAGGCAGCTACATAGAAATTAAGACCTTTAACACCATTCCCCCCCTTGTCACACGGAAAATAACCTCAGCTAACGTTTTTTCTTTCCTACAAAATTGAACAAATACAAGACTTCAAAAACTAAACACAAAATATTTAAATGTGTGCAGTGAGGGTACTGTTAAAACTCTTACCTGACTAAATTTGTATGGTGAGAAACTGGCAATATGCTGCCTGGAAGACAGCAGTTTTCTGGGCTCTTTATCCAAGGAATATGATTCCACATGAAATTCCACACGCTATGGAACAGAATCAGCTTCACGTGGGTAATCCACTAGGACCATAAAATAAACCCAACCGTTACCTTTACTCTGGATCCAACTAATTTCACTTTTATTTAGAGTTTCCCATTTGGTATTTGAATTAGCTAAAATATTACTGGTCAAGACACCTGAAACTCCAGCCATAACTAACATAGAGGAATCTGGTCATGGGAGACTGTTTCTGTGTTTGTAAATCCCCATAGATATGCAATTGCTACAGAAATAGCAAGATGACAAGGCTAAGTAGCTGATAAAATAAGACTAAGATGAAACTATTGATACCATGCTTCCTAAAGCAGACTGTTCCATCAACTCAGCTTCATTTCCCAGGCTAAGAGTAAAAATTATTTAGGTGTTACAAATCTACGTACCTAGCAACTTGACCTATATCTGTCATATGGTCTCCAAACATTTAATGCTGAAAAACACGGAAAGGAGAAATGTGCACAGAGTGAGGCGTGCCAGGGTTTGACTGCCCTCCCTCCAGGCGCACACCCATCCGTGCCCTGGCACCCAAACCGCATCAGTGCCTCCCCTGCTCTGCTGCCCAGGTTCTTGGTTGTGCTCCCTGATACCAGCCTCATAAAAGGATTTAGGCATCTATAGCAGGACTTCTGAGCAGGTCAGCTACCTATGCCTGAGTCAGGTCCTCAAAACACCCATATCTTCGTATTTTATGCTGTTAATACAAAACACCCTGTTTGATATTTGGCATTGTACCCCAGAATTTTGTCTGGGCAAGTAACCTGACCACTGGTTTTCAGAGTTATGACTGTTCACTCATTTGCGCTCAGTCTTAAATACAGTGTTATTTTGAAGCACTTCATTCAATAACAGAAGAAAGAAGGGGGAACAAAGAGCTCCTAAACCCAAACAAGCCAATTCCCCATCAGTTTGGACGTCCTTAGACTGAAACCAAGATTGCACCATTTATCTGTTTCCAAAGAACAGCACCTGTATAAGATTCCTGGAGAGGATGCTTGAAGACCTTTCAATGGCTCAAAGCTGGCAATTAAGCCTAGAAAGGGTCAGAATTCAAGATATAGCCTGCACCGCAGCACTTAACATTTCTTAATTTAGGGCGTTGCTGTGCACTGTGGATCTGTTTTGTGTGTAGCAGATCTGCTTGCAAGATTTCTTCTTCATGCTGTAAACAGAAGTCAGGCACCAAGATGACAGGTACGGATGCTATTCTGGGGACCTGGACACGCTGAGTACCACCAAGAACAGGTGCTTTACAGGTACAATGCAAATGCACATGGCGTCATCCATGCATGTGCAGGATTTGGATGTTTTTTTCCGACTCTTCTGAAACTAATCAAAAATACAGAGCTGACTGCCATTGCTGTAAGAAGCAGAGAACCGCCTTGGAAAACAGGCATCTGTTGACAGGTTCTCATCTCAGCTGAAGTCAGGAGTAAGTGCACCTAAATCAGCCCTGGAAGATAAAACTTTTTATGGCAGCTTTGCATCACTGTAACTAGAAATGGAACTGCAGCTTTGTATTTTAAAAGCCAAATCCTTCTATTTCTTTGTTCTCTTTCCTTCTTTTTGCCTTTCCCTTTCCTTCCCTTTTCTCCAAATTAACATTTGAAACACTTGGGAATACTATTTGGGTTTCCCTTCATTCAGACAGGAAATAATGACCTCAATGACCTCAAATAATTAACACAAGTTAATAGTCCCCTGCAGGTAAATTAACACAGGACCAAATGGTTGAAGACCTTGAGGATCACAACTGTTAAACTTAAGTATGCATTCAAAGCAACTCTTAAGCATCTAACAAAGTAGGTCACAGATCATAAATCAGAGCTATTGAAAAAAAACCTCTTCAAAAAACCAAAGGAACTGCAGAACACATGAAGTTAACTTTCTTTCAACACCCACTATAATACGGCCAACTGAATGAAGATTTAAGTAAATTAAAAAAACCCAACCTGAATGCTGAATGTGTGTGGAAAGGAGTGCTCAATGAAGACACTAACTCATTCCAAAATCAAACTAGTATGTTTTAGTAAGCCATCTATCAGAGAGCCTTTGCAACATAGCATTTTCTTCTCATAGTCACTTTATAGGCTTCAAAATACAAACTTGATTATATTATTTCCATGAAGACAAAATGCTTACAGAAATCATAATGCTGTTTAAAGTCACAAACCAAACGTTGCACAGCCCATAAACTGAAAAGTGCTATAAAAGTGCCCAAAGCATAATAGTCACTCCACAAATCATCTTGACATCAGGATGGACAAAAACGTATGACCTAAAAAAACTCATAGGAAATTACCCTCTCTCTTTAAAATATAGTTATTGACAAATAAATGGATAATTCTGACAAACTACTCAAGTTTAAATCCCTCTATTAAAATAACACAAATATGTTTTAAAATTTAACATATGTTGCTGAATCATGTACAAATTAATAAATCATATAACACTGATTTAAAAAATAGACAATTATGAGAAATCTAAAATTTGGCGTTCAATATCATTTCATAGATATCACTGTATCTTATAATCCTTTAAGCTGCTAAATTAACTTAGTGTTTAGAATGGAGAAAAGCTGTTATTTAAAATTTTCTAGTTTTATTTGGAGCTTTTTCCTTAATTACTTTTGGTTTCAGCACAACTAGCAGGTGTCAAGAGCATATTTTCTTTGATTGCACAAGTTCATCAAAAGTTAAGACACCAACTCTGAATTGAAAAAGCTGAAAAGCTTCTTCTCCTCTCCGAACACTGAATACAAATTACATGGTAAGAAGGAAGACCTAGCAAACACAAAAACTGAAGGACATGCACAGGTATTCATGGGCGCGCAACGGTACAGGTAGGCAGCGGATAGACCTTTCAGACGCATCTCAACAGGCTCTGAGCTGTAAAGCCATTACAGTCCTTGGTTGGTTTGGTGCTTCATGCCAGGGCATGCCCAAGGGACAAGAGAAAAACGTAGGACGCGAAGGCCTTTGCAGGCTGTAGCTCAAAGAGGCTGAGCTCTGCCTGCTAGCCAGTTTTATTAGCTCTCCTGATAACTATAACACCAACAAGGCTACTGAAGACACAAGATTTACAGAACATTGCTCCTTTGAATGGATGCAAGCATAACCCTGAAACTTTACCTGCTGGGACACGCTGCTAAAATCTCTACATTGATAGCTGCTTAGATAGCCGGAAAACTCAGCCCAACAGTGACTAGAAACAGTACTGAAACTGAGTAAATCTATTGCTTCAAGGTGAAAAATAGACATTGACTACAGTAATAAAGACAAAATAAATGCAATGACTAAAAATCTGATTTAAAATTCTAGCTTCTTTTTTTAAGCCCCCATTTCCATCCAAATGGGAAGGGCACAAATCATGAGTGAACTAATAAGCAAGTCTGAAATATATCAAACAATGTTTTCTGCATAATAAAAATTAAACAGAATAATTTGATTGGAGCATGCTAACGATTAAACTGCCTGAATTAATGTTCTGCAGAAACAGTATTAAACGTTTGCAAAAAGAAGACTCAAAATTGAGTGTGAAAGGTTGTTTCAATTAGAAAAAACTAGATATGAGTGGTTACAGTTTTTCCTGTTCTTTGGTCTTTCTTCTGGAAACACATACAAGAGAAGATTAAAACAAACCACTTAAAACATACTCACTTATTTTATCACTACTGTCATCACATTAAGCTATCGTTAAAGACTTTAAATCTTTTCTATTTAAGCCAGCTCACCCTTCTCATTTCTGTGCTATTTCCTGCATGGCTCAGTTCTGTTTTGCAGTGATTTTGGTTTTGATCTTTTCTGAATGTTACCAAAAGCACCTTCTGACAAAGTTTCTATACAGTTTTGTCTGTAGTGGTTACATGCATCGTAGCAGTATTTCTCCAAACAATGTTGATATTATCTGAACAAAGCTTTGCAATCAAAAGGCCAGATCATCCAGGTTCAGGGTGGTCCCTGAGAAACCTGAAATGGTTTCCAGAGGTTTCATGCAAGTACACACAGGTCACAGTTACAGCAACTGTTCCAAAGCAAAGAGAAAAAGGCGCTCTAGAAAAGGACTGATATTTATCCCAGCATTTTGCTGCTAGTGCCCCAACCGAACATGAAAAGCACTCAAAATGCATCCCACACCATTAGAGAGCCTCAGTCCACGCATCGTTCCAACTCTAAATAGTTCAGTTGCCTTCTCCTCCATCGTTTCATTCTCATTTTCAAAAAAAATGGTTCCCCAAGGTCCTGTGCAGCATCCCACTGATCTGTTGCTTTGAAACTAAGGAAGAGTTCAGAGCTTTTACCAGAAGTATTGTGGTCAACACCAGTTTTTAGTACTAGCAGAGGTGAAAGTCTATCCTGGTCAAAGAACAATTAGGTAATTGGATCACAGTAGGAATAATACAGACCAACCTAATTAGGTTTCTTTTCTACTAACCCAAATGGATATACTGATTACCTTTCAATTGGTTTAATAAAGTTATCTTAATAATTTAGAGCAGGTCTCACTCACCTCACAAAGGAAGCCAGCATCATCCATAAATTTGGAGAAACCTAAATCCTTGTGTTTCACAGACTCTGTGGTATCGCCCTGAACGCTACTGAATTCCACCTTGCTCCCTAAAAATGAATGCCAAAAAGATCTGTGTAATATTTACAGTATGTTATACTGCCACGTATAGCACACTTTCTAGAAGCACCTTCACATGTAAATAAAGCATAATAAGAAAACCTCAGTTTCATTAGTATAACTTGTACACAATTCAATTCCAGATGTAGCATTCAAAAGAGTCTTAATTTTTCAGCCTGAGGTATGACAGCCAGAGTTGCTCTGATTTACTGATTTATGCCAAAGAGCTACAGGTGCTGCAGCACCTTGTTTAGGGAGAGAGAAGAAAAAAGGGTATGGCATTTCCATACGAAGCTCTGAGGAATTATGCATGACTCAACCCAAATTTAATACAGGTTCATATTGTCCTTGTTTAGATAGACATATGTAATAGCCAAATTTAATACTATCAGAGATCTGTTTACAGAATTCAATGCTCAATGGGCTCAGTCAACTTGAAAAAATTATAAAGCTGTGTGACAATATTAGACATTGTTGCAACTAAAATGTTACATGACAATGACTGAAACAAGGTAGTGAAGAAAAACAGTTAATTTTACTATTTCTTTATGCAGTTTGTCAGTTCATCTTTTGCTGTTATAAATATTCCCAGGAGAGCAGAAAAAATTGTACAAATGGTCAAAGGATCTTTTTTTTCCTAAAAAAAAAAAATTCTAATTTGTCTTCTTACTGTAAGCTCTCACCTTCTTCCTAATACCAGCAGCTTTGGCTACCCATTTTTAAAATTATTTTTTATTTTTGAAGCCTTCTCCTCACTTTCCTCCATTCTTCTTAGGCTCGGGAAGAACTCAGCATGGAAATTACGAGCTCCTGTTCTCCTTCAGTTCCTTCTTTAGCAGCAAGTCTTCTGTTGTGATGCACATGCATTACTAAATATGACTACTTTGACGTTTAATTTACAAAAACTGACTTCTGTTTTTAGTGTCTATGCCTCTCTCTACATTCTCTCCTTTTACACATCTGTTGCCTAGGCAAAATTGTCTGAACTTGAGCCAGTTTGTGCATTGCTTTATAGCGCATGCCCGACTGAGGCCTTAAACTTCAACTGAGATTCAAAGACACTATCCCTTACAGAACTGAATAAAAATATTCTTAATAGGAGCTGCTTTGGTTCAAAGTTTATCCTACTGCCACACTGCCTAACTGTGCTTTTTCCTGTGGGTCTGCAAACACCTTTTCCCAAGTAGCAATGAGGGCCCCAACTATGAGCGGCCAGGAGATTTTGAGAAAGTTAGTGGTTCTCCGTAACATTTCAGGTTATAAGCCTCACTGGAGCAAGGACTGCAAATGGAAACCAGGTGGCACTGAGAGATATTTGGGGCAGAAGGTACATGACATTTCCAGATCCCTAATGCATCATTCTGCACTGCCACCCAACCACTTCCCGCATGACTGGCCGCTGTCTCTCTGGTGTCTACCTCCAGCCTGAAAGGACACGGCCTACAGAAGGCAAATATTCTTCACCTAACTTGTTTCCAAGTTGGACAACTGAAGACCAAGCAGACAACACTCCTTAGTTTTTTTTATACATACAGTTGGTATATAAGAGTTTGCCTTTTGTCTCTCACTAGCATCAAGCTGTCGCTCCTAGTGATCGTCAGCACTTGCTTGAAGACCTGAACTTTCTACACATAGTGGAAGTGCATTTAATTCTTATTTTTACATCAGTTTTTACATCCACTGCCTTCCGGCTTTAGAAAAGCAAATATCAATATTCTTTTAAGAAACAGAAAGACTGAATCCAACTCACAATAACTATGTGCCTAACTTATTCATGTGGACCAGAGCAGGGGAGCAGGAAGCATCCTGTCTGCCTACTACAACTACTGACATTTCTTCTCTGGGGCAAGTACATTCCGCTGAAAGTCCACGTAACTCGAGTATCTTCTTGTCTCTATTGACTCACAAGGAACTTTTATACTTCCAGAGGAAGCCTAAGCCTGCTCAAATTGTGCATCTATTTCCTGCAGTGAGAGAACAGCCTACCACGTGGAAATGTGAGGCAACTTTGGTGATACAGATCCAAGACTGGATTTAGCTTTTATCAGTAATGGTGTAACTCACATCCATGTTCTGGGGATCCCTGAGCTGGGAAGATCAGTTCGGCATCCTCCCCACCCATTAAACCAGCATTCTTCTCAACTGTGTTGTTCCTTGGCCCAGCTTCCACAGCACAGAATGTGAAAAGCTCTTGCTGAGGACAGCTCAAGACCTAACAGTCAGGACAATTCTCTTGCCAGGAGGTTAAGTCATTCTTCTGCAGGTTCGTCTGCAACCAGAACCTGTGTCCCCGGCCCCCTGGCTGACAGCTCTAACCATGAACAATAATGTGAAAGTGCCTACCATCAAAATCCATTTCAGACCCATCCATACCTTGTTTTCTGGGCATCTCCTGAAGATTTATACACAACGTTCCTAAATTCATCTGATAACACCTACAGGGTCTGAACCTTCCCAGGCCACTGGAGTTAAACATGCAGAGACCTTAGAGAATAAGTAATGAGTTCAAAAAATGCAATCAGGCAGCCCTGGAAAGTCATCAGACTGGATGTCTGTCTGGACTTAAACTCCAGGTATTGAAGTCTTAACACAGCAGGGTTTAGGAGTCTAATCTCATACTCATTCATGGCCACCTACAAATCACAGGAGCTGCATCATAAACAGCTCATGATCCAGGCCTCAGCTGAATTTCCACAAAGCAGAAATGATCTGAAATCTATGGCTTCAAACTGCCTATGTAGCCCTGAACTACCTGTATATACAAAATGTAGTGAATAAAATCAGTAACTCACTCAAAAGGTCACCTAGTCATGACTATGCACACATGCCTTCCTGACAGATATTCTTAAAATCCTTCAGCATTGCCTACGGAAATTGTGGCACCACCTACTACATTCCTGTGTTTCATTACTCTCACCATTAAAAGACATGCCTAATATCTGACCCGAATCTTTTTTTTTGTAATGAAGTCTGTAATTTTGCTACCCTGTCCCTTCCTCTATGCAGCAGCATTTATGTATAAAGACTACATTTTTATACAAAAGTTTAATTCATTGAACATCTCTTAAGTTTCCCAAGTATCACTGATGCCAAAATTATAAATCTCTGCTTCATAAAGTATAATAGCTGCTTCATTAACTCAGAAAGAGTAATTACAGTCATTTGAACAAGACTGAATTACACCCATCCAACTAAGCACACTAGCATGATCCAAAAAGTTCCCAATTGCAATCAGCTCTTATTTTCTGTACCTGCAAGTATTGTGACCATACTGACATATTTGAGGGTTGCTGTTCAGTTCCCCAGACCAGTAACCACATTATAAAAAGTACCATAGAA
The DNA here is from genome assembly GCF_030463565.1 of Pelecanus crispus. NCBI lineage: Eukaryota > Metazoa > Chordata > Aves > Pelecaniformes > Pelecanidae > Pelecanus > Pelecanus crispus. The sequence goes on from NC_134643.1 coordinate 167,923,540, forward strand.
TATGGTAGCCTCTTGGAAAAGACTAAAGGACTGAAGGTGGTTGGACTTCTCACCCAAAGGACACTTTGTCCCATTTGCTGCTTTGTCTGAAGAAAAAGCTGGAGGTCGGGAATGACAACCTGCCACCTTCCCTAAGCCTAAAATAATATTAAAAAATTGTGCAAAAGGAGATACTTTCAGGAGAGAAACATTCTCTACTGTACTTTGGGGGAAAGAAGCATGCAAGATGCAAAAAATCCGGTTTCCTTCTATTAGCATGAATCCTTAACTAATTGGGGCTCCTGATCATTGCATTTTAAAAATTATTTTATATAAATAAAACATATCTTATGTAGAAGAAGCATAGCTCTGTATCTTGCATCTTGAGTGCGTCTGCCTTAAATTGAAAACAAAGACCAAAACAAAGCATGCAGTACACAAGGACTGCCTATAAATTTAATCAAGTCTGACCCTTTGTTCACCCACTTTCCAATAGCTAGAGGAAAAGGAATTGAGCTGTAAAATTTGCTCTGGGCAGGAACTTGGCATCTGCTATCAAGTCAGAGTCCAGAGCAAATTAGCGTCACAGATTTCAAATAGATTGACTTAACTCACATAAGGCAAAAACACAGCTTTGATTTAAATCATAAAGGACTAAATCCAGGCAGGCACTCACACCCATGCATGAGGCAGAGAGAGAACAGGGGGCAGAAAAGTCCTAAGAGATTTTGCCCTGGTAGGGGGATGGACTGTTTGACACCCAGTTTCAAATGCTAGTAGTAGATGTAAATACCAATGAATCCATTCCTGTGTCTCTCTCATGAACTACTATTCAATCAAAAGCCTCCGAGTACTGCATTCTTTGATCCCATCCTTTTTCAGTAGGAAGTGTCTCAGATTTCATGCTTTTTGACTGTTCTCTAGAAATGTTATTTTCATTTTTAATTAGGATGCACCCACAAACAGCAATCCTGTTCTCTCTCAAGCAACTATCAGCTTTGGAAGGTATGAGTGAAGCTAAAACAGGGTGAACTCCCTACTCTCCAATCAAAAGCATAAACAATGCAAATAATGAGAACCAGAACTGCAGAAGGAATGCCTCGTAGTCCAGAGAACCCCAGGGATGATCGTACTCTTGGAACAGTAGGATTGGAAAGAGTAGATTCCTCATCTTTGGTAGATCAATCACGTCATAAACAAGCAGAAAAATGGGGAGAAATACTGAGATTCTGCATTAAAAATTTATCCAAAACTACAGACAATTTTACTTTTGCTTAAAAAGAAAGCATCTGCTAAGATAACAAATTGTGTTTCATAACATTGTAAGATGGAAGCATTCACGGATTTTACAGTAATAAGGAGAAGGTGAAATACCTTCTCATCAGTATTCTTCAGCACTCTGTTATCTGAAATGCTCTTTTCAAAACACTTCTATCAGTCATCACAGATTATACTCTTTAGGGGAGAACAGAATTAATGTGGCATTTGCCTTACCTCTCTTCAAACTAATTCATGCTAGCACAGTTCTGATGTCTTCTGTGTTAACTTGTACACCTGCTGTTGGCTTGGTATCAGAAGAAAACACTACTAGCTTCTACACAGTGAAAAATATTTTGGTTTCTGTACTTTCAAGAAGCATTCAGAAGCATTTCATCAAACCTATAAAAGTGTTGCGGTTTCCAGAACAGGCCAGGTTCCTACACGAAGCAAGCTAGATCTAAAAGACTGCTCAACAGTCAACCACTTAGAAAAGGAGCCACCACTGGATGAAGTGCTTAGTCTATAGTTTTACTCATAATATTCATATTATTTTGGTAGAAGAGTTTGTAGAATAGTGTCTTCACCTATTTTCAGAGTTGTCACCTTCTCCAGAATGTAGGTATATATGTATGTATAACTGAAAATATTTTGGCAGAATAATTCATAGTTGAGATTTTCAGGCACCTCATTTCCTCTGTACAGCACCATTTCGGGACACAAAGAAACATGAGGGCAGTTTGAAGCCAGTCACATTACCTGCAGTATCTTCCTACTGCCTGTCTTATCCTGGGGAAGAGCTCACTCTGTCTTTTGGAAGAATGCGTTACAAGATGACTCAAGGATGAAGACAGGACTCGGAGAAGGCAATTTCACTCAGGGGAAAGTTGTAATGTTTTACTTAGAATTGGATAGCCACTCCAAACACATTTGTAAGCCCCAAACAGTTCTTTCCATTCCTACATGTTTTAGGAGCAGTGACTTCAAAGGTATTTCACTATGTGGTGCGTATTTTGCAAAGCAAACACCAACACATAATTATCTCCCATAATTATTTAAAATAGTTCTCAAACAATTTCTTTTCTAAATTACATTACTGGGCAACTGGAACCACTACAAATTATCATACTGTTTAATTAGCCAGTTTCTCCTAATTTCTCCTACAAGTAAAATTTTTAATTAACATTTCATTGCTCTTAAACTCAGTGTAATTACTAACAGCTCACATGAAATCCAAACTAAAACTGAATCTTTTAATAAACTGCTATTCTGGAAGCTGTAAGGAAATACAATGTTTAATAATTAAGCATTTCTTTGGCTAAAATCCTTACCTATTCCAAATTAAGAACTAGTTCAACAGTCCAACAGCACAACCCATCTATGCACAAAAAGCAAACATAAAATTGAAGTAAAAAGCCCAAGCATACAGTAGTCTCTGTTTCAGAAACTAAAGTAACTGTATAGAAAAAAGGTGATGTTGCATCTTATGTAAAAAAAACCCCATGTTCTCACTTTCAGCTTCTGGAAGAAGTGGAAGGCAGAATTTTGACTTGGTTGAAGATAAAGGCCATGGAGAACATGGCTAAAGTCATGGTGGGGAGCTACCATTTTGGGATAAAGCATGGGATTGATTTATACAATCAGTGGAAATGCTTAGGGGAAAATCCAAGCTTTGGGATGTACATCAGGAGACTATTCCTAAAGATGAAGGAAGCTACTAGAGAAGCAAGTATTTTAGATTTGATAGATATTAATGGGAAATAATTGGGAAAACTAAGTGGTAGTAAGCTCAGTGAAGCTGAGAATAAAGGAAAAGAACCTGCTATTTTAAGGAAAGGAATCAGTGAGAACAGAAGAGAAGGGCAACCGTCTTGAAAAGCCAAATTCAACCTACCCAGGGAACAGGTTGAAAGGGTCTCCTGGGAGAGAAGCATAAAGGATGGAAGTGTTCTGGAGAGCTGAAAGAGTCTTATTAAACACAACAGCAATGAACTATGCTATTGCAGATGAAGGGTACAGAGAACAGTGATAAAACAATATGACTGCATTTAGAGCTCTTCAGTGACCTCAGAATAAAAAAAAAAAAAAAAAACTATACAGAAAGCTTAAATAAGGACACCTATTTAAGGACAAGAACAGAGGAACAGCACCAGCATGTGGGAGCAACACTAGAAAGGTTATGACACAGGACAAGTTATAGTTTGTATCGGATACAAGAGGCAACAAAAAAGGTTAATAGTGAGAAGAAATAGACAGGGAAATAGAGTTTATTTCTGTAATGGGAAAAGAGAGCACATAATGGGTGATGCAGGGAAATCTTTAAGTATTCAATGCCTACTTTCTTTTAGTCATTTATTCTCCCCCACCCCAAATTAATTAACCCAGCTTTAACAGCTGAACAGGATCATGAAGGAACCTGCTAGGAATTACTGAGTCAGAGGTATTCAGGTCAGAACAGCCTCTGAAACTGCCCCTTACACTCTTCTAGGAAGTAGCTGAAGATGTCTCTGAACCTTACCCATGTCAAAATATTGTCAAGAATGTGAATTTGTTTAAAGGCCAAAGAATTGAGCTGAAATTCCTTCTCTAACTAGTTCAGAGCAGGAATTTCTGCCAAAGTCTCCCTTCTTAGTAACTCTTCCTGGAGCAGATATTACATGAGAGCCTAAAATAGCGTCCTTAATATTTTGTTGGAGCTGTTCCCTTCTGCACAAAAAGCTTTACCAGCAAATGAAACAGAAAGCAAGAAGAAAAATAGTCTCTAATTTAGGTGATTTGATTGCAGGCATCTGGGTCCTAGTTCCTTGTCCCAGTGACTGTTCTCTTATCCAAAGTGAAAGCATGTCGATAGGAAAGGTGGAGGGTTGGTGCTTAGGTGTATTTCAGATTTGGAAAGTTTGGGTTTGTGCCCCTGAGGTAGAGAGAGGAACTGAATAAAGTTCTCCCACATCAAGGGTGAATGTCCTAATCACCAAATTAGTTATGGGATTAACAAAGAGAAAACTTCCAATTAAGCCTTGGATTTTTTCCAGCCACAATTATTTGATGCATTCAAATGCTCCTGAGACTTTAAATCAAACTGTTCAGCAAATTTGCTGTTTCTCAGTAAATACAAACACACTCATACAGCCTTAATGATTATTGCCGGAAGGTGAACACAGAAGGAAAAGAAAGTTATAATTAGTTGAGCCAGGACACAACTTTCAGATAAAGTGTTCAGCTGGCAGTTACGGCCTTCATCCCTGCCATCCCCCTTCACTCCAGCTTCTTCTGGTGGACACGCGCTGCTGGCACTGCCAGCTGGGAAAGCACTGTGCTTCCCACATGGCATGGCAGAGCTGGAGAGCAGCAACAGCTACTTCACTGTAATACCATTTACATCACATAAATACGGAGAATTAGAGCATATTTTTCATAAGACACGCTTTTAAGCTCCATATGTTGCTACCACTGTTCTCAGAGTTCTCACTCACTTGTCTCCCTTCTCATCCTCACATTTGCAAAAATAACACTGAGTTATTATTCAGTCTTCTTTATACAAGGCATATGTAGGGCACTAACTGGCAACAAAGGGTGAAAACAGCGTATTAGCTAATTCTTGAAAATATTTCTTCTTCAAGCATCCCTTATCTCCTTTTATCAGGCTCACGTCTGAGTCAGCAATTTTGCCCAGGCTGTTGTTCCAGGAGCAATGCAATATCCAGGTGACAACAGTACCATCCACAGCATCTTCATATTCAGTGCTCATTGAGAAGGAGGGGAATGAAGCCAGATTTAACCCTGAGAAGAGGTCTGGGGAAAGCAGTGTGGCTGCTCATCGGATTTGGACTTTAACATCACACCTCCTGAATACAAACCATCAACATATTGCAGGGGATTGAAGCCAACTGTTCAAGAACTGCCAGTTTGCCTGTCCTTTTTCTGTGGCTATAAAATATGTTATCAAAGCCATTTCCATGTACTTTCCTTAAGAAGACTGGGAACTGATAGATTTTGATGGATTTGGCTTTTCTCCACCTTTCTCGTCCATTGTTATCAACCTACCATTTGAAACTACTAAATTAATTACGTTGTGCCAGGAATTTTGTATTTTCCCTTTATATTTACAGAAAATAATCTTAAATGTTTCTGCTGTGTGCCAGCTATGTTTTGCTTTGTGTTTGATTGCAAAAAAAACTTTTAAAAGAAGAGTTTGAATGTCACATTTTTACTAACCCATAGGCTGTGAATACACTGCAGCTTCTCTTTTGGCTTTATACATTATTTGAAAGGTTTTTGTGTTTTTTCCTGCCATGCAATATTCCTTGACTGTAGTTTTTAGAAATTTAAATTATATCATTTGCCCATCAGTCCAATTACATGATGAAAATTTTTTTCACAACTACTATGAAAATCTTTATAGCTGTACTTCATGTTCCAAGAAGGTTTACAGCCATCCTCTAATAGAATAATGGAAAAGAAACTCACCCCCCTAACTATGAGGTTATGCAATTGTTCCATGCCCAGAACACTGAAGCTACCAAATCTCTTATTTTCCACTGTAGGAGACATTATAACAAATCCATGTTTTTGGTAAGAGAAATAAGGTTACCTGAGCAGCAGTCTAAAGTTTTAAATCTTTGCATGTCATCTTGGATAAGTGTGCAACTGAGCTTCTCTAAGAGCAGCCCAAATACCCTTCAGGCCCTGAGTGGCCTTTTTCCAACAGGAAAATGTTGGCTTAACAAAGTGCAAGCTATGCTATTTGCTTTCAGTTCAAACATTACAGGATGCACCATTCTAAAAAGCTGCCTTTTACACTCAGCAAAGCCACATGATGAGTCTTTCCAACATGAAAGTGTTGGCATTAGTAACACAGGAACTAGCAATATATGACTATATGAACTGATACAACCCTAGTCCTATACCACAAGGAATCAAGCAAAACCTGAGGGGCATGAGTGACAACTGACTAAACAGCTCGAACCTATGCCAAACGCATGTGCTACGTAATGTAAGTTATACCTCAGTGACACACAGCTTGTGCTAGAAAAAGGAATTCAAACAGGAAGGGTGAACATCTGCTCCTAAATGGAAAAAATGATTAATATTCGCATAGGAATAGATATATTTAAAGAATTCCTTATGGAATTTTAATATAGTTTAATTGTATTTGTTCAGGATAAGCAGAAGCATATTACAGGCACCCTGTGATTAATATCACCTACAGAAAATGAAAAATTTGCAGCCAGCTGTAATAGTAGTTAATACAATAGAGACAACAATTTGTTTTAATGAAAGTTACTCTCAGCTTCAAGTAGTTCGAGAAGCCAAAAAACCTCTCAGGATCCATACTGCCAAACTATAGTTGCCTAGAAGTGCCTAGGAAAGCACTTCTCAAAGCAAGAGAGGCAGCTGTCCCTGAAGGCTTCCAGAAGGAAAACCTCCCTGCTCAGCTTTAAGCCTTTTTGTTACCAGACATGTTTTCCTAACATATTTTAAAAGATTCAGCTCTAATCCCAGTAGTTAATCCTATATTATTAAATACTTCACTTTAATTATGAAATAAGTGCTTGTCAATCTTCCTTGCTTTCACTCTGGATGTAATCTCCCTTCCAGGCCTCTGTCACTAAAAATTAAAGGCTTGATTTCAGAAGTTGGTGGATAGCTTCTGCACAGGAAAAGACCTACTACCAATAATAGAAGAAAAATATATAGAAAAGTTGTAAGGAAAACTAAGGAGAACTTGATATGCTGGAAAAAATCGTAAATTTGGTTATGTATGATTTTTCTGTCGTTTTATGTATCTATCTGCAGAATAGCTCAATCAAGGAACACTTATTAAAGCTGAGAGAAACAGAACAAGTAAGCTTTCCTGACTGGCTTCAATTATTGTAACCAAAAATAAGCCGAGTTACAGAATAATGTATTTTTAATTTCATCTTAACATAGAAAGAAAATGAGGTTCATCTGTGTTGTTCCTAAAGTTCTTCCAAATCGAAAAGCTGTGTAAGAGTTATTATTAGTTATATAAGTCTTGGAAACTTGTTGCGATCCAAAAACTGTGATCACTAATGACTATAAAGCAGAAATCACAGTAAAAATTTAGCAATGAGATGGTTTATCTACCTGAAGCATTAATGAGCTGCCCCCCACTCTTCCTAATGACCAACCTCTACCTGCCTGACCTGTTCTAGTTCCTTGTTCCCATAACCATGAGATCTTCATTTGACCTGCAGCTGTGGTTTATCTTCTCCATTCACAAAAGCACATTCATCTTCACCACATACACTGCTTCTCTCTCAGAAGCCTCTGTAGCTACACTCTCCCTTGCCAGGCACCACCAGCACTCCTCCTTACCTTTCCCTACTTACATCCTGGCATCCATCTTATATGTGATTTCCAGTGCATTAGGTCTGATGACTTTTTAGCAGAATTGAAGTCTTTTTCATGCTTCTCCATTGATAAAGCTGCTGAAACTGTTCATCTTTCAAACCATCTCTCTCTTGTTCCCTTTACGTAGCCCATGACACCAGTCCCTGTGCCTGGATCATTCCAAAATTTGCTACCCCTGCACCTACTTTTACTCGACGAGGCACCTTTAGTATACACTGCAAGTATCCCTAGTGACATTCACCATCATTGATTCATCCACTCTTCCTTTAGCTCAGCCATCCTCTACTCAAACAATACCTTTGTTTTAACTTCAAGAAATCGCACACTGACAGTCCCAGGGAGCTTTTCGATGTCCAGGATTTGTTCCTCAAAATCCCAAAGCATCCTTCTCCCAAGTAGTTAGCGATAGGACGTGAGGAAATGGGCTTAAGCTGCGCCAGGGGAGGTTTAGGCTGGAAATTAGGAGAAATTTCTTCACGTAAAGGGTAGTCAAGCATTGGAACATGCTGCCCAGACAGGTGGTGGTGTCACCATCCCTGGAAGTGTTCAAAAACCAGGTAGATGTGGCACTTGGGGACATGGTTTAGTCTAGTCTACGCTTGATTGGTTTAGTGTGGATTTGGTAGTGTAGGTTAATGGTTGGACTGGAGGATCTTAAAGGTCTTTTCCAACCTAAACGATTCTATGATTCTATGATTCTATGATTTCCCACCTCTGCTTCTCTCTCCATGAAGAATCTTGCTGATTTCTTTGAAAAAATGCCAAATGAAACATTATTTGGGCCTTTATCTTCCTTTCAATCCTACTTCCACGGAGACAAATAGGTCAACCTGGCTCTTCCATGATCCCCATCTCTCCTTCTCCTATAAAACCTGTGCTTCCCACCTCTCTCATCAGCTGGGATTCATCTCACCTCACTCTAGACACATCTGCACTGTAAATGTCTACAATGCAGCCAGTTAGACTCAGTTAGTCATTTTTTGCCTTTTCATCAACAGAGAAATATGTCCTCTCAGGGCACAATTCACCTCCCCCCAAATCAGCTTTTAAAAGAGGACAGATGAGTTGTGGCCCCGAAGTGTCTGCTTCCCTGAATCATCTATAACAGGAATTTCAACAGCTAACTCATTCAGATGTAGCTGTCTAAATTTAAGCAACAAAACAAGCCCCTGACTTGCGTTCCTATCTACCCTACAGCTGCCAATGCAGGTTCAAATAACTAAGTAAGCATGTCATGCCTCTTTTCTTGGTTCTTATGATTACCACCACAATATGTATCTTGGACCGGAAACTTGGACATCAGACCTAACTCTTTTTTTTTTCCTTTTTTAAGATCTGTTTATTCAGGAGATCACTAAGCCCTGCACATGCTTTCAATTTAATGCAGAACTGCTCTTCAAATCTCCTCCCATGGTTCTCCATTGCCCCCAACCTCAAAAAACGTGGCAGATGGTACTCTGCTCTTGTGCAAAGGTCGGTGTTTATCATAGTACCATTTGGAGTACTGACTGACATACTGTATCGTAACAGTAACTGTAGCAATACTGTATTGCTCTCTTCCTTGTTCTCCTGAAATCGTTTCTTCCCTCATCTTAAATTTAGATCACAAATTCTTAGGGGTGTAGATAACATTTCTCTTCTGCATTTATCCAGCACTTCTTGCAATGGAGTACTGTATCATGACTATGCCTTTGTGGTAATATAAATAAATAACAAACACAAATACTAACACAATTACATTTTGGTTTTGCTTACAGCTACACAATTTTGCTTGGGCATTAAGCAAAAGAAAAATTAGACCTAGCATATGTAAATGCTTCTGTGAGACCCCCCCCAAATTATAATATTTCCTTATATTAGAAATGCCATATAACAAATAACAGTAATAGAAAAATGTTAGCAGATTTACAAAAGGATCAAACAGCACAGATATAATTATATTTACTTTATTGCTAATTTGTAGGGCTCAGAACACTTCTGTACACTTACTTTCCTCTCTTTTCCTGACTGTTCTAGTTTCCTCCTTTTGCAGTAGCTCACACACTTGATGGACTTGACAGCACTAGAAAAATAAGGCAAACCTACAGTCGAAGTGTTTTTCACAAATTCATCCAGCTCTAGGAAAAATATTACAAAAATGCCCTACTTATTTTGATATTCTGCAACTGTAAACCTTTCCAAGTTTTCAAAGGTAAGGTTTTAAGAGCAATTCTTTCCATTTGTAAGAGGTTATTTAGTTATTCCCATCTGCCAGTCAAAAATCAGAAACTGCCTTCTTGGATGACAGGCAAGAGACTAAGCGAAGTCACTGCTGTAACCTGAAGTCTTTTAAGATCTCTTAAGCTATTTTACAGTTCTGCTTATCATCAGTCTTACAGTAATAGGAATTTTTCCCCTCCCAGAATAAAATCATTATCTTAATGTTGAAAAAGCGTGAAGGTATAAATGGAGCACAATACTTTTCACTACTTAGATGACACATTACCGTATTTAATTATATAGCTCCTAGGTTATATATGCATACATGCAAGCAGGGCCAAGGCTTGTTTTCAGAGCTTTAACTTGAAGATATTTTTTCTTTTCTTTAACTGTTGTTGATTGAAATTAGTGTCTTAATGTTGGACAGCTTTGTCCTTTGATTACTGCATGGGATTAAGGCAACCAGTGGCAGTAATTTTTCACAGCACTATAAACCACCACATAATAACACTTTCCAGTTCTTCATTTATTCACATAACATAAAATACAGCTGTAAGTTCACTTGGATTCCAGTAATGTAGTTCATATGCAGATGACAGCCAGCCACAGTCACGGGAGTAATGCTTTAACACATCCTGCCCACAACGTGAGAGAATCCTACGTTGGTTATAGGACATAACGTTATTTATTTTAAGTTGTCCATCCTTCTGCTTTTGTGTAAGAATGTTTCAACAGCTGGATGAAACGCATTTTCCAAACCACAGAAGTTGAGTAAAATTACCACCTGGTTACTTGTTCAACCTATTAACAAAGAAGTATCCATAGCCCAAGTCAAGCAGGACATACAAAAAGCTATCAGGGCAAACAAGAATCTCCCTGGTTTGCTGTTGACGATATGTATAAAGATTGCTATTCCTACAGATACAAATTCTGGAGCCTGATAGGAAAATGAGTATTTATGGTATAGAAATTCTATAGTAGTAAAAATAATTACAGTTATGCACACATTACAAATGCTACTGAATTATGTGCAACTTGCAAATAATAGGAGAGTGCAAGTAGGAATTTTGCAGAATAATACACTTTTAAAAATTAGCTGTTGTGTGGAAACAAACTCTTTCTGGTATAAAAAAAAGCCAACAACGAACAGGACATTTATACACGTGCCCTGTGCAGAATTAAGCCACACTCTTCAGAGATGAACATTTCAGCTGAGAAAAGCCAGATCTATTGCATTGTGATTACTCACCACCTAGCTTTACTTTGAGGTGGGCTTTTTGCTTCTGTGGCCAACAGGCACATGTACTTGAGCGGCCACTCTGCTCAATGTTCTCCACTCTGCTCTGTGCAACAACAGGGAATGAGAAACTCCCTATCTCAACCCCTTGGAGGCCAAATGCAATGTGCCTCTCAAATATCTGAGCAGCTGGTGACACAGGTATAGTCTGTGTTGGGCCAAAGTGAAATTAGAAGGCAAGGCTGCAAAGCAAAAGATGCAATATAGCATAATGTTAAACAAAACTGAGAAAACACTAGATCAAACCAAAGCAACAATCAAAGACAAAGACAGCTTCAAGTGTTTGTGATGACCATCTCTTACTTCATCTCTTATTCCTCATTCAAGCCATTTCTTCCTTGATGCATAAAGAAATACCTGACCCTGAACGCTTCTGCAATGGTACTTCCATCTCAGCCTTCATCCTCCCTGAAGCTCACTGCTAAGGCATCATCTTCACTATGACCTGGCACTTGCTCTGTGAGCTGAGGCTAAGCTGCTGATAGCCACTGGCTTAACTCTTTATGCACTTCGTCCTCTTGACCAAACTTCTCGGATTGCCAAGAGAAAAAAAAAAAAATACCATAAGCATTCAGAAGTCAACATGATTTTTAAATGTGTTTTTGTGGTATTCTCTCTGTCACATTCAGCAAAGGGAGTTTTAGTTTCCTGAGATGTATAATAATTTTCTGGCATTTCCTCTCCCAAGTAGTTACTGCACTCCTTTTAATGACTTCTAACACTGAGAAAACTCAAGAAACATACTGCAATTCATCCGACCTGCATTTCACAAACTTCAAAAGAAATAAAAACGTTGTTAAAGCTGCATAAATGACAACTTAATCCCACATCAGATAGAGGTAAGCATAGCAAGAAGCCAAATTAAATGCCATCTCTTTTTCTGTTTTTCTCCTTGGACTGCCACACACCAAACATTTCATATGATCTATGAGGTTTCCAAGATAATAAAGCAGAAAGATACATTTGTATAATTCTTTTTGTATTTACAGCAAGACAAATTGTCTTGTTTTGAAACACCAGGGCTGATTGGAGTTGTACAATAGGGTATAAAATTGTCATTGCAGCAGTCTGTGTGTGTGTATAGTCAAATATCACATTGACAGCATAACAGGAGCTGATTGCACTTTGAAAGAACTGTATCTACACATTGTTATCCAAATTAAACCCCTCAAACCTTGCTTTACACTTCTAATCTTCTAATTTTACTTTGTTTCTAATGTGTACAGATTGATTCAAAATGCAAATGCAAATCTGGAAGAATACCAGAAAGTTATTTTTACCTATGTTGTGCTGGCTCTACTGAGATGTTTTGGTATTTACATAAAACATGTTTTCTGCTTGCAATTTTTCTTCTGTTTGTTCTGTGAAAAACCGAAGTTATAGCAGCCAATGTTTTCAACGGTGGTGCCTGAAATTATTCTCCTACATTTAAGCTTACAGCCTCCATAAAAGCAGACATATTTAAAGGACATCGTGAACCATCCTATTTGCAATAAATTGATCATGATCTGAAAATCTTGCACCTTGTTGACCTAATAAAACCAGACGCTGACACGTGGCACAGTTGATACAGTCCACGTACATTCCACCTAAATCCCAGAAAGCGCCCAGCATCCACACGGATAAATCTCTAGTGTGTTTACAAGTTCTCCCCAAGACCTTGAGGTCTGGGGCCCTGCATCAATGCTCAAGACCAAGCAGCGGTGCCTTCTGCCATGTCGTCCCCTTGTAAGCAGTAGCCAGGACTCAGGTTTTGAGTGGGACCCATTCACAGAACAGCACAAGGACAGAGGTATGGGTCAGATCAAAGGGTCCACAGAGCTCAGTGTCATGAGGCTGCAAACAGAGAAGTTCAAGTGTAAGCATGGATACACTCCTAGCATGCACCAGCTTTTGATTCATGCACTTTCTAATCCAGAGGGGACAACTTTTGACCTCAGTGGATTTCCCTTTCATTAATTTGTTCAATGCTTTTTTGAACCTCTAAAAACTTACAGCATCCATTCATTGTCCCCCAAGGGGAAAGAATTCTATAGCTCAAATAAACGTTGCGTGCAGAAGAATTTGTCTTTCAGAGTTCTGCTCACTTTTGTCATCTATCTCCAGAATTAGAACTATTGACAAGATTTTCTTGTCCTATCCAAAATAGTATCTAAAATACAAAGACTATCCCATTCTAAAAATCTCCTCCTCCCTGAAGTGAGCCATGAAAGCTCTGACACTGAACAGCAGCAGCTTAACATTCCTTCCCATTGCACAGCAATGTAAATCTAATAGGAATGACTAGGAAAACTTCCCAGCCTGCTCGGCGAAGGCACAGAATGCTCGTCAACATCTGTACTCCATAAGGGGTTTGAGTACACAAGATTTTAAAAAAAGGAGGGAGAGAGACAGAGAGACACCAATTCAGGTCACAGGGAGCCAGCAGAGAAGACATACTTCGCTTGAGGTCAAAAGCCTCCAGAGTTAATTGCTTGAAGTTGTTAGGAACGCCAACAGACACAAGCTTTTTTCTCACCTCTTTGTAGTGAAAATATTCACTGGCTTTGTATAAAGCTCTTGCACTGGGAAAGATGAAAACCAGGTAAGCTGTACTGCATGGCTATGAGTTTGGCATGCTTGAGAATGAAAACTGAGCTCGAGAGGGGTATGGTATATTGGTCACAATAGAGCAACTAAGTAATGAGACAGAAAATCCTCACCTACCTGTTAATCCAAAGGCATCCAGCAAAACACAGTCAAATCCAGGTCATTATAGGACTTTGCATTTCCCTTAATGGAACTTCATGAGGTTCCTGTCAGTCCAAGTCTCCAACCTGTCAAGGTCCCAATGGCAACCCAAGTACCAACCACTCCTCCCATTCTATACTGTCTGTAAACCCGCTAAGGGTGTACTCTGTCCCATCATCCAGGTCATTAATGAAGATGTTCACCATTACTGGCTGCAGTATCCATCCCTGGGGCGCACCACTGGTTACCGGCCTCTAGTTGGACATTGTGCCACTGATCACAACAACCCTTTGAGCTTAGCAGTTTCCAGTCCACCTCACCGTCCACTTCTCCAGTCCATTAAGTCCCCAAGAGACAATAATATAACCATTCTCTACTAAACCGAATCAGACAGAAAATCCCAGAACATTTTGGATTCACAGTAGAGCAACGCACATCACTAAGTCAGATATTTCAGTCCAGCTTCATTCACCTTCAGCTGCAAGGTGCCTGCTGTGAAGAGAACAGCGGGACTTCCAGCGCCATAGGGCATTACCAGTGGTTGTGGCTCACTGAAGTTACAGACTTTCACTGTAGATGACACCACGTCACTGACACTACTCTTTCCTTAGTTGTTCTCCCATAAGATTAAAGAAGATAGGGTCCTAAAGTGGGAATTATATGCCCCAATACACTACTGAGGCCTTTATCAGTAGCACAGAACAAACTGATTCTCTTAAGGAGTGGATTATCCTACAGCCATGTGGGTTTTCTGGGACGTGCTAGTCACCGTGTTCTGTCAGACGTCATGTTCTTTGCAACTCCACCAGGAGCAACAGAGCTTACGGCAGGTCCAGAAAGAGGGTCTTCATTGTTCAGCCCCTTTGCAGGAAGCATATCTATGATCATGGTTTCCCTCTGTCCCACCGTATGCCCTGTCCAAAACCTGCATGTTTTTTGTAAAGCCTGACTGGACCATTGGTCACTCCCATCTAAAACCTGAAGAGTATTTCACAGGCCTAGTTTGAGTCTGACATCTGCCGCTTAGAGCTCTGTTGAACTTTTGGGATCCACAAACTGGCACATCATGCTGTCACCCATTTCATGGTGGAAAGACTATGGCACTAGCATTTTACAACTAGCCAGATAAATTCAGAGGCCACATGCAAGTGGGATCTAGAAGATTTAATCTGTTTAGTGTGTCTATGCTTTAATTCTTTTCAGTATAAATGGGATTTCGGTTAAGAAAAAAATCAATAGCAGCTCTGCCTTTGAGCCTTGTTTCTGAGGGCTAAACGACCCTTTAGCCTGTTAATCCATAAATGCCCTGTTCCCCATTCTTTTCTGTTTCTCATTTCATACCTTTGATCCTCTCAAAATCTATTTTCCCCAGGCACTTACGTCTGTGATTAATTTGGGTATTTCACACTTTGCTGTGTGTGGAAGTCAAGTTTACTTGCAATCGTAAATGAACTAGGCTATAAATAAAGTCATCACCGCACAGTCTGATTCACAGAGCTCTTTTCCTTTTGGGTTGGTTTTTTTTTTAATATATCCAAAGCATCTGTATTACAAGCTGTCGGTCCTAATTAAAAGAGGATCAAGAGACATTGGGCTAATTTCACCTTGTGTAGTTATTTGCCAGCAGACAAAAGGAATATAAAAATGCAGCTATTCTGTTCAGATACGATTTCAAAACTTTTGCACCCACAAATCTGGAGCAGCACACTTTCCAGCTACAGTCTCATCATTAATTTTTAAAAATGAAGTAATCATTACATTTCTCCTTCAGTAAAGTCACATAAAATAACACAAATTCTTAAACAAAATTATTATCTATTGCCTGGTTTCCTAATTAAACAGTCACAAATCCTGAGATCAGTACAAACATCTCTCTTCCTCATTATTCCAATACTAGAGAAATTACTAAAAAACTGCATGTTCACTTCTGTTTTGTGAAGGATCATTGAGAATTTCACAATATGTTTCAGAGAATCCCAGAGTAGCAAAGCATCCCAAAATGTTTGCAGAGGATAAAGCACTCTGGCAATAGACTGCTGTCTGGTGATCCAGTGTAAAAGCAACACAGGTGTATTAGGAATGCGTGGCAACGTTTCGGCAGTGACGGGGCTACAGGGGTGGCTTCTGTCAGAAGCTGCTAGAAGCTTCCCCTGTGTCCAACAGAGCCAATGCCAGCTGGCTCCAAGATGGACCCACCGCTGGCCAAGGCTGAGCCCAAGCCCATCAGCGATGGTGGCAGCACCTCTGGGATAACATAGTTAAAAAGGGGGGAAAAAACGTGAACAACTACAGCCCAAGAGAGGAGTGAGAATATGGGAGAGGAACAACTCTGCAGACACCAAGGTCAGTGAAGAAGGAGGGGGAGGAGGTGCTCCAGGCACCACAGCAGAGATTCCCCTGCAGCCCGTGGTGAAGCCCATGGTGAGGCAGCTGTGCCCCTGCAGCCCAGGGAGGTCCATGGTGGAGCAGATATCCACCTGCAGCCCTTGGAGGACCCCACACCGGAGCAGGGGGATGTGCCCGAAGGAGGCTGTGACCCTATGGGAAGCCTGCGCTGGAGCAGGCTCCTGGCAGGACCTGTGGACCCGTGGAGAGAGAGGAGCCCAGGCTGGAGCAGGTTTGCTGGCAGGGCTTGTGACCCCGTGGGGGACCCACGCTGGAGCAGTCTGCTCCTGAGGGACTGCACCCCGTGGAAGGGACCCACGCTGGAGCAGTTCATGAGGAACTGCAGCACACAGGAAGGTCCCACGTTGGAGAAGTTCACGGAGGACTGTCTCCCATGGGAAGGACCCCAGGCTGGAGCAGGGGAAGAGTGTGAGGAGTCCTCCCCTGAGGAGGAAGGAGCGGCAGAGATGACGTGTGATGAACTGACCGCAGCCCCTATTCCCTGTCCTCCTGTGCTGCTCAGGGGGAGGAGGTAGAGAAAATCGGGAGTGAAGTTGAGCCCTGGAAGAAGGGAGGGGTGGGGGGAAGTTGTTTTAAGATTTGGTTTTATTTCTCATTATCCTACTCTGATTTTGACTGGTAATAAATTATACTGATTTCTCCAAGTCAAGTCTGTTTTGCCCATGACAGTAATTGCTGAGTGATCTCTCCCTGTCCTTACCTTGACTCATGAGCCTTTCGTCTTATTTTCTCTCCCCGGTCCAGCTGAGGAGGGGAGCGATAGAGCAGCTTTGGTGGGCACCGGGCATCCAGCCAGCGTCAAACCACCACAACAGGTGAGAAGAGAACTCAATAATTTGAGAAGAGTTTGGTAAGAGATGAATTTCAGAAGCTCATCCATTTTTTTCTTCTATCAGGTGAGCTAATAAAAGATATCATTTCCCCCTGAAAATCAAAGGTCAAAAACACACAGAAAAAATACTCAGATATGAAATGAAGGCCCACGGAAAAATGTACTAGGAGGAACAAGCAAGGGGAAAAATTATGTTCTGCTTAAAAAAAAGCTGTATCACATACAAAATGCATTTTCTGTATTTGATTAAGAAATAGGCAGGTTTGTGTAAAACTCTCATCAGAAACCATGAATTAATCTTTATTTACTTGTCAGTGGGGATCTTTTTTCTTTATTTCCTTTTCGCCAACAGCGATAGAAGATGATATATGTAGCAGTGGGGGAGACTATGGGGAACGGGCGCCAACACAGCTACCTCTTCACAGGCTCAGCTCGGGAGTCGCTTTGGAAAGCAGGAAGACTTAGTGGCACATCCTGAGTTTCCCTCACAGAAATCAATGGCATGTCCTAAATTTGCTCAGTGCAGGTAATGTATGCATACCTGCCTTCAGCAAGTGCCCTGGTGTATCTCCGCAATGAAGTTAAAGAGCTGAAGCAACTTCTTGTGAGGGAAGGAGAATGCAAAGCATGCTCATTGCAGAAATAATGTTTCATTTTTCCAAGTATCAAATTTAGAAAAGACTGGTTCAATGTCTACATTAAGCCTACTGAGCCACTCATTCCACCTTGGGGGTCAATTAGGAAGTAGAGCCTTTGCCTACAGATAAAAAAGTAAAGCTATGCCCTCATTCAGGAGGGCAGATGGGAAATGAGGAAACTGCAGGGAAAGGCAAGAAAATAGAACTTTTTTTACAAAATCAGGAAAAAATAAAAGAGATAACAAAATTCAAAAGATCCTTTATATCAACTTTCTTCTGTAAATAAAGATTCAGGAGAACTTCAGTAAAATAAATAAGAAAAGTCCCCTACCACCTCTGGAAGCCCTCTGCAGTTATAAGTTTAAAAGAATAAAAAAAGGAAAAGCTAAGTTAGTGTAGACTTGGCTCCATCCTGCCATACTGGACAGAAATTGCCATAATTAATTAGGACATATGCCAAAGACACTCTAGGAGAAGATTACTTGAAAATTAATTTTAATGTACCTTTAGACAGAAAGGATTCATACTATAAAGACAAACTGACATCCTGGGTTAATAATTTTCTTCTACTATAAAACCAAAATGCATGTTCCTTTATGTCCTGTTAAGCATTCAGCATTAGTTTTCAGGTTGTTTGTTTGTTTGTGGGCTTTTTGGGGTTTTTTTGGTTGGGTTTTTCCCCCTAAAACCAGTCTTCTTAAGCTTTTATATAAAATTTTCATGGAAATTTATATTTGTGCTGGAAATTAACCTAACATTCAATGTTATTCCAGGGCCAAAGACACTAGAAAGTAATTCAAATACTCTTGTGCCAACATATCAATGTCCAGCCACGGAACTGGAACAACTTCCACTGCCAGTGGTAAAATACCTAAAACCATTTAGCATAGTCTAGCACTATTAAAATCTGCATAAAAACCTACTTGTGATCTATCAGCAAACCATATGATTATTTCTTTCAAGGTTTTGAATGATTTTTGTTTAAAGTCTTTTTCTGGAAAGTGCAATAGTTCACGGCACTGCCCACAGAATTAGTCCAACATAGGAAGCTGGTCATCAATCTGATTTAACATGAGTCAACAGCAGCAAAAGAGAACTAAATCTTAACATATTTAATGTTTATATACTGGTATATTCAACCATATCCTATCTCCTCAAAATACCCCAAACCAATCTACTCACTGATAACCACTCCTTCATATTCTACTATTTTTTTTGGCTTTAGATACCACAGTTACAGAAAGAGGAGTTGGATCAGGTGTCATTTTTCTTTAGTCACACTCAGAATTTTGTACTGGTATCTATTAAAAATACAACTATCTTCTAACTAGACACACTCTGGAAAGAGAAGGTGAGTAGTGACACATAAACGTGTGCTCATGCTGTTCAGTCAAGGCGAGCAGAAAACATGGGAGAATGATGCTTTGGAGACCTTCTTCACCCAGCAAGGTTCTTCCAAGGAAGAAGAAAGGTCTTATGACATTTTAAAGGCCACAGGCACTTAAGAGGCAGTCACTGTCGTGCTACTGTCATGAAGTAGATTGGGTTCTGTAACTGTTTCTAGCTCTTCGGCATACAGATACTACACATTAAACTAAAAATGTAGGCCTCAAAAGAAGAATGTAACTCTTGGGCCTTTGTGCTAAGGTGCGCTAGTCATGAATATGCAATCAGTAAGAAATAAAGAGTATTTTAAAGGAAAGCAACAGGGTTTCCACGTTTTACAAAACAATTAATAATACAACTGTCCTTTCATTTACAATGTACTATGTACATTAAGTCCTATAATAGAACGAAAACACAGGAAAGTCATAGAAGTAATCAATTAATATTTTCAGATTACATAAGGAAATGAATAGAATTATTTTTATGTTGTTCCAAAAAGGCATTTATTTTTCTCATTAGCAGAGTAAATTCAGTTATACATTTTGATAGCTGCAAAGGAGTTAAATTTTTTTTCATCAATTCATGCAACATTTCAACATGATCAAATACTGTTTATTCAAAACTAACAATTTGGGAAACCTGGTTACAGCTCTGTCGCTAGCGCTGGTTCTTTCAACAAATCTGCTCTGAGTGCAGTGATGACACATAACCTACTGTCCTGTTCTTTTAATCTCTGTAGCATCATTCCCAGAAATTTATATGCAAACACCTTAATGTTTTGCACTGATGAGAGCTAAAGAGTACTTAAAACACTTAAATGACATACTGAGGTCAGCATGCCAGTGCTTGGTACAAACCTCCCACTTTCCTCCATTTCAGGGCTTTAAGAGCCCATCAGGTTCACCAGCACTTGTCATTTTCTGTTTCTTAAAGCACAAATAGCATTCTACACAGGAGACTCACAACAAAAGACTCATATAGAAAACCAACTACGCAAGCAGTCCCATCATGTAACAGCCTATCTGTAGGGCTGGGGGAGAATCTGCACTCAAATTCTTTTTCCTCACTTTTAGGAGTAGGAAAGCAGCAGCCAGGTGTGAGGAAGCAAGCAGGAAAATTGCTGCATATATATCTAAGCCCACAGACCTTGTAGAAACATCACAGGAAACTTTCCTATTTTTTGTCACAAAACTTACCACATGGGAAAGTTTTCTTAAATTCCAGTTTCTAAAGGCAAATAGAGAATCTCAGCCCTTGTTTCTACACACACACACACATATATATCCCAGATCTGTATTTGCTTCTAGCTTTCATTAAGATCAAAGTTGTGCAAGTACAGCAAAACAAGAAACATACATTCATTATCAGCCAGGCAGAGGTAATTTGTGCTCAAGGGTAAGCAACAGCCACACCATCCTGCAACAAGTGGGTTTGCATCGATCACAGTTAGATTCTTGGGCGGGAAGGCAGATGCCTCCTGTGCTGCTATCACCCCTATAAATCACACCCCTTACAGTCCCTAATTTTTTACCTCAGGTTCATTCTTCTTCTCAGACCTAAAACTGTTTGGGGTGGTCTTGCTTACTGTACAGCAAGAAAAAGATGGCGTAGAGCTGTAACACTGTAAGTTTTCAGAAGCCTCCCCCACGCTTTTCTTCAAACGCAATGGACTTGTTTCTTGTGTCCTCTCTTTGCTCCTTGCCAGGCAAGCAGTGGGAGCATAGTGAACTGCAAGTTTTGCAAAGTGGTGAGCAGAAGCAGAGTGTAATAATAATAACAATACAACAACAACTCACCGAGTAATATACTTAAGCTTGCAGTTGCCAGCCAAGAAGGCCACATGGGAAATCAACTCTTGCATTTTCCTGACAAAGAGACTCACCCCACACTTTAGTGCCTCCCTGCTAAGCCTATTTATGAAAAGTAAAAATTAAAACCCCAAAGCCACAAGAAGCCCAGAGATACAGCTTGAAGGTTCTCAAAAGTGAGGTAATTAGTCATGGACAAGCTGAAAAAAATCCTTGCTGGTAAACTTTTAATCAGCACACTTAGAAAATCCTCAAGCCTCTTTTTGGAAATATTTGTGTTAATCATAGAATCATAGAATCATTTACGTTGGAAAAGACCTTTAAGATCATCAAGTCCAACCATTAACCTAACACTACCAACTCCACCACTAAGCCAATTAAGGGTAAAGTAATAATTAATTTCATGTTTCCTGGCTTGGTGGCTGGATTATTTTTTAATGCAAGTAAAACTAGAACAGAGTAATTAAGGTTGGAAAAGACCTCTAGGATCATCTAGTCCAACCATCAACCCAACACTACCATGTCTACTAAACCATGTCCCAAAGTGCCAGGTCCACCCATTTTTTGAACGTGTAGCATGGTGGCTCCACCACCTCTCTGGGCAGCCTGTTCCAATGCTTGACCACTCTTTCAGTAAAGAAATTTTTCCTAATATCCAGTCTAAACCTCCCCTGATGCAACTTGAGGCCATTTCCTCTTGTCTTATCGCTAGTTACTTGGGAGAAGAGACCAACACCCACCTCACTACAACCTCCTTTCAGGTATTAAGACTCCTCTTCTCATAGAGCAAAAACATGCTGCAGATTAGCCATCTCACAAAATGCATTTGAATCACTGTTTTATTTCACCATTTCATTTTCAGGACTGGAGGTATCTGAACAGACTGAGGACAGTCGGCCTACCCAGTACCCCGATGTTTTGGCAAGAGCGGTCAGTTGTGCTCTGCTTTACTGCCTACCTGCTGAAAAGCTATGCTGCCAAGATTATGCAGCTTTTCAACAGCAAACCTGGTGTTTCTCATTTAAATAATTTACCACTAATGTTCTCAAGTATTTGTTCCCCTTGTACTCCTCTTGCTTTCACTGACACTCATGTGGCAGATGGTACAAATGGCTTGACATATGCTCATTGCCTCAGTGCTGAGAAGGAAACGGACACCATTGCTGAAACACTGGATGTGGCCCTCCAGAGCCAAGACTCATAGGCTGAGAAGAGCAATGTCTGAATATTAAGTCGTGAGGGCTTGGATGACTTTATGTTCTTTGTGGTATCTTACAGTACTCATGAACACCTCACAAACCATTTAATCTCAACTTGAATATGTGTATATTTTCCTGCTAGCATAAAGGCACGTCTACAGTACCAATATCTAACATACACATTGAGAGGACGTTCTTTGTTTTCTAAATCTTGTTAGCACTCATATGCTGGAAGGAATTGGGGGACTAACTGGATCATATTCTTCTAAAATTTTACCACCAAATGGCAGAAAAGGTGATGTTACCTTTTTTTTTTTTCTTTGATGGAACGGCAAGGCTCCCCTGTTAAGCAACCTTTGCCAGAGACTAATTCACTGGAAAATTGCTTCTCTAGTGCTAGTTCTTTTCCCCTTGAATTGCATCTGATTGTCTCCAGTGGCAGATTAATACACAAACATGACAGACATGGCCAAGAATTACTTCACCTTTTCTGATTTCAAATTACATGTATTAAGCATTGTTCCGTATTAGTCTTTTCAATATTTGAAGTATATTTTTCTAATACCATAACTATCCCAAATCATTATTAGGAATATAAATTTGTCAATGTGTTATTTTCTCCCAGCTCAGTTATGATTCTCTAAGGTTTTTATGTAGTCAGTCACTGAGGCAAGAAAGAGCTCCATATAAAGAACACAAAAGCTGAGGGGAAGAAAAAGTCCTTTCAATTACTCTAGGAAGAAATGGGCAATTTCTTTGGATGGACAGAGGTGGGCAGATACCAGGTAACAGAAAAGTCTTTCCCAAGTAGTAGCCAAATTAGCAGCTTTCCCCAACATCTCAAGATCTTTTCTACTCATCTGTGCATCAGCATGCCACAGATCTTGCTATGAATGAGTCAATACAGTTTTGAGAGAATCCCTGATTAAGTTACAGACAACACATCACTGAAACCATCAGTGTTACTGCTGGACAGCATCTCAAAACCAAACTGACATGGAAATAGATGACCTTTGCCTAATGAGATGCTAGAGATTTGCATCCCCATCTGATTTGTACGCATTTTTGTGTCACAGAAGTGACATAAGTGAGAGAAGAAATTTTATTACAGTGGTACAGTCTATTATTTTCTCAAAGAACTTATAACACAAGTGACTACAAGACTGTGTGTAAAAATGCACTTTGAACAAAATAACCAGCACGTATTGCTTATCTCTTAAATAACAAGGAAGCATCTAAATGAGAGCACCTTAATAGAAGTCACTTAAATAAATGAATTTCAGTGACAGCACTTGAATTATCATTGGAAAAAATTAAAAATAAAAAAGTTCTTTTAGTGCAACTGATGTTGTGCTGTCTCTTTCAATGAAATTTTCATTTGCCAGTCATTATCATTTTGGTAGAAGACTAAATTATTTGCTGCTTGTCAGTGAGGGGCAGAGTGTAGATGAAATGTAAGAAGTTGACAAGTTAGATGATAGAAATGAATAAAATTTATGTTCTTATGAACCTAATGGCAAGTAATTATCTCTGAACTGGCAGTACAAATGTGCTTTTTCATCATGAACACCTGACGTGTATTAGAAATTTCCAGAAGCCATATTATTTATACAGTAAAGCAACAGAGTGGAAAACTTGTTAAATATATGGCTTCTGCATCCAGCATTTAATAGAAAAGTTTAATTGAGTGGTGAATGTTTTAGAAAATTTTTATGCCATGTTAAAAAGCAGATGCTAAAAAAAACCAACAAAAAACATCCTCCTAAGTCAACATCCTAACTTTTTTTTTTTCTTTTTAGCATTTACCTGAATCCCTCATTTGGCTGCATCGTATGTTCTGGTTACAGACTCCAGCGTTAACAAAGCTGGTTAGAAGAGGATGTGCATATGTGTGTCTATGTAATACAACAGACAATATCACAAAATATAGCACCTCATAGAAACAGTATTAAAGCTGCAAGTTGGCAGACAAAAAGTTGCAGATATCAGAATTATGGTAGCCTGTCCTACCTTTGTTTTTTTTCATGTGTTTATGTACCCTTACATACTCAGCACAGAAGTCTTGATTCACACTTCTTTTTTTCTAAGGTAGGCACTCTGCCTCATTTGGATGCACAGCTCTCTATTCAGCATTTTGTGTATGACCCAGTACCTCATTTAGTAAACAATATTCAGATCCTACTAGAAAGACAGAATGTTTAATTTCCTTGTAGACTTTACAACATTACTCATCCCTTAAGTACTTAAGTGCTTCACTAATAATTTATCCTCACAATATCCCTGAAAGATGAACAGCTGGTATTATCCAAACTTACAGATGAGAAAACAAAGCACAGAGAAATCAAGGTCAAATATACTTATTAAATGTAGGTGCCTAATTTGTGTATCTAGATCACATCACTGCAGAAGACACAGCACAGCGTAGCTACTACTGCTGTGAATGTTCAAGAGTAGCTGGAAGCAGCCACCAGCCGAAAGCTCCATGAGCGGTTCCTGCTCTGAGCTCAACCATGGTCAGGCACCCTCAGTGACAGCCCAAGCCCAACTTCTCCAAGACATTGCCAGGGAGCAGCAGATACAAGGCAGCAGCTATGGGAGACCCACATCCTTCTGGAGTGGCAGCTGGAGGCCAGGCAGGGTATAGTACAGTGACTCAATGACACTAGATGCTAGCACATGAGCAATTGCATTGTGCCCACAAGTGGTTTGGAGTACAGTTTTCTTTATTAAAAAAAGAAAAAAAAAATCGATTGGGAGAACATTTTTGCCATAAAAAGTTTAATTTAGCAGTTCTGTATAAAAGAAAACAGTTTTCATATCGAGCAACGTCAGGAATTATTAACATGCCCTGTGCGTAAGTCTACTGAGAAGTTAAATGCATGTGTCTTGAAAGTTTTAAGAAGCAAATCAGGCCTACTCACTATATTTGGTTTCAAAGTACTTTTGCAAGAACTAAGTATTTTTAAGTTATGTAGGAGTACTACAAGCTCAACCAGTACAAAATTATCTCAAAGAACATCTTATATACAAGTGGGCAGGAATTGCTAATTGATTTTTGGAGTTGATACAGCCAAAAGTGACTAAGCAAGTATGCCTGATACTTTGGTAGTGTTATTTTTGTATAATACTACTTCATAAAAATCCTTGAGCACTGCCTTGCAGCAGAGCAGTGCAGAACAGGACAAACAGTTCTCCACAGAACTGACAATTCCAAGTGGATACAAAAAGCTACATTGGCCAGATTGCCTTGGGCTCTTCAGCTGAACAGTACCAAGTCCTTCCTTCCCAAGAGGAAGGAGGTAGGTGTGACTGAAGAAAACAGTGCTCTCAAAGGACAACAGCTGCTCCCATAAGCACCAACCCTTTCATCCTCTCTTCCCCAGAAGTGCCCATGCTCTCTCATGAGCTAGCAGGACACTGCTGCAGGAAGGAGGATCCAGGAGTTCTAAAGAAATAGGAATTGAAGAATTAACCACCCAAAGTAAACATCTGACCGAGATGCTAAACTGAACACAGCAGCAGTGTTCAAAGAAAATGAGAGCTCGTTTCTGGCCCACATCAGAATCAGCTGTGAAGAGCAAAGGAAGGAACTGCTCCTTAGTACTGCTACATTGCCTGGAAACAGAGGCTCTGAAGAACTTCTGAGAAAAAAAGGAAAAATTATTTTGTATTCAGTCAAAGAGTACTTTGGTACCACACAACTTAAGCATCAGAGGTGAATCTCACTACTCTTCAAGGATTTCCTACAAGGACATATGCAAAAGTTAGACAAAAAGACTTTTTATCGACCGTATGGCAACCCTGGAGATGATGCACATTGTTTATTCACAGCCCTGACTAAATCATTTGAAAGACTGTATGCCCAAAGTGATTATTCTCTAGGTTCTTCCATCCTGGGGGCTAAGAAGAAGGTATAGCCCACGTGGATTTTCCCACATTTTAATAAAGCCCTCCATCACAGGTAACATTAGTCTCAGGACACAGCAGTATCCTATTATTAAGTTGGCACCTCAGAGAGTACAAACAATACTAAGAGCTTAGCTAAGTGAAAATAAACTGGGCTAAAGTTAAAAATTTTCAGTCATCAAAGACAAAACTTAGTTTTGTTGTAGTATTTGTCTTTACTGCTTGTTCCATTATAAAAATTTGCTGAATGTTGCTTGAGAATATAAAACCATATTAGTACATCAGTCCCAACAACTTCAGTATTGGGAGGAAAATGTCTTGAAAAGCTTGCTACCCAAGGTTGGTGCTCCACAACGAATTTTCCAATTTAGTGCATGAGAAACACAGTTCTTTCAGAAAGCTTGTTTTCACTGCATTATTTCATGATATACAGAAAATGCATTTTCTTGACAACAAAACTACAATATTTACATCTTTAACACATATAAGGCTGCATGTTATTATCCATTACATCCATCAAACGCTAACAGGTATCAAGAAATGTAATTTCTCTTACATTATTTGTGTGTGACAGAGGGACAGTATCAGTGAAGAGCCACAGGACAGCAGCATTAGCACACATGCACATCCTTCTGCTATCAGAAAAGTTAAATATAATGCATTTCCTAACTAGAAATATCTCAGAACTCAGCCTGTACCTACCACACAACCTAGACTGTACATTCTTTGCTGGGTTTAGTGTACGTGGGTTTTTTCCCACCAGCAGAAGGAGCTCTTTATTAAAGGAAAATTTACTCATTTCAGTTTGTTGGAGGTTTAGAGCCTTCTTGGCTCCTCCCGGCCAGAGAGCAAATGGTAAAGAATTTAAGATGTGTGGTTGATCTGGGGGGAAAACTGAGTGGGGGACAACGACACCAAACCAAACCCAAGAAAAGAACCCACACAAGAACAGCAAAGGCAGTATGTTTACTCCATCAGCTTCTGAAAAACATAATAAAAACATAAAAATTATAAAACATACATTTGTGGGCTTATCAGGAGGACTGCCAGTACTTGAAGAATGTACAAATGCTGACCTACCTACCTGAAGTCAGTTACTGAGCTAACTACCTGAAGTCACAGCACCTGGGTTTTCCCCCATACACAGGGGCAAAAAAAGCCGAAGAGAGTTAATTTTCTGAAGTTATAACACTTGACTGATTAAAATAATCAGTTTAGGTATTCTAATAATAAAATCTTCTGTTAAAAAGTAGAGATCCAGTGCCTGCTATTAAGTGTGGGAATATGGGCAAAAGGAATGCTTGAACTGGGCATTAAAAATGAATCCTCGATCTCTGAGAAGTGAACGGTTCCCTCAAGATTTCTATTACCATTTCTCAACAGGCCTACACATGCGGTAGCAATTTGGTGCTCCCAAGCAAAAATACTGAAGGTTTAAGGTTAGTCTCTGTTGTCCTAGTAGGAGAGAGAAGATAAAGCACCAAACAGCAGCTATCTTCAGTTACCTAGGATTATACAAACCTGAAGGATTCCTTTTTATTTCAAATCTATGCTGGGCAAACTGGGTTACTTCTTAAATCAAAAGACTCTGCTGCATTAACTTTCCACAGATACGTCATTACAGCTGTCATTACAATAGTTCTCTACTATTTTCTATAGGAACCATAGGCAACTGTACAATTTTAGAAGGTTCCTCTATTACATACAGATAACTGTTTCTCTTCCCTCTATCTGATCTGAAGGACAATAGGTAAAATCTCTAATTTGCGTGAATATGTAATGCCTTCACCTTCTCCTTTATCTTCAAGTTTCTATTTTTTCCCCTTACCCCCAATTTTTTTAAAATGTGGAACATGGTCACATCTGTTTCCCTTAAAGTATTTCAAACTACACAGTTTTGTTGAGGTTATAGTGTTTAAATCACACAAGCATGGTCCCAGCCTGAGTAACTCTGTATAAATTCACTAATTTTACTCCATGTTTTGAGCAGAATACTTTTCATCCAACTGTGTCTGTACATTTGGTACCTACTCCAAGTCACTCTGCGGAGATGGACAGAGATGTGCCACAAGACAATTTATCACAATCACCTCTAACATCCATGTGAGGATGGACAAGAAATGCCCTCTGGGAAGGGTTTCTCTCTTTCTTGGTTGGTAGTGACCACAAGAAGATGGGTAGATGCTGAGCTCAGTCCATCCACTTTGTATCCCACATATCCACTTTTGGCAGGATCAGTCCCGTCCATCACCGTCACACCAGAGTGCATCCTACAGTCCCACCAGAATACAGATAAGGAGGGCTTGTTCAAGAGCTTTTTTTGACTCACACTCCCAGTGTCCATGTCATTACTTGACTCCCAGCGAGTACACTGCCCCATGCCTATCGATCTCATCTTATTTGCCTTCACCTACCAAACCTGCTACCTGACTACCTCCCCGTGCTCTCTGGAGCACCTTCTCCCTGGCTGACCCTTATGAAGGGAAGGAAAGTGCAATCAAAGCCTTTAAAGAGCATCTCCAAATTCTCCTTCAAATTCTTCATGAAAATATATCTTCTGTGGTCTTCTGCAAAACACAACACCCTTGCATGAATGGGGCCACTGGTAACTCATGAGTGCTGATTTATACATGCAGTCCTTCCCCCATCACCCCCCTGAACAAGAAACTCCCTTGTCATCAGGCTTCCCAAAGCTACTAAGCAAATGCATTTTGCCTATCTGTTGAATGCTTCCATAATCCTAAACTTGAAGCTCTCTGGTTGTTTTAAACTTTATTAGTACATACAGCATAGATGATTGTATAAGCCTCTATCCAATGGGTACTGTCATGCACATTATTCCAAATAGCTGTTGCAGCCTACTGCTTCTGGATTATGAAACAAATCTGTTTTTAAAGAGAAGATTATAGTATCTCAATCCTTCCTATAAACTCAGAGAATGTATCAGAGACTGAGAACATTTTGTTAAAAGTGTTAGCAAAGTATGCCTAGTGTAGCCACCTCCTTTGAGGATTTTCCTGCAACTTCAGTAATTCTTTTAAAAACTCCTTTTGGAGATAAAATCATTTGCAGTGGTCTTTTTTTTCACATGAAACAAAGAGCTAAGCACCGATTTAGCTCACTAAAGCTTAATCATTAAGTTAAGGTGACTAACTTAGCACTATAACTATCTCCAAAGCGTCTTTCAAATTTCAGTTACCTAATTCTGAAGGGGCCTCTCCTCCTCTGTTGCCTAGAAGGAAGGTATAAGCAATTGCATCGCTA
Source organism: Pelecanus crispus (assembly GCF_030463565.1). Classification (NCBI taxonomy): domain Eukaryota; kingdom Metazoa; phylum Chordata; class Aves; order Pelecaniformes; family Pelecanidae; genus Pelecanus; species Pelecanus crispus. The sequence continues at coordinate 167,952,816 of NC_134643.1, forward strand.
ATGCAGGTGCTTTGACAAAGTGTGTGAAAGGAGGTAAGCTGAATATATGCCTCATAACTGTGGTGTGAAGCTTGGAAACCCAAAGTCTATGTGTTTTATAAATAAGAGACAAAATCTCAGTATTAACTATTTTTTAAAATCCTTTCATTTAGTTTCAGATCCTACTCCATGATTACTAATCTACCATACTGTTGAGAAAAATAATAAGGCATGGTGCTCTTGCAAAAAGTGTGATGGGATAATTTAAGTCTTAGGAGACATGCTGAATGCACATTCCTTCTCCATGTCAATGCAATTTAGCAAGTTAAGGCAGATGAAGAATGGAGGTTGCGTGAGTTTTTTGTTTCGCATGTGAAGCTGATCTCATTAAGACATGCCTGAAAAGTCCCAGTTTCTAAGCAGAATTCTAGCCTGGGCTTGTTACTTGTTTATATTGCATGAGATTGTGAGTGTTACCATCAATTGAGCCCTTTGGCCAATTCTTTTTTTCTCTGTATGTTATTTTATCACGCACATGGAGTAGCTGCTGACCTCATTTGGACTACACTTTCCTCTCAGTTGACTTTGAAGAAAAACTGTATCAGCATCAATAAGCAAATTTACTAGTATTCACCCAAGCATTACAAAAGGTAAAAGCTCCTGTTTCCCTGCCCTGGCATTCATCAAAGCCAGAGACACACACACAAAAGAAAGGGCACACTCCAATGACATACATCCAGCGACGGGAAACCTGCCACAGCATCAGTTCAGTGCTTCTCAGTCACAGTACACAGCATTTACACCGGCTGCTTAGTTTGACCCCTGGAAATCTGTTCATTTGCCGTAATCCCTACTTAGCATCCCCAGTCACTTCAGGAACTAAATTCTTCCCAGTTTGCTAGTTTGGTTATGCCCACCTTTTCTCTTCAACTGGCAAATAATTAATTCAGTAAAGACTGTCAATATGCAAATGCATGTTTGATTTCTGATGGAAGTATTTAGAATATTTCTGATTTTCAGAAAAAAACAGAATAGAAAGGAGAAAATAGAATAGAAAGAAGGATAGAATAAAAAGGAGAAAGTGCTGAGTCTGTTGGTTTGACACCTGTATTTCTATTTTGGAGATTCCGCTTATCTGATTGAGGATTCAGAGAAGCTCCTTTTTTCATCTTTCCTTGTGCACTGTCAGTGGTGATAAAGGAATGAAGTGGAGGGGAGAAAAAAAAGGTTACCCTGCACTGTTGAGCGCACCATTCACTTAACAGGAGAAAAAGGAAAAACTGTCAACTAAAATTGGGTGTCCTGCTCAGAAGCAAAGCCTCTGATCTGTGCCACCCTGCAGAACCAGGGAATAGACCTACTCAAAGAACTCTGCAGAGTGCCGCTCGTTAAAAGTAACCGTCTAAAACAGATGGAGAAAGAACAGGCAGAAAGAACAGGCAGAGCAACTCAGGCAACAACAAAGAGCCACTTCGTGACTTGCAAAAGAAGAGGTTTCTTCTCCCTCCTGTCCCCAAAATTAATAATTTGATAGGAGGGGGGGAAAAAAACCCCAAAACCCAACTGGATAAAGGAGAGAACAGAACAGTGAGCTAATGGATGAGAGGTAATCAAAAAGTCAAGACAGGCAAGGTATAAACTAAAGGATTAAACTGAAGGACCATGCCGGATCAGGGATTCGTGTGCCTGGTGAGCTGGTTCGTGAGCTGGTTCAGGGTTTGGACCTGTTGAAAAACTGGGGTTTTTTGGAGGGGCTGTGGTGCCAAGCTGGGCTACTTTTCAGCCAGCTCAGGTCCCTAACCACGATGACTCCGTGGCCTCAAAAGGGTTCATGCCAGCATAGCACAGGGGGGTGAAAGAGCAGAAACTGCTTTTTTTATTGGTAGACCTGGCTGAAACAGTAGGTACTCTGTATGGAAAATGTTCTGTTTCTGCAGCTGGCAATGGCAATTTCAGGCAAGAAACAGAGAAGATGTGGGAACTACTGGCAGAATACTGCAGCTTTCAAGTTAAGCTGTTTCTTAGCACGGCAATTTTAACTTCAGCTATTTAATATTGATGCTAACACCTTGAAAAATTACATGGTACATAATCTGCAATTTTTTTTCCTGCCACACTTTCAAATCAATGTACATTAAGTGAGTGCTCTGTAACGCTTCAGCAGTGACCGCTCCGACAGCTCATCAGCTCATCTGTGTGTCCCTCCGCAGCGCACCTGTAGAAGTCACACACACCGACTTCAGAGACCCCACCACCACCTCACTTGTATTCCTAAATAATAGCAGATGTTCCTCGTGCATTAACCACCCACTACTGCGTCCTTTTATTTCTTTTTGCTTCACAATCCCACATGCTTGACACAGCTGGCCAGCTGTCCTGATGCATGGGACCCTGGAACAGGGAAGAGGCTGTGGGATTGCTTGGTACTGCAAACTGGGTGCTTCCCAGCAGGCGCCATCCCGACGGGAGCCTTTCTAGGAAGCATGAGCTCATGCTACAGCCTTGCACCCACAGCTTTCTGCCATCTGGCTGTCATTGTATCTCAAGACATGGACTGACGCACTGGGACTTCATGAATTAGAGAACTTCGATGTGGTGTTTCTGAAAAATCACAAGATCTGCTGCTTGGTCCTGTTCACCTCCTTGCCGCTGTAATTTTCAGTCCTAGTTTGTGACAAAGCACCAACCGGCAAACGTTGGGAAACATCATACTGTTACACACTACAATGCCGTGCCTAACCCCATTCAGTGGAGCACCCGGCAGAAATGCCCAGAAAAGCAATCAGGTGAGCTCTGAAAGCACAGCCGGAACAGCACTGTGCTGCATCCCTGGTAGTTAACCTGAGATGGGGCCTGCGAAGGTCACCTGCAGTTTCCCTTGGTTTGGTTTTGTCCATCCGTCTATGCATTCTCTTAAACTGGCACATCACTGATTTCACAATGACCGCAGGTATCAGGATGCATGTCGGCTTCCAGGTGGAAGGCGAATAAACCAGTAAAAACTATGGTGAAATTAGAACAGTCTTCCCTGAGGACAGCCTCAGATAGCCATTTCGTGTCATTTATATCCCTCTCTTCTTGATTTCATAGCCACGAGAAGCAAAAGGAAAGGATGGGTCTTTGTTCCAAATCCATGCACAGATGTCAAATGAAATGCCTGAAGACTGCAGCACCGACCATAAAAAGCACGCGTGGGGGATGATGTGCCCAGAGCTCTGTTACTGCCCGTTCCCAGTTACGGCAGGATCCTGACTCAGTTCTCAGCCTAGAGACCGCAGGAGTCACAAATAGCTGCTGTTGTGCTTAAACCTACTCAAGGGCCTGATCCCGCAAATTCTCCAGTTTATTGGTTTACCTTCTGATAGACAGCAACCCACGGGGACCACGGTCCTGGGATGTGGGACACTTGAGTCCCCTGCCTAATCCACAGCTCCCACCTCCCAGCACGGTGCCCAGCCAGGACTATGAGCAACTGCGTAGGGTTTTACCCGGCTTGGGAAGATGGGCCACTGCACGGCTCCAAACTGCACTTTGCTGCACCAAAGACAGAATAAACACGTGCAAACCTAGTATCAGACTCCACATGTGTATTCCACATATTACAATTTTTCTAGATATGTCAAAATCATATTGCTTGATCCTATCCTTTGGTGAAGCATATGATTGCAAAGGGGTTTGGTGTTAGTTCTACGCTTCAGGTATCTTCACCTGTCTCTCACTGACTTCTTTTGGATAGTGTTTCTGTAACACCATATAGTTGATGTGTAGGACCATGTGCTCACACAAGCCTCAAAAAGCACTGTTTTAGTCACTGATTGAGGAAATTGTACCTGAAGTGAGTAAGGACAAGGCCCTATCTGTGTTCCAGGTGTTAACATCTAAATTCTCTCCTTCAGGAGAAGAAAGCGAATAATGTACCATCCTACGCTTCTCTCCAATATGCAGGAAGCTGGTTGCCCACCTAACCCTAACTACTTGTGAAGTGCTTCTTTTGCCCATCTGACCTCTAAGCAAGCTCTTATCCTCACAGCATTCCTTACCCATCTCCCTCCCCATGGCGACACAACATGCTACGCTTGCTGCTTTGCATGCTGGCAGCACCCAAAGACCCTGGGACATTTCCCTGTATCGTTCTTTGATCAGAAAAATAGATGATTGTCTCTCTTGGACTTAGTAATCAGCCCAGGTACTAGGGCAGACCCAAACCAGTAGCGGCAACAAGACCATCTAAATTTATGCCTGACACAGCATTACTTGAACCAAGGGCATAATTCTGAGCGATGCTCACGATGGCATGGTGCAGTGCTGGTCAGCAGCTGGCTTGCAAATTGACCGCAGGTCTGTAGATCAAATCAAACATTTTAATTATCTTGTATTTTGCATGAAATCATTACGTCTCCTATAATCACCACCTGTAAAATTACTGCAGGGATAGGGAACTTCATAACCATCTCTGAGGCAGTCAGGCATTTTATTCTGCCTCCTCGGTATCATTCATGACTTACATTCCTATTAAGCAGTCAGGTCTGACACCTGTCTCTTTAACCCACTCCCACAGATAACCACATACGTCTGCATGTAAATGATTAACGCTCCCCCCTCATGAAGCCACACATCTTTGCGCTCCAGTGAGAATAAGTGCTTATAGTATTGCAAATAATAAAACGTGTCATTCAATCCTTGTAATAAAAGCTTAAAATCCAATGTGAGGTGATGTGGGTGTAAGTCAACATGAGCGAGTTGGACTCAAAGGCAGTTGAACACTATTCATGGGATCAAAGATGAGCAAATCGGTTCTCCTGGTTCCTATACCCTACCATCATCCTAGTATTCAGACTTCTACCAAGAATAACCTATTACGCACTACTCAAAGCCCCACAGTGATCATTCCTCTGTCTACTTTCCCCTCTTAATTCTGGCATATAAATTACACTAGCTTTGGTTGACAAGGGAAAGTGCAAAGCTGATGTGTAGAAGAGTGTAAATAACCCATATTTAATACCTATCAAAAAGCTTACTTCTTCAGTCATCTTCACTGATGGGCGTATGTAACCTCACAAAGCAGTACAATATTCCAGGAGACATTTACCAGTGTACTCTTACGCAACTGCAATGTACTTGTACTTCCATCTTTTAACACGGAGAAGGTTTCTAACATATGTAAAGACAAGTATTCTGCCCTCCGCCATAGATTTCCAGCCCCAAATAACTGAGCTCCAGAGGTGCATGTTTCTCCTAACTGTATCCTACCGTGAGATACTAATATGAGCAGAGCAGAAACACAGAGGAAGCGTAGCTAACGTTTTAAATTGATCCAGTCTTATTTAGTTAGAAAACAGTTTTTCTTCCTATTTCTTCACTCTCCCAGGATAGTATGATTTGTTTCTGGTTTTAAAACTCTATTCACAGAATCACGATGCATGACCTTCCTTCCTTCCTTCCACTAGAATAATATGTTCTTAAAAGGAGCCCACACCGTATTTTACTCTTCACAACTGCTGCTAGAAGTGTTCTTCCTCTTTTCCCAGCATCAAGCAAGCCTCCGCTAGAGGGAATGCTTAAAGGCACAGAGAAACCAAATCTCCTACCCTCAAAGTGTTCCCGATTCTGGATGCAATGGTAGTGATGTCCGGTTCATGTAACTTTGTGATGCCATTTTTTTAAAGCCTGACCTACAGGAAACAACAAAAGCAAAGGGCATTCAGAAAGCTAGGCAAGTATCCCCTTACAGGGAGGAAGTGCTGTACCAAAGCATTTCAAGTCTTACACAGCCACTATTTACACAGACCTTTTTGTGAATATACTCTCATAGCCTGATAGCCTGTAATTTATCAGCCTTGCCCAACCTACCCAAAAGGTGATCTAAGGGCTCATATGCCATTTCCATGGGAGATGGGACATTAAAATAAAATATATTCCAGCTCTTTGATTCCCATTGATTTTGTGGGTAATACAATAACCAGAATGAGATAGCTGAAACCAATAAAAACTGATTTATAGCATTAAAGGCATTCTTTATAGCACTTATTTATGGTACATTACATCTGAAATCCAATTTCACAGGCTGCTGTTTGAAACTTTCTGTTCAATCATAAATACACTACATACAGCATAGCTCAGTGCCACAGAGTCAGATTATACAAATGTCTATGTTCCCAGAAGGAACTGCACTTCTGCTGCAATTGTGGTAAATGAGTTTGACAGTAATTTTTCCCAACCAACTTCCAACCAAAAAGTTCTAGTCGGCACTCAATAAATTTAGAATATACAGTTACTCCTTTAATCATAATAAACATCTATTTATTCATATACTTCAGTTATTGAAAAGGCATTAACAGAAATCACGGAAAACAAACTTGGCATATGCTACATGATAAACTACTAAGTATATTTAAGCATGCTAGCAGGGGTACCGTTTGAAAAGCACACACAAGCAGGCACTTGTACCACTCCCATTTATGGGGATGGGAACATTACAATCCTGCTAGTTTCATTTTTGAAGGGTGAAAAGAAGGAGCCTCCTCAACGTGTCTCAAAGCTGCTCACTTCAAAGGAACAGACCACATTCAGGTCACTTACTATAATCATTGTCAAGAAAAGGGCAAAAAATCAGATCTGACTTCTACAGAGGCACTGTCATCTGAATCTGGAGCAAATTCTTATTTATTTGAAAAGGCTTTTCCCTGAAAGTAAAATTGCCGCAAAGAGTGTTTGTCAGGCTTTATACAAATTTAAGTTGAAAGATGTTTTCTCCCTGTCTGTGATATGAAGGCAGACTTTGTCTTTGTGTGATGTTTCCCTTCTCAGTTATAAGAAATTATTTTTAAAGATGCAACTACACTGATGTGTTACAAAACAGAGTACCTGTAGTGTTACTACTTAGAGAAATAATGAAAAAAATTTCCTATTGTGGCATATCACATTTTGCTCCTCTAGAGACACTACTCCACAGAGAAATAGAGCGAGACAAAATTAAATCTCCAAACATACAAGAATACTCTTGGTCTTTGGTTCCTCAGCTATAAAACCACAGACTTCTGTGGGGAATAGAAGAGATATCAATATTGTAAAAGCAGACAGTGGTTGAAGACCTAGTGAGAATAACAAAAAATACGTCGACTTGGTATACATTTGGGGGTATGGAGGGGGGAACAGGAAAGAACAACCTAAATCCCAGGTTGCCGGTTGAGAACAGACCTGACCTGACGTGTATTTTATACAAACCTCTGCAGGAAGCAGAAGGGAGGGAAGGACACTTTCAGTGAGAAAACTTGAGACTGCAAAGCATTAATAATTTAATATCCAGTCTTTCACCTCCAGAACACCAATTCAAATCCAATTCACGTCAGCAGTGACCCAAACTTATTAACTGGCCTGCATGTTGAAATGATATGATAGATTTAATTGGTTTCTAGTGTACATGAGATAAAGCTGGCCACTACCTTTGACATTCATAGCAAACTATACAACAGGCTGAAGACTATAGATGAGAAACACTCCCCCAGAATAGACTCCCCCCTCCAGTGCAAGCTGGGACAGTTCCCAGAAGAAATACTCCCTCGTACTGTAAACAAAAGGAACCTACCTAATGTTAAAGCAATATAAAAAATGAACTAATGAGAATTTGTTAGCTTGTTGCATATATTTTTCCAAAGAGTAATTACTCTATAACGTAGAGATTCTTCCCCCTTCAACACCCCCCCCCCCCCCCCCCCCAATGAAAGAAGGGTTTGGCCACTAAAAGCAAGTATTGAATCAGACCACACAGCTTGCTGCCATGGACATGATCAACCATCTGACAGCTTGTATTCCTCTAAATTGTAACCCAGATCCTACAGCTGTAGCATAGTGAACTCAAGGATGAAGAGAGGCAGAATGGAAAAGAACTGTAGATCACGTTATCCAGGTCCTGGTCACAGGCAGAGAAACACTTTTCCATTTTCCTTGACATCATTTAAAATGACTTGTACTTGAGAAAATACGTAACTGTGTACCATCTTGTAAGTCTTCTGGACATTAAAGACAAACTCAGGAGCCTCGTGGAAAGAACATTTATATACATTTCACTGACATGAAAAGATACCATAGCACCTATTTTGAGTTTTAATGAAATAAAATTCACTAGCCTTGATCATAAACTGTCCACACCCACATCAAGACTTCACTTCAAGACAAGGCATATCTACATACATAAGTGTACAGTATTTCCAAAAGAGATTTTAATCCCATTTTCAGACCAAACCCCCTTCCATAGTCTTCTCACATAAAATGAGTAGTACAGCTACAGAAACATTTTTTCCATTTTTCAGCAATCCAGTGTTTGGCTTACACTGCAGTTGAATTTGTACAAGAATTTGTGAAGAGTCTGCTCAGAATATTAAATGCAACACGCTAGCATTTTGATGACCTTTCCAATGGAAAAACGTCCCCAACCAATCCACGAAACAACCGTTTAAAAATCTAAAAATTCTGTAATGTCTCTCAAGGAGAGATTAATAGAGGCAGAAAAATTTGCAAAGTAGAGAAAAAAATTCAGTTAGTCAATCAAGATTTAAAAAGGCCTGAGATCATTAGAAATACTTCACTCAGATCAATGTACAATATTAAACATGTTATTGTATACAATGTATAATGCTTAGAAAATGACTTGAATCACTCATCATTCTGAATTCTTCATTAAACCACTCCAATGTGAAAAGAGTGAAATTTATAGTGGATAGTTCACTGACAATCTCTGCTTCATGTAGAGGTTCAGCTAAGAAGATGGAATTAATTTGAAAATTAATTAAAATATTCTTTACTATGTTATAGATTTCAAACATGCATTGAATCACTTTGTTCAGTTCCAGTAAAGTATACTCTTTGAAAAAGAATATACAAGTGTCAAAGGGATCCAAAAATATAGTGAGAATGGTAAAAGACATGAGAACATCTCTTTAAGCAGATAAATTACTAAAATGATAAATTATGCTTGTATTTGCATTTTCTTCCTATAAGACAAGATCAAATTCAAAGGTAATACATTCAAGTCTGATTAAAGGAACTTTTTTTTTAATTAAATATAATACATGCCCACAACATAAACTGCAAGCTAGGCTGCTAAAAACCCCCAAATACAATCCAATGATGTTACAGATTATGACAAGACCTCAAAATAACCCTAATGTCTTTTTGGTTTTTTCTTTTAAATGAAACACATAACTCCTTAGACCTGCAGAAAGTGACAAATACAATGCTGATGCAGGTGTAATGCTTCACATTGACACATAGCTTTTCTCTGAATACCTGAGTAGGAAATTAATAGCATAACAGACACCAAAGTAAACACCTCATGAAATCTAGATCAATCTGGCTAACCAAAGAAAAGCAATAAAGAATCATGAAACAGATTCAGCTGCAGCAGGAAATAAAACTTGACTCTACTGCCTATGGGGTAGACCGACGGGTGGATGACAGGACACACTAAACCTCTTCAGCAAATGCTTAGCCTCCAACATCAGGGTAATTAGAAAATACAAGTGTTTTCCCTGTTTATGCATTGTGTTTGCTGTTACCTTGTTTCAGAAAACTTACTAAAAAAAGGCAGAAAACCAACAGAAATGGAAACATATGTCTGGATAGGACCTCTCAGGTTCTCAAATTCAGTTCCCTCGAATAAAAGCTACCTCTCCCGTGACCCCTCTCATGAATGGATTAAGCCCCGTTTCAAAAACACCTAAGAGGGTGATTAGATATACAATAGCTATGCAACCTAGGATTGACTGGTAATGTTAGGTTAATGGTTGGACTGGATGATCTTAAAGGTCTTTTCCAACCTAAACGATTCTATGATTCTATGATATGCCATATGCGAAGCCTGTATCTCTCACAAGAGAAGTCAGGTCCAAGGACAAAGGAAGTAGGCATGTTCCATGATCTACACCGACGGACAGCACATAAATCTCAGAGTACACTACCTAGAATCCCACCTAACCTCGTGGATGTTTGAAGTCTCGTCTACACTGCAAAAAGAGGGCCAGGGTCTGAATCTCAGCCCCATTAGGAGCTTCATTTTATTTTGGGCTAGTCCCATCTAGCCCAGAATGGACTGAGCAACATTATTTGTGCGTGATTTCAAAGCACTTGAAATGTCTGTGCTGCAATAAACAGGAACAGGGCTTTATAGCAAGACACTGAGTAGGCACTTGCAAGCCATGGCAGGTAATGGGCAGGCATGCAGCCATCCTTGAGAGTGCCAAGCCTGCTCAGATAGTGTCAGAGAACTGCATGGAAGAGAAAAGATGAACCTTGTGCCTTTTTGCCCACAACACTGTCTGAGAGCAGTCCCTACAGTGAACTATCCCCAGGCGAGGCGAACCCATACCTGGTAAAACCATCTGCCTTTAGGAACGTGATGCCCACCCCGGGAATGCCTCCCTCCTCAAAAGATAACGGGTGACTGCTCAGATGACCTTATCATCAAAACTAGATGCTTTAGACAAAAGGTGGAAAGATGGTCCAGGGCCAGCACGAGAAGGGCATCAAAACCATTCGGAGGAATGCTTTTATCACATATACGAGCCCCGATTTGCACGCTCTCAAAATCCTCTGGGGCTGCAAGGAGGAAAGGTGCACAGGCTCTGAAATGGCCCCGCAGTGCTCTCCTGCTTCCTGCTCCGAAACGGCTGGAGCCTAATAAGCCATTAGCTGGCAAAAAAAAAAAAAAAAAAAAAAAAAAATCCTTCTTCATTATTTGGTTCTGACTTTCAGGGTAATTTAAAACATACTATTTTCCCCAAGTTCTACAAGAAAACCAAAAGACCTCTGTCAATGTTTTCCCACTGGTACGTAAAGAAAAGTCTGAAAATCACAGTACTAAAAGTACAGAGCACTCAAAGTCTGAATTCACAGTGCTTCCACCTACCATAAAAAGATCTTTCTTGCATTAAAGTAAAAGGATAAGGAAAGATGAGGTAGTGCACTAAAAAGCAAATTTTAAATGGTATCCCAAATGCTGCAGAGTAAACATTTTATGACACATATTATGCATTTTCCTAATTTTTCCTTTTCATTAGAATCTCAGAAACAGGCATTTCATTACTGTGCAATCTACCATAATTCAGGCACCGAAAAGAATATCAGTCTCAGCAATTCAGAGCTAAGATTTAGTAGGATGATGCTGAAGCATACGATGAAGAATTGTAATTACTAAAGCAAACTAGACTTTGTATTTAATTTTCACACCTAAAGACTTTATTATGTTTTATTTACTAATTCATAAGATTTAAAAATTTGTAAAGCACTTTGAATTATTGATGTGACTTAAGCTTTCAAATGTGCTCAACATATTCCTGGCCTCATAACCTAAAGCCTAGAGGTTCTTACTTTCTTCATGCAACTTCTGTCCAGCTGTACACATACAGAGAAAAGAAGGGAGACTCCCCAAACCAGCCACCACCATGCAGTATGAGACCTGTGGAAGTTTAACCTCGATTTTACAGTCTAATGTTACAAATCTCGATAACAACTGGCAGGGGGAGCCATTCCCTACACCCTGAGGATGCGGCACAGCATATTTCCCTTCATTTCTGGAGTACAGGTAACCACAGAGGACACGCTATCATCAGAAATCTTGCCTGTTTGCAGGGCTTCGCCCACTCTTTCTGTAAAATGTTAAGAACTTTAAATGAGAGAATCTCTACTGGAGAGTGTTTTTTTCTTAGTATGTGTGACAGGTAAACAAAATATACTTGCTGTCTTAGCTCTGAATCTTTCAGACAGCGTGTATCATATCATGAAAATTAGAAATTCTCCCTTTTAACTGACTTTTCCTTAATTAATAACCAAAGTGCTTCTTATGTTCTTATGACCATTGTCAATGAAGTCCATGAACTCACTGCAATTGGGAAAGTTACAGCATGCCAGAAGGGCTTCATAACTATTCTAAGTTGATGAATAATTTTCATGACCTGGCAGATCAAAGCCAATTCACTTCATTTTCAGTTTTAAATGGTATTGTCTGCAGCAGTTGTACCAGACGGCAACCAAGACACCTTCTCTTTTTTGAAAGTTCGTAACATCCTTTCATCAGTTGTCGTCTCTACTGTAATCCAACATTATAAATTTCTGAGAGTTTCTTTGACTGAAAAAACAAGTCATACCTGCACGGAGAAAATATCGCCTACTATGTGCAGACTTGCAAACATCTTTAAACAAGATCAATATTTTTTTTATCTTTTTTAAGTTAATTTTTAATGTTTTTGTCATTAAGCTCATAGGGGCCGGAGTGGGTTAAAAAAAAATAGTACTCGACTTCAAGTGGTCACCTACAGAAATAGCTCAGAGGGATGTAATCCTCGCAACTGAAGCCTGAGAAACAAATCGTAGTAATCTGCCAATGCCTTCTACTGAACCGTGCAGCTCTATCAAGCTGTCTTGCAGTTAGGAAAGTGAGATCACGTTCCCATTACCTCCACACTACTCAGTACAATTTATTTGAGTGGTACTGCTTTGACTTTGACTGTGGGAGCAGCAAGGTACAAGTGGTCAGGTATAAGCTCACTTTGACCATGCCTTTCTGACATGACAGGGATGCACAGCAGCTTTGGCAATTTTCAAGGATATTTGTACTGAAAAATCTGATCACATGTACAGCCCCTTTGGATACTGATGATATACCGCCAAGAAGCTTCATTGGTTCCCAGTCTAAGTTCTGCAGTTTCTTGACTGCAGAACTGAAGATGCAACCAGGAGACCTACCCTCTCTGATTTGTGTAAGGTGGTGGGTGATTTTCCCATAGCCATGGGCTATAAAATGATCCTGCTGAAGTCCTCAGAATCAAGAAAAGACTCATCTTTGACTTCTTGCTCTTCCTAACAGAGGCCCAGCAGAATAACCTGGGCAGGGATGATAAAAGGCTGACAAGGTGAATAGCAAGGCATGAGCACACCAAGCCTCACTTGCTTAAATTGGACAAAATACATTTTAAAGTCATTTTCCTATACAAAATGAATGCTAAACCTGCCCATTACGAAAGGGAAATGCTCTCAGACAGGGCAGGGAATTTGGGAAGAAGCATTTTAGCCCTTGAATTTTTAAATATCCTTTTCTCCAAAACAAGGAGAGGGAAGGGGGAAGAGCTCGAGTACCTGCAAAACTAACTAAACTCAAAAGGAAGTACCAAACCATAAGGTCCTATTTCAGAAATACGTGTGAAAGATGGTAACATAGCTTAAATTCAGCACAGATACCAAACAGCCTGTCTCTAGGCAGGAGCACTGTGGAGCCTGCAATTTATGCTGTGAGGGAAGAGAACTGCAGAAAAACCTCATGAAACCGAGTGATTAGTCAATAAAATGGCAAGTGAAATTCAGTGTAAACAAATGTAGTGCACATGGGGAAAACAGTAATCTGAACCATGCATTCAGCCTAGCAATGAGATCTTAATGGGCTGTTTCCGCTCTGGAACGAGACTGTGAGATAACAGGAATTTTTATGAAAACATAAGCTCTGGGCTGATCATCTGCATATACTCCAGGGTTGGCGGGTCATCCGAACCAGATGTCTTTCTCTTTTAAACATGTATTCAAATGTCTTTCTGTAACACATTTCTGTTGCAAACATCAGATTCTGAGGCTTGGGCTGTAATTTGCTTTGTGCTTCTGCACTGTTACCATAATCACACTGGAACGATTAAAATGCTCTATTAGGCCTATTTAGGTAAATCCTACTAAGTGGTATATTATCTTAGAATAATACTATGGTAAATTGTTCTTCAGCCATCTTCCCATCTTAAAAATAATACCACAACACTCAACACCACTTCCAATTTTTTTAAAAAACCTGCACCCTTACCCAGGACTTACCCTTCATGGAAAGGGCTTTCCCCGGTACCTAGAAATGCTTATTCCTTAAAACAACACTCCCTGGAAACACCTCCCAAAACAAAGTTACACTGCATATTCGAAGAGGCAGAGCAGTAATGCATATTTACAGAACTAAGAGACTCAAATATTTTCTGCTGTTGCAGCAAAGCACAAAACCGAGGTCCAGTCTCAGAGCACACAGGCAACCACACACTAGCTCCTTCTCTGTTACCCCTGTTTGGTACAAAAGAGGCAAAACAGAAGGAAATTAAAAATGTTTTGCACAAGATTCATGCTCCTCAGTCTGTCAAGTCTGTTAATCTCAGCAACGAGAAGTGTCAGAGCAGCCTAGGAGCTATTCAAAGTGTTCAAAGTCAGGTTGGACGGGGTCTTGAGCAACCTGACCTACTGGAAGATGTCCCTGTCTGCGGCAGGGGGGTTGGTTGGATTAGATGACCTTTGAAAGTCCAACCCAAACCATTCCACAATTCCATGATTCTATTCAAATTAATACTTCGGCAGCAATAACACAGGCGGTCCATGTAAACAGTAGAGAGTAACCAGATGCCTTCACCACTCGCTCTCCTACTCGCAGCACACAGGATCACCCGAAAGAATGCGGGGAAGGACAGTGATAGGACCCCACTATTTATTCCTCCTTTGTAACCCCACAGCAACATAAGGACCACTGTGTTGAAGACAGGAGCAAGTACAGGAAAAACTGGAATCACAGCAAAGGTTAACAGGAAAGGTATAGTTCATGTCATTAGTCGTATTATATTTTGGTTTTCCTGTTCCCCAACAACTGTCCCCTCCCTGCACAGAAAGGAACCCTTTTTCATGATAAGGTAGTTTCATGGTATGAAAAATTTAATGAGCAGATGGAACAGCAATCCATTATCCATTAAAATATTGCAGTGGGTTAATCCAGCAAATAAAAATGGAGAATGAAGCAGATGGCCGTTTATAGTTCTCTTGATTTCTTAAATATTCCTTCCCAGTGCACAGCCATTCTTGTATTTAACATGAAATGCACAGTTCTCACTATGTGCACATTATGCAACAATTCGTATGACCTCATAAACATTACATCTTATAGAGCAATTATTTTTTATGCCTTTTTTTAAAGGAAAAGCTGTATCATTTCATGGCAAATTATTCCCAGATCTCAGATATCTTGAAATAATTTGAAGTAGCTGCCAACAGCAAATGATAAATCCACCAAATGCAAATATTTGCTCAAGATACTTTTTGGGTGCATCTTAATTTTCTGGGTTCAAGAAATAATACAGGAAAAGCACTTTGACATGGGATTTGGGTGTAATAGTCCAAGTATTTAGCAGGAAAATAGGTATCTGAGCTCCTCTCTCAGTGTGATAAACTGGAAAGAGCTGCTTCATTAAAGCAATTACAATTCATAGTGAAATAGCAACTGACTATAGGCGACTGCTACTTTAGATTTCATAAAAACATATTCTCTGTCACTAAAAAAAGTGAATATAAAAATCAGTGATTGTCTCTTAGTTATGTCTATACATGACAACCAAGTCCAAAGCTTGTCCATATACCTTGCAAAAAGTTGGCTGTGTAAACAGCTTAAAAAGTACACTTCCGCTATTCTGAGACCCACATAAAGATAAAAATCTTGAAAATAATTTTTGTCATTAAGATGCACTAAGACATTAACCGACCAAGTGCAATTAATATACCACAAATTAAATCTGCTGTGTGCAAAAAGCCAATAAGAGTCTTACACACCAACTAATCTCAATTACACTGACAGGTAAAGTGGCCCTTATATACATATTTTGCAATGGAGCATTGCTCACTAGGTAAAAAACAGTGTACCCATCATCAAGTTTTATACTTTGCTCCTTTTATAATTACTACTTTGGTAATCTACCACTGCGTAATCCACTGTGCAACCGGGACAGCACCCAGGAGAGGACAGGAGTGCCTAGACAGCCCGAAGAACCTCCACAAAGAAGAGGCTAGAAGAGGCAAGGAAAGGGTCTGAAAAAGGAACTGGGCAGAAAGAAAAGACAAAGCAGGAAAGGTCAGAAGTGCTTTGGTAAAAGGAGGCAGGGATGGGCGCACCCAGAAGCACACTTTGTTCCAGAGCTGGAATGAACCCTGAGATTTCCACCCTGGGAAGCCAGTTTGTATGAAGCTACTGGAAAAGGGCAACTCATTCAGAGGATCCAGCTGCTGACTGCTGAATTAGGTTTAATAGCAAACCTCTGCACAGTGGATCTAAAATTTTTTGGTCCTTCTGATGGTCTGTCCATGTACTGGCATATTTGCTGCTTTCTTCCCAATGGATCTGCTAAAACTACTGGAAACTGCACATACAAAATTTTGTTGAAACAACCTTATGATGATTGTAAGTCAAGCACTCCAGAGAAGTAACGCCAGAAATTGGTTTCCATCCGCAAATTTAACTTATTCCCCCTCATGCACACACACTATAATCCAGTCTTTAATTATCTGATCACACTAGTTCATGGATGTTGGATTCAAATGGTGGGATCTATTTGCAGACTGATGCCCAACAAAATCCTGAAGCAGCAGTCTGGCTATAAATGACAGCTTGAGATGGGCACGGGAGCAGGTATTTGGCTTTTTAGGCAGACACTGTGTAGTGGTTGAAAACCATAAAGGTCAACTGAAAGCCTCCTTAGGATAGGTAAAACTATCTGACAGGCACAGCAACTGGACCATGCTGATACTTGCACAAATACACCTCTTCTTATTTACTACACAGAGCAGTCTACAAGCGAATCTGATGCACAGGAAAGAAAGATGTTGCAGAAGCTTTGTAAAAAGGCATATAATGACAGAAATAATAATAGCAAGGACTGAAAAGGAACCATTGTGGGTTTGGGAGGTACAAAGAGATGTTACACTCCTGATGTATCTATCACAATTACATGCTTAAATTCTGATGGTATGAATCCATGTCAGGAAGCCCCCAGTTTAGGCTGATTCCTGGAAGTACTCTCACAGTTGTGTTTGAAATAAGAAAAAGCTCTGTCTTAGACGGCTAGTACAATGTCTTAGCATTACATGATATTTTACACAGCAAGGACTTTAAAAACCTAGAATCATAGAATCGTTTAAGTTGGAAAAGACCTTTAAGATCATCCAGTTCAACCATTAACCTAACATTACCAAGTCCACCACTAAACCAATTAAGGGTAGAGTAGCAATTTCATGTTTCCTGGCTTGGTGGCTGGATTATATATAATGAAAATAAAAACTAGGAATCATTAAGATTGGAAAGAACCTCTAAGATAATCATTCCAATCATCAACCCAACACCACCATGCCCACTAAACCATGTCCCAAAGTGCCACGTCTACCCATTTTTTGAATACTTCCAGGGATGGTGACTCCACCACCTCTGGGCAGCCTGTTCCAATGCTTGACTACCCTTTCTGTCAAGAAATTTTTCCTCATATCCAATCTAAATCTCCCCTGGTACAGCTTAAGCCCATTTCCTCTTGTCCTATTGCTAACTACTTGGGAGAAGAGACCAACACCCACCTCACTACAACCTCCTTTCAGGTAGTTGTAGAGAGCGATAAGGTCTCCCCTCAGCCTCCTCTTCTCCAGGCTAAACAACCCCAGTTCCCTCAGCCGCTCCTCATAAGACCTGTGCTCCAGACCCTTCACCAGCCTTGTTGCCCTTCTCTGGACACGCTCCAGCACCTCAATGTCTTTCTTGTATTGAGGGGCCCAAAACTGGACACAGTATTCCAGGTGTGGCCTCACCAGCGCCGAGTACAGGGGGACAATCACCTCCCTGCTCCTGCTGGCCACACTATTCCTGATACAAGCCAGGATGCCGTTGGCCTTCTTGGCCACTTGGGCACACTGCTGGCTCAACCTAGGTCCTACATGCCTGAATATGGTCAACTCAAGCATTATAATTTTCTCCATCGTTCCTCAGTGGCTCGCTCTTTTAGCTATACACCAGGCAAAGCACAGTTCTCTGAGGCACTGACAAGAAAAACACATTTGTGAGGCAAACAGATCTTATTGTGATGAGGAAAAGAATTTTATTCTCACATAGCCAAGTTTAAAAAAAATTAGTAAAGTAAGATATGGAGAACAGGCTGAACAAGAATATTATAGCAAGTTATTATATTTAAGGGAATGCCATGCAATTCTGTATGAAAAAAATAGTAAGAAATCATTTAATTGAAGACTATGTCACAGGCATAAAAATTAAGTTTGTATGCTGCTTTTGCAAGCTTATTATGGTCTTTTAGCAATTTCTATATTTGCAACAAATGTATATTAATATTTCATGCTATACTGAAATGAGATAGATGCATTTAAACTGGAAATAATTGGTCTTCTGCTGTATTTATTTATATTCAGCAGTTTATATTTGTTTTTGTATTTCATATATTTAATTTGCATTTATTCTGGATAGCACAGAATATTTAAAATGGGTATTACGAAGTCAAAGATATTCTTACAGCATGAAAGAGATTTTGAGAGGAAAAATTTGTCGGTTTAAAACTGGAGCAAGCATAATTGAATAATGAGAAGAAATTTGAACCATCTAAAAGAATTATAATTAGAGCCCAAGTCAAAGATGACAAATTTCACCATTTAGAGCGATCATGATGAAAATGGTAAATATGAGTTGTCATGCTTTAATTAAAAAGGAGTGGAAACGGCATGAAAGCATTCATTGTTAAAATGTTCTTAGCACTGTAATTATTTTTATTGATTAAAGTAATTATTAATTCATGAACAGGCTCTAAAATGTTGATACTGTAATTCATGAAATGAAGAAAGGAATATGCCATCTCATTTATTCATGAAACTCTTGGATTTCCATAAATAGATCTTTAGAAATGCACGATAGCTAAAAAAAGCATACCCCAACCCAAGACAAACTTCTGAAAACATCCAAGCTTACACAGTGCAGTGCCTCACTGAGAAATGTGCCTTTTGCTGTTTGCCATGAAGTTCAGCCCACCCTTAAGTTACACCATTGCTCAGCAGCTCCCTGCATTTGAATAGCTTTTCAGCAGAATTTCTTTCAACGTATTAGCCTGGTGACAAGAATACTATTGATATATTATGAAAACAGGGCTCTCTTCCCCCAGATCTGTCCTATTCTTCCTCCTGGAGATCTGTGCCTGGGTGGAAAACAAAAAAATTGTGTCTGAATTTGTAAAATATCTGGGACATTTCAGACCTACCGTACATGCACAAGCTGGTCTGGATGAATGGGACCCCCTGAATAAACACTGCATTGACGTGCACAAGCATGGCAGTTCCCAGCTGTGTCTGCCTCGCTGTATAGCGTATATATATAGCATATATACGCTGTATAGCATATATACAAAACAAATGCCAGCTTCACTGGACTCACTGCATGTATGCTGCACAGTGGACCTCTGCCTGTGTACCTATTCCAGTACATCCTGAATGGGCAGATGCAGCTCTTCGTGGGCTGTATCTGCACCACTGGAGATACAGATATCTGCACCACACATCCTTTCTGAATAGGTGAAGTTTGTATTTCTTGGCTACTGAGAATGTGTAACAGCTAAAACAGCTAAAGGTGACGTGCCCGGAAACAACCCTGAAATAATCGCTGGATCTCTGCTCATTTGTTAGTGCACTTATGTCTATAATATGTGTAAAAAATCAATACATTTCTACCGATGAAACAAGAAGACAAGAGCAAGTTGTTTTAAATTAAATGCCCTTCAAGAGGAAAAAAAAAAAAACAAAACCAAAAAAACCCGTACAGCCTACCAATCATTACACTTGGTGGGGGCTGAAAAAGTATAACCACGGTGACATTTAAGGTCATGAGTTTCCAAGTGGTGTCTGATAGGGGGAGAGTGGGTTAGTATAAAGTTCCATCAGCTGTGAGCCAGATGGGTACCAATTGTGCGACAGGATGACTATATGACTGTATGCAGGATGTCAAAGAGATTTTAATTATGCAACAACTTAAATCTAAGTAAGGAAAAAAAAAGGGGGGGGAGAGCTCATTTTGGGGATGTCAAGAATACTTTGTGTGACAGATTGCTACATTCTTTTGTTTAGGAGGCTAGACAAGGGTCATAAGTGAGAAATAGACGGAGCACAGAAACTACTCGTTTGTTTTTAATACTCACAATTTTTCTTGCAGATTAGCTTTTCATCATGCCAGAGTCCTCAAGGAAAGAGCTAGAGGGGTGTTTTGTACGGCATACCGTGCTCACATCACTTGTGATTATCTAACTGCTTCCATAACACAAGCAACCCTAACACAAACTGGAAAAAGAGAGTGAAAGCTTGGTGATTTTTGAGTTTGTCACTGTATTTTAAGAACTGTTCTGCCAATGCACTTCTCTGACATTTGACTGTAACTCCAAGCCATGAAACACTATAAATGTACAAGAAAGACGAGCACTGTTCCCTGTTCATGAGCACTCAATAACTTTGCAAACTAGCACTTCGGGGCAGTGGAAACAGAAATGGAAAATACCATATTAAATGGCAAACAGAATGCATGATCACTTGAAGATATCCTTATTGTACATATTCTGGATGCATTTATGTACTATGCCTACACCTCTGACCTTTAGCATGCGACGAATCAGCTATTTACTCTCAGGGTTCATACTACAGAACACACTACCCAGTCTACAACTACTAATACTGATAAAATAAGGAGTGCAAAGATCACCCAGCGAATTACAAGAAACAGATGGTCTCTAACAGAATTTGTTTGCAAAGACTACACCTGGACTACTGCAAAGTCTGTCAGAGATTGCCAACAAGCCACTTGATGCCCAGCGCAACGCTGTCATACAAATAAATGGAAGACAGAGTGGACAAAGACACAGCAATCCCAACATCCAACCTTTGTAATTTCCTAAACCTAACCATCCTACAACCATACAACTTCAACCTTCTCTATAAGGTAAAGAGAACGGTTTGCCTTCAAAAAAGAGATGTAGAACAAGAACCAGTCCCATGATCTTTAAGTCCTAGCAACACCATGGGAACAATCTGTGTCATGTAAAATAGACGCCACAAAATCCTGCAGAGCCCTGCTTCATTGAGGACCATTAATACTGTCGAGTATCATTTTGCCTAGCAAGCTCTGTGGAATCCTTTCTGGTTTGGATCAAGCATGCTCCAGAAGGATGGATACCAGAGAGCCCTCTGGAGCTACAACTGCTAGCCCTGGGGAAGAAATTCCACACTGGAAGTTGCTTCATGACAAACTGGACAAATCAATTAATTTCCAAAATCTGCTTTAGCCCTCCTAAGTTTCCATAGACCTAATAATGCAGAATAGAGACAGACATTTCTTCCCATCTGTTTTTACAGGAAATGAAGCCTTATTAAATAGAAGCGATTAATCATTTAAGGAAACATTCTTGTTTCTGGCAGTACAGGAAAAGAAAAATGCATTACCAAAGTTAGATTCTCTTATCTTTTCTGCACCATGAAAAAGCCTACCATAATCAAGACCTACAGAGAAGCCTGTTCCTCCTGCAAAAGAAGATGGGACATTCGTTCTGCTAGAACTGAAGAAAGTAAGAAAAAATAGAAATAGTCAGTATTTGGGCTACAGCCGGTTTTCAGAGGCATTACTGCAAGGGAGAAGAGCTGCAGACCTGCATTACCACAAGGGAGAAGACTCTGCAGACAGAGGAGAGACTGGCCAGAAAAATTTTGTACCACACATGGCTCTGGCTGTCAGATGAGAAAATCTCACCCTTTACTGCCTGGCCTGTATTACTAGTATCTACAATCACTTTGCTTTGCACTAGAATTTTTTTTAACACAGTTTTTAACTACTGGTACTATAATACCTGTGGCTGTATTTATTTGTCCTGGATAAAATTTTATCCAGGTAACTGACCCAAACAGATGCAAACTTTGAGGGAGGAAAAAAAAAAATCTTAAGATGAAATGCTTATGTACTGCTATCTTCTCCGAAAGTGCTGACAGCTATTTGAGTTTGCGTTTAGGATAAACACTTGATTGCCTACAGTTTCTGAAAAGAGAAGAAAAATAGTAAGGAAGTGTAGTTTTGTATTTTTAATTGAATTGCCTCACAAATGGAAGACATTATTGTATTTGTTCTCTGTCCAACATGCCATTTTTGCAGACTTTCGGTTTAGTTGGAAATACAATCTCCTGTGATATTTACACTACAGATTTTAAAGACAGTTACCTGCCAGGCTTTGAATCTCTTCAGTGAGAACCAGAGGTAAATAAATTCAGAGAGTCTTTAAAACTGCATTTACTAAGTTTTCATTGTCATACCATAAAACATCAGTGAATAAAGTATTCTTCAAAGAAACTGCTAGGCCATTACATTTAAAACACCCCAAACCACTCCTCAATCATACATTATAGTGTGTATCACTGGAGTTCAGTGATGTACACACTAAATAGAGATGGTTAATCATTTGTAGAAACATTCTCACTTCTGACAGTGCAGGAAAAGAAAGGGACACCAGCAAAGTTGGATTCTCCTGTCGTTTGAAAAGCATCGTTGGAAATTCATGTGATCCCATGAGCCCACATGTACCCTGTTGCTAAGTCACTAACACACACTCGAGTGGCTTCGTATCCTGCCGGGAACACTCAAAGGCATCCTTGCACAGACTTGGTATAGACAGGGGACAGCTGAACACCGAAGTACTGTGCTCCCGCTATCGTGGTTAGGAGTGGTGTGGATACAACCACCGGGTCCCACCATATCACTTCTCTAATTGTTACTTTGGTGTTGTGTTGTAAATGGTCTTCAGCAAGGAGGATTTTATGAATATGAACACCCTACTGCTCTTCTTCCAAAGCTCTGCCCAGCATTACTCAAGCTATCACGTGCATGAGAGCTTACACTTGCATAGTCCTAACTCAGTGGACTATTCATTCTATTTAAAAAGTCAGTGAAGGGCACATATTTTGCAAACTCTCAGTCTAGAAGTTTAATCAAATCTCACAAGAAGATGCTACTAGGACTCCAAAGCTTTTGCAAGTTAGAAACCTGACTTCTGTGTGAACCCTCTTATCACAACAGAAGTCAGAACCATAGTCTTTCAAGGACAGAAACATCAAGCAAATTGAGTGATCCTACAGAATTAAACGCTGCTATGAAAAGCTGTTGAAATTAAAGTGACTAGATGCTGTAATCGCAGACCTGCAAGTGTGAGTTAGCACTGAGTTAGTCTTTGTATCTTGTTTTTACAATACATATAAAACCCGATACATTTCCTCCTAAACTGCAAAAGTAGATTCCCTTGTTGATAGAGATGCTAACAAAACAACTTCTGCTACAACAGAAGCAAATTTTAAATGCACCAAATTATAAATGCACCATCATTTAATTTGACAGTGAAATATGATTAAGCTCCCTGATTGAAATAAAAGAAGAAAAAAAGAATTGCAATCTTGCACATCTTCACTGACAAAAATAAGGAAACCTCATAGCACCTTCTCTCCACAAGGATATTTTCTCCCTGTCTCCTCCTTTACTTAATTACTGAATTCTTGAGGTACAAACTGTACAACAGACACAATGCAAAATAAAACTGCTCTACCATGTATTATCGGAACAAGAAACCTCATCTCTTGCTAAAAGTCTGAGCTATTTTTTGCAGTTACTAATTAGCACTCAAAAGCCCATTATTAGGTAGGATAAGGAAGAATTCAGGAAACTGAAATAAAAAAAGTCCAGAACAGCTTAGCACTAAAGCAGTAAATGAAAAAGGATCTCTCATTAATATCTTCTCCCAGTTTTACCAGCAAAGAAACCCATACCAATTATTTTAAAGCATAACAGCTGTCAAATTGTGCATTAATTCAAGTTCTATAGCATCACAGGCATCAAAAAGAAATCTGCAAACAGTACAGCAAAAGGTATGCTTGCAAGCCTTGGCAGGCAATCACATGGCTGAAGGGAAATGCAAGTGTGCTCCTGCTCATAATCTGCGGGTCTTTTGATGAAGAGAGAGACCAGGATCAATCAAAACAAGGTGAGAGAAAGTTCATAGAATCATAGAATCATAGAATCGTTTAGGTTGGAAAAGACCTTTAAGATCATCCAGTCGAACCATCAACCTAACATTACCAAGTCCACCACTAAACCAATTAAGGGTAGAGTAGCAACTTAGTGTTTCCTGGCTTGGTGGCTGGAATATTTTTAATGAAAGTAAAAACTAGGAATCATTAAGATTGGAAAGGATCTCTAAGATCAGTCCAACCATCAACTCAACGCCACCATGTTCACTAAACAATAACCCCAAGTGCCACATCTACCCATTTTTTGAACGCTTCCACGGATGGTGACTCCACCACCTCTCTGGGCAGCCTCTTCCAATGCTTGACCACTCTTTCCGTGAAGAAATTTTTCCTCATATCCAATCTAAACCTCCCCTGGCGCAGCTTGAGCCCATTTCCTCTCGTCCTATCACTAACTACTTGGGAGAAGAGACCAACGCCCACCTCACTACAACCTCCTTTCAGGAAGTTGTAGAGAGCGGTAAGGTCTCCCCTCAGCCTCCTCTTCTCCAGGCTAAACAACCCCAGTTCCCTCAGCCGCTCCTCATAAGGCCTGTGCTCCAGACCCTTCACCAGCTTCGTTGCCCTTCTCTGAACACGCTCCAGCACCTCAATGTCTTTCTTGTACTGAGGGGCCCAAGACTGGACACAGTATTCCAGGTGAAGCCTTACCAGTGCCGAGTACAGGGGGACAATCACTTCCCTGCTCCTGCTGGCCACACTATTCCTGATACAAGCCAGGATGCTGTTGGCCTTCTTGGCCACCTGGGCACACTGCTGGCTCATGTTCAGCCGGCTGTTGACCAGCACCCCCAGGTCCTTTTCGGCCAGGCAGCTTTCCAGCCACTCTTCCCCAAGCCTGTAGCGTTGCATGGGGTTGTTGTGATCAAAGTTTAAAGAATATTTTTATTTTTAAAAATCTCAGTGTCTTTCAAAAGTTTAGTATTGATTTCTTTGAAGGCAAAACCCAAAACTAGCAAGAAGCAACAGATACATTCTTGTTTCCTTACTTCCTGCTAAGAAGAAGGTTCATGTAGTCATCTTTATGGCCATGATGCTGAGTGCTTAAGAGTGTATTTTTATACAGAGGAACATTCTAATTATTCATTTAAATGTATTTTAAATGTATGTGTTTACTTTTTATAGAATCCTTTTAGTAGCTTCGAAGACTAAAATGGAAGAAAAACATGTAGACTCACCATAATTTAAGCTTAACAGTTTAGCAAACTATGCATCTGTTGTGAAGTCCTCTAGAGTTCAAACACAATCTTGATAGTCGCTGAGGAGATTTGATTTCTAGGCCTAAAAGATCCTTGATTATCAGCTTCTTCACAGACTTACTAGCTAGCCTGCTATATTGTATTTAAGTAGCAGAGATGCAATGAAAACAAAATAAACTGTTCACTGTTTTGTTCTAAATATTGTTGGTTTACATATAGCCTACTTTGCAGTCAAATTTCTGTAGAACACAACTGCAGTTTTTGTATTACAATTTAAAAATCCAAGCAAAACAAAACCAAAACAAGCAAAATCCCCAGCCTCCTAGAGACCTTGTTAAATTTGCAACTAAAACTACGTTTGAGGCAGAAAGGAGAAAGTTCAGGCTATGTCCCTTTGAACACGTTTAAGTGCGTGGCCACAGATACTTTTCTACAGAACCCTTGCATCACTGCAGATAATTTACGCACATGCTTTTGATGACTTCTGGTTACTATGCTACCTAAGCAAACACCACACACAGCTGCAAATGACAGGGATGGTTTTTGTTTTTTTTTTTCCAAAATAAGACCACAAAATAAAAGGTGAAGTGCTTAGAAAAACAGATCTTCTCATTGATTGAGGCATAGTTCCACTGCACATTCCCTGCTCAGCAGCCAGTGCCTGCCTTCAGCAAGGAGTATCGTATTTTCCTCCTAGACAGTGTTTCTATCGCAAGGAAACGCTAGAGTAGCTAAGATCCTTTCAAACAGTGTTCTCTCCGCTACTCAAAAATACTGGTCCTTCCTATATTGTCGCTACAAAATGGAGAGAAATTACATTTATTGAAAAACAAGTAGGGTGTGTATTACAAAGGGAAAAATAAGCAAGCATGTTCTGGACCCTGCCACTGCTGAACTCCATACGTGCCCTCATTCACTTTCCAACACGCGCACTAAATGGAGAACGGGTCTCTCTGGAAACATGTTCTTAAGGACTGCAATACATGGACATGCAAAAGAAGGGAGCAGTAAGGTGAAGCAGAGAATTCTGTCTTTACATTTACAACTTTTTAAGTTTTTCATCACGATACTTACTGTACATTTGCTTGTAAGTTTCCTATGTACTTCAAACAGAAACATTAAAAAATTCATACAAAGAAATCCCACTGCATCCCACAATTTATCAGGCAGTGGCAACACTTTCACTACAAATGCATTCCACCAGTGAAGGAAAATTCTGTATTTTGTATTAATTTTTCTGTCTACAGACTAACAGGTGGAACAAAATAGGAAAACACCCCTCCAGCTTGCCATGCCAGAAACATTTCATTTAGAAGAATGGACAAAACTTTCACCATGAACTGGCTTGTTCAAAAGTACATAATTTTGGAAAAGTGCTTAAGAATAAAAGAAAATTGGTGTGCAGGCTTAAGGGAATAATTTTTATTTCCATCTAATTTTGAATGCAAATGTAACTTAATTGAAAGGCCTGTGTTAAAAGCTGACCACATGATTTCTGAACCATTATGATCTGTTTCTGAACCCCCTTTCTGCTCACTCTCTAAGAAGCCCAACATGACCAGACTGCTAGCTTAGGTAACTCACAAGCTTACAGTTAACTGGTATGAATCTTCCCCTCTCTCCAGCTTTTAAACAATCTCCTACAAAAATGGCAATGTTTTTTTTTAAATTTTATGAGAACCATATTTGCTATTTATAAAGGATCTTTTTGGGAAGAAATTAAATTCACTAAACCAATGAAGAGTTCATGAAAAATGAAAAAGCCCATGAAAAATAAACCAAGAAATGTTTATTTTCCTATGCCAGTAAAAAAGATTTTAGTGCTGTGGAAATACTCCAAATTCATACTTAGGCAGCTAATGGAGCTGGCAAATTGTTCCCAAAATGCACTAAATTTGAGAAACTGTAGGTTAATGAAGATGGACCTTGAGACTAAAAGAATGCTTACTTAGACTCACCTGTACCTTGCACTAAAGCCTTCACTGATGTCAACAGGCTTTGCTCAGGACAGAGCTAGACACACAGCATCACTTATGCAATTCTACTGCCATTGCTTACCCTACACTAGTTTGACATTTTTTGAAAAGAATTATTATCATATTTTAGCCAGACATACCAAGCAGAGATTGAAGTCACTTACATGAAACTTCTTGAGCAAGTGTGGAGAATAAGGTAAGTAAAACCCTACAGTGAAATTCCATCTTCATTGAACCTGTTATTCTCAAGATTACAGAGGTTATGAAAATGGTGGATAACATATTCCATATACCCACAGTAACCTGAAAAAAGCAATTTAATTACTTCCATCCTGCATAATGAAGTTTTATCTTTACCTTTGCACTTAGTTGAGATATATCCTTCATCTCCATTTCATGTATTATAATGTTCTGCTAAATTTGCTATTTTGGTGGACTGACTTCATCTAGAAGTCTCTTTGACTTCATAAGAAGTATCAACTAAGAGCTCTTTCCATAAAGAGTTTTTTGATTGATGAACAGATGCTTAGTTCCTAATGATATTTCTGAGGTTAGTCTACTCTAAATGAAACATACTTAGATTAGCTAATTTTTAGTCTCTAAAGAATCATCTTAAATAAAGGTCACTGAACATCTCACTGTGCAATTAATGAAGATTCAGCTAGTAATTCCTTGATCAAATATTAGTATTTTGATTGGTCCCAGAAGAAATACCCTTTTTTATGTAAACCTGGCACATGAATCAGAGCCACAGCTGCTGCCTGATATAATCAGTGTACAATATTCTAATCCCGTGAACTCTGACTCAGCAAGCATCTGCTTTCCAAATAAGCTTTATCAAACGTCGTTTTTTTCAGAACTAATTTTGTCAGCCAAGGTTTAAAAGGAGACAAATTTCAAAACCTTTCACAGAAACACTTTGAAGTCAACCACTACACTTCAACTTCTTTCCAGAAGACCTTCCCTAGGAATTCAAATGGTTGTAATACTGAGTTAGACTGTTTAATTAATAGAGAGAGTACTGTTAATTTGTTTCCTGGCACTTTACGTAGACTGCAGTTAGTGGAGTTGCTGGATCCAGAAGGTTTGATGTGCAAGTTTTAAGTACTAACGTTTTAATATACCAACAGTCCCCTGGCTGATAGGATCTGAAGTAAATTTGTAACACCTGCACTTAAGACTGTACATTGATTACCTGTTTGCTTCTAAGTATACACAGAAAGACATAAATAGAGGAGGTCCAGGGCCTGAGACAACAGCTACCATTCTCTCCTACTACTTTGCAATTAAAATCACAATTCTGTGATTGCAAATTTCCCATGCAGTTTGCTATTTCCTATACAGTTTGTACACTGATACCCTTCCTACCACCAACAGAAAAAAAATTGAGTTGCAGATTCTTTTAGAAATGAACAATGTTAATACCAAAACACATGGACCTTCCATAATGCCATTTTTTCTCATCTTTTTGCATTAATGCTTTCTAATGTGCAATCATGCAGGTTGCAAACAAGCAGTAAGATTGTTCTCCACAGCTGAGGGTGAGCCAGAAACAAGAATAGCACAGCAACGTCATCCTGTAAAAAGGAAAAGCACAAAACTGTAGAAATGGTGTCATGGAACCGTGTAACTCTGAGGTCCAACCAGCTTCCCACTCAAAGCAGGACTATTACCAGCATTATATCATTAGGTCACCTGTAGCTTTATCTAGCCAAATCTTGAAAAACCTTCATGAATGAGACTCCACCACCTCTTTGGGTGACCTGTTCCAGTCACGACTCACCTACTGAAGTTCTTTTTCTAATGTCCAACCTAAGCCTCCCCATCCAACGTTTGTGAGCATTGCCACTTGTTGTGTTCTCCAGCACTACTAAGAAGACCTTGTCATATCTGTAAATACATTTCAAGGCTGTTATTAGAGTGCTCCTAGACTTCTTTTCACAACTAGAAAAGCCCGGTTCCCTCAACATCCCTCACAGAGGATGCAGACTCTAGCCTCTGCTCATTGCAGCAGCCCTCCACAACACCCTTCCAGTTGCTCAGCATTCTTACTACACCAGGGAGGCAAACCAAAGTGTTCCAAGTGCAGCCCCACAGGATCACAAATAAAAGCTCCTCTCCACGTGTTGGCTGTGCCCCTTACTTTGACTATATACAGCAGTGAAGAACCTCTAAGGAGACAGGCTGAAATACAAAGAAGCCTTTAGCATATCACACACCATTCACATCTGACAGGTGCACAGGTAAAATGAAACACAGAATACAAGGACTCATGCTCCATTGCTTCTTCTTCCCAACTTGAGGTAGGCTGAGTTTCCAAAGAATTTTGCTCCACCATGAGGAGAATACACTTCCTCTTCACCCAATTTATCTGTTAGCTTTTATTCCTAAGGGCTTGCCATGCTATCTTTGCTAATTATAACAGGACTCAGTATGTATGGCTTAGATGGCTGGCTATTTTATGGTGGATTAATTGTCCCCTGAAAGCATCTCTCTTACTCAAGTGAAAGTGGAGGGAATCTAGAGCTGAGATTCACTGTGTGTCTGCCAGAGCTCTACAGCATAGATATCTACAAATGAACTAGTCATGTGGGGTGGATACATACAGCAAAACACTTTCATAACCTTTTTTTTTTTAAACCAGTACAAGCACCTCTTTCAAAAAAAATGTTACATTATATCCTTTTAGTTATTGACAGGTTTGAAGATACACTAGTATAAAAGAAAACAGCTTACAGAAAAATTATTGCTATAATTGGTTGAAATACTATTCTCTACCCAAAATATCTTTTATTAGAAACATTCCATAAGCATTCAATCAGTATGGATTCATTAAAAATAACTGTCACTGAGATTATATAAAGTCTGTTCCATTTCTAAAATAAAAAAGAGTTGTCTAATAATCTGGAAAAGCCCCATTATAAGATTCCATCTTTCTCCAAGTGTTACACAGTTAAAATAAAGACCTATCTCTGTATTTAAAATGAAATTTAAGAATTAGCGTAAGAAGCTATAATTAAGGTAACAGCATAAGAAACATTATTCCCTGTTATTTCTCCTAACTGCTAGTAAGTTCAGAGTAAAAAGTATTCTGTGTTATTTGAATGCCAAAATACGAAAACCTAGTACAAAAGTAAAACAGTTAATTTCAGTGGAGAAAGGCTTTACAGAATTGTTGTGGTGCCATGGGATGGGAAACTTCACAGTTCTGAGACTAATTATTTTAGCTTGCTTAAGTAATGTATTCTCATTTTCAAAAATCTACTTGTACAGGCAAAATTTGGTATTTTTATTAGAACTTTTGTTCAGCTTATAGTTATATGCTGTATTAGTTTTACTGATTCTGGTCTGCATTATTATTTTTAATCTACTATGCACTCAAAAGCTTCTGCAGTTCTATAATTGTTAATGACAAGTTAATGGCTGTAGTTTCAGGCCTCATTGAGCTAGACCCAACTAGCAGGTCATACTCTAGGTCATGCCATCATCCTTGCTGAGGACTTAAATCTTACACAGGTCCAAGAGGCAGAAATACAAGTACTATAGAAGTCCGTATGACACAGTGCTCTTGGAATGGCAAAGGGAAAGGGAACATCATTGTGAGGTTCCCAAAATGCTGGAGCAGTTGGAGAGCATCTGAGAAAATCCCTAGTCTTCATTCCACCTAAGCAGTCTGAAACGGCAAGCAGTGTGGGAGCCAACGTGACTAGAATATCTGCCCTTGAGATGTTTGCTCCAGTATGTAGCCTGAGAATAACAGAGAAGATACAGATACGGTGGACGAAAGAGAGAGTCTCCAAGGAGGAGTACGCAGGCCACAAAAGAGGCGGGGAAGTAAGACTCCTCTAGCTATCAAAAGGTGGCTGACTACAGGAGAACAAACCAGAAGCAGAAGAGATAGAAAGGGAAGAAGAATATCAATGTGGGATATCCACAAAGAACATAAAAATGATAAAGAATAGCCATATGCCGATGGAGAAGAAAAGTAAATGGGGAATCACAATGCAGGGTGGGGAGGGGAAGTGAGAGGCTGAAGAAAACAACAGAGAAATCCAGGAAAGAGAAAGCAACATTGAAGTCACAACGTTTTATTTATTTCAGATTTATGCACTTCTATATTTGTTTGTTGAAGGCGAGATTCCTTTTGAACCATCAATCATTTCTGCAAGACATGACAAGTAGTTTTTCATCTAGACACCCTTTTTCCATTTCCTTTTTCTTTGCCTTTTCAAAGACCGACAGATCACTTCACTAAGCTATCTATCACTAGCACTGTACGGCAAGGCAGCAATTTGGGGTGCACAGGCAAACATGCACACTCTTCCTCAATGACGCAGCTGGACTGCTGACTCCACCAATATCTGCAGCTCTATACAAGTATCGTTTTTGTACATGCTTTTCGAGGCCATAAAACATGACTCTTGTTCTTTTGTGTGCCTGTGATACACATACTTAACTTTTGAGTCCTTGCGTGTCTAAAAGACAGGGAGTGTAAGGATAGAGGTCACAACAGCTTCACTCCAGTCCTCATCACCCACAGCAATGGTGCAACGGTTTCTGGAAGCTACAAGTAAACTACCAGGTAGGTTCTCTGCAGATCCGCAACACTGAGAAGTTTCTCAACCAACTGCAGGAGTAGCTTGGAGCTCTAATGAAGGAAGGAAGATATCTAATACAGGGAGGTCTACAGTCAGAAGAAGAAAGTTACTTGTGTGGAAATTGTTGAGTTAAAACTGGTCTAGTTTCTACCCATTCAACCTACGAAATGAATAGAGGGAGGGCCTGAAAGACTTCATCCTGCCAGGGTAAAACAGTAGGATTTCAGTGATACTAAGGGTACTGAGCCAAGGTGTAGCTCCAGTGAATAATGTGTTTAAGGAAAATGAGGAATATTCTAATTAAACTTAAAAGTCTACAGTGTTAAATCTGTCAGCAATTTAGACACCACCTCTGTATAATATTGCCTTGGAAGGCTCAGATAGGACTTCCATGCCATCTCTATCCTAGAAGATTGGATGCATATGACAAAGATATGTTTTTGCAAGCAAGTTGTATCAGTTTAAATAATGTCCCCTGCAATCTATTAGGACAAAATTTGACCCCTAAAAATACACCGTTTCTAGTAGGATGTGATAGTCTTCTCATGACAGAAGTGGATTTTACCTATTGATGAATGGGGATGAATACTTGATGTAGTGATCTTGAAAAATTTACATATTAGATGAAGCATGTCTCTGACTTTTTAAGATGGAATTAGTAGTTCAGGACATTTTGTGTTCTCATAAGGAGGTACCTGTGGCTATGACTGCACTGCAAAAAGTATCTCCATTAAATAAAACATACGATCCTGGTGGGTCCTTTTCTGCAATTCAGCAGAACACCCTGAACTGCCAGTTTCTCTGTGGGCAAACCAGCGGTTCTGGAAGAACTAGAATAAAGAATCTGGCCCTAATACAGAGATATGAGACCTTTCATGCCTAGAGGTAGGTTCATAATCTTTTTACAGACAGCATGACAAGGTAGGTGAGCTTAAGCGTTTCATCTGTCTGAGGCTATGAAATAATTTTGACACAGCCTTCCTTCAGTACAAACTTTACTTTGGTGTAAGAGGGAGTGCAGGAAAAGTGTATGTTAGACCTTCACAGGAAAGCTCAAATGCATGTGTGTGCTTGCTTATATTTTTGCACAAGCGTGTGATGTTCCTTCAAAAAAAGCAGTAAGGCAGAGGAAAGAACAGAAGACGGCCTTTCTTCTGGGGAACTACTGAGCATAGAGCGAAGGACCTACCTTCCAGAGACTGCAGTGCCTGCGAAGAGAAAAGGGAGTCACAGCTCAGGCTGGGGATGCTGCAGCTCACATAGAGACTGCCCAGAGCCAGGAGCAAACACCCAGACCTTAGAGAGATAGCTGGAAGGCAAAGTCCTCAGTATCAGAGGAGTCAGTGCAGCATTTCCTGCTATTTAGAGCCATTAAACTGCCTGGAAGCAAAAACTTTGAGCAGACTCAGTGGGTAGCAGATTTTTTAAATCAACAAAAATGCTGTATCCTTTCTTTTCATTCCATCTTATCTAGCTACTCTGGGGTTTTCTGGATTTAAGAAGTTACTTATTCTAGCTTTGACTCGGATAAAATCTGATGAGTTCAAAAGCTTTTTGTCTTCTTCAGGGGGCTTATTACAGATCTATGCATATCTACCTTAAGGGTCTGACTCAAGGCTTTATTCAAAGTGTAAATGAGGAAACCAGGAACACACCTTCATCTCGAGAAGACCTTGTTTTGCCATGAACAGATTCACATTTAAGATCGCCCAAAA
Organism: Pelecanus crispus; assembly: GCF_030463565.1. Lineage (NCBI taxonomy): Eukaryota > Metazoa > Chordata > Aves > Pelecaniformes > Pelecanidae > Pelecanus > Pelecanus crispus. The sequence goes on from NC_134643.1 coordinate 167,986,190, forward strand.
ATTAACTCTGCCACTTTAGAATCATAAAATCATAGAATCGTTTAGGTTGGAAAAGACCTTTAAGATCATCCAGTCCAACCATTAACCTAACACTACCAAGTCCACACTAAACCAATCAAGGGTAGACTAAACTAAACCATGTCCCCAAGTGCCACGTCTACCCATTTTTTGAACACTTCCAGGGATGGTGACTCCACCACCTCTCTGGGCAGCCTCTTCCAATGCTTGACCACCCTTTCTGTCAAGAAATTTTTCCTAATTTCCAACCTAAACCTCCCCTGGTGCAGCTTGAGCCCATTTCCTCTCATCCTATCACTAACTACTTGGGAGAAGAGACCAACACCCACCTCACTACAACCTCCTTTCAGGTAGCTGTAGAGAGCAATGAGGTCTCCCCTCAGCCTCCTCTTCTCCAGACTAAACAACCCCAGTTCCCTCAGCTGCTCCTCATAAGGCCTGTGCTCCAGACCCTTCACCAGCTTCGTTGCCCTTCTCTGAACACGCTCCAGCACCTCAATGTCTTTCTTGTAGTGAGGGGCCCAAAACCAAACACAGCATTTCAGGTGCAGCCTCACCAGCGCCGAGTACAGGGGGACAATCACCTCCCTGCTCCTGCTGGCCACACTATTCCTGATACAAGCCAGGATGCTCTTGGCCTTCTTGGCCCCCTGGGCACACTGCTGGCTCATGTTCAGCCAGCTGTCAACCAATACCCCCAGATCCTTTTCGACCAGGCAGCTTTCCAGCCACTCTTCCCCAAGCCTGTAGCGTTGCATGGGGTTGTTGTGACCCAAGTGCAGGACCCGGCACTTGGCCTTGTTAAACCTCATACAGTTGGCCATGGCCCATCGATCCAGCCTGTCCAGGTCCCTCTGCACGGCCATCCTACCCTCCAGCAGATCGACATTCCCACCCAGTTTGTGTCATCTGCAAACTTACTGAGGGTGCACTCAATCCCCTCACCCAGATCGCTGATAAAGATATTAAACAAGGCTGGCCCCAAAACAGAGCCCTGGGGAACACCACTTGTGACCAGCTGCCAACTGGACTTAACTCCATTCACCAATACTCTCTGGGCTTGGCCACCCAACCAGTTTTTTACCCAGCGAAGACTACGCCCGTCCAAGCCATGAGCTGCCAGCTTCCCAAGGAGAATATTGTGGGAGACGGTGTCAAAAGCTTTGCTAAAGTCCAGGTAAATGACATCCACAGCCTTTCCATCATCTACCAGGTGGGTCACCAGGTCATAAAAGGAGATCAGGTTGGTCAAGCAGGACCTGCCTTTCATACACCCATGCTGGCTGGGCCTGATCCCCTGGTTGATCTGCACTTGCCTGTTGAGTTCACTCAAGATGAACCTCTCCATAATCTTCCCCGGCACGCAGGTCAGGCTGACAGGCCTGTAGTTTCCCGGGTCCTCCTTCCAGCCCTTCTTGTAGATGGGCGTCACGTTGGCAAGCCTCCAGTCATCAGGGACCTCCCCTGTTAACCAGGGTTGCTGATAGATGATGGTAAGTGGCTTGGCAAGCTCCTCTGCCAGCTCCCTCAGTACTCTTGGGTGGATCCCATCTGGCCCCATAGACTTGTGAGCGTCCAGGTGGCATAGCAGGTCATTAACTGCTTCCTCCTGGACTATGAGGGCTCCATTCTGGTCCCCATCCCTATCCTCTAGCTCAGGGGCCTGAGTACCCTGGGGATGACCGGTCTGGCTGTTAAACACAGAGGCAAAGAAGGCGTTAAGTACCTCAGCCTTTTCCTTGTCCTCGGTGACAATGTTCCCCCCCCACATCCAGCAAGGGATGGAGATCCTCCTTGGCTCTCCTTTTATTGCTGATGTACTTATAAAAGCATTTTTTATTATATTTTACAGCATTGGCCAGATTAACTTTTTGCTGGGCTTTTGCTTTTCTAATTTCCTCCCTGCATGACCTAACAAGATCCCTGTACTCCTCCTGAGTTGCCTGCCCCTTCTTCCAAAGGTGGTAGACTCCTTTTTTCCCTGAGTCCCTGCAAAAGCTCCCTATTCAACCAGGCCGGTCGATTTCCCCACCGGTTGGTCTTACGGCACGCGGGGACAGCCCACTCCTGCGCCCTTAAGACTTCCTTCTTGAAGAAGGCCCAGCCTTCCTGGACCCCTTTGCCTTTCAGGACTGCCTCCCAAGGGACTTTCCCAACCGGGGTCCTGAAGAGGCCAAAGTCTGCCCTCCGGAAGACCATAGTAACAGTTTTGCTGCCCCTCTGCTTGGCATCGCCCAGAATCGAGAACTCTATCATATCGTGGTCGCTAAGCCCAAGACAGCCTCCGACCACAACATTTCCCACAAGCCCTTCTCTGTTAGTAAACAGCAGGTCAAGCGAGGCACCTCCCCTGTTAGGCTCGCTTACCAGCTGCGTCAGAAAGTTATCCCCCACATGCTCTAGGAACTTCCGAGACTGTTGCCTCTCTGCTGTATGGTATTTCCAGCAGATGTCTGGCAAGTTGAAGTCCTCCATGAGAACAAGGGCTAGTGATTGCGAGACTTCTGCCAGCCACTTATAGAATGCCTCATCTACCTCTACATCCTGGTTGGGTGGTCTATAGCAGACTCCCAACAGGACATCTGCCTTGCTGGCCTTCCCCCTCATCCTTACCCATAAGCACTCGACCTTGTCATCACCACTGTCAAGCTCTATACAGTCAAAACACTCCCTAACATACAGAGCCACCCCACCACCTCTCCTTCCTTGCCTATCCCTTCTGAAGAACTTATAGCCATCCAGTGCAGCACTCCAGTCATGAGAGTCGTCCCACCACGTTTCTGTGATGGCGACTATGTCATCGCCATCCTGCTGCACAAGGGCTTCCAGCTCCTCCTGTTTGTTGCCCATGCTACATGCATTGGTGTAGATGCACTTGAGCCGGGCTATCGATTTCACCCCCAATGTTGCCATGCTGCCCCTGGGCTCCTCACTAGCGGGCCTGTTTATATCCCCTTCCCCCTTCAAACCTAGTTTAAAGCCCTCTTAATGAGTCCCGCCAAGTCATGGGCAAGAATCCTTTTCCCCTTTGGAGACAGCCGATCTCCATCAGCTGCCAGCAGGCCTGGTGCCGTTTAAACCTCCCCATGATCGAAATACCCCAAATTCCACCGATGGCACCAGCCTCTGAGCCACCTGTTAATCAGGTGAGTTTTCCCATTCCTTTCAGCACTCTTAACTGCCACTGACGGATTGAGGAAAACACTACCTGCGCTCCTGATCCTGCGACTAATCGCCCCAGTGCCTCTTCATTGCTTTAGGACTTCTTTGTGACCTTGCCAGAGCATGCGGCTGCACAAGCATGCGTAAGGACACATACACGTTCCTGGAGGACAAGAGAGCTCGAAATTAACCTCACTTCAATCCAGAAATTCCTGGGAGACTTGCTGACCTGAGGCAGAGCAGCGCAGAATAGAGTGAAGCTGTCCAGTGCGATTTGGTCCCATCTCATGGCTTCCCAAGAAATGACGATAGTTTCCAACAGCTAGGACTCAAGCCTGACTAATTGGCTGCCCTTGAAAAGAGCAGATACTGGCTGTAAGAGACGAGAAATGACAGCAGCTGGAACAGGAAGAGGTCTTCTCTGTGATATGGATCATCTCAAGCATTCACAGCATACTAGGCCTGACTAGGTTGATGGTTACTGATGGGATGTTGCCTCACAGAGCTTATTCAAGTGACCTAATGTATAGGGACCCAGTATGGAGGATTTCAAGGAAACCTCTGTGACTTCCTGTGTTTAGCAAAAGGAAAAAAAAAAAAAAGTCTAGATGGTGTCTGAATGATATCCTGTAACTGAGGAGAAACTGTAGGTATGAACTTCTCTGGGAAATACACAGACAACTTAAAACAGATGTAGAACACCACGTGCAGTACCAGAGTCATCACACACAAGCTTTTTGGAAACAGAGTGAAGTCCGGTACCTTTCCTTCAAATTAAGTTACTCAGGAGGAAAGGATGAGTTGGAAGCTGATTTTGATTGAATTCACCTGCTAACTCATGCCACATGTCATGTACCTTGGTGATGAAGACTTTTTTTCCTTTTCCTCTGGAGTTCCCTGAAGAGACTCCAGTATGAGTAAGGACGACTCTGAAATGAAGACCATATACTCAGGGATCACTCGCATGAGAGGAAGCAGCCAAAGCCCAGACTTCTGAATTGCAAGGGTCTGTAATTACCAAAACAAAAAATTGAAGAGAAATTTCTTTTCCTTTAGAGACAGATGATGACACAGGTCATGCTACATTGGGTCACTAGTTATATTAAAAGTCTTGGTGCTCTCCTCTACAATAGATGTGTGCTTTCATTAAAGTTTTCCACTTTCATCCCCTGTTGTAAAAAAGAAAACAAAAAAAATCTTAAACTGACAGAGAAAGCAACATCTTGCTTTCTTAAAAACACCGGCTTCCATGAGCAATCAAGCATCTATTTCCAATCCCAGATCTCCATCCCCCTAGGTTTCCCTAGCATCTTTTCTTCCAGAACTGTGTGCTCTAAATTGTATTTGCTGCAATTATGAGATTGTCACTGGAGCAAATCAGGATGCCCTAGTCTTTAAAATGTATTTACCCAAGTGATAATTGACGAGCATTGGCTTGTAAATGTTTACTGCTGCTTCATGCACTACTCCTCCCTTGTTAAACTGCTGTAAAAAGATTGCATATAATTTAAAACTTGATGGATGTATACATACAAAAGCAAGCAGCATAAGAAATTGTTACATTACTGCTAAAATGGTTGAGACCATGTGATTACAGAGAGCTCCATAAAATGCTGAAAAGGCCTTTGATTCAGTAGAGTGGAATAATATCCTACCAAAGTCCCAACATCATGTTGTTCAACTGGACACAAGTTTCTTTACTGAATGAAAAGACGCATAGGAAAGCGTAATATTTCCACTTCGTTCAAAACACCAACTAAACCTACTCCTCGCTTTTCTGCACTGCACATAAAGCAGTTACCAAATCTAAAATAGCAACTTCTATTTTTCTTACTCAGTTATGTTAATAAAATGGTCATGAAACTTTAAAGTTTCATGAATTTAATAGTTTTGGGACTCTACAATATCAAACAATGTCTGGAAATTTTGCAATAAAAATTTAAGAAAATATTATTTGTTTTAAAATAAGCCAGAATAAAGTTATTTATAAATACAATTCAGCTACATTATCTTAAGTTTACTCCATTATTCAAAAATTTGAAGCAGTGCTATTACTTCTTTGATAGACTGGACGGCTACAATCAAAATGAATTTTCTGCCTCAACTCATCTTTTTATTCCAGACATTTCTAATTAGGCTGTTCTCAGGAATGGACGTGAGTGAAGAATGCAAACTATAAGATATTTTCTCTCATATCAAAAAGAAAAAAACCATACGTGCACAGTCTCAGTAAACCCAATATGCCGGGCAAGGCAGCAATCCCAAGCACACAGGTCCATTACCATTCCAGACAGTTCAGAGTTACTATTGCTCAGGTGAGATTCATAGACTTTGCATTAACAAGTTGTTTTGGTATCCAAGAACAGCCTTGTTCTGAAAATCCAGTGAAACGACTCTGCTTGCATGAAGTAAGATACTACATAAGCTGAGCAGTTTCTCATTATTCGTTCCCAAAGCATCAGCCTAACACTCAGTTCAGGCATATGTAGATAGATGAACCAATGAATTTTCATGCTGGGCAAGATAAGGAGGCACACAAGCTGTCTATGGGAGCTATTGCAAGGGGATGGAAAGTCATACTGTGTTCGGCTATCCCAGTCCACACTTCACCCGTTATTTATGATCAGACACCACAGCTAACCTTCATCATAGCTAATTTAGGTGTCTAAAATTCAGGTCTCTAAATGTTGAGTTATTGTTATCACCCTGAGTGTACCTTTAAGACCTACACAGAAGAAAGTGGATCAACAAGCAAGACCTGCTGCCTGGTGGGTGCGTATCAATCCACTCAGATAACAGTCCGGCCCAGGGACAAGTAATTATGAATTGCACTGACTATTAACATGAGAGACTCTGGTTTGAAAAGGACGATCTGATAGCTAGCGTAGGAACAGGCTCATCATAAATCATGCAGACCAGCAAATCAGACAGCAGAAAAAGTCATAAATCTTGAACTTCTCTCAGCCTTTGGGAAGAAACACCTCTTGGTGTTGAAAGGTAAGCTATACTTCATCGGCTTCATATTTTTCTAAGAAAAACAGAAATAAATGAGTTTGACAGAGACAAAACTGTTGCACCCTTGGGGATTGATTAGTTCTTCTATGTATTCAACTGTCACTCTACACAAATGTCCCTGATACAGATGTCCAAGTGCAGATAACAGAAAATTCAGAGAGTATGTCTGGCAGGCAACTACCTGGGAGAGTAAGGGACAAGTTATGGTGGCTAAGCCTTTAAATACGTTTCACTTGTGCAGCATTTGTGTAGCACCAGTACAAATCACAGAACTAACGTTGCCTGCCCACAACTTCTTACAGCTTTCCCAGCGACAGGTGTGCAACACATCTGTACTATGCCAGCAGTCCCGGCAATACATCTGTATTGTGGTATAAATCAAAGAGGCAGTGCTTGTTTGGCACATTTCCTCCTCAAATTCTGCTTATCACTTAACATTCCCAGGTAACACTACTCGTCCCAGGCACCTTTTACAGTCAAGAGGGAATCATACCTCCAGAAGGTGACTTACCTGGCCTCTTTTAGGTGTCTTAGAATGGTGAATCATCCCTTGGAGTATGTATTTCTCCCCCTTGACTATAAATAAGTGAAGCACCTCAGATTAATTAGCCAACTAGTTCAGACGAACATGTCAAGTTTGGACTTCTAAGTTAAATGAAATAAATGTGGCCATATGTTTTAATTAAGATGTTGCTTTAGATCAATGCAAAAAAAATTTACATTTTAATCAGCATCCGTAGGTTATCACCATGTACCTATATAAATTTTTTGTCAGTGGAAATGTTAAGGAAACAGCTTGTCCCAAGGAAAGAGGCAAAAAAGCATATTCAGACATCTGATTCAAAATATTGATACCACTAATAGTAATGCTATAAAAGAAAGCAATTTAGAAAAGGTACTGTACGTACAAAATATAAACAGCTCAATATTGATGCTTGGGGAAACACAGAAACACAGGAAGCATTATTACTTGAACTTGCATAGTCTATAGGCAAGATATGTTTGAGCAGTACTGTAATTCAAAACAGTAAATGCAAATCCGTTTTCAGAAGGCCTATTAGTGACTATGAGCTCCTCTCAATTAATGACATAATTTTTGAGGACATTACAAGAGACAGTATAAGACATGAGACAATCTTAAAGAATCATAGCTCAATTAGCAAGTATTAGAAAAATTGTGCCGTTATCTTCATGTCTGGAAGAAAAAGGCTTTGGACTCAGTTATGGAGGCATTAACACATCAGATTAAAATTTAACAAGAATAATAGCAATAGACAGTGGTGTTACAGAACACATGCTTGGACATTCTAAATGGAATTGGAAGGAGGAAAAAAGAACACCCTGAAAAAGCATTAATTAGCTATTAAACTGGAGTAGTTTCAGCGCCTGTGATAAATTAAAGGAGATGAAAACTTTTTAAAGTGAAACGTGCAGAACTAATACTTACAGTGTTTTTCAACATTTTATGTAAATCTGAACACTTAAAATGCTCTCTACCATACTTGAAGCATGAACAAAGCAACTGGTTGCATCTTTACATGCCCTCTGTATTGTTTCACTCCTTAAGTTACCTTAAGATTTCTTATAATATGCTACCCTGATCTCCAGATAGAAATGAGATGCAGGGTAGAAAGAAATGCATTAATATGAAATTTCAGAGAAAAACATGGAATAAATTACAGTACGTAGCTGAGCTGGTCACTAAAACACAGGTAAAAATAGGTAGCCAGGAAGGTCTGGGATTTTGAAGAAAAACAAATGGAAAGCAGCATCTAATCTGCAAAGGCAATATCCAAAAGCCTATCCCACATCAGGAGTGACTCAAAGCCCAATGGAGTAAGACCTTGCTTCTAGATACAAAGCTATTGGGGATTACTTTAATAGAGAACACTTAAGTAATCATGTTTGATGGGTAAGACTGCATCATTTATCAAAAATCTATGGTAAAATTTAATTTTCCATGTGAGTCAAAGACAGCAGTGGCAGCACTGCTTGTTGTTGCTGATCTGAGCCTGTTGATGCCTTCTGAAGTGGAAATGATGGATGCCACATGTTCTGGCTGTGATTAAATTTGCTTTGACAAAGCAGCATGGAAATCTGATTTTCAATAGACTCTTGCATTTCACCCAGTGCTGAGTAAACAGATACACAACATAATGCTATATGGTTGTCAAGCTGATGGCTAATTCATTCTGCCAGTCCAATCAATCTATCCATTAAAATATTACCTGTCAATATCAAGTAGGTTCAGCTTGGAAATTGCATGGAAACGGGAAGCTGTTTAGAAGTAAACACTGCCAAAGCCAAATGCGTCATAAGTTATTTCTCCAGGTCCTCCCAATAGCTTCAGTCAGCCTCAGTAACAAGGTCGGCAGAAGATACTTGCTTCAGCGTGCTCAACACTTCTCAAACCTGTTACCATCCAATTATGCCACAGAATGAAGGTACAACGTACCAAGACCCTCTCTTCCTGTGTTACTGCCTGAAGAGAAGGAAGCAGAAAATCACATTAAGAATATAGCTTATCTAAATGCTATTATCCCAATACTTGAAAATACTGTACCTACGCTGCCATCAGAAAGACGTCCTTCATACCTTCACTGATAGGGAATAGGAGTTGGCAAAACACAGTTACAAGAGATCTTTGACTGCACTGAGCTCAGGCACCCTTACATAACCTTCTCATTTTACCCTTCATTTAGAGGGAATTAGGATATTACCCACTAATCTTTATCGGCAGCAGTTCTGTGGACATTCCTGCCCTCTCCGCAGTGCCTGAGCTCTCCTGTCAGCTGTCATAACCACACATGCGTGATGCTCCCAATATTATCTCTGCTTTCAGCATTCTGCTCCTCACCACACAGCAAATCACCATGGCAAGTGGTATGAGTATATACTGAGTATATCCGGAAAAAAAAAAAAAAAGTCTAAAACATCAGTATAATGATTTTTTCTTTTTTTTTTCTTTTTTTTAAACAAAAGGATGTCTAGAATCATAGTACAGTTGCTAAATTGTAAAACAAACCCCAGCCCTTTGACAGTGTCAAACAGAGCAGTAATTAGAGAGGGTTATTTTAAGCTTAATTGAATCATGATGAAAAGAAAAAAACATGCTAATAAGCACTAACAACCACTTCCTATTCTTCCTATTCCTCTGCTGTTCAGACTTTCAGAGCTAGAAAAAACAATCTGATTTAATACAATCTCCTTCCTAAGAGAAAGAAGAAAGAAGAAGATTTAATTCAAATTACACCAAGAGAAAGCTGAAAGTCCTTGGCTGATGGTCACATAATATAACAAGAGTTGCATCCAGTGCTTGGCTTTGTCAGAAAACCATAATGGTATAATGCTATTTATTTACAGAAAATGAAAAGATACTCCAAGTTCTTATACGTTTATGCAGGGACTTATGCTGTCAACATAAGACAGAATGAGACTGTTGTCTTTCTCACCAACACTGCCTTCCAGTCCAAAATATAACCCTATCGAGACAGGGTTTCTCTGTCCGTAGTCTTGCTTAACACCCCTGGAAGTGTTACGTTCATCATGAACAGAAAGGTCACAGCACTGAAAACCACTGAAAAATTACACCAACTGAAGAGAACAATAATTAGTATCTCAAATTTCATCAAGATCAAAAATCTCACAGTCTGTGTATACAGTACCTGAACCTGAGTATTATCTCGGGCCTTTGAGAAAACTACTTCAAGCTTGAAATATGGTACCTTCAGCATGTTTTTAAGCAGTACATCCATATTTGCATCATTCTGAAATACCTGCTTTCTTCTTTGCTTGTGGTTTGACTGGTGTCATGTTATTTGGAGCTGGAACATGAAATTCCATGCCAGACAACATCCAGAGTCTGCCTGCTCAACAAGTCTCTAACAAGGAGAGTGCAAGAGAAAAATTGCGCGTATTAATACAAATCTTGCAGAAAAGTTTTAAAAGATTCTCTGAAGTAAGCTTAATCCTGACATAAAAGATTGCTTTCAGAGCTTAGTGTGCCGATCCAGAAAGACGAACAGATGAGCCTGAGATTTAAGCTCAAAGCCGAAACAGAAAGATTGTTGTCAATACACTCATTTGTGAAAAAATGGATCATAAGTTATTATAATTTATTTTAAATTTGCTGATTGTGTTTTGTGACCTGTTGAAAAAAAAACAGCTGTATGTATAGAATTTATGTCAAACTCCTCTAAAGCTGCTGAAGGCACATCCATATCAAGTAATGCATTACAGGACACAGATGCTCAAGGCAGCTCTGACCCAAGCTAATACATCCATAACACTTATGCTGGTTAGACACAGTAATTTGTGTCAAAGGGAATGTAGATTTGTAAGGGGGCGGGGGGGGGGAGTTGATAAGCTCTATCCCTGTGTAATTGCACTGTTCTTAATTCCACAGCAGCCCTGGTTGAAGACTTTCCCAGTTTCACCAGAAGACATTTTCACTTTGGTAAGGATGTGTCAGGTGCCTCATAACCATCTTAAATACTCATATATATATATATATATATTCTGGAGGTCTGCTCTCTAGAATATTAATCTGTTTTCACACAGAATCTGGTTAAACAGATGTTTTTCTCTGGATGAAGTTGTGGGGAGGTAAAAGTGCAGTCAGTTCTTATTATTTGCAACTGGAAGGCATTTCTTCCTCTTCTGACTCTGGGCATCCTGACGCATACACCTTCTATGAAGGTGGTATCTTTTTCATCCACTTTGAATAATGGGGTGGATAAGCATGGCTCTTGCCATACTGTAAATTTTCTGTGCATTTTGATTAGGAAACTTGCTTTGTTTTCAGCTAGTTCTGTTGAAATCCCTCTTTATTCAAAGTAGGCTGAGGTTAAACCCAAGTATTAATTTACCATATCCAAAGTAGTCAACACAGCTAGAAACAGCTGTATGAAACAAAAGTGAGGAACTGAAGGGAAAAGAGGATGTAGCCTACCTACATACACCAAGATCAAATCTGAAAGTTTTCTCTCCTCTTTTATGCAGGTGACTTCGACACACACTATGAGACTTTCTGCATGCCCTATCCTAAGAGACAGCCTTAACTACAGAGGGCCTGCTCCTAGTGGCATGCACTCACTTTCACAGGTAACATCCTCTTCGCACTCCCCTGGGGGTCCAGACAGAATTAAGTTTCCTCCCTTGAAATGTATTTATTACTTCTCCCCCCGCCCCCATAACTTAATTACTTCTAATTTATTCAGGAGGCAGTCTTGCCACTCCTTGAAAATAACCCTCCTCTTGCTTCCTTAGATATGCAGAATTTCCATGTTAGATTAGGCATCATCTCTTGAGTAGGTAATCATCAGCCTCCCATTTTAGTCAGAGTTGAACTCTTCCAGCCTCCCTCACTCATATAAATCAATGTACATGTTTCAATCTGAAGAATCTCCATCCCCTGAAATTTACGTTTTGTACCTGTCTGGTACTCATGTACTCACAAACATGTCTGGAACAAATGTGTAACTGGGAGAAACACAAGAAGGTCTCCTTGGGCTCCCTCAGTAAGGCAAGGAAGACCAGTCATTAACTGCTCTGGGATGGCAGTGGGCTGAGGGTGCTAACCTCCTCCATCTGGCTAATGGGATAAAGGAAATGAGTCCTGTTGATGCTGAGCTGGTGCAAGTTATATGGCTCCAAGATGCTATTGCAGGCCTAATGCTAGACAGAGTAACATAATAATTGCACTTCAGAAACAATGTCTTGAGGGCAAATATGAGAACCCTGTTTTTCCAGGCCCTTTAGAAGGAATTACATCTTGGAATCACAAAGTCTTATTGCTTTGAAGAAAGAACTCAAAATCACTATCCATCCATCCTAGCTTGCGGTAAGGGTCTACTTGCAAGAAGCAGTGTGCCTGCAGACCATTCCTATCTGCCTTCTTGTCCTGCCCTTTATTATACCAGAAGACTATGAAAACTGAGCAGTCTGAAGGCTACAGTTACATTAACTATTTGAGGTGGCTGATGTTTGAGTGGCTAAGTGATATACCAGGCAAGTAAAAGGCAGTATCACATAAGGTATCCGAAAAGTTTCCACCAGGAAGAATATAGTAAGGGCAGTTGCCTGATGTAGTCCAGCACAGTTATCACATGGATGACATACAGCTTGTTCAAAGGTCTAAAATCAGATGTCCTGGAGTATTCGAATGTGTTTTCTAGTTTTCATGGGACGAGAGAGAAACTTTTCATTATCAGACATGTTATAAACACTGTTATAAAGTTTCTAAGTAGAAAGAAATGGCATGAGACAATGTGGTACAGGCAAGGAGCTCTAACTGGCATGAGAGGCATGGTTCGAATAGTATGTAATTCTGTTTCACTATTAAAATATTAGACTGGCTCCATCTTGTATTATTTTAGAAAGAAGGTCTAAGATTTTGGCCCAATAAATCAGCACTGAAACCTGAGACACCTTCACCAGCACATACGCAATGATATATCGTACAATTAAAAATTCTAATGAAAAGCTTCTCTCTAAAATGCTTCAAAAAATGGTTTTTAAACTCTTGTGTCATTAATTTTAGAAGTTGCAAGAACGCTTTCATAATTAACTGCCCCATCTGCCTATACTTCTGTGAAAATTTTCAAGTTGAAATTGCTGAAAATAATTTTTGAAGAACCAAAAACACTGGTAGTATAGAAAAATATCAGACTTAACCTGTGCGTAAATATACAGCAAATAGGAAAGCATTCATTTGAGTGTCAAAATAGGCTCTGAACAGAAAAAAAAATGAGGCCCATGGAATACTGTTAATCATGTCTTAACCAGATTAGCATTAAAACTAAGAGATAAATTAACCAGAAGACATGAAGTAGTAGTGTTTCTTTCAACACCAACACAAATAGAACTAGCAAATTTATCTTTGACAAAATAGAAACGCCTCCCATAATTAAAGGAAAAACAGGGTAATATTTAATGAAAGCAGAACAAAACACTATCACCAGTAGCAGGTGGAAGGAGAGACGGAGGAAAGGTACAGAAAGAAGAAAACCACTATGTGAAAAACCTATAGATAAAACAAAAACTTATGGTAACTGTCGTGGTTTAACCCCAGCCAGCAACTAAGCACCATGCAGCCGCTCGCTCACTCCCCCTACCCCGATGGGATGGGGGACAGAATTGGAGGAGTGAGAGTGAGAAACACTCCTGGGGTGAGATAACAACAGTTTAATAATTGAAATAAAGTAAAATAGTAATGATAATAATAACAATATAATAATGATAATAATAATAACAACAATATACAAAGCAAGTGATGCACAATGCAATTGCTCACCACCCACTGACTGATACCCAGACAGTTCCCAAGCAGCGATCTCTGCTCCCCGGCCACCACCACCCCCCCCCCCCCCCCCCCAGTTTCTATACTGAGCATGACGTCATATGGTATGGAATAGCCCTTTGGTCAGTTTGGATCGACTATTCTGGCTGTGCCCCCTCCCAGTTTCTTGTGCACCTGGCAGAGCATGGGGAGCTGAAAAGTCCTTGACTAGCATAAGCAGTACTCAGCAACAACTAAAACATCAGTGTGTTATCAACATTCTTCTCCTACTAAATCCAAAACACAGCACTATGCCTGCTACTAGGAAGAAAATTCACTCTATCCCAGCTGAAACCAGGACAATAACAAAGAAAAACATCCAAATATGTCAGCCCCAAACATTTTCCTTAATGAAACTTTATAGGAATAAACTCACTAGAAGTAAACCTCTGAATACAAGACTTACAAAACAAGGGTATCTATTCATTTGGTTAATAGAAAATAAAGCCATTTTTAGAAAGAAATTTTGAGTAAGGATGAAATATTATTTTGTTGATAAGAAAAACGATATAGTGATTATGCCAGCAGTACCTGCAATAACAGGTGATAGCTGTTTGCAGAAGTAATTTTTAATTATTCCTTCCAATTTAATCCTTGTTTGTGGCAGCACAAATTGTTGCAGAAATCAAGATGGCTACTGGTCATCTTTACTTTGGAAGGGGTAAATATGTAGCTTCCTAACTAAAACAGTATTATCCTTCCCTGAAAGACTTGAAAATTCTGATACTCATTCTGAATTTAGAACTTCTTACAGTTTTTTAATTGCCCACAGAATCACAACTTTAAGCTTCACTTACCAAGAAGAGTATTTAGGACACACTTTTGAAACCTGTCGCTGACAATCAATCTAATCAAATGTTGCGGGCAAAACAGTCTTGCCTCAGGGAATTTTCCTTTATTTTTCCTCCACTGCTCCTCTGTGGGTTCCTATGGTCTCTTCCACAGGCCGCAGTCCCTTTGGGTGTGTTCATGCACCAGTGTGTGCCCTCCACCTGCTGCAGTCCCTTCAGAGGTGTACCTCCTCTGGTGTGGGTCCTCCGTGTGTAGCAATCCCTTTGGGGGTGTACCTGCTGCAGCGTGGGTCCCACATGGGCTGCAGTCCCTTCAGAGGTATACTTGCTTCTGGATGGGTCCCTCCATAAGACGCAGTCCCTGTTTGGGGGTTTCCTAGCTCCAGCATTGGTTGCCTACAGGCCACAGTCCTATTGGGAGTGCCCCTCCTCTGCCATGGAGTATCTTTTCCCAGGAGGGCATCTCCAGCTGCACCTCCAACAACGTCCTCTTCCACACCTCTCTTCTGTTCCTCCCCCCTGTTCTCCAAACACACCTCTTCACAAATCTCCTCCCGTGTCTCCTCCTATGTCTCCTACTCCTAGCAGTTCAGGCTTTTTCTTAAATGTGTCTAAGCAGAGGCATCATATACTCCCCTGGTTGGCAGAAGTTTGGGCACACTGTGGGGTGTTTCAGAGATGGCTTGAACCGCTTGTGTCTGGCACAGGACCGTTCCTGGCCTCCTCCTGCGAGGGGTACCCCTGGCAGCACCCTGCTACTGAAATCCTGACATTCATACCCATAAACCAGAATTCCAGTAAGGCACTAAAAATCTCACATTTTACTGTAATGGAAACATGGAAAAGTTGCACCCAGTGGCTGTAAAGGCATCAAACGTCAGAAGACAGAAATGGGTATTTTTCTAACACAGGACATCAACTACATGAAGAATTCTTGGGGGTGATTACACTCTGTTAAGAGAACAACGTAAAGAGGGGTACTGAAAGACTCAACAGTGAATTGACAAGGTGTTCACTAGTTTTGACATGCACTCAGCCATTGAATATTGCTTTTGGTTTTTAGTATTTTTTTAAAGACACAAATTTCCATTTTAATAATTTCATAGCTAAGGATGCTCCAAACCAAATGAATAAGCCTTAGCATGTAGACTACACCTCAAAACATTTGGTATGTTCATTTTTCATTGCAAATTATGGATGATTTGTCACCAATTCATATCCTACTGCTTTTAACTGATTAACCAACATTTTAGAAAGCCAGCAACACCAGAGAGCTTGAGAGTTGAATTTCAGAAGAGAGAGGAAGTGGGAAACAGCCCATCCAACGTTTTTATCTTGAAAAAATACAGTATAATTTTCAAACAAACATTTTACTCTTTTCAACACAGATCCACTGCCATGGGTAGCTGATGTTATTCTTGCAGCATTGCATACCATTAAGGCATTGAACAGTGCAACAAATTTGTTGTTATCTTGGTTCTAGAGAATATGATGTGTTTCTCTGGGATAATAACAGACTTACTGCATTATGTACTATGCTTGTTTTGTTTCCATTTTTTGGACTCCACAAGCAACCTATCTGCTCAGCTGGGAAGACTTTATACAATTTGCCAGTACTACTGGCTTCCCATGTCAAAAATAATCTGTAAATTTAAATTGCTTTTGTCATTATGCAGTGGTAAAATAATGTTCTGAAACCATCTATAAATTCAGAAAGCAGTTTTCCAGCCAAACAAAACCAGACATTTGAAGAAACGCAAATAATTGAATCCAGAAAACATGCAGGTACACTCTTCCACAAAGATTAATTTGATTCTAGATTATGCACTCTTTGAAAAAAAAAACACAAATCAAAATAATTTATCGATTAGCAACAGACTATGAAGGAGGATGAGCCAACACTAATGCATTACCAGCGATAAGGAAACCTAGGAAATACTTTATGCCATTCACTAAGATAACAAAATAAAATAACTTTTGTATCAATTTTTGCTTTGACCCATAGCATTTTGATGGGTGGCATTGATTAATACATTGGTTGTAGTTCTGAGTTTTCATCTGACCACCCGAAATCAACAGGAATTTTATTGTTATTCAACTACTGTCAGGCAAAACCACGGGTAAATATAAATCATAATGTTATCAAAAGCCCACAGCAGTGAGAGACTGAATATAAAAAAAGAAGTTTTGTGCAAGAACAGTTTATCAGTGATAAATAAGCAATATGCCACCAAGGCTTGCTACATAAATCAGGAAAGAGCTGGCTGAGACAATGTTAGTCTGACTAATACCTTAGTTAACAGTCCACATCAGAGACCTCACTTCATTCTCAGTGTTCATAACCAAATATTTAGTCCTGCTCTGCAAGCCCCTGTCAAGGTCAGGCCAGCTCCCCGGCCACTGAGAGTGCCAGAGGAGAGGGCACACGGAATGAGGTTATTGTCACATACAAATTGTTACCAGCCCCTGTATAATCTTCTCGTGACACACATGATTATCTTTTACATTAAAAGCGCAGGAAGGTTAAACAATATACTGCATAGAGCTTACGTACCACGCTGATACACCCAGTAACATGTTCAGATACAGCTGGATAACTCTTGGCTGTTAGTGTTGGGCAAGCTCTGATAGCTCTATCATGAGGTATTTTGCATACACAGTTTCAAATTACAGTGAATTAATAGTACAATTTTTATCAGCAAATAAAATTAAGTCTTCTGTTGTCAAATATTAGCGCGCTCTTTCATCCTTAAATTCATGCATGAAATACTTACTGAGGACACAAGACTTTCAGCCCCAGCAAGAGTATGTTAATTCCATCAGACGTTATTTATGTTTTGTATTTAAAAAAAGGGAACAAATAATTTCCTCAGTACTTTCTTTTCCAGATACTTGTTCACTCAGGACACTCAAACTTGAATCCCAATTAACTGAACATTTGGCTTTAAAGTTCTTTAGTTAACTTAGATCAAAGTCTCTGATTTGGAATATAAGTGAGCACACTTAGGTTTGCCTCAATTTTTAAGTGAATTAAAATAAATCAAATTAAGGCTATCACAATTCTGAACCAGAAAGGTTAAACAAGGATTTGATCTAATTTAACTAACATAAATTTGGCCATTGAGTGAATTCGAAGCGATGGAACCTACTTTAATTAATCTACTTTAAAAATCAATTTGGATTAGTTTTCCTGAATGACTCTGTGTAGACAAACCCCTGTTCTCCTACCACAGATAAAAGTATTACTGTGCTAGCCTGCGCATATTGATAAGAGATTATTACCTCTTAGGTAATAAAGTGCTGAATCAGCTAACAAATATGCCAGGTGGCACTAAAATTATTTACCTCTGCTAGACTGACCAAATTGCTATGAATTATTTTAAGTACAAGCTTGCAGAGAAGCAAAAACTTCCTATGGACTTTCCAAGCTCACTGTCCTGGAATGATTTTGGTTTTGCACTGATGACTGCTATTGAAATAGCAATGAAGCAACACCAACCAGCTGTCACCAGCCAAGCCTACTCCTTGTTCACTTAAGTCCCGGTCAGCATCAGTGACAGCTTTCAAGAGAGTCACACAAAGAGCTCAGGGGGGGTATGCCAAGAGCAACCATGTCCTGTCATCCTCAGGTGCCAGATGGATATTCCCAATCTGCATCACCTCCTACATGCTCTATACTCAACAGAAGCAAAACAGCTAGCAGGAAATATTGGGGAAAGGGACATGGAGAAGTGCACCCTGCTGTAGGCTTGGCATCTGCCTTGTGGTGTACATTGAGTTTTCAGTGAAGGCCAGGCTCACAGTTTGCGTCCACACTTGCACAGCTTTGTCTATTGAGTACAGAGAACTGAGACTTCCTCCTACATTTGCCAAAAAACCCTGTGTTGACTGGAACAGTTCTCCAGTTCATCGCCTGCTGCAACCCATTTAGGGGAATGGTGATCACCAAATTATGAGTAAGAGTAGTATTTTAATGCCTTTTGTTGAAACTGTGGTGTTGAGCAGCAAAAAAAAAGCCTCATTCTGGGTTCAGAGGCAGTAAGTAGATGGGACCAGGACACTGCAATTAGCAATAAGAACAGGGATATAGCCAGGAATATCTGCACGAGCAGCCCTGAGAGCAGGATGGGCTGGACAGCTTGGCTCCCCTTTCTTCCCGGTGAATGTCCAACCACTGGGCTTCAGAGCCACGCTCCACACCGAACGCTCACTCTGCAGCTACAACCATCTCTTGCTACTCTGTCTGCATCAGAAGCAGAAGTGTCCCGGCTGCAGAGATGCACTCTTACTTGGCTTTGGTTATTATTGGTATGCTGCCTGTCATGAAAACCACCAAAGAGCACCTAGGTCCTATTCACTACATGGAGGATGAAGGCACACAACTCCAGATTGTGAATTCTGTCTAGAGGGACAAATGTGTAAAGCTTAGGTATTGCAATGCTGAAACCCCTAAGTGTAAGTGCTACAGCCAGAACATCAAGGGTGTAGATTAGAGAAGCTCTCCTAAGCCTGAAATTATCTAGCTTGATGCTGAGAAAATCAAACTAACTGGTCCACACTTATGGACGGCCCTAGCAGCATTGCTGGAAAAGACAAAATGTAACTGATAACCAGGTATCATGATAAAAACAGATCTAGAAAAATTACAGAAAATAAGTTTTCAGCTGTGGAAATTTTCAGCTGACCTCATGTTTCAGCATCTCTGTCTCTCCTAAGGAGCCAGTATGCAGCTGAGTATTTGCTCTGGATTGCCACTGCCTCCTACTACCTATAGTTTATATCCAGGAGTTTCAGGACTAACAAACATTTATATGAAAATAGATTGTTATTTCTGCCTGTGAAGAAGGCTTTTGTAGTTCCCCAAATTGTCACCGATTCAGCTGCATCCAGTTACCTAAAGCTACAAAACCAGCTGCCTGCAATTTGGAAGAAGAAGCTGCGAGACTACCAGATATTTACTGTCCCAGTCCTCTTCAGCTCTGTTCTTGTGAGTTACTGGAAGGTGCGCGTCAGGGAGCACAAGACTGTGCGAGACCTCCTATATTTAGCTACAAAGAAATCTAACCACTGTTGTTTCATTCACCGTACTGAAAAAGAGCAAGCACCAAACCTTTCACACAAGCACATTCAAAATCAAACACGTTACAGAAGAACGGTGGGGAGGTTTGTGAGGATTGCACTGGCCTGTTTGAGAAGACGAGCACAAGCTGAGACATTTCTGTTGAGACAATTCCCAGAGAGTCTGAGGTTTCTTGCATTTTAACTGAGATATCTTCAAATACACCATTGCTATTTACTGCCTTTTCCAAAGTATGTGAATATTACCATGTTTTTAATTACTTGTATCAAAATTTCATTGTTTTGGTAGCTTCTTAAACAACTGGCAAGAATTTAACCCCGGAACATGGCTGTACTCTTCTACTTCACCGTTTTCTTGGTATTCACCTCTCAAACCACTAGCAGCTACTGAATTCAAATTGCCTTTCTCTCCTTGTCATGCATTTGCTTTAATGCTCCAGAAGTTCACCAGAGAAATGTTTGCGCAGCCCTTGGGTGCTGAACCAAGAACACTTAATACCATAATACACATAAACTAACATACTTGCATCCAAACACTGATTATCCCTTAAGTACGTTAGCCATTTCTTTAAATCATTAGACTTTAAGCTCCCTCTACAGCAGGTTCTTGCTGGTTTCCTAATAACTTCTCCCAAACATTTTCAGATGCAAATATAACCAGTTGTTTTAACGGGAGGCAAGCATTAAGCAGCTTGGTGCCCATACATCAGTTTGCCCAATACTGTCACATTTGGAACTCCCATTTTTCTCGCTCTGTTTGGCGATCCTAATTTTTAACACAGATGTTTGAGAAAACACAGATGAATACAAACATCACTCGAATTTTCTTCCTCCTTTTTAAATTCAGCAGATATAAACATACTACAAATAAGTAAATATTTAACACCTAACAAGCATTCAGCAGTTAGGATGAGCCCATGGTTACTTTTGCCTTGTTGGCTTTATGCCTTGCAGTGTCTTTACTCTGTACCACGCCTTGCCTGTTGCATACAAGTAGAGGAATGCATTTTTCTTCTCTGTTACTATTAATTCAAACATTATCATAGATCTAATGCCAAAACCAATGGCAGGGACAACTGCAAAGCCACATGGAAGCACCTACACCAAATGCTGCTGGAAGAGAGCTGAGAAGATTGTGAAGGGAAAAGGCTATAATCTCCTTTACACCTGCTCCCATTGGGTCCAGCCAGAAAAAAAGGCTGTATTTGAGTTAGATGCAGCTCTTCTGTGACATCCTAACAGTAAAATGCAGCAAGAAAGATATTTTTATATGCCTTCTTTTATATACCATCACTCCTGATCAAATACATACTTCATAATTCTTTGCCTTCCTGACTTTTAGTTATTATAGTTTCCCCAAATATTTTGGGCACATCAAGCAAATAATAAAATCAACAGGAAAACACACTTTCCTCATAAAGAAGTAAATATATTATTAGGGTGAAGCAGATCACATTTGTCTTTCTGAAATTTATTTTCAGACACTTCCTTTTCTGAGAGTAATTCAGATCAAAAAAGATGATGCCAAAACAAATGTGTTTAGAACATCCTCAAAAGATCCAGAGCTTAATTCATGGTCCACACTGTCCTTGTATAAATCTCTATAGCCTTAGCAACGTAGTATTTTACAGTGCTCACATGACTAGACACAAAGCAGAATTTTAAAGCATGTGAGTTGAAGGTGACATGAACACGAGTGTTTTTTTCCTTGAGTTTAAAACCTGCACCATTTTAGAAGCTCACACCATCTCATGACTCTGTAATGTTTCTAAACTACAGTGAGCATTTTCAAATAGGTGAAGATATACTTCTGAACAAGCTATATTCAGGAAAGAACCAAGGAAACAAGCTGAGGAAAGAAAATACCTGGGTAACAGTCAAAGAGTTAGTCCTCTTATTACCAGTTTAAGCTACAGTTTAAGCTGTAACAGTCAGCAGCTCTTTACTGCCTTCTCATACATCAGAAAATCACCATCCTGTATGATCATTACTTTCCTGAAACGATTACACAACTTTTTTTCACATTAGGTACCTGACTGTCTGCATGTACATCCATACACGCTATATATAATAAGAGCTGTTTGATCTAAATATGATCATAATTGTGAACCACAAACTTTTTTATTGCTGCTACTGAAACAAAAATGTAAATGGAAGCGATAAGGATGCCCAAATGGCTATTTCATTAACTGGATTCTTTCACACTTCTTCAGAGTATCATAATGACAGTCATCAATCCTGGCATGCAAGGACAGGAAACGATTCATAGCCAACTACACTAAACTAATTAAAAGCATCTTGCACAGTGCAAGATGAAAACACTGTCATCTGCTCTAAGTAGGGCATAGGTGAAAATTATGCTGCAGAAATATTTACAAGCAAGTTTCTTACCTGTTAGAACTGAATACATACCAAGTGAAAGTCAACGTTCCCAGTGTTCACATGGATGACAGATTTGCCATTCAGAATAATGAGATCAAAGGGAAAACAAGATGAAATTAAATTAGGAGTTTTATATTCAATACTACTATCTAGGGTCCCACATAGCACTTTCCTTAGTAAATATAAAAGCACTTGATTATAATTACAAAAAGCTAATAATTAACCTATTTCAGGGTATAATTTTCCAGGTGTTTTTACAATTTTCTATGCTAAAAAGATCTGCTGACTTTTAATGAGACTAGTGAAAATAAATTTGGGCTTTTATCATCACTTTATAGAAAAGTGCCAGTGTATTTTCCTTTCATTCTATAAATTTAAGGTCTAATTTAAGGATTCGCTTCTCTTGGACGCAGCAAGTTGCCACTACCTTTCCTTCGAAAGCTGCAATCCTTCCCAGGTATTGCTTGATGCAATCAGCAGGGGTCATGGCCAAAGGCAACATGCAGGGTTTATATGCTGCGTGTCCTGGTGAAACAAGCAGGTAGGCACACAAGCAATATGTACAGTAAACTTGTTGTCCTAGAAGCAGTGTGCAATCAGGCTTGCAATTAAGATAGAAAAAGGTGTGTACAATGCTAGAGTAGGATCATATGTGCCGTACAGATTCCCTGGGAATGCTTATAAGACTAAGCAATAGTCGTTCCTGATCAGCAGTAGTCTTACGTGCAAGAGGTCGGGTAAGACCACTCTGTTATTGGAAGAGAATATCCAGTAGGTGTGGTAGACGAGTCCCCACCCCTTGAAGCATCAGATTTCTTAAACTGATCAAGGTTTGTGCAATGTGTTATCATTCTTTTTGCTACAGAACCTTCCCTGGGGTTTCCAGCTCACCTTGAAAACAGAGCTTTCCAAACAACTTTTTAAAAATCTGAACGAAGAACCTAAAATTCCTCAGCGAACTATCTAGTTTGTTGCTCACTTTTTCCATGAGCTTTTGTGTAACGCAGCAGACAATTTCTGTCCACTTAAAACAACATATTTACCAAGAACTTGGTCATACTTGGCGAATAAACAAAATCTAATTCTGTGTCTGGTTTTATCATGCTATAACACAGGTTAATATGGAATAAAAGATTGGTACTTCTTGTCATCTATCTCAAAAATAAAAAGCCGTAGTAGGCGGTATGTAAAATGTAAAAGTGGGCAATGAAAAAACACGGAAGTATTTAAGGTGCTTCATAAGGAACAGTAACCTGAGAGTTAGGAAGGACAGAAGTAGGCAAAGCAGGGTACATAATAAACCAATGCAGAGATAATACATTGACTGTTTTCTATTTATAATCTCAGAAGAGGAGGGGAATAAAGAATGAAACTGAAAGGCAATGACAACACATTTTAAATTAATACTCTAATTTTAACATATTTTTATTTTAATAAATTAATAAAGTTCTTTTTTTTATTTCTAAACCATGCATAATTAACCATGGCAATTGTTGCATGTATATACATATGAAAAAGATATTGACATATGTGTATCTGTTACCCAAAAAGCTTAGAGGGATTTGAAATGAGATTACATACTTACGTAAAATGATGGGAATACACAATTACAACAGATAAAAAGAGCATAAACACCTGCAGTGCTTCACAGAATAAACCATGACAGGTGCTTATTGTGCATCATCGCCAGATGTGGGATATCGGAAAAAAGATGTTACTGGTTTGCGCCAACACAGCCATTCCTGATTTTCTCCATTGACAATGCTGAAAGTCAAGGAATGGGCAAGCCCATTTACTGACCCAGTTGAACTTGTTAGGTTTATTTCAGTATGAGAATAAGAAAAGCAAAGGTGTGTGCCGCTTCAACCTTTTTTGCTTAGATTATGACTTTGGAGTTATCAGATGGCTCCACATTCTCAGAAATTTGCAGGATCTCATTCTCGTTCCCAGTTCGCCACTGATAATTTCCTAGGCCCAGGCATGAATCAATGTTTTCTGTGTGAAAAGGAGATGGAAAATCTGACCTTTTTTGGGAACAAACCAAAACTGAAAAAGGGTCTGAAACAAATGAATGCAGAAAAGGGCAATACTGTGTTGAGGCACCCAAATATAAGCCTTTTGTAGGCAATGGGAAGAAGATCTACACAGAAGAAATTATTTAGTATTACAACTTCAGAGTTGTCAGAAAGAGGACAATAGCTCATATGAATGCTAGGGATGTTCGAGGATAACACAAGAAAGGCTTCTGAGCCAGCTATTTACGAGTGAAAATCTGTTAATTAATGGAAAGCCTGAAGGGACAACAAAGGATTGATGGCAGTCCTCCTCTGCATCGCCCTGCAAATGAGCTTGTTTGGCCTACTGAAGGCTGAAAGGCAGCACTTCGCTCTCAAGGAAGGTATTTCTAGAGGTATCATCAGCAGAGGAAAGCTGTCTGACATCTCCCCCGCTGCCCCACAACGTTGTTATCAGAGTCAGACAAGTGTTGTTCCTCCAGGAATCCTGCCTGCCTGCTTTCAGCCCAACTAGAAGGCAGAGCAGAGGTTAAGGATGCAGAAGACAACAGGAGGCCATTGTGCCAGGAAGGGATCAAATCAGTCTTTAAAAGCCCACCTTGAGTTCTGAGTCATGGATCCCTGCCACGTGAGGCAGCGATATTTACAGAAAGCACATGCCATGAGTTGAGAGGAAAAAATGTGATGGTAGTGAAACAGGATTTTGGTTTCATTATTTTCCCCCCAGAAGTTCACTGAAAAGGAAATGCATCTGATGGTCCCACCCCAAACCCCCACAGATCAGTGAAGATGTAAGTTCTTCCCTGGCAGCGCTGGCCACCTCTGCTGTTCGGTCAGAAAAACACCAGCCAGCACTCACTGGGATCCTGCAGGTCACGCAGAGGAGCCTGGGGACAGAAATGATAGGGACACCATGGCTGCATGAAATCGCAACCTTTAACAGCAGTTTTTCTTCCAGCGCAGAGTGATGGCCCTGGGAGAAGAGAGACAGACGCCTGCACGTCTGTGTGAGCTCAAAGGTACTATGGCAAACACTTTGGCTTTCACTCAGCTGTAGAGCCCTCCAGCCTTTTTTCTGCAAATTCATGCAGCATATCCACCAGGAGTGGCCAATATGTCGTTTAACAGGTGAGAGGCACAGCTTCTCAGCCAAGCCAGTATGGGCAAATCTAGTGTCTTATTTGAGAACGAAACATGTATTACCCTCTAGTACTGAATTAGAACTTCAGCCCCCAAAATCTATAGCATGGACAGGAAATTGTCCCTATTTCACTACTGCCTCTGAAATACTCTCTGCACAAGGCCCTGCTACATTTTCAGCGGTAGTGAAATTGTCTTCTTGCAGTTTCGTCAGGCCCATGTCACAGCTCTCCAGCTCTGCAACCCTTAGACAAAGACGAGGGCCACTACGCTAGCAGTCCCTCACATCTACATTTGTTCCTCCTTTGTTTGCACAATTCAAAATTGCCTTCTACTTGTTTTTGAACTCCTTTACTGATGTGTGGCAACCAATCTCAGATTGTGCTGCCCTTTAAATCAACCCTTCTCTTCACTTTGCATTGGCCATTGAAGATGCAGCAGGCATGAAAGGTCACATCATCACAATTCCTTATCTTTACTCAGACATCCCTTTCCCCCTCTGCTTTAATCACTTTCCATCTCATCTCAGATCTTAGCAGACTTTTCTTCCCCTCCATCGTTCTCGATGAAGTTTTACTTCTGTTAGCTTATATGATAAAAAGCTCATCTGCACACACACACACCTTCTATTATGACTTATCTCTGTAGCTATGTTATTTAGGCCTGCACAGGGTTTTCAGAGCATAAAATCCATAGACAATAATGAAAAAAGAAACCCACAAGTCTAATATAGTCTACAACCTCTTATACGACATGATTCAGGACAAGGAAAGGAAGCTTAGACTCATTTCTGGTAATGAACAGAAGAGAAGCAGGAGATGACAAGGCTCCAGCCAAGAATCCTTGATGGTCTGGTGCATTGTAAAGATCCGTTCAGATGTCTGTTACAACTGCGTGAACCTGAGTGCTCTTTTGAACTCTAGCCTCCCACACACAGCAAAAGAAGTGAAAGAGCAGACTTACTAAGTCAGACCAAAGGGTCTTTTAGCTCAGGATCTTCAGCAAAAGGACAAAGCGATCACACAGAGACACATTCTAGGGATATGCCCCCAGCCGTATGCAGACCAGCATTGCCCCGAGTCAAAGGCATAGTGCCTGTGTGCTTTGACAGAGATTTTCCTGTGTTCTGTGACACATTTTTGTTCCATTTTACTCAATTTCACTTTGTTTTCTGAACCCATGTAAACGCCTGGAACATACAACATCCTTGATCACCCAACACATGAAGCGTCTCCCTTTGTTCTGAACCTGCCAGCTGTTAGCTTCATTTGTTGCCTCTGAGATCTGGTGGGAGACCAACATCCTGAATGAGAACCACTTGCTGTTCACCTTTTCCATTTGTGCTTATTATTTCCACTGCTCAGTCCTCTCATTCCAAGAATGGTAAGTCCTGGTTTATTTAATCATTTACTTGTGCAGAAGCTCTTCCATACCTTTTTTTCTTTATTACTCTGCAACGTACGTTCTGCACTTCTGTTAATTCCTTTTCAAGACAGGGGGACAGAACCATAAAAGTCATAGGTTTCTGCAGTGCTGCCTGCTTTGCTCTTTATTCTGCACATAATCATCCCCAATATTCTGTTTGTTTGAATAGTGTTGAACACAGAGATAATGCTTTTATGGAATTACCTGGTACAATTCCAAGATTTTTTTTTTGAATGGAAATAGAACGTTCAGAGCTACTGCCACACGTACAAAGTTAGGATAATTCCTCCTCTCCCACCTCAACACACACCTTAATATTTCATACAAGAACTGCATTTCACCTGCCATCTATCACCCAGTCACTCAACACTTTTAATCATATATTTCAAATTAAGTTGAATAAATGTCCTTCTTACATGTTAGTGTTCACTTAGGGAGCTCGCGTAGCTTAGGTTACATTAAGCAGAAAACAGACCTTCAAAACAAATAACAAATACTTGTAAGCTCAAGTAGTGTTACTCTCCCTCCACTGTTACGTTTACTCAGCTGATTTATTACTCACACGCTGCTATACACAGCGCTCTAATACTTTGGTGTGTTCCATTCCGCCTGGGTGCAATCCAGGTAGATTTTTCTTTCTTCCCTCCAGGTAAATTTGTTTAGACAGGCTCAAAACAACACTAACAGCTTACTATTTTTACATTATCTAGTGAAGCTAAGAAGCATACATGGGAATGATTTCAAGCATTCATAGATGCTTTGTTTTTTCTTGTAATCACTTTAAGCTGACTCTCTGCCTGCAATACGCATCAGCAGCTGACGCACCAGAAAACACAGCAAAGGTGGCAGTCAACATATATAGGTAACAAAATACATTAGTGAGAGGATAGGTGAGCTGAATTAATAGGTAGTTCTCCCTTCCGTGACACTCTAAAAATAAATAAAATATCTACCTTTCTAAATAAATAAAAAGGTATCTAAAAAATCTGTGACTGACCAGAATTTTTACTGGTTTGTGGAATTTAAACAAAGTTTAATGATCGTTTACATTTTTTCCTGCTTTTTCCTGCCCCAAAGGCTGGGGGAGTGAGGGTTTATTTCCTTCTTTCTTTGTTTATTTCCTTCTTCACACCTGGGAACTTCTGGGAATATTGCAGGTTTTAAATATGGGCTGAGGACCATGCCTGAGATGTCAGCATCACAAGACCAAGCTGTCAGCCACTGGAATGCAAACCACCCGGCAGGGCTGGGTGCCACGGTGTCGCGGCGGGGTGCAGGAGCAGCCAGGCACCTGCCAGCGCACACTCTTACCGGGCAACTCTTAGGACCACCCGAAGAAGCACCTCAAATGCTGCCCTGCTTCCCAGCTTACAGCTTGAATAACAGTAGACCCAGGCTAATAACTTGGGACTGTAGCAACGCACACACCCCTCAGTCACGGCTCCTCGCATGCAGAGATGCAACCCTCTTCAGTCGGAGAGGGTCAAATGGAGAGCCCATTCGTTCCCGGGCTGCTATATGACCCACTGCCCCTTTGCCAGGAGGCGAGGAGGGGGGCAAAAGCAAGGGCCACAAACTCCACCAACTTCCCATGCTCACCACCGCGGTACAAAGATGCACGCCAGGCAGAGGCGTCTAGAGTACTCGACAGGCAGCACCTGGCTGGCACCCGGCCAGCTGCTCGGCTCCATGTGCACATCTTCTAAAAATATCAATGAGCACTTTTGTTTAAAATTGTATGTTCATGTATCATGTCACATTTTAGTTGCTGGACAAAAGCCAAACTGCCCTGCCGCTAGCAGGCTGTGTTAAAATGGAAATCTATTTTACAAATTATTGAGCTATTAACTCATGCTGTATGCATGCTGTTCAAAGTATTAAAGGGTTGGACAACAGTAGGGTCCAAATATATGTATCTTGAAATTCAGGTTAAGATGCAGGCTGCCAAATTTAGGGAACAAGATTACATCTCTGATACCAGCCCTCCACATCTCTAAATTTCTGAATCTGCGTGCCAGGCGAGACCCCAGCGCTACACTGGATCATGCAACAGGTCTAGTTTGCTGCATGTGGCCCAGCCTTCATGATAAGAAAATGCCAGGGAGCACCCAGAGAGGAGCCATGGGCAGACACACCCGGTGAGGGTCTCTGGCTGTAACCCTAATAAAGCAGTTCTGCAAAAAATGCATGCACTCAAAACACAGGCAATGGTAGTAAGGAGATCCTGCTGAAGTGAGACGTCTGAAACTCAGGTGAAAACTAGTATCTGTTGGTCACTAACAGCATTTTTAGTCATAAATAGAGATTAGAAACAATGCTGCTCCTACTTTTATGTCAATTTACATTCCTGTTCCAAGAATGGCTATGAAAAAAGACAAGTCAACATCACCCTCTAACCAGTTTCGCTTTCTTCAGATAGCACAAAACTTCAGTACCTAGGAATTAACCACTGGTTTGCTGCCTAGAGCTGCTCAGACAAATACTCTTCTTCAGTGACAAACACTTAAATTCAACTAATTTTAATGCACGTCTGAACCAAGGTTTTTATTCTAAACAGATGCTGAATTTGTTTAGTCCCTCTGCCTGAAGTGGTGGATGAAATGTAGACAAGCAGAGCCTTGGTGAGTTCTGTATGTGCTGCCCAGATGTTACCTACTGCAATAGATATAACATCATAAAAAAAAAAGGGTTCTTTTTCTGTTCTTAAAATACTGCTCATGGTAAACCTGGCCCTCATGGATGCTCAGTGATTATACTCACGAAGACAATGTTAGGCATATACAAGAATATAAGAAAGATTAGGATCCCAGATGTGTGGATCAGATTATGCCGTGGACTATCTTTAAGAAATTATCCATATTCTCTTTACACTCTGAGTTCCTGGTTCTCACAAAACCCACATTAGGGCAGCCTTAAACTCGTAAGCTATTACTTTAGAAAGAAAGTCACTTGTGATATTTCACTTCAGAGGAAGACTAGTTACAAAAATTGCAGTAAGGCACTCAACCCTCTGAAATCCAGCTACTATATCTTTTACTGATTTGCATAACTTCTTCCTTGTGATAGGCATGCAAGTATTGTTTAAAAAGAAAAAAAAAAAAAAAGAAGAGGAAAAAAAAGCATTCCACCTAAAAGTATCACAAAATATCCAGAGATAGAATGGCAAGTAAATACCATGAAGATTTAGGAAAAATAATTTCCTTAACATAAGATTCAACTGCTCCAATGCAACCTTAATTTCCTCATAAAAGTAATAAAGTGCATTTTGATTTTAGTATAGAAGTTCTTAAACAGGCTGTGTAAATCAAAAACAAAAAATAAATTTCTCTACAGCTATTACCAGGTAATCCTTTAAAATAAAATAATAACAAAGAGAAGAAAATGAACTACCTGCAAGTGAAAATGAAAAAAGCCATTAATGGGACAGGGGATACTGAAATATTAGTAAGCCAACATTTTCTACGCAGCCCAATTTGTTTCCTTTAAGTGCTTCATTTAACCCTCCTCAAGAAAAAATTCCCCATCTCCATTCTCTGATGCATAAGGTTAAAAGGCAGGCAATATTTTGCAAGTTGTTTTCTAGGGCAGGAAACTCCCGAGACTGGAGTTTAAATCGGGCTGAGCGATGACTAGCAGGGCAAGAGGACAGCCTGAAGAGCCTTCTGCCATTCTGCACTTCTTCTCGAGATTGAAATTCTCTTCTCTGCTCTTCCTGCGGTTAATAAATATGTAAATACAACCTGGTGGCAGAAGTATAGAGTGTGGGAATTAAGTAAGACTCATGATGAGAGCTGGAGAAGCCAGTGACACAGCAGCCAGGCTGCGCTAATAACCTCCGCTCTCAATGGGTATGGTCTACTGCAGAACACATTTTGATAGAAACCTACTAAAAAAGTATGTGCAGCCATGGCTTCACTTCTAATGTCCCAGCACAGAGCAAAAAGAAGGATTCAACTAAGCCAATGATGGAGAAAAACTAATTTCATGGTAAAATAATTCTAAAATATATTTAAGGTACATTGGCAAGGCTACTTTAAAGGGAATCTGCATTACAAAACACATAAGGGAATTGAAGACTATATTCTGATGTTCTCCAGCTGCTAAAAAAATAGTTATTCTTTATCACTTTCTGACTATGGTATTTTATGTAAACAATTTTCTGAGAAGAATACTTCTTCCTTTCTTCGCTGTAGTGGTTTGGGTTTTATTTTTAAGACAGAAGAGAAAGAGCTGCTGCTTCTCTATCATCCAGAATTTCTTTTTTCCTGTTAGAGGACACAGAAAAATAGGATGGAGAGAAAATCTGAAAATAACATTTTAACTAAAAAGGCAACTGTCTAAATGTGAATCCTAACACCTGATTAGGAGAAGTTACTTAGAACAAATGCAAAACTGTGGTTTGGCTTTTTACATACGACACTACCAGGAGCTGCTGCAGAAAACTTGTCAAAGCAGCTGTAACTAAACTTTGCACATTTACAGAGCGAGAAATGGAGGACTGTTATGCACTCCCTGCTGCAGCAAAACATTTGCAGGAACAGCAGCTTAATGTCAGACAAAAACAGAATAGCGAGGTTTTCAAACGTGTGCTTCTTCTACAGCAAAATATTAGATGTTTGAACAATACCTGGGATCCTGAAATGAGGGCATTAACTTTTGACTAGAACACAGAGTACCTGAAAATATCATTAGAGATCGTAGATTGCTACTGTATTCACTACCTGGTTAAAAAACCCCAATCTATTATAAAGATCAAATAGTTACTACATGAGTATTTTAGATAGGAGTGTAGCATAATTTTTTCAAAAAGCAGAATTATAAGGGAAAAAGAGCTTGGGCCAACAGAACAGAAATGTAAATACATTTAACAAAGAGCTTAATTAAAGCATGCAGTGCCATTCAAAATCCAAATATCTGTGTAATGGTCATTTATGTTTGCAATACCAAACTTCATTACAAAAATTACATATGAAGAATATTTTAAATATAGCATTTATCTCTCATTTATGCATCTTGTAACTGGAGAAGCAAGTCCTTTGGCCAGAGAAAGCTAGTTTAAAATCACATTATTTAAATTATATCACTTTTCTATAATTGCAAGGTTTTGTTATTATTAAATGTGATGCTATTGGATGTAGCATAACTCGGATGTAACACTGAATTTGCAGACCAGAGCTGAAAAGGAGTATTAATTTAATTTCCAGTTAAAAAAAAAAAAAGGTGAAATGGATCACATGCGGAAATAAATTGGTTCATTTTCACTTCATGCATAATGTGAAATTAAACAGTCAAAAGATGAAAGATGAGCACAATATGACACCACTCAATTATCATTTCTTTAACAACTCTTGCTGGTATGCAAGATGTATTTTGTTGTATGAATTTAAAAATTATTTACAAACCCCATGGCCAGTTGCTCTACAAAGGTTCTATTTGTTTAGAAAAAAGATGGGGAAGAAGACCATAACAGGAGTATTTTTCTTTCCTTTTTTTTTAAAACCAATTTTATTCTACCATTCTCTTTTATAGGCGCAAGCCTGTAACAGCAACTTACCCTGCTGCTTTCTGTATATCTTTCCTCATCACATCAGATGCTGGAAATAGTTATGAAGGAAGTCTCATAAATGCCGACCTGTACTGCATCTTGACACGTGTGATGTGATCTGCACTGCAGCCAAATCGACCTTCATTTGATTCTTGACACTGATCCATGTCACCTGTCCAAGGAGCTCCACTGGTCACTACAGCCAGACTGCTGAGAACAAGTTTTACTTACGCTCCAAAGCAGGAAAATACAATCATCTCTCCTTGCAATGCCCCCCATCTAGCCACAGACCTTTTTCTTCCATGTTTATCGGAAGAAAACTGTAAGATTATGATTATTTTTATGCTTATAATTAAGATTATTACTAGCTCGCTGGTTTTCCCACATCTAAGGGATTTCTCAGGTGCTAACAGACCCTTGGTCAAGCACTGTCTTAACCTATGGATTGCGCTGCAGTCTTGTCTTACCTGTTTCTGCCTATATTCTGTATCCATTTCACCAGCTCCCACTCTGGTCCCTGTTTTGCTAAGGACTTCCTGCCACAGCATACATAAAAGTAATAGTAATATGATCATGGAATTTCAAGTCTCCAAAATGCAATCTCAAAACATTTCACTTTCTATACAGCGTTGTTACTATAGCAAGTAAAAAAGTTCACAGGTGAGAAAATGGTGAGAGCAAACAAAGAAACCCGAAAGCCAGAACCGAACGTTGCAGCTTGAACATCAGATGTATCTGTATGAGAATCTTTATCCATTTGTAGTTGGCGTGTTTTTTTTAAAAAACAACCCTGCATTATTGTTCATTCTGAATTTTAATCATTCATTTCAGATAATGAGAAAATATATCACACAGATGACCTTTTATAATTAGACTGATAGGCTACCTATGCAAAGCCCTTCAGTTCTATCCATTATGAAGCTCTACTTTTGGACCACACGACTGAGTTGAACGGTGGCCCTGGGCCAAGCAATTAATCTCACTTTATCCCCATTTCTCTCTAAGAAGTTATGCTATTACTCTTTTATCTAGGGGACAGAATCCATGAGTTATGTTGGTAAATATTCTGAAGGTGAAATTTTGCATCAAAAGTCTTCTAAACCCAGCGTTAGCCCATGATGGCTCAGTTTCCAGCTCTCCCTGTGATATGGGAGGGATGACACATAGCTCTTGCTAAAAGCAAATGTGTTTCAAACCAAATGTTTACAAAGAGAGAACTGTCATATGCAGCTAAGGAAAGATAGATGGAACTTGCCAAAATTAATATTATGAAAAAACTATACTCCTCTAAAAAATAACTGGAGAAAATTCAAGGGGCTTGGATAGACTTGTACATATTTAACAAAAATTTGTTTTCTATTCTACTTCAGGGGCACGTGATGATGATGATATTTCCAGGGCTAAATTAACATGGCCAACATTCTGCAATGTAAATAGGCTCCTATTGATTAAATTAAGAATGGGGTGAACTTAAGCTGTTTTATCTGACCATCACTGAATGTTTTGCTGGCTGGGAATGTCCCCAAAGAGGAACAGAAGTGCTTGGAATCGATACTGTCCAAACCAATTTTTTCTCCCTGTTATCAAGGACAACCCTGTAATTAAGAAGCAATTCCCTTAAACCGTCCACCACAGTACACAGGAATGAGAGTCTAAGACAGGTTCTCAGAGATATAGTTTGCACTTTGCCTGGTGGGTTTGAATCACCCAAGCAGAATCTTAAGTGTATATAAAAGGCTTCATTGCAACTGATTTTTTTTTTGCTGGTTCAAAGAAATATTCCTTTCATATTTACCTTGATTGAAACAGATGTCATCCTGAAGAACTCAGAGTGTAGTAGATAAGTTACATAAAGTCAAATTAGTCTGAGTTTTTAGGTTTCTAATAACCTTGCTATCTCGGAAATCCTAGCTACATTGCAGAACTATAGGAAATTTACTGTAATCCACAGATATAACACTGCTTATTGATCTGCCTAATAACTACTGCGATGTTTGACTTGAGAGATCCTGTCCCAACACACTCCAAAAGCATATTCAGAAATTCCATTGCAGCAGTAGCTGTGACACATCCTCACAACATACCTGTTCCATCTGTGGTCCCACCACAGACCTCCCTCCTGAGATCTGAGGTTTGCAGAACATTTTGTGTGCTGGTCTTTTTTTGTAGCTCCTCACTCTCTCTGTATTTATATCGAGGTGTGAAACAGTTTTTCCTGCCCAGAATTCATAAGGTTTCAAAAAGAAAAACCTCCAGAAATTCAAATTACAATAAGATGCAGAAATGGTTACAGACCAAAATAAGAATCAAAAAGTTTACCTTGAATTTCTAAAAGAGAATTTACTGAGTTGAACAGTCTTACCGCTGGTGTTTTATAAATCACCTCTAAATTCAGCAGAATTTGCAGTTACAAGTCATTTTATTAGAAATAAGCATTAAGGTAGAATAGAAATAGAAGTAAGGTAAAATGATGTTCAGCTTCCAGTACAATACTTGAAAATAACTGTATGACAAATGTTTGAGTCAGATAATTTTGTCCACATAAGCTATTTATTAGAACTACCACCTGTCTTGGCAAAGACTATTGATTATCTAATAACTCTCACGATTTCATTGTTTAGTTTCAAACACAGTAACTGGCAAATGATTTTTGACATGTGTGTTCCTTGTTGAGAAGCTGTTTTCATATGATTAGAGAAATTTAAGAAATATATGTTTTAGGATAAATTTACCTATAAAACTGATGCATTTCTGTTGTGTAACTCAGAACCTGGAAGGGTACATAGACAGGACTTCTCAGAATGAAGAATAAAGCACATCAGCTTGGAAGAAATGAAGCACTGTAATTTTGCCTTTTTATTCATTGATACTTCAATGCCCTGCAGACCTGCTTCTCCTCACCAAGCATTTGAATAATGTGTGGTTCCTGAAGTCCCGCAGCTCCTTCAAGAAACATCATCAACTTTATAAAAAGGAAAGGGCTTTTGGGTAAAAAGTGATTGCTCAAGTTAGATGGTGCTTTAAAAGTTATTTCAACTGTAAGACAGGAAGGGTAAACTATGGAAATGTTCTTTAAGAAAGGAGATTGAACATCATGAAATCGCGTAAGACCTGTGTGATTGAGATGTTTTCCATTTATCAGGCAAGATAAACAAGGCAAAGGAAACATTAGCTAGAGATCAGAACAGAAGACAAGGTTCCTCCAAGTTCAGAAAGCATTTTATGTGACTATTGCTCTGCATCAATAGTCAATCAGCTGCAGGGTAGGTCCCTAGCAAAGTAAGAGTAAAGAAAAGCAGCAATTAGAAACAAACCTAAACTAATATTTACAGTTAATACCAGGTCTAATGATCATTTAATACTACGATTTGGCTAGGAAGTAATCTAAGTTAACTAAAGTAATGCAACAGTTCTTCTTACTCACTGCGGGGAACAGAGCAATACATACTGAGTTTTTTAGGCTATGAATGTACACCGCTGTAATGTCAGGATGATATCAAAGTCATACATCTTAAGGAAAATTATTTTGGAAATTTGGTTCTCTTCTTATTTTAATATTTGCTTTATAAGTAAATACAGGATTAGAAACTTGAGGGAAGATTAGATATAGCCCACTTGGAGACGATGATGTGCATGTTAAGGCAGTTGCAGAGAGATGCAACTTCCTCTACGCTGCACTCCAAAGATGGTTTAACAGAGGACAAACACCATCCTATCTCCAAAACATATACACCCCGCCACACCCCTGAAACCCCCAAGATATGGACAGGCACAGGGAGAGAGAACGAGGTGCCTTCTGCTCCTAAAGCAGAAAGGTGTGCAAGACTTAAAAACCAGAGGGGTAAGATCAGGGAGCAGCACTCGGTAGATCAGATGCTCTCTGAGAAGTGAAGGGAGTTCTTGCTCCTGAACTGCCCTGCCTTATTTATCATCCAATGCCTACCTTATCAGGGAAGGGTACGAACGGGTTTGGACCAGGAAATGGGAATGTGCAAGTGCTCCCTCTCGTTTTACGATTCCTAAGCACTATACTTCTGAGTGAGACTACTGTGTTGAGACAGTTGCGGAAGCATCTCTGCTTCTCAGGAAGCCATGGTGAACATATTATGTACGTCATTCATTCTGTCACTTGTATACAGCGTGATCTGTACACACTTCAAAGGTTCTTCAGAGAGGAGGATACTCAAAAACACTCAAATCTGTGTATGATGTACAGATGTCTCTGCTAAGACTGCTTGCACCACTAGAAGTGTGCACAAGCAGACTTCCAGGCACCGAGGGAATTTAACTGGAGCTACGTTAGCTAAAAGTGCTTATGGATTTGGGGCTTGATGGAAATTTGGCAAAGGTTAGGATGACACAATTAGACTCTAACGCTTAAATTCCTCCCAGGCCCCACTTCACATCTATCAGCCTTGCTTGGATTAAGCTCTTAGCTGCTTAAAGAGAAGAACAGAATCAACTCAAAATTAGGTTATGATTAAAAACCAATGGCTGTATGGAGGAAGAGGCAACTCTTATTGCAAGCTTAGCAGGATAACTAGGAATGAAAGAGAACCCTTTACTCAATATAGGAGGATGCTATTGAGCCCTGTGGAGGAGAGTTCATGAACTACTGGCATTCAAGAAAGGGGAATATTTTTAGAGTAACCCAGCAGACCTGAACGTCATGGAGAAATGGATAAAGGTAGCAAAGAACAAATTAGAAACATCCTTAGAACAAGGTGAAATTTTGGTGTTCCCACTTTAAACTCTCTATTTGAAATAAGTGAAAGGAAACTGAAATAGCAGTGATGAAACTTTTGAAGCAAGTACATGAGGCAGAACCAAGGACTCTACACCAGGAATGTTCCATGCGCAACTTTCTGATACAGAAAAATAAATCAGTAAATTGATGCAAAAAATCCAAGTAAATAAATAATTAGCAACCATAGTACTGGCTAACCCTTTCCCTTCTGAAATCTAATGCAGCTATTGCTCAACCAAAGGAGGATGCTCTATAAGACCAAAGGTTTTTAACCTGCTATCCTGTTTCTAACAGTGTCCAGTAATACAGACCTAAGAGATGATAAAAATAGGCCAAACTTGCAATGTTTTTTTTCCTTAGCATGTCCTTCCAATTTCAGGAGATTTCAGCTCAGGGATTTCCCAAGCCAGAGATAGTATCTTTGTGTTTAATAACCCTCAGCAGATTTTTCTTCCATCAACTTGTCTTTTTCAATACATGAAGGCTTTTAGCATACAGAAGCATCCTCTGGTGAAAAGTTTCACCATTTCATTAATTCATGTGAAAAACTATCTTATTAGGCTTATGTTGAACCTGTCACCTGCTGACATTTAATAACTCTCAGTTCTTATATTACAAAAAGTAATGTTAATCATGTCTCATATAAAACATTATTCAGCTAGAAAATGGTTTTACAAATGCTCAGAAGATCCCTTTTTCTTGAAGCAAGAAACCTAGAGAAAAAAATTTGTGCAAGAAAAGTAACAGTAGAAGTATTTTTTAATATATTGAGTTTTTCTCCTGCCTTATTCTAGTTGATCGCTTGGCATGCAATCCTAAGTGTTTATTGCACATTAAGTTCAGAGTTGTCATACTAAGACTTATACATATGTTTGCTATGTCTTGACTCTCTACCAACCATTTTTTATTCTGCAAGCAGTGATCAAAAAGGATAGGACACCCACAGCATGACCATCCTCAAAACTCCCATCAGAGAGATAATGATCCAGTCTTCTTAACAAAGGGAGCTTGCAGGAAAGGAGAAAAAGTATGCCATGGATGCCACCAATTAATTTTTCCTGTACAAGCAAAAAGCTAATAATGTTTCCTTGCTTGAACAGCATTTACATTTGCAGTAACTTGTGAGACCTTTTTTTTTAAGACAGAAAATCCAGACTTTATAGAAGTCACAGAATTTGTTTAAGTTATCAGGTTAGTTCTGTGGTATCTTTACATTCCATTCCCAAATTTTGACAGGCTACAAAAATAGTATTAGTCATTATACACTATGTGTTATTGTAAAACTACAGCCAAGTGTTAAGTAGTTATTATGACTGAGTTGTTTTCTGTTTACAATTTCATATTGCAGTTTGGCTTTTTGGTTCTCACTATATAACAAACACTAAAAGCCGATAATAAAAATGTAATGCAAAAGTAACATACACATTGTCTCTCTAGTAGACTATTTTAGACTCCAATTTCTGACGGCTTCAAAGTTCTCAAATGTGAATCACAGCTTCCCCCCCCCCCCCGAAATATTAAGCATCTTTCATCATTTGAAGAATGATGAAAAAACACAAAGCCAGGGAAAAACATCCATAAGCCTTCCTCAACAATAAGAAGTATTATATAAATGATGGACTTCTGCAATATTTCAAAATGTCAAAAATCCTTTTAGATACTTTAAGAACTAAAACCAATTACAAGTATGCAATTCATTTCATGAACACATTTAGTCTAAATGTTCCTCTTTGCACTATACCTTTTCTGTTTGAAGGTGGCAAAGAGTTAATTAATCCAGCACAACAAATCACCCATTGCAGCATCACAAACACAGCTTACATGATCACACTGTACATGGGTAAATAGTTATGGTTTTTTGGGTTTTTTTTATAGAAGGAAAAACATCACTGTCTAGATTTCTCAAATTCTTATTTTGGAAAAGAAGAGCAATTAGAACCCAGTTTAATCTTGTGCCTGAAAATTTTGCTTTTGTTTTCCAGTCTCATTCTACTGGTAACTGGTCTGATGTTTGTAAACACATGGAGAATTTTGTATGGTAAAATAAAATAAAGGACTTTTACACATACTGTAGATTATCAGTGAGCACACAGATGCTCCTGAAACAACTTCAGAATATCAAGTGAAATTCAGATTGTCTAAGAGTTTCAAACAGCACCTAACACTCAAACAGCAATGCACAAGCATCCATTCTCCTAAAGCCTAAACCACAGACACCCAATTAAAAAAAAAAAAAAAAAGTAACTCTGCTTTGCTGAAATGTTCTTTGACTTTGATCCAGACATGGTCAGATGTACTTTGAAAGCTGGCTGCTTAACCCACCTTGAGCTCTGCTACAATCCAAGCCCTCAAAACACAATATGAACTCCACCCACTTAGCACTGGTACAGCCACACCTGCAGTACTGGGTCCAGTATTGGAGAGAGTCCAGCAAAGGGCCACTAAGAAGATGAAAGGACTGGAGCATCTCTCCTGTGAGGAGAGACTGAGAGAGCTGGGACTGTTCAGCTCTGGAGAAGAGAAGGCTGGGGGGATCTCATCAATGTATATGAATAACTGAGATGCAAATAGGAGGGAGCCATCACTCCTTCCCTACTACTTCCATCCCCAATAGTGGCTAGCATTGGATTCTTAGGAAAAGAATATGCCATCCAATTTCATAGAGCAATGCTTCCTTCCCTCTGCCCAACCCTCCAGCAACCTTTCATCTTCCCGTAAGCTGTGGTTTAGGGATTCCCAGTTCCCATCATTGTGCTTAATAGCCCTAGATGAAAGTATCCATCATGAATTTGTCTAATTGCTTTTGAACCCATTCAGACTTTAAGCCTCCACAACACTCTGCAGCAATGAATCCTGCAATTTAATTATGCACATGATGAAGAACTACTTCCCTTCATTTGTCTTAAATCTACTGCTTGATCATTTCACTGGATATCCCTTGCTCTTGTACTATGAGAAATAGCAAATAATTATTCGTTTTTCACCTTCTCCATTACATTCATGATTTTATGTATTTCACTTATTTCTCCTCAGTCATTCCTTTTCTAAACTGAAGAATTATTTCTTATTTAAAGTCTGTTCACACAGAAGTTGTTCCTTCTCCACAATGCAAGATCACTATGGACTTATACAAGAGCATGACATTTTTCGTTTATGCTCTCTCCTCCTTTCCCGATCTTTCCTAACATTACCAAAGCCCTCCTACAACTCCTCCTTTTCAAGCTTTAGAACTTAATTTAGCCTTTCTCTGTGCAGAATCTGTTCCATCCTTTACTTAATGCTACTGCATCCTTTCTGAGGCTGGGAGACCAGAACTGCATCCACGTAGATGCCATACACAGTAACACAATGGCGTTTTCTTTTGTTTAAAGGCTACCTGGAACTATTCTATTTTTATCCCAGATCTTAAAATCTGAGCTTTTTCTTCATGAAAGTAGGAAGATGTTGAAATAATATGAGAAACAGCCCAGGTCAAGACAGAGAGAATGCATTTGAATTTCATTCCAATCAATAGACAGCTTTTTAAACAAATCTCAAAACAGATGGGAGATGTTCTTATAACGAATACCAGCTGAAAGGTTCACAGAAGTTAATAAAAAGTCAATACCACCTTGAAAAAACATCTGTGTGTGTGTGTTGGACCATTTATTACCACTAAATGATGCAATGGCAGATAGTATGTTTTAAGTTATTGTTTATGCAAAGTATGAAAGCCAGCCATTAGCTTAGCCACACACACACAAGCCTAGCTCTCTTCATTCTGTCAACTTTGCCAATGTGCAGCACACAACAGAAATTGTTATCTGGATGACAAAATTAGCACTGCAACAACATATGCTAGAACTAAAACATGGCAGTAGTATTTCATAAGTACTCATCTATGGAGTATCATGTCCTTTGGGCAAACTCAAGTTGTGAGTTTTAGAAAGATTTTGTATTTTCCTTTAAAGCTCTATCTTTCTCTGCTGTACCAAATTCCAGGTCCTTCATGTTTTGGAATGCATCTGTCTAGCAGGCAGTTATGTTCTACCACCACGGACACTTCTTCAGCCACTTCCTCCAGATGGCTTGTGTATAGGTCTTTGAAAAATTCCTCCTCACCTAGATCAAGCCTGGTCCAGAGATGAAGATATGAGCAGCTCCACCCTCTGAAGATCTCATGTGTGCTGCCTCTCAAAACTCCTGTGAGCTCATGGCACACTGAAGTCACCACCTTCACAGAATTAAGCAAGCTCCCTGCTAGATAAACACATATACAGCGGACTATTTTGCAAGCACTCCTCCTGCTTCTTGGGAGTCACTAGCACTTTCCTCAAACTTTAGAAGGAAGACTCTGTACTGCCCCTTGAAGACAGCAGGAAAGAGGAGAAATAAGCACTTCAAACATGAACTCAGAAGAATGAGGAATGTCAACAAAATAAATATGTAGGATAGAAAGAACAGAGACTTGAAGGAAGGGGATGCAAAATGGCAATGGGAAGAGACTATGAACAGAACCAGAGCAGAGAAGGATGGGATGTAAGATGACAGC
Organism: Pelecanus crispus; assembly: GCF_030463565.1. Lineage (NCBI taxonomy): Eukaryota > Metazoa > Chordata > Aves > Pelecaniformes > Pelecanidae > Pelecanus > Pelecanus crispus. The sequence continues at coordinate 168,027,379 of NC_134643.1, forward strand.
TTCCAAAAAACGTGTAGAGAACAGGATAAAAAGCAGGGGCATGAACATTCATAAAGAGTATTACATTAAGGAGTGCTGTTGTCAGTTTAGCTCTCCGCCATGTTCCAGGGGAAGGTCTGTACAGAGATGACATTCCCCTTGTGCTAAGGGGTACTGAGGGAGCTGGCAGAAGTGTTCATCCAGCCACTTCCAATCCTTTATCAGCAGTCCTGGCAAACTGGGGAGGTCCCAGTTGACTGCAGGTTAGCAAATGTGACGCCCATCCGCAGGAAGGGCCGGAACGAGGATCCGGGGAACTACAGGCCTGACAGTCTGACCTCAATGCCAGGGAAGGTTATGGAGCAGATCATCTTGAGTGCCATCACACGGCACATACAGGACAGCCAGGCAATCAGGCCCAGTCAGCATGGGTTTATGAAAGGCAGGTCCTGCTTGACCAACCTCGTTCTATGAGAAGGTGGCCTGCTTAGTGGATGAGGGAAAGGCTGTGGATGTTGTCTACCTGGACTTTAGTAAAGCCTTTGGCACCATTTCCCACAGCATTGTCCTGGAGAAACTGGCTGCTCATGGCTTGGACAGGCATACTCTTAGATGGGTAAAAAACTGTCTGGATGACCGGGCCCAAAGAGTTCTGGTGAATGGAGTTAAATCCAGTTGGTGGCCGGACACAAGTGGTGTTCCCCAGGGCTCTGTTTTGGGGCCAGGTCTGTTTAATATCTTTATCAACGATCTGGACAAGGGGATCAAGTGTACCCTCAGTAAGTTTGCAGATGACACCAAGTTGGGCGGGAGTGTTGATCTGCTTGTGGCTAGGAAGGCCCTGCAGAGGGACCTGGACAGGCTGCATCGATGGGCTGAGGCCAACTGTATGAGGTTTAACAAGGCCAAGTGCCGGGTCCTGCACTTGTGTCACAACAACCCCATGCAACGCTACAGGCTTGGGGAGGAGTGGCTGGAAAGCTGCCTGGCCGAAAAGGATCTGGGGGTGTTGGTAGACAGCCGGCTGAACATGAGCCAGCAGTGTGCCCAGGTGGCCAAGAAGGCCAACAACATCCTGGCTTGTATCAGGAATAGTGTGGCCAGCAGGAGCAGGGAGGTGATTGTTCCCCTGTACTCGGCACTGGTGAGGCCGCGCCTGGAATACTGTGTCCAGTCTTGGGCCCCTCGCTACAAGAAAGACATTGAGGTGCTGGAGTGTGTCCAGAGAAGGGCAATGAAGCTGGTGAAGGGTCTGGAGCACAGGTCTGATGAGGAGTGGCTGAGGGAACTGGGGTTGTTTAGTCTGGAGAAAAGGAGCCTGAAGGGAGACCTCATCGCTTTCTACAAGTTCCTGAAAGGAGGCTGTAGTGAGGTGGGTGCTGGTCTCTTCTGCCAAGTAACAAGTGATAGGACAAGAGAAAATGGACTTAAATTGCACCAGGGGGGGTTTAGATTGGATATTAGGAAAAATTTCTTCATGGAAAGGGTAGTCAAGCATCGGAACAGGCTGCCCAGGGAAGTAGTTGAGTCCCCATCCCTGGAGATATTTAAAAGATGTGTAGATGTGGTGCTTAGGGACATGGATTACTGGTGGACTTGGCAGTGGTAGGTTAATGGTTGGACTTGATGATCTTAAGGGTCTTTTCCAACCTAAACGATTCTATGATTCTATCTATGTATTAGGATGCAATCTGTAATTACATGATCATGTACTCTTTTCTCCATTAAATTACATAAAGGACAGACTAATCTGAGACTGTCAGTGATACTTGTCTACAGAATCAGCCATCTGGCTCTCCTTATTTCTGCTGTCACAAAAGTTAGAAAGTGTGTAATGAATCACACAGGAGACTTCAGAAGACAAGCAGATCATATGGTTCAGGGTGGTTTCTGCTCTCCAGATCTGGAGAACTGTATGCCATCTCTAACAATGCTGTGTAGCCCCTGTGTGATGTTGATCAAGGCTCCTCTTTAAAGATAATCACAAAATCCAGATTCTTCTCCACTAGCTGAAGGTATTTAAGTCAGGTATCTACATCAGACGGTCAGAGGTAGCCAGGTGGACTGACTGCTCTCTTGTAGAGCTTTTCTCCTCTATGGACTTGGGAGAGGATGTTGGGCACCCAGCACTCTCCGTCTAGATGCCTTTTTGCATCTTTACTACACCCAGTATGACAGCTTGAGGTCTGATTCATTATTTAATAAATCCAAATAGCTGCAACTGCTGTTGATATAAAAACACAGTAAGATAGTACTAAATAAAAATGTCCAGCCCCAGACACTCTCAAACTTTTCAGTGAAAAATTATTTATTATAATCTCTGTGCTTTACTTCCTCTTGTGTGAGCAGTGATTACAGCACCACCTCACTTCATGGGGATGCTCTAAAGATTGTTTGCAAAGATCTAAGAGGTTGCTGTAATCAGGAAGGAGAGGGTGTTTTTTTCTAATGTGCCTTTGATAACCTGACATCCTACAATGAGGGCTACAAAAAACAGCTCAGGGAAATGAAAAGATTGCATCTCCTGTAGGATGCGGCTGTCATACATAAATGACATACAAGAATGCATGATGAACACGAGCAAACAGCAAGTGCGTGTTCATTCAACATGACTAACCTTCTGGGATGAATGAGACAGGGATTTTTGCTGATGACAAGATGCTTGGAGAGTCTTCATATTTTCAAGAATGTTTTCAACTTTTATTTGTACTAAAAAGAATGATAAAGAACCGTATTTGTGCTTCTACGTATCCAGTAAAAACAAGGTAAAGAGCCAAAAATTTCACCTGTATTTCACTTTTGATCACAATGGAAATGCAATTTCTGTCCTACTTGCAGAGGGGAGGAAAAAAAAACAGATTTATAAACAGTAGCAAGCCAGGCTGACATGTCCATAGCCCATGGAAGTCATCCCCCAGTGAAACAAAGGTATGTTATAAAACCAAATGCTCTAAGAATAGCTCATTAAATAGAACACTGCATGGCTTAAGTACCCATATTAGATGAAAATAAGTAATTCCTTCAGTGAATGCAGACCTTTTGCTACTTTCTGAAAAACACATATACAAAACTCAAGGGGAGTGAATATGCAATGCAGTGAATCATCTGAGCAACAAATTAGTTCCATTAATTTATAAAGTAACCCTGAAGAATTAGAGTCTGATGAGATCTCTGAGTCAGTAGCGCTAGAAACGTCAAAGGAATATACTGTTTATAAATTTTCATGATTTTGAGTTACTATGAAAGTATGTCCAGTTTTCTGTTTTTTTAAAAGCTGTCCCCAAGTCTCTGCAAGCATGTAATCACAGAAGCATGTATACTGTATTTTAAAAGACATTAACGGTTTCAGTGCTTTGTCTAGGATACAATGGTAGTCACATAAATCTCAATGTCTGTTAGCGCAGCAAAACTGTAACCGATTACTGATCCTAGATCAGAGACCTCAAATATCATGTGTGTATGAATGCTGCATAACATTACAAATAGCAAGCATTATTTCAAAATACACTATCTGAAAATGGTTACCTTCTACTCTCCCATTGTGAGAAGTGTCACGATCTTTCTCATACCCTAAGTTACACAGTGTTAGTACAGTGAAAGGGGAGAATACACTACCCAACTTTCAAATCACACTTCTCATTTGGAAGTCTGTATTGCCTCCACTACTTCATAAGGAAATAAAAAATGATTCAAAGCACTCGTGCCACATGCAGCTAGGTCAGATGGTTGGTTATGATTAAATTCTGCCTCAGCTTACTGACTTGAATAAATTCTAAGGCACACGGAACAAGATGATAAATTCTCACCCAAGAATACCAACCACTTTCTCTTAATAGCTGGATGATGTAGAGTGATTCAGTATTACTCATGGGACATTTTAAAAGATAATCTTAGTCATGGCTTGTGTGCTTATTTGGACAGAGTAATTCGCAAATTTACCAATGGGATTGTGAAAGGCACCTAGAAACATTTGTGATAGATTACTGTAACGGAAAAATAACCTGAGAAAACCTTGGAGAGTATTCTCTCCTATTCACAACTACTTTGTTAATTTTACTTTAAAATATTTTGATCAATGTCATGTGACAGTCTGTTTTGTGTCACACAGAATGTGCCAATCACCCTGATTTATTCCTCTGTAAATATCAGGTGATCCTGGTTCGGCGCTTCACAGCACAGAATTATACCGAAGGCCAGAAAAATAGGCTTGCCAGACTTTTTTTTTTTCCTTAATCTATTTCTTTCCAGTTTCCACAATGCACTATACCATCTACCACCACTAAGGCACAGTAACCCACTTTTGAATACATGAACAAGTTTGAGCCCAGCACGTATCCAGATCATTATCCATTTCTTTATTTATTCTTATTTGGTGGAAATGTTTTTAGATTTTCCCACTGAAGGTTTTCTGATTTCATAAAGCATTTCTGCTTAAGCATATTATTGATTGGCTCTCTTTAAGGAGAATAAGGTGCAACTTACTAGAATCTAACGTATTTTCCTTTAATCTACTAACACATACTACATGAAAAATTAGTCTCATCAATACCTTTTTACCCATGATACATAAATATAGTTCAGAAGTGACATAAAATCCCAGTGATACACGTAAAGATGAAATTCTGATACCACACTTGAAAGATTTCAATACAAGATTTAAGTTCATATGTCGTGTGTCCACTCCCACTTAATCTATTAAATTACTTCCATAAGGTAGTTATGAATGCATGCCTCTAAAATAATTTGAAGATTGTATCTTCTGTTATACACTACTGCCTAGATAAATTAGCACTAAATATCAGTGACTAATACTGCTGGGAAAAACTTCATAATTAGAAGAATATACAGTATTGAAAAATTAGAGCATTAACATTTTCTGTAACCTGGTACTCATGCAATTGTTAATATATTTCTGCTTTTACATGCAAGCCCGTTTCTTTGAGAATAACATTAAATGTAATATCTGCAGAATAGGAAAATAATCAGGAATTCTATAGCTGGTAGATCCACAGGAGCATTTAGTGGATTTTTGGTGTGCACATCAAGAGTGCGATGAAACCTCCACTCTTCATCCTTTCCCTGCAATGCAGTTCCTAAATTCACTGGTCTTTCAACATAACAATTTACTAAGTATCCTTAGGGTATGTTGTGTACATGTTTGGTTGTCTCCAGAACTGAGCAACCGGCTACCTGTCTGATTGCATCAGATTTGAGGCCAGGAAACTACAGAAAGCAACACAAGAGCTCCCTGAAAAGCCAGTCACTAGGTATGTTCACAGTATCCTACTAAGTACCAACTTCATAGGACCATCCCCAAACCAGAGCCAATTCTTTTCTTTTTAAAACTGAGCTGCTGGAAGAAAAGTTTCCTCACTTACTAGCCTCCCATGCTCATCTCTTCCCACAGGCTGCAGAATTAAAACTCACGCATCTTACCACACTAAACAGCTCTGCAGCCCCCAGGTTAGACTGGAAAGGTCACCTTTTCCCAGTCCTGTTGAAACTTGGCTAACAAAGCCACAACAAATACCAGAACTATGGGGCATGGGGGTGTAGTGGGCGTAACTGGCAGGGGTGGGGTAGAACCTGCAAGGGTGACCAGTGGAAGAGGAGGTCAGGGACTGCCCTGTGCTGGTCACAGCCACTTCAGCGACAGACAAAATGGACTCGTCACCTACCAAAACCTAGACAGAGAAACACATGGCGCCTCTGCAAAAACGTTTTTAAGAAAGGGCAGTAACCTCTAGGGGCAGGAGAGACACTGGAGAGAAGGAAAAATAAGAGCAGATGCCCGGGGAAGGGGCAGACTCACAGAAGACAACACAGGAGAAGGAACACCTCTGAGGGGATTAGAGCTGATGGAGAAACCCACCCTGGAGCAGGTATGAACCCTGCAATGGACTGCAGCCCATAGAAGAACACATGCCAGAGCAGGTACATCCCCTGAAAGAGACTGCAGCCCATGGAAGAACCCACATCGGAGCGGGTAGAGCTCCTGAAAGGGACTGCGGCCATTAGAGAAAGCTACCACAGCAGCTGAGTAACAAACAAGGAGGGGCAAAAAGCTAGTGAACCCCACCACAGTGTCCCCATGCTTCTGTGCTGCCTGTCGCCTCAACGAAGGGCCTGTGTATAACATGCCGCCGAGGGACTGCAGACCAGGAAGGGGGAAGGAGAAGTGTCTGGAGGGAGGGCGGCTGCGGTGTTTTCTCTAAGTGTTAGTTTAACTGTTCATCTTCTTTCTTGATACTGGAATCAGAAATTACAAGTTAACATAAATCAGCAATAAACTAACTTAAGTAGAATTCCTCGATTCATGACTGATTTTGCTGATGACGGGGGGCGAAGGCTCTCCTTTAGTGTCTTCATCTGCACTTCGGATGATGTTCAGCTCCTGTGCTTCCAGAATTGTATGAACAAGTGAGCTGACAACTACACTTTTTTTAATGGCTTTGATGGATGGCCTTAAGTTATGGAGTCACCACACCAAATTACTGTTAAAAGTGCCATCTTTTTGTGAATCAATGTGAATATTCTTGTAATTCTCTTCATCTCAAAGACATACATTTGGATGATAAGAAATACAGCAACCAACCTGTGGGACAGTGTCACGGGAATTTACTGTGCTGTTACATGAAAAGTACTGAGGATATCAATTCCTCAGGCTTCTGGGCACAGAGTGAATCACCATTTAAGATCCATAAGGATCCATAGGGACCCATAATCTTCCTCACAGCGTGTCATACACAGAATTTTCCACTCAGCTACAGTATTCCACAGGTAGTCTTCCAATTTTATCCTTTCAAGACAAGTTGAAAATATGAATTCAGTATAATGAAAGTCTAAAGCTCTTCACCTCCTGGTTTAATATTTCTATCAAATAACAAGCACTGTACTCCTTTCCACACTTTTTTCCAAAGTCTTCCACTTCCACATTTTCTCTATGCCATTTTTGAAGCTTTATTTTCCACACAACTTTCTTCTACAATGTAATGGCTAGTGTATTGGGTTTGCGTGGCAAAGTTTCACTAGTGGCGGGGCTACAGGGGTGGCTTCTGTGAGAAGCTGCTAGAAGCTTCCCCTGTGTCCGACAGAGCCAATGCCAGCTGGCTCCAAGATCGACCCGCCGCTGGCCAAGGCCGAGCCAGTGAGTGACAGTGGTAGTGCCTCTGGGATAACATAGTTAAGAAAGGGGGAAAAATAAAAAACCCAGGACACAAACTGCAGCTGGAGTGAGGAGTGAGAATATGGGAGAGGAACAACTCTGCAGACCCCGAGGAGGTCAGTGAAGAAGGAGGAGGAGGAGATGCTCCAGGCACCACAGCAGAGATTCCCCTGCAGCCCCTGGTGCAGCCCCTGGTGAGGCAGCTGTGCCCCTGCAGCCCATGGAGGCCCACAGTGGAGCAGATATCCACCTGCAGCCCGGGGAGGACCCCATGCTGGAGCAGGTAGATGTGCCTGAAGGAGGCTGTGACCCCATGGGAAGCCCACGCTGGAGCAGGCTCCTGGCAGGACCTGTGGCCCCGTGGAGAGAGAGGAGCCCACGCTGGGGCAGGTTTGCTGGCAGGGCTTGTGACCCCGTGGGGGACCCACGCTGGAGCAGTCTGCTCCTGAAGGGCTGGACCCCGTGGAAGGGACCCACGCTGGAGCAGTTCATGAAGAACTGCAGCCTGTGGGAAGGACCCCTATTGGAGAAATTTGTGGAGGACTGTCTCCCGTGGGAGGGACCCCACGCTGGAGCAGGGGAAGAGTGTGAGGAGTCCTCCCCTGAGGAGGAAGGAGCAGCAGAGGTGGCGTGTGATGAACTGACCGCAACCCCCATTCCCTGTCCCCCTGTGCCACTCGGGGGGACGAAGTAGAGAAAATTGGGAGTGAAGTTGAGCCTGGGAAGAAGGGAGGGGTGGGGAGAAGGTGTTTTAATATTTGGTTTTATTTCTCATTACCCTACACATGTTCTACTCCTCTCTCCTACTCAGTTTTGACTGGCAATAAATTAAACTGATTTTCCCCAAGGCGAGTCTGTTTTGCCCATGACAGTAACTGCTGAGTGATCTCCCTGTCCTTATCTCAACCCATGAGCTTTTTTGTTATAGTTTCTCTCCCCCATCCAGTTGAGAAGGGAAGTGACAGAGCAGCTTTGGTGGGCACTTGGCATCCAGCCAGGGTCAAACCGCCACAGGTAGACAGGCTGGAGATCCAGCTCCATAAACTTTAGGTCTCCCCTCGTATGCAGGAAAATCTGCTTCTAAAGTCCTGGCAAATTTCTCGGCAATCCTTCAATTTCTAACTGCCAGTCTTCAATTCCCATTGGACTACAGCCCCCTAAATGCTTTTCTTCTAATCTGATAGCTGGAATAGGAAAGACATGACACAATCTTTAAAAATGCAAAACAATATTAAACTCCAGAAACTTCAAGGAACTTGTCTTGTCAACAGTCAAGCACAGACTTAACAGTAAAGCTACAAGCATAACACCTTCTGCTCTAAAGATGCTCCTAAATTTAGGGCTTTTTAACTGTTTCTAATAACCATGACCACTACTCACCAGAATCAAAGCTTTTTATATACACACTGTATTCGTGTCCACCTCTTGTCACTGTCTCACCTCTACAATTCCCCTTCATCTCTGCTATGCCTTCAACACTACAGATCATACAGACTTACTGGTCTGGACAGAGGATCACCAGAGATGCATACAATTACTATTTGCTCCATCTATTCTGCATTAAGTGCTGCCAGGAGACTATTCAGGCAGTCATTTCTATACATATACCTCTTGTGGTTAAATTTTAACCTATGTGTAAGACCAGCTGTAAACCCATATGTCAGTCTAACCAACCCCCTCTCTCTAATAGCAGCTGTAGGAGATGCTGAAGAAAATGGCATTAAAAAAATAGGGGAAGTATGCAACTAACTCTTCCAATTTTCAGCAATCTGGATTTTAAAAACTTCTGAATCTAAAGAATATGTACACATCCTTGTGTTTACCAGTCTTTGATTTACTCTCCCTGCCTAATCCAGTCAGTGGACATTTAGATGTTCATCCTTTGCAAAGAGGTCCACGGAATAACTAGGTACAGTATGAAAATGATTTCCATTAATTTAGAGATGCTTCCTGTTCATTTTCCTAAGTAACCTCTAGTCTAGTATTCTCCAAGACATTTATGATTTTTATTTATATATATATTTTTTTAATATATATTAAAAAAATCAGTTTCTCCTCAATCACCTCTTCAGCAAACTGGAGAGCCCTAGTCTACTCAATCTCTCCTTGTACAGTAGCTGTCTCCTACTCAAGATGCAAGTGCACAATACATTTATAAAACATTTTCCATTTTGTTCTTGCCTCCTCTCCTAATCATTTTTAACATTCTTCTGACTGGTACTAAGCACAGCACCACCATTTTCAGCCTCCTATCACAATGATTTCCAGACCTCTTTTCTGAGTGCTAATGGATAATTTACAGCCCATCACTGTGTTAGCAGCAATAGTTTTATCCCCTGTGCACTACTTTGAATTTATTGCTACAGTTTCATTTGTTGCATTATTGCCCAGTCACTGAGTATCATGAGATTCTTCTGTGATTCTTCAGTTTTAATTTAATGCTTTAATTATTTGATGCTACAGAATTATGTCTTTTCACTATTTGTCCTTTCTCCAGATTCAGGAATACGTTGAACAGTACACATTCCAAGAGATTCCTGTGATACCCCAACCATTGTGGTAACCTCCCCGCCACAAAGAAATATCATGTTAACTCCATATACTGTCTCATATTATTCCCAAGTTGAGTTTGCTAACAAAACTCAGCTCTACATACTCCCGCCCAACAAAATAATGATGCTATCTCGAAGATCCCAAAGCCTCAAAGAAATTAATGACTGGAAAAATGGAATTCATGATCCCTGAAAGAAGACGAGGGAAGACGGGGGATGAGTGTATTCCAGTGACTGCTGTGATTCCTCAGAGCTCTCCAACTGATCCTCCTGCTTTCTCCGAGTGCTTTTTCAAGCACGATTTAATACTTCAGACAGCACCAATATGAACAACTGGATATTTCTTTTAGAAAGTGTCAATCTTCACACAGAAATGCTTTAGTTAAACTGGTCCAGACTAAGGGAGCAATCCCATGACTAGCAGCTCACTATTGCTTCAAGAGCAACAACTTTCCTCCTCCCCTACTCACACAATCCCTTGGCATCAGCTCCAGCATGCCTTACATCTGTTCATGAGCTGATTCAACTCACTAGCCAGAGAGAAATTGAATTTATTTCACTAGCCTACTTTCTTTCCAGGCTAATGAGTTTAAGTGTTAGACAAAGCGGTATGGTGAGCATCAGAGACATTGAGTGGAAGCACAACTGCCTCCTCTGAGACCAGTTCCTCCTGTCTCACGCAGCGCCACACCATCAGGGGCAAGGGAGAAAGCAAGTTGCAACAGCAAGCCTGCCTCTCCCCCTCCCACGACATATGAGCTTCAACCTCCAACTCAAGAGACAAATATAGTCAGTCAAAGCCAGAAGTTTCCTTTTTAAACTGAGTCTTCACTAGATTACCAGAAAATAAATAAGAAGCACATTTTAAATTGTGTCAATAAATTTCAAAATCATATTTAGAATTACTGTATCAAATTAGTCATCCCAAAATTATCATTTATTTCTCTAGGAAATATGAAGATTAATTGCCTGTAAATTCCAAAGACACTGAATGCTAATAATATCACTATTAATGTGCATTTACTTTAATTAAACTGTAAACAAGCCTCTGGTCTTGAGACTTAAATGTCCATTCAGTGTTCCAGGGAAACTGCTATTAGATGTTGTGGTCAGAATATTATTTTCCTATCAATATTATAAACATTTTTTGCAATTAATTAGTGCCTATGATCTGTGCATCTCAAAGTGAATTTACACTCATCATACAATCTGATCATGGTACAATTCAGAGGGAGGCAAGCGTTAGAGTGATTCAGGCTGCTGTAAGAATCATCATCTGTACAAAAAAAAAAAATTTTTTTCACTTGAGTGAATGCATTCAATATCTAATTCCTCTCCAGAACCATGGTCTGATGCCTATGGGCTAAAACCATGACATCGGGTACCCTAATCCCAACTTAATCGCATCCTTATTAGGTGGGACACAGACAAATCTGCTCAGAGCCACAGTGACTGTGCTCCAAGTTTCTAGAGCAGTTGTCCAAGCATTAGTTAGTTGCCTTTGGCTGCTCCATGACATTGTATTAGTCACATTCGATGGCTGACGCTGCTTCCAGTTATGCCAGTTAAGTAATAACTAATTCATCCTGCTCTCAGCAACCAGGCTAAATCTCCCAGAAACGTGCAATCAATTGTTATTAGATTATTACTACAGCCTCCCTGACCTTTGGTGTCTTGAAATTAAGCTGCTCAGAGACTGAAATAAGCATCTCATTTAGGTGCACAGTAGTAATCTCATCTTAAAGTATAATGACTGGAAGCCATTTATAAGCATTTTCTAAGGTACTTGAAACTGTTACTTAGTAGTTGGCATTTCCAAGTTACACACCTCCTTGAACTATTCCATATGGGCTAAAATGGAATCTAATTCAGCTTCTCATGCTCTTAGCTACATGGAACTTACCTTGCTTTATGTTACAAAACTTTGCGCACACATTAATCAACCCACCTTCTAGGGGGTTGTTAAGCGTTTTCCTTAAATGCCTACAACTGCTTCGTGCATAACAAGCAGAAGTGTTCAAAATAAAAATGATTTAACTGCTGAAGCACATTAGGTTGTCTCTCATCTGTGAATATGCAGATTTGCTGGAAGTAGGAATCATTCACTCTTTTTCTACACACTTTAAATTTGCAGTAGGAAGCACCCCACTGCATCTGATCATGGGTTTTAAAACTCCTTTAGTCTGGAGACAACACTTGGTTCCCTATATTATGTCCACCTATGTAAGCAGGTAAGTGTCAGAGAACTGTGTTTCTCTAACTTTTCTAATTTCCACTGAATTTCCAGAGAAATACTGTAAGAAATTTCCCAAATCCCTACAATAGAGATTAGGAAAAGTGTGAAGGGAAAGTAATTGCCTGCTTCACCTATAAAATGACAAAATATTATTAACCACATTTATAAAACTTTACAAACTACGGAAAGAAGTAAATAAACCAGTGATTTACTTGTGAGGATGACTTTCTGAATTGAATTCCTTTCTCGCAAATGAACAATGATGTGACTTTCTGCAAACGCGACAGAGTTGAACTGTAAGACACAGAAGATGAACAGATAGTGAAGAGATCATGGCTAAGTTTACACCTGACAGAATCAATCCCAATTCCCATCAGTTGTGGTCTTTTGGACCTATTAATTTCAGGGATGAGCTTACACTAATGTTATTTTAAAATCTGTTAGCAGATCAACACAAGCTGTTTGTTACTTGTCAACATTTCTGAATATATCCAATTACTTGTTTAGGGTAATAAAGCAAGCACAAAGTGAATCTCACACCTTGCAACCAAGACTAAGGAAAAATTTGAGTGCCTGCTCAGAACTTTTTCTATTCAGTTTCTTTGAAGAAATCTGGAATTGTTTCTTAAGCAGTTTAGCACAGAAAACAATAGACCTGTGTAATGTAAAACTGACAAGACTTTAAATAGAAGTTTTGTTCATTTGATAGTCACTACAGACATACACCAGAGTTGTAAAAGCATCTACAGGTGAGAAGTTCCCTAACTCTGCCACTGTTTCTTTAGAACATTTTATTACATTCCCACCTTAACTTTCAGTTTTCACATATTGAAACATTCATTAGTCAAAGTAAATAAAAATAATAAAAACTTGTGAACAGGAAGTATCAGTCTCTTAAAGAAAAGGAAAGATCTGGAAAGCTGGAATAGCAATGAATTTAACAATCATTGTTCTTTATACTGCCAGAGGTGGACAACCTGGTGCAGAGGTGAAAAAACCTACTGAAGCCTAATAGCAAATGGACAAACTTGACCACCTTCCCTCCTGCAGGATCACCCTTCAGAGTTAACATTCAGAAATGTATTCTATATATTGCAGCACACCAAATATAATACTTGGCTTACGACCTCCTTGAATTATACTGTCAGTTTATATTTTCAAAATAGTCAATACTTTTGTATTAGAATCTTCAAAATAAAAAGAGGAGTCTAAGGAATGATGCAACATCTTAGGAAGGCCATCACCACTCTAGTTGTGAAATCTCTTTTAGGTGTCTACCTAGGCTGCTTTTAATCTGTCAGGAAGTACAACAGATTCTACTTTGGGACTGGGGACAGGAGTAGATGACCATCCCAGGAAGATCTTCCATGACTCTATCATCTGCTGCTGACCTCTATCTATAGCAAGATTTCTAATTAATTCTCATTACACTTGCAAGCCTTATAGAACAAGTGCAAGCTACTATAAACACCATAACCATTCAGACCGGGAACGACACAACACAGAGTTACAGAAGGGCAGTATCTGGTAAGACTCTGTTAACTGAACTCTACACTAGAAACAGACTTTGTCCCCCATTTCTCCTGCATAGCGGAAGGAAGACAGAGAGGCTGTTTTCCTGATATATCATCTAATTTTTCTAATGAACTGCTTTAGCCTTTGGCAGGTATGGTCAACAACTGAGATTCAGTGTTACTGGAGAGACCACAACAATTTTCTTTACCTCTCATCATGACCTGTGATGCTGGTAACTCATAACATGTATCGCTTGACAGTAACAACATGACCAAGCTCATTATTTGACAAACACATAGCTCTTGCTCTTGAGGTCCTTCCACAGAAACACCACGATAACAGGGTGAAAGAGTGAACAAAAATACAAATATAAAGTTGTTTTTTATAGGAGATCAAAACTGAAACCTACACAGATGTTATTTGAAGGAACATAAGGAAGGTAAACAAATGTCAGAAGCGAGAAGAACAAATGATATCTGTACGTGTTGCATAACTGGCCCCCCTCTCCCAGAAACAACAACCACAACAAAAAAAATTAGTCTCAACTGCCTTGCCCCCTCCTGCTACAGATCCCAGGCAGGAATTTGATGGTGTGGCTTGGAAAGCAGAATAATTTTAAAGCCTGGACTTACATGAACCAAGGCCATCCCATCCAGACTAAAACCGGAACAGAAGTTCCACTGAGCCATCTGTACTCTTCACTCAGTTGCAATAGTCTATAACATGCAAATGCAGCATCCTGTTGTTCATATTAGCAAGATAAGAAAGTAATTTTCCTTGTAGTCCAGACTAGAAGAGATGAAGCTGCTTTTTTGCTTTCATAATGAACTGGTCAGTAACTCGAAGACTCAACTGTAACAACTGGCAGAGGTAGATGGCCAAAGGTTTCAACAGACATAAGACTTGGCAGAAAGCCAACAGACATGTGGTACCATCAAAGGACAGACTGCAGGAAGAAAAAATAAAATCAGGAGGATTAGCGGACCCGAGCTTTGGAATAACAGTAAGAGAGCAGAATCAGATCATCTTTTCCTGACATGCTCCCTAATTGAGATTTAGATATACGCACAACAGGTGTGTGGTTAAATATACATAAATTAATAAAGATGCCACCTGCCATCTGAAGTGGCACTGGAGCATCTGTCCCACCCCCTGCCTGAGGGTTGAGACTGACCTAGAACCAAAGAACACGCCAGACTGTGAGGAGGAATACTCATCTGTACAGTTGGCTTGGCAGATATTTCCAAGTGTATCTCTTGTTGATAAATCAGTAAAATGTACTTGATGTAAATAATATTTCTCCCTGAAGTCTATGAAGTGTAACTGTAACGCAAAGAGGCTAGCAAACAGATGTTGCAATAACCAAGTGTTAACAAGTGGTGGGGATTAGGTAAGTGTTCATTAGTATTTTCATACTCAACTACAATGAAATATAAAAAGCTATGAACTGCTCATGTCCAACAGGACAACTCATCTAAAATGGATCTCCATAACCAAGACAGATAGTTCATGAAGCCTGCAAAGACAGTGATGCCAATGAAGTTGGAAGCCGTTTCCCTGTAACCGAAAGATCATTTCTTTATGATCACTAACCAACAGTATTCAACTAAATCTAGCTTACTGCTCTAATGGGGAAAAAAAAAATCAGAAACTAAAATTGAAATTTTACGTTGATGAGAATCATAGAATCATTGCAGTTGGAAAAGACCTTTAGGATCATCGAGTCCAACCACAACGATCCTGCAGAAAAGTCAAAAGTGTTCACAGCCATCTTGAAAGGTTATCAAACCAAGGCAAAACTGCAGTTCCTTTGGATCCCCCCCTCCACTTTTTGCCACTCTTACTTGTTCCTATTGTGAGCAACTATATGACCTGTAGGCACTGAATAAAGAAGGATTTATTCTGAATTTCCTGTCACAGTTCAAAGAAAGCATTCATAAAACAGCAGTTTATATTAGCTTTTGGGATTAGGAATTCTACAAGCCAGTGCCCAGCCAGTATTTCTGGATTCTATTTTCCAAAAAAGAGTAATGAACAAAGAAGATGTGTGCCACAAAGCAGTAAGATACTATGTGTTATCATTTAACTGCCACGAGTTGTATTAGCCAACACCATGACTTAAGATTAAGTTTTTACTATGAGAACCTAAAAAGATAGTATGAACTCCCACCACCTATTGCAGAATTAAGCCTTTCTGTTCACAAACATAAGTTACTTTTGTAAATATGCTGCACCCAAACTAAGAACCAAGTCATCACTATGTACACATCATACTTCTCAGATAACCTTTAAAAATGTTGCCCCTCAAAAATAAAAGTACTTTAATAAGCTTCCATCCTTAGATAATCTACCCATAGAATCACAGAATCATAGAATTGTCTAGGTTGGAAAAGACCTTTAAGATCATCCAGTCCAACCATTAACCTACACTACCAAGCCCACCTAAACCAATCAAGGGTAGACTAGACTAAACCATGTCCCCAAGTGCCACATCTACCTGTTTTTTGAACACTTCCAGGGATGGTGACTCCACCACCTCTCTGGGTAGCCTCTTCCAATGCTTGACCACCCTTTCCGTAAAGAAATTTTTCCTAATTTCCAGCCTAAACCTCCCCTGCCGCAGCTTAAGCCCAAGAAATAGAAAAAGAAAAGGTATATAGGCAAGAAGATTTTCTTCCCGGTTGCAGAAGGAAAGGGGACAGGAGGCTTTTTCCCAGCTTGGGCCAGAGGAACTTTTTATTTATCCTGTTGATAAGTTTAGTGTAGTAGAACTTGTATCACTGCTGTATTGTACTATCATTGCATCATCATACTATGAATAAGCTAGTCATAAGAACATAACAGGGCTTAAAATGCACTGATACTATTGCAGGCAAGCAAGATTTAAATAACCATGAGGTGAATCAAGCACTGTGTCCATTTACTGGACCACTTGGAAACAATGATCAGTGACACAGATCTCTTGCAGCTTTTTGATTTGAGCAAGTTTGATAAAACTTCACATAAAGAATATATACATTCTTTCCCCCCATTAATTTTGAAGGCTGGAAAGGATATGAAAAATTAGCATTGGTAATTACATGCAAACAGATCTGACACTATATTATTTGAACAAAAAAAATAGATCATTCAAAATAGCACAAACAGCGGGTGCTGAGATGGATCAGTGGTAAGTAATCCTCCCAATGCTTCCTTGTAACAGCCGATTAAATGTTTGCAAAACTGTAGGAAAGTTGTCCTCTTTTTCTAAGAAACTCACATTGTAATTTAGTTTGTAACCATCCCACCATACTGGGCATCCTGTATTTTATTACCCTCACTAGAGCTGTCACTAACATGTTATAAGCAGATCCTTAGCATTCTTTATTTCTTCTGGTGAAGGGACCACCAGATTGAGCTACCGTGATTTTAAGGATAGGTCTGCATTACCCAGCCAAAACAAACAGACGTTGCAGAATAGGACATAAAATATCTGTATGAGAATAGGACATGCTCTACCTCTAACTCCAGCCTACCTGCAGAGCCCAGTTGCTGGGGGTATTAATGATTCCAAAGTGCATTATGTTTGGAAGATACCTGCAGAGCTACAGTGCAGTTACACTGAGATGCTTTCTTGGTGAATTTAGTCCTTTCAGGATTTAGTTTGATGGAGTAAAAACTCAACAGTCTGCATTTGTTCATAGCTGGCCAAACTGTTGATTCAACAAAATACTAGCAGTGATTTCTTTTTAGGCTAACACAATTTTTTTTTTTTATCCATAGCATATCTATAGACCTTCAAGATGGGGGTCCTATAAGTCCCATAAAAGCCTTCAGCAAACAGTGTTGCCTTTGCAATTTTTTCCCCCAAAAGCAGTAATGTTTTTAAGGACAGCTTAAGATACTAACATAAAACCTGTTGAGTGATTAAATACCTTTTCACCAGTCCAATAACCAACTGCAGCAATTTTCTGTAGGTTTGCTCAATCTCTTGTCCCAGCAATGGTGTAGGTGTAAGAGCAGTTCTTGTTCCATAAGTCTATGTTACTTATCACCACTGTCCTTTGTTACTAAAAGATCTGAAAAGATCAGGGATTTCTGCAATCTCATTAGTACATCCTGTGATACACACTTCAAAATACAAAAAGAAAATTAATTATCATTCTTGCCTTTTTTTCCCTGAATCAACATTAAGATTTTTCCACCTCTTTCTAGTCATGAGCCTGTAACATTGTACTAACTTGCATTGATCTGAATGTATTTTAGACTAAAACCTCACTGTTTCCCTCCATTTCCTAGCTATGGGTATTTTCCTTGGTGCCCTTCCCTTACTCTTTCCAAAGGAACTCCCAATTTTCTGTCTATACATTTCTCCCAGACAATTTCAAATACAGTTTTCTTCAGTTCTGCGAAATTAGCCCTTTTGATATAAGCTTGTGATTGGACTTGGCCTCTGTTTGTCTATACTAAATATAATCAGGTCACGATTACTGGTCCCTAGGCAACCATCAGCTTCCAGTCCAGTGGCTAGTTCATCTTTATCCATCAAAATGAAACCCGTAATTGACTTACCATATATTCAATGCAATACCTTTTTACTTTAGCAAATTGTCCTCTATTTTCTAGTAACAACAGCTTGTTTTATGCCCAACTGCACAGATCTTCCACTAAATGTCTCTTAAATTGAAGTTCCCCCATAACACCACCATTTTATTAACTGTGAATTACAGAGGTACTTAAAGTAACTCTTCTGTAGGATCATTTGATGGCTGGTAACAGATCCCTCCGGCAGCATATCGATCCACACACATTCAAAAACCCATGGTTACATTCTCAGTAACTCCAAGAAAGGTAACGAAGTCTTTAAAAACCAGAGTGTTACCCGACTTCTTCTTCTCTCTGTCCTTCATAAAGTGACTCTGACTCAGTTCAAATGATTCTACCAGTTATATGCAGCCTCTCATCACAACTTCTGCTTGTTATCTAGACCCCTATCATTATTGGAAAAGGAACAAAAAAATATTCTCCATATTATATGGAGCTTCACTGCAATTTTTCTAGATGCACCAAGCTGCAGTCTGTATGTATTTGCCTTCCTTACCAACTTCTTATGAAAATGGGAATTTGAAACCCTCCTCGCTTTTTGTATGAAGTTTTCAATCAAGACAATTAATCTTCTTCCTGCCAGATGCAGAACACCTTGTTTCTGTGGCTCCCCTGACTACAGATGCAATGTAGGGTTCCACAAAAATGGACTTGCAGCTTTGCCTCCACCAGAGTACCTCCTGCACTTTCTGAAGTCACGGAAGAGGGAATGCATAAAGATCTCTAAACAGATCAAAATCACCCTGCGAGTTTGGGATTTTTTTTTCTTTTTCTTTTCTTTATACAAAGCATACATTTGTCTTCCTAGGACAATCTCTATGGGAACTATTAAGAACATGCACAGTGTTTGACTTCACTAAGCATCAGTGACAAAAGATCAGCAATGCTCTTTTTTCCTAATTCAAGCAGATCGTGCTCATTTAAAAAGACAGATAGTTCAAATCAAGTGAACAAATGCGAACAAATAAATCCCATCTTCTACACTGAACTAACTACGTTACATGGTTTTATTTAAAAGTTATACTTAAATACTGCTTAACATCAATTATTTTTTAATCTTAATTCTTGTAAACTAGTGTTAGGGATTTTTTAAAAATCCAAAATATGGAAGTATAGCCAACCAGTTTTGATAAGAAAATATCTAGCTTAATTTGCAGCTCTTATCTCCTTGACTTTGTTGTCCTCTGAAAGGAAGTTGGCTATTGTCCAGCTTAACTCATGTAACATTTTGTTGCTTATGTTTAATGTAATTGCAAACATGACATGCATTCATAATTAAGCCCAAGGGGTAAGCCTAGACCCTGAGACATGCTGGAAAATGCTAAAATAAGAGTGGCTAATCTCTTCAAGAGCAAAAAGTAGAAAATATACTACTAATGAAAATAGAACAATAAAAATATCTACTGTAGTTCCAACATGCTGCAACACCATTGCCCATGACATTGAAAAGTATGTAGTCGCTTTACTAATGAAATTAAATTATACTAGTTATAACAGACATCAGTCTGCACAGCCTACTTAATGAGTCTGTAAATCTAATCAGAGGAACCTGTGATAGTCTGGCCCTGCCTGGCCAGACCTGAAAAGCTGGAAGACTTTCACTGCTACACAGCAATAAATCTTAAAAACCTTGCAACACCACTTCTGATAGTTGCCCCTTCCACTCTCTTCACTCAGTCTGCTGGAAATGTAGTATCCTACATTATGCCATGAAGCCTTTCTAAAAAATCCCCAAACACTTGAACAACTGTGGATGCATCACACAGACCTCCTCTGACATTATGACCTTGCCAGAGACAATTATATATAGCAGTGTTTATAGCTCTTGATTTTAAGGAAGGGGAAACCAAGACTGAGCATGACTGATGGAAGGGGAGTAAATGTTTGCCTGGAGATTACTGATGGCAACATCCCAAAAGTAACATGAAGAAATAACCCTAATGCTAGTACCCAAAAGTAAAATGAGGGAGTAACCAACAAGAGCAGAAAATGGGATATTGAGTAAATCATTCAAAGTAGTATTAGATTCAGAGAGTCATGTAATGCTTAGGCCAAGAGACAGGTGACATCACCTGGCATGGCAGAGCAATTTTGACAGTGGAGAGGGGAAAGATTCTCCAAAGACCTTGGGGGAACATCAGCCAGCAGGACAGACAACTGTGCAGAGGCAGTGGGGCCTTTTCCCTGTTGTTCGACCTGGGACAAAGCTCTATGCTGGTCCCTGACCTGGACCGTGGTCAGCACAACCCCATCCTGATCAGTGACCGGAGCCAACACAGGTAGCTTCCCTCAGCCACCCATCAGGATGCATAAACAGGGGCAAGACCCCCTCTGGGTAGCCATGGTGTGGGCAGCAGAGAGTAGGCAACTGTAATAGGTCATAGGAAGTGTTATTATTTGTTACTGGTTTATATAGCTTTTTCTTTAGCTCTACTGCATTACTAACTTCAGGTACTTTAATCAGTAAATAAAATAAGTATCAATTAAGCAAGGGTTCATCTATTTCCCTGGCATCACCACACGCACGTTAATCGATCGGCTGTCACAGTCCTACCGTGACAAAGCTCAGTGCACAGTGTGCGGGCAGGAGGCACTGAAGGTATCGAAAGCTGCAAATCAATCCCGGCGCTCCAGTGCCACGGTTGCCCTCTGACAAACGGGGAGCACACAGGCAGTGCGAGGCTACCCCGCAACGAATAAATACCCCCATTACTAACTCAGTAGAAAGCAACTTAAATGCTTCTTGGTACTTCACCCCCACTGCACAAAAGACCATGATATCAACTGTGTATTTATTTTACAAAGACAATGTGATGCTTGCACAGACGCCCACATCCAGTTTTAGAATACAGCATGTTAGGTCTTATTTTCTTCGCAGAGGACATAAATAACCAAGAGAAACTGTGCTAACAGGCACCAACAATTATGAATAATAAAAAAGGAGAAAAAAAAAACCTCTAGCACATCTTTGTATCTGGCTGACTGAAGGGGGGGGGGGGGGGGGGGGGAATCATCTACAGCCCCACAGAAGAAAATCCTTGGATTTCTCATAGAGCAATGGGAGACTAATTACCAGGAAGACATTAACGTATCCTTATGTACCACAGCGTAATAGGCAGAGCTAAGCCAGGCTTATTCTTCAAATTTACAAAGCTGAGGGGTACTAAGATGGCAGCAACTCGAAGAAAAAGAAAATGGATCTTCAACATTCAGTGCCCTAGAGGATACAGAAGAAACTGGAATAGCTTATGGTATTATGAACTTATAAATCTACTGTAGTAAAAAGATCAAAAGAAATGCCTGCCCGTATGAAGTATGAACAAATCACATTAGTGCAATGGTATAAGCGTAATCAGCATTATTCTGGATTTTCCTTTAGATACAGATGGGAATGATCAGTAAAACCAAAAATGGAAGTAGATTAATTTTGATGTGGGACAGATTCTGAGGAAGAATCTAATAAAACTGCAATACACAGAGGAATGACTTGACAGCAACTGGTATCAGTCTATCCAGGCAATAATAGGAGAACAGACTGTAATACGTGCACAAAGTCCCTTTTCCCATAACGTGTTTCATTTCTTCCCCACTTCTATAGCTTCAGGTCTACAAAATCTACAGTTTTACAGCAAGTACAAAGGACTTAAGAGCTGTTCTGAGACTAAAACATAGAAGCTGGAAAACTGAAAACAAGACAAACCCAACCTTACAACTCTCACACAAGAGCACAATCTTTTATATTGTGAAAATGATGAACTACAAGAAGCACTGGAGCTGAGTAAGACAGTCGGAATTCCTTTTTCAGAAAACTGTAAAAGTTTTGCAATTTAAGTATAGAATTAAACAGCATTTTGAAAAGGAATGCTAAATAGCTCAACAGTTAAAATAAATTAATAAAAAAAAAATAAGGTGAACTAGAAACAAATATTGAAACACTGCCAAAAATGGACAAAAGAAAATAAAGCTAAAACTGCCAGGTGCAGCAGAGCAAGAGAGCAGCCACAGGGCTGATTACATGGGGACTGCATTAACTTACACACTAGGTTGCCTTAAGGCCAGCATGAAACATGACAAAAGCCACAGCCTGCTTGAAGCTCCTAACCCTTCCAGCGCAAACAATTTTTAAGAAAAACTCTTGTATCATAGAATCGTTTAGGTTGGAAAAGACCTTTAAGATCATCCAGTCCAACCATTAGCCTAACATTACCAAGTCCACCACTAAACCAATTAAGGGTAGAGTAGTAGTTTCATGTTTCCTGGCTTGGTGGCTGGATTATTTATAATGAAAGTTTAAAAAAAAAAAAAAAAGTATAAAGCTTTAAGAATAATCTTCCAATGTCATTATTGTAGATCTGTGCACAGTATACATGGGGCAAATTATGTTCTCACTTGCTAAACCCTGCATGTGTAAACATAAAACTCAGCATAATCCACTAGTGAGCAGGAGTACTAACCTTTACATTTTGGGAATATAGTGAGAAGTCTCATCCTACTCATGTGATCAGTGGATATCTTTACATCACAAATTTTACAAGATTCTCTTTTATTATGGAAAATCAGACACTGACAAAGCCTTTTCTAAAACAAAACAAACAAAAAAACCCCAAACCAAAACAAAGCAGGAAACAATTTTGTTGACATTGTATCTTACAATACCTAGCTTCAGTGAGACTAAAGAAAAACATGGAAGGTACTGTCAAACCTGCAGTTCATTGTCCAGTCTGCAGTCTCCACTCTGTGCCTGCTTACCTCATAAATATATGTAAGAGGACTGCATGAATACAAGTGTAAAAGGGTGATCAGAAAGGCAAGCGTGACATCTCTGTGTACCTTCCTCCCCAACAATGTCAGCCATAGCTGTGGGCTTTCACACAAGAAATGTGACAGCCAGCAAAAATGGAAATAATACAATTTCACATAAGTATCATTTGACTCCTCACCTTCTTATTAGGCAGCTGAAAGTTGTGTGAGAAACAGCAATACTGTACGCCTGTTTCTGTAATTTCCTTCCAAAGCATAGAGAACAAGCATACTAAACAATTATGTCAGTACAAAAGTACTAAATCAATCAATTAGAAGACATTATATCTTACGCAAATATAAATATCAAAGCATTTCTCATTCGTATTTCAAACTAAGGATTAAGAGAGCAACCCAATTATTCACTCAATCTGCTCATTTAAGAATCCATCAACTAAAGAGATTAACATGCCTGTGGTTGTGGAACATGAGACAGCTTTGTCCCCATATCTGCGTTAGTCCCATTTATAAATGCATTCTGAGCATGTATTAACATTTTTTAGCTCTCACCTGTGAAATGTCCCTGAATTTGAGGTAATGAAAGCATTCAACTTTCACTTCTCCCTTGTACCATACAGTAACTACAGTAAGGAAAGCCAACTCAAGTAATTTCTTTTTAAAAAACTAATCATTGTAAAATGGTTGTTCATTTTTCTTTAGGAGACCAAATAAAATAAGTGAGAGAAAATTTAAGTCACACTATTTAAAGTGTAACTGCGTAATGATGAGCCTGTAACCAGAGGTACTCTGCACAATTACAAGCAATTAGAAGAATAAGAGGATGGCAATAGCTGCTTTAACCAAACCCCCCACACCCTCGTAGCAATCAAGAATACCTTTTCATTCACTGAAAACACTAAAGAAGAAATAGCCAACTGAAAGACAGTTTGCCATCCCATACTACAATATGTCTCGCAAGGAACTGGGGAAGAAAAACCAACCCTGGGATTACCATCTCCCCCTCCATCCACAAGCCCTGCCCTGTCTACTACCGCTCCTAAACTGAGGATGGGCAGAGGAGGGGCATTATCAGCACTTGCTTCTCCATGAGAGGAGAACACGTGCATCTCAAACCCATCACTGAGAGCCCGTTGTTCAAAGTGCGCTGCTATCTCCTTTATTTTAGCATCACTCTCAACCATGCACTGCTCTGAGGGAGCACTACAATGCTTGGCCACAACCACCACTCTCCAGATACCTGAAGCTGACGCAAGGGGGGTTGCAGAATGGGAAATGAAAGCAGCACGTAACAAGTGTCGATCCAGATTGCTTCTCTTTGGTCACATCACCTTATTTATAAATTATGCTCATAAATACATGCACTGTTTAGCCGGGTCTACATAAACAGTGTTCTACATAACTCACAGTAACTGTTGGGTTACTTCACTGCTGATTCACAAGTACAAATGGCAAATATGCATCTCAAATTCAGCACAACTTCTTACTGCTTGCCATAAACCAGAGGGCTCAACCTAGATAAGGGTTATAACACAAATCTAACCTGAATTCCACCTTTTTTTCCCACATGGTGTACAGAAAGATAGCTATTAGGGTGTGTCCTGGTTTTGGCTGGGATAGAGTTAATTTTCTTTCTAGTAGCTGGTATAGTGAGGTGTTCTGGATTTAGGATGAGAATAATGTTGATAACACACTGATGTTTTAGTTACTACTGAGCAGTGCTTACACAGAGCCAAGGCCTTTTCTGCTCCTCACACCACGCCACCAGCAAGCAGGCTGGGGGTGCACAAGAAGTTAGGAGGGGACACAGCTGGGACAGCTGACCCCAGCTGACCAGAGGGATATTCCATACCATATGATGTCATGCTCAGCATATAAACTAGGGGAAAAGCTGGCCAGCGCTCTGCTGATCGGGAACTGGCTGGGCATTGGTCAGTGGGTGGTGAGCAATTGCACTGTGCGTTGCTTGTTTTGTATATTCTTTTATCGTTATTATTATTTTCCCTTTCTTTTTTGTCCTATTAAATTGTCTTTACCTCGATCCATGAGTTTTACCTTTTTTTTTTTTAATTATTATTCTCTCCCCCATCCCACTGCAGGGGAGTGAGTGAACGGCTGTGTGGTGTTTAGCTGCCTGCTGGGTTAAACCACAAAAGGGTGACAGAGTACAGGAGAGGGCAGAAAAGCAGTTAAGTACCTTGACCATCATAGCCTGCAGTATTGCTATGGAAAAGTGATTAAGACACAACAAGGTCTCACCTTCAAAACCAACTTCAAAGAACAGGCATATTAAAAAATGAAGTCTGAAATAGCCGTAGCAATTTCTGTATCAAGGAGACCTGAAGAAAGGCATTGTTGCAAAGTACATCTGCATAAAACCACATTTTTTTAAAAATGTCTAGGAAACAACATTGTACCTATTTCATGTCTACAATGATGCTATGCAACAAGTCAATCCAATTTTCATGGCATTCTTTATGTCCTAAAAACTGATTCTTTATGCCGAGTTTGCCTTTTTTGATATTCTGTCATAACAGCTTTAGACAGAGCACCACAACACAGCATAAATCCTCAGAATAGGATCATGCTTCGGGCATTTTATTTCCGAAGATTATTTGCTAAAGCTGTACTCATGCCTGCATTCATTTTCTGTACAAGTAGAATATATAAGCAGTGTAACTACATTTCAGTAAGATACACACCTGATCTACAGACTGAAGTGAAGGTTGTCTCAGTTCTGAATAAGCACACTGAGTACGTTAACTAAAAAGCTCAGCAACTGCAGTTTGTAAGCCTTTACACAGCCAATTAAACCCAGGTAACAATAAAGGAAGGTACTCACCACAATGCGTAGCTTAGAATGCATTCTCTATGTATCTGGCCATACAGTGGATCCAGATACTGCAGACACTTGTGGAGGAAGCTTGTCCTTACAGTATCTATAATGTGTGAAGGTATATATCAGGCTCTTCCTTTTCCTCTACACATATAGCAAAATGAACGTGTTATTTTTCCCCTTGATCCCCTCTCATCAGGGGGCTATCGAGACTATCACCCACAGAGGATAAGCGTTGAACGTACACTCAATTAACTTCAGCTAATTTCCATTGTTTACTGTCCCTCACCTTCTTGTTTGTGTGCACCTTTACAGATGACTTCAAGCGTGACACATTCAAACTCTCAGATTGGGATATAAATCTCAAAACCTTTTGGAGAAACAGTGACTAAGACAACTTATTCAAGTGGAACAACACACCTCAGTACATTAGCCCAGTACTTACGGGGTGGCTGGAACTAGTTTCAATTACAAATGGCTAAGATTATGAGAAAGGGCTGCTTTGTACATTAGGAATGACAGTCATTTTTTAATAAAGTCGCTGATACACCCTGACCTCCTGTGAAGCATGCTCTCATTACCAGAAGTAACTCCAGCTTAGCTGGTTCTACACAATCTTGGCAAGGCTGCTATCTCATTGAATAGCTGCTGAAGGGAGACTGCAGAACTTTTTGGTTTCTTAGTTATTGACACATTTACAGGAAGGTCATCTGAGAGGCTTGATCCTGGGCAAATAGAAGGATGGCTTTCCACACATGACCTATGTGGCAAGCATGTCCAAGGCCCTGGTTCCACAGAAGGAGGCTTGGAGAAAAGCAGAGGCAGCTGAATTTTGTGACTCAGAAAAAAAACAAGTCAGGCATAACATCAGGAAGGGACTGAAGATGGACACAGATAGAGCTTACTCCCTGTGGCATGGGGGCAGGGGGCAAGAGAAGAGAGACAGAAATCTCTCAGTCTCCTGGCAAAGATGATAACCACCAGAAAGAGCCCCTTCCTAATTTTGATCCAGGAAAAAACTTCCCAAGAAAATCTGCTGAAATGTTTGGCAAGTCCATGAGAAATACCAAAATCAAGTATATTCAACGTGGATTATTACACTTCCAGAATTCAAATCCCTTAAGAGAAAAGAAAGGATCTTGCACCACTATATCAGCTGATGTAAAACTGAATCCACGGAAAACTGCAAACATGCTCCAGAGTGCCCTGAGCTTTAATGCAGTCGATATTCTTGAAGGACCAGCTATTCAACAGAAAAGCTGTCACAGTCAGTCTGGGAAAGCGCGAACAGCATGTCTCTGCAAACACTGAACAGCCCTTACAGCATCTGCAACAAAGATCAGGCTGATCTTGGAAATAGGAAAGATCCACTCTGAAAGCACTTCCTCTGTTTCCTGAGGACAGGATAACATGACCTGAAGGCGAAGCCAAGAACAGAGTGCCATACAGGTGTGGGGTTGTCTCTCTTCCAGAGCTGGAAGACAGGTCCTAAGAATCATAAAATGAGCCCTTACAGCTAAGAAACTGTCTTGTGACACAGATTTTGGAGTGACAGAAGCCACAGTTGTTGTGACAAACTTCAGAATTTACAGAAAGAGTAATTATCTTTGTACCTTCATCAGGAGACAGAAGAAATATCTATAACATTGTCTGGAAGGCATTTGAAACCTCCTTAGATAAACCTGCCCTTTGCCACCAAAACAGAGATACAGGACTAATCCCCCCAGCTATTTAAGTCTCAGGCTGGTGGTGATCCCACACAGGGCTCATAACTCAAAGCTCCAAGTGCTTTGTGTAATCTGCATGTAGTCTGGTCTCCTCTCTCTCTTTCTCCCTTTCAAACAGCAGTATTTATTTTTATATATATATATATATGGGAGTTTCTACGTCTTTCTAATTAAGACCCTATCATTTCATTTTGTCCACCAGTGAGTCCCTTTCAGCCCATGCTTCCATTCATGAAACCATCTACACATACTGCTCAACTTAAGAGGGGCTTCAGTTGTTTCCAGGACCTGCTCAGAAAAGCACACTCCATATGGGGCAAGACCTGGGCACACAGTGGCGTCTCTCATGGGCTGGTTTCCACTACCCCACCAGTACCCATAACCCCCGTAAGAGCAGTGACACCATCCAAAAAAACGTTCAGTCCTGTCACTGGGGGAGCTGGATCCTGATATGCACAGACGTTAAGTGCAGACTTAAGTAAAAATGTGCGGAGGCCACATACAACAGAGACATCTTTTGCACATTCGCTCCCTAATCTCTGGCAAATTTACAAACCAAATGCAGGCAAACCCTCAGTAGTTGTATGTTGTCCTGCTTCCATCAACATCAATGAAGCTACGAAAATTTAAGGCAGCAGAGGATCTTGCATCAGACAACTACATGTCATCCTTCTCAAAATCTTACACTGTGATCCACATGAAACAAATCATCTTTGCATACCTCAAATGCTAAATATCTGTTTTCCCTTGCTCTTCATTGTACTCTAGATGACAACGGAAATCGCACATCGCAGATGTTTAGGCAGGAAGACAGACCCTCAAGGGTTTGGTTTCGATGCTCACTCCAAGCTTTAAATGCTTAACCAAACCTGTCGAAATCCCTTGTTGCCTCACAATCTAAGCACAGAACACCTGGACACATACAAATTTCTACAACTACTTGTGCCACTGATGAAAGAATAAGATGATTAAAGAAAACATACAAAGGTTTTAGTTCTATTCAGATAAAACAGACATCAACAGTTTGGACGCTTGGCCAAAGCTTCTTTGAACATTAAGGACTACATCTGGCAAGGAATTTCAGAGTGAACTTCATGCTAAAGCCTAAGAGCCTGTGCTTTGTGCATAGCACAGAAGACAATAAATCTACTTTTCCTATTAAAAAAAAAAAGCTGATCTATTCTTAAGCAAAGAAGGCACAAACACGGGGCTGGATTATCAATCACTTTTCATAGAATCATAGAATCATTTAGGTTGGAAAAGACCTCCAAGATCATCCAGTCCAACCATTAACCTACACTACCAAGTCCACACTAAACCAATCAAGGGTAGACTAAACTAAACCATGTCCCCAAGTGCCACGTCTACCCATTTTTTGAACACTTCCAGGGATGGTGACTCCACCACCTCTCTGGGCAGCCTCTTCCAATGCTTGACTACCCTTTCCATGAAGAAATTTTTCCTAATACCCAGTCTAAACCTCCCCTGGCACAGCTTGAGCCCATTTCCTCTTGTCCTATCACTAACTACTTGGGAGAAGAGACCAACACCCACCTCACTACAACCACCTTTCAGGAAGTTGTAGAGAGCAATAAGGTCTCCCCTCAGCCTCCTCTTCTCCAGGCTAAACAACCCCAGTTCCCTCAGCCGCTCCTCATAAGGCCTGTGCTCCAGACCCTTCACCAGCTTTGTTGCCCTTCTCTGAACACGCTCCAGCACCTCAATGTCTTTCTTGTATTGAGGGGCCCAAAACTGGACACAGTATTCCAGGTGCGGCCTCACCAGTGCCAAGTACAGGGGGACAATCACCTCCCTGCTCCTGCTGGCCACACTATTCCTGATACAAGCCAGGATGCTGTTGGCCTTCTTGGCCACCTGGGCACACTGCTGGCTCATGTTCAGCCGGCTGTCAACCAACACCCCCAGGTCCTTTTTCCCCAGGCAGCTTTCCAGCCACTCTTCCCCAAGCCTGTAGCGTTGCATGGGGTTGTTGTGACACAAGTGCAGGACCCGGCACTTGGCCTTGTTAAACCTCATACAGTTGGCCTTGGCCCATCGATCCAGCCTGTCCAGGTCCCTCTGCACGGCCATCCTACCCTCCAGCAGATCGACACTCCCACCCAGTTTGGTGTCATCTGCAAACTTACTGAGGGTGCACTCGATCCCCTCATCCAGATCGTTGATAAAGATATTAAACAAGGCTGACATCAGAACTGAGCCCTGGGGAACACCGCTCGTGACCGGCTGCCAACTGGACTTAACTCCATTCACCAATACTCTCTGGGCTTGGCCACCCAACCAGTTTTTTACCCAGCGAAGACTACACCCGTCCAAGCCATGAGCTGCCAGCTTCCCAAGGAGAATATTGTGGGAGACGGTGTCAAAAGCTTTGCTAAAGTCCAGGTAAATGACATCCACAGCCTTTCCATCATCTACCAGGCGGGTCACCAGGTCATAAAAGGAGATCAGGTTGGTCAAGCAGCACCTGCCTTTCACGAACCCATGCTGGCTGGGCCTGATCCCCTGGTTGACCTGCACTTGCCTGTTGAGTTCACTCAATATGAACCTCTCCATAATCTTTCCTGGCACCGAGGTCAGGCTGACAGGCCTGTAGTTTCCCGGGTCCTCCTTCCAGCCCTTCCTGTAGATGGGCGTCACATTGGCAAGCCTCCAGTCATCAGGGACCTCCCCTGTTAACCAGGGCTGCTGATAGATGATGGTAAGTGGCTTGGCAAGCTCCTCTGCCAGCTCCCTCAGTACTCAGTACTCTCGGTTTTACAAGGTTTTGGTTAAAAACACCACACAAAATCAAAATGGAGGACTCAATGTGGATACCATTCCTGTGAAAAGGCATTAGACACTCATTGGGCCAGGGGGCAGACCAAAAGCACCAAAATTATCACTGAAAATTAATCCCAAGTGTTGAGGAAAAAGCCTTCCTTGTCCATGCTTTGACACACATTCTAGCACAGAAAGTTATAAACATATCGTGCTTAGAATGGGTCAATCAAGTGAGTCAGTCCATCAGCTTTGTAATTTTTTCTTTTCATATTCAAGACAGAAGTTGGCTTTCTCTTCACTTGTAAAAACTTCAGCAGCCAGCGTCAGCTGGACACTCCAACTAGCCCTTGATTGCGACCATGACCTTCTTGGCTGACTGTTTGCATTCTGAGTTTTGTTTGGGATTTTTTTTGTTTCCTTTTGAAGTTTTAACAAAAGCCTTTTCTTCCCCACCATCACATTTATCTCAGACTGCTCAGTAAAAGTCAGTCTATGAAAAAGCAAGAGTGGATAAGCAGAACAAATACTGATTTCATTTAAAATTAATACTTTAAACGTTTGAGCAGAGTAAAAATATCTTCCCTTATAATCATCTTCTCCCTGTACCAGACTGTAGGTATGATTAAGCTCCAGGTGGAGACACCTAAACATAAGTGTCTGCATTGCTCTTCTACTCAGCAGAGATCTAGTTGCTAGTCAGTGAATCCTAGGGAGCAGCTCAGCTCTCCTGCAACAGACACCTATGGCTGGTCAGCTAAATCACTATTCAGTCTCTGCCACCACAGTGATTTTATCTCCTTTGACTAGAATGGCATGCTCACGGATAGATAACTAAATTACAGGTGTTTTCATGCAGTCTCTTAATTTGGTATGGACAGCGAGTAAGACTTTAATAACCAAAACCGTGCATCTGATTCTTTGGTGTGACACCACCCCAGAAGAAACTAAGCATGTTCATGTCAGTGAAATGCCAAACTGAAGATGCTAGACCAAACCAGGCTCTGCTGGTACAAGCTCGCTTGTGTGTTGGACCAATGGACCAGCCTGAATGGACCAACTCAGAAACAGTATTTGCTGACAAAACGTGTGGTGAGTGGTGTTGGTATTACCAAACCTGTATAATGTAAAGGTAGGCAAGATCCTTGTTCCTCTGAGTTTTTAGTCTTACTACAATGCAAAAATTTGCTCTACTTCAAAGTCTTAATCCAGAATATTTTTAAAAAATAAAACAGGCTTTTGAAAAAAATGGGAGTTCTCCCAGGCAATATTCTACTCCGATTATTATTATTCTAGTTGCTGGCTGCTTCCAAGAAAAGATGCTTTTGTTGTTATAGCACCCTCCGCTCAAAATAGGAAAAACTACGTTTCTCAATTTATTTTTCTGAAAACTAAACTAATGCCATACCAAGGGCAGCAAGCTGTTACATAAATAGGTCAAAAAATTACAGATTAATATCATAGCTTTATTACTGGTCTTGCTGAAGTGATATCCTAAATTGAAATCAAAGTAAATCTGAACCCCTTCCTCTCCCTGCTGGCCCCACAGGAAGATTGCTACTTTCTCTACAGAGCTGGGGGTGAGCAATGTCCTGGGTAACAACTGTGTTTCCTTGAAGAAACAGAAGTGTGTCCCCCAGCCCAGCCTTGCCATCAATGGCAGCAACAGCAAGCCAACTGACCGAGGCTTCCTCCTAAGCAACACAGGCGGCAAAATCATGGCCATTTTGCCAGCAGGTCCAATTTGGACAACAACCTTGCCTATCCCTTGAGCCAGTTCTGCCTTTGGACCCCATTGTAAATAACCATATTTTTATCCAGTCCCGTCATTTTGATGCCAGGTAACACCACTGTTGCAAGCTCTCTTCGTATTGTTCCCCATAATAGTGTTAAAGTATCAACAATGTTTAATAGCCTCCAGCATTTATTCCAGAAAGACTACCTTTTGCAGAGCAGTAGTTGTAGGAATTGTGCCAACTTCCAGCTGTCTGACAGGTCTTTTATTGTCGCTGTAATACATCCGAAATGCAGAAGTGGCATGCGTCTTGATACCACAGCTATAGACTACTAATGCCACAGAATAATACACTTACAGGTTGCAGAAGTAGCCAAATAACACATTAAGGCCTAATGAAGCAACTTACCAAAGGCCGTTCCCTCCATTTCAGTATATTCTCATACATTAAATAGATGTTGATGCTTCCCATTGACACTCAAAAGTGAAGTGATGATTTCGTCTCTATAATAAGCAATTAGGTAACCCACAAGTAGATTGAGAAAATTATAGAACAGAAAAATCAGCCAAACCCTATATTGAAAATGTGAACTTTCTGCTTGAGAGCAGTACCTTTAAGGTAGAAAGCTTGTAATTTAAACAGGTTGTATAAATATATACTAAAGCAAGTTAATTAACTTAAATAGCCTAATGTAAACTACTTTAAGGCACACAAGAAATACAGGTGACACTTATGACATAATTAAATGAAGGTGCTAGCAGCTTCAGCAGAGTGTCCCATATGGATTAGCTATGGTTGGGGTTTAAAGTGTTTGTGGCAGTACTAATGGCAATGCTCAACTTCTCTTTCTCCTCTGCTTCTTAAGGCAGTCCAGAGACTGCAGGACCAAACTAAAATCCCTCTGCTCCAACTTACTCAGCTCTCCATAATATCCTATAAATAAAAACCAGTGTAAGTAGACAGATGCATACAACAAAACACTTCTGACGTATCTTATCTTTACCCACTTGCATAAAACAGGTCCTTACCCAGCACCTACTTCTTCCCATTGAGTATCCTCTGCCAACACCTGCTGCTGTTTCTTCCTATGAGGATAAAAGAGTTAGAGTTAAGACCTTTGTGGTCTTCTCAACAGAGGCGTTGAGAACACCTGATATTCAGTAATATTCCTATTAAATACAGTTATTTAAGGCAAAAGATTAATCTAATAGCATAATACACCAAAATTTATTTTTCAATTTTCTAAACAAATGCATTATCATATTATCATGAACCAACTGAGATGCACCATTGAAGCCTATGTAAAAATAAATAATGTGTCATTTAGACCATTCTGCAGTTTTTACATAAAATAGTTCCCATGTTGTTTGATCTCCATCTGCTCTAACAACAGCAGTCACACCTCCTACTCTCCAGGAATCCAGTCTCACTCAGGTTACAATCAGTCTGATTACCATATGCTTTCATAGCCACTGTTTTCACACTGCAAGTGGAATATAGGAATGAAACACTGAAAAGAAGAAAAAAGCAAGTAACATAAACCAGTACGCAGTTATCAGTGAAACGCTAGAGTACAAGCTGATTCCCCTTACTAGATAATCCATAACACAGTTTTCAGATGTTGGTTATGTTACCTGTGCAAAGTGAACTGTAATTTTTATACTTTCCCTCATTTGGTTATTAGAATTTGAAAGTGTTTAGAGTTAGTGTAAAGTGGTCCTTCGGTTCATCACCACTACTACACATAACTTCTGTGAATAATGACCATAATATCCATTTTTAGAAGCAATAAGCCATGAATGCATGTTTGTGCTTGATTAATTTTGTTTTACAGCTTTTTATGTTGCAATAAATACTTTAGAGATGTGAAAACAAGAGAAGAAGCCAAAACGAGAAGAATGAAGCATAATTGGTGGGTGGGGGTAATTCTTTTTGAAACCATCATGATCCCAGGCTCATTACATACCATTCGGGTTTTACATCTACACAGCAACTAGGTGGAGTGAGCCCACTGAGCTAATTCAGGCAGCATTAATCTATCTCGGGAGATACTCACAGGTCTGAAGACTGAGCAGACAACCCAGACATGACCTCAGGCTGACGTTCAGTGGCTTCATTGCTTCTTGTAACTCAAAAGCTGCTTGATCACACATATCCATGCCACAGTCAATTCTGCCTTTTGGCTGGACCAACTTCTATGGTATCAGAAATAGCAACTTGCCTTACCTGTGGAGTGGCATACAGGCGTCCAACATGGAACCGTGATTGCCATGCTGAACTTCCACAGTGACAAACAGCTAAACGCTGGTACATTTCTGAGTTCTTCTGGACCCTCACAGATTTTCAGTACAGCCACTGGCTCCAATGAACTCTACCTGCCTGCCTCCACTCACATTCAGGACTGACCAAAAGCTCTGGCACACACCCCATACCTCAGCTTCCAACTTTACCATCATTAGCTTACAAAGTAAACCTCACAGGACAAACACTGCATGAGCTGAGAACATACACTTTGCTGTGGAAAATTCTGTACAGAAGAAGAGACCTGTGGAAAACCAAACCTGCCTGCAAATTCCCAAGCTATGGCACCTTTTACCTGTCCTTTGAAATTTCACCAGTGCCTGTTCAGGGGACCAAAATTGCAGCTAACCCTCTCCTGCACCTCCTGTTCACCTGATTTTCTCAGTGAAGAGAATCACTATTCGCATGACATGTTGTTGCCACAAAAAGTTTCAGTTCTCCCTATGAGGCTACTTCAATCCCTTATACCTTGACCAAAGTCCCTGGTAGATAATCCACCAATTAAGATGAACCTGCCTCGGTGAACTTCATCCAAAGCTCTTTGTACATGAACAGAAACTTTAAAAAAACAAAAAAACAACAACAAAAAAAAAAACCAAAAAACCCACCAAAAAAACCCAACCAACCAAACCCTAAGCCACTATTAACATTTTCAATCTGGTTTTCCTGCCATGAACTCCACTCTTCCAAATGAACGCTCAAAACTGGCAGGATCTGTTGAAGTATCTGCCACAGCAGATTCTTGAATCTTCTTAAACTTTGTCTTCATGCTGAAGAAATAGCTCCCTGCTACTTTCCACTGAACTCTAGCTTAAATATTTCTTTAAGTCTAGAGAAACCATATTCATCCTCCATCCTCCTATTGCTGCACACTCTTATGAAGCAGGCGTGATCCTCTGGCACCAGTCTGAGAACTGGGACCTCTGCCAGTCCAGCGTGTCCTTTGGGATGAGATATTGTGACCCTGGCAATTCCTATTCACATTGGTAATTTGAAGCATGTATGCATGCCACTGTCTCTGCTAAATTCATAGAGAATTCAGGGAAGACTATGAAATTAAACATTAAACATGTTTTCATTATTTCTCTCTAGCTAATTTGTGAGAGAGTCAGCCAAGGACAGATTCACCCACAAGCCCAGTTCCTGTACTCTGGTAACAACACAGACATCAGCAAAGGACATTGTCTACATGGTGCAAGTCCTGTTGCTTCAACAAGAGCTGGATCTTTTACAAATCCCAGCATAGAGGACACTCCACTCTGAGAAGAAAGACTGCAACACCTACCTCTGTACCTCTGCTGAGATTTTGGCTCTGTTGCTTACAGTTAAACTGTTCCTCACTGCTTACAACAACGCAGAGACTAGTATCCAGAGCAAGTAGGGCAATGGTAAGTAAAACCATCTTTAATGAGAAAGAGACAAGGAACACAGTTTCACCAGTATAAATTATAGGCATGCTGAAATTGTGTGAATGTGTCATGAAGATTGATTCTACGGTAGCTGCTACCATATGGCTGCACAGCATATAGGGGTGGCACACCAACAGAGGTTAAAACTAGTTGGAGTCCCAAAAGCAGGAGAGTCACAATACCACCGAGAAGTGATGTGCAGCCCACGTGAGGAAATGACAGCACAGTGTTTGCTTTCAATATTCACACTAGCTTCACTGCACTGCGAAGTAGCACATAGCATTGATGTTCCTTGAGCGTCCATTTTGCCAGCGTCAGAGACCAAATGACTACAACCTTCCAGGATAAAGAACTGCATCTCCATTAATATAAACACAGGCATGAAAGTATTATAGAGGAGATGCTTTAAAACAAAAAAAAATAAGTATGGATGCACACATGTATATACACAGATACATTTAATTTTAGGTAAAGGAGATGGAAGGCCGCAGTTGAAACGCTGTTTAATTTGGGGACAATATCTATACTGTTCAATACTAAGTCAAAGAAATGAAGTTTAGCAACTTGTGGGAACTTAGCCTACAATATTCTCCATATTATGCCACCTAAATACTTTAGATGCAGACATCTGAGTCTTCAGATTTCTAATTTGCACACAATCCCAAGACTTTTAGAGGTACTGAGCACCTATTTCTTATTCTTTACATTAAAACCTTGCTTTGCCTAGACAGACAACTGTCATAACCGAAAGAGCCTAGTGTAGAACAGCATTCTTGCTAACAAGCTTTGAGACAGCACCTCAGAAACACCAATAGTTGCAAAGCAATTCTGACAGCTCCACACGCGAGTACCAGCAGGAAGTAAAATGATACTCGCAGGGATGAAGGCAGCCCCTCAGTCCCAGCCCCCAAGGGAAGGAACCACCTCAGCTTTCTCACTTCTCCACCTCTCAACTCCTGCGTTTCTTTACAAGCAAACAACACTCACCCTTCTCTCCCTGCCAGAACACTGGCAGCACAGTGAAAATGAAGGAAACAGTAGACCGTTTCAGTTTTATACTACAGATTCCTTATTTTCAGGAACACATTCAAAGGCAGACTTGTTACTAAGATTTTGGTCTGTTTTATAATAGACATCTTACGTTTTACACTCCATCAAATACTAGCATATCCACAGATCTAATGATAGGACAGTTCTCAAAAGTTTGCTCTCTTTTCTCAGTTGTATCTCCTTGTTTAACAGATAGTATTCCCTCCTTTAAAGCCCCTTTTTTTCTCCGGACATTCATACTTCTTAGTAAATTTGAAACCAAACAGCCAGCTTGCTGGGTTGTTAGCTGTTACCAAACAGCTAACTCCACCGGATGGATTCATAAATACAAGACGGTGCTCTTATTGTTTGGAAATCAAAAATATCCTTGCTGACTAGTCTGCTGCCTCCACATGTCATGAGACAATTACAGCAAAATGAACTCAGTTTGCATATTCTGGAACTCAGCCTGCTTTGTACACAGTATATACTAGTTCCAAAAAGAAATACAGGTTATTTACTTTTATTAAGAGACTGGATTTCCACTCAGTAAGATTACATGTATTATTTTAAGTCCTAAACAATAAAAAACATTAAGAAAACTTTTAAGAGGTGTTTTCAAGCACAGCTTTCAGACTCTGAAAAGCTAGTTCTACATTTTCCATTTCAGAAGGGACTTGGTGATCCTCTTGTCCTCCCCCCATTTCATTCTCATTCCAGTGTAACAAAGCAACATGAAATCACTTTGCAGAATGTCAAAACCTCTCCATTCTCCATCCTTCAGGGTTTTTTGCACTGCTGCTGCAGAGAGGACAGAGGCCACAGTAAGGAGCTAACAAATAGGCAGGTATGACTAGAAGGGGCACAGACTAGAAAATAAAACTGTCGGTATTTTTTTCTTTGTCATTCTTTGAAAAAACTTCAACCCTAAAGACTGGAATATATTTGGGTCTTAGGAAATGCTCTAGAGACCAACTCCGTGCCCCGTAATAACGGGATTGACTTTAGCAGTACAGCAGCAGAGATAAACGTGACTTGCAGCAGCAAAAAGGCAGCTGTTAACAATACTCCAAGAATTTGGGTACGGTAAGAATTATACTTCCTGCTGAGCTATACAGAGGACTAGGAAAAAAGGCAACCTATTGACTTGTATCTTGGTTTCATTCCCAAAAGCTCAAAAATCTTAATATTTACATACTCCATGGCCACTGGATTTGAAGGGAGAAGAGAGAGTCACTGTGGGACATTTTAAGTTCCAGCACTGCTGCTTTCTGTATCCATCATTTATTCTAATTTTCAGAAAGGGAAAAAAAATGCTCAGCTGCACAGATTTACCACAGCTGAAATAACAAGGATCTATAATATTAGCATTTCATCAGGAGAAAATTGGAGGAGATGCTCTTTCCTAACCTAATACGAAAGAAACTAACATTTTGCCTTTGAAACACCATGACCTCTGTGTGCAACCTGTTGCATTGGTTATGTGAGACAGAAAAGTCTAGAACCAGCAAATAATAGAATGCAGCAGTAATTAAAGCTTGAAACAGTTTTGGAGATGAAGGTCCAGAATGCTCAATTAAAGGCTCTGCTGACCATCTCTGATTCTGTAGATCCATGTATTCCCATACAGACAGAATACAGTAACTGTTCCACTCAATATCTAACTAACTGAACAGGACAGAGAAACTACAAACTAGAAGTCAACTTTTAGACTGGAAGTGGAGGAGGAGGGTCATTTGGATTTTTTGTTTTCACTAGTAAGAGCAATCGTTTTATCTCTAGTATCACTGTGTATCTACTTCTGAAAATTCTTGCACTATATGGATGTTTCACTCCTGTAGTTGAGCACTACAGTTTCTTAAAAGGGAATCCAGCTTGTGACACTGAGCTTTATCACAGTAAAGGGTCAGTTCCTGGCTGCACCCACTACCCATAACACTACGAATTTCACTTTCATATCGTGCTCCTCTGTCCCACTTCAGGAGCAGAGTGGAGACAGGCAATTTTTACTTAAAGCTTCCTGGAGCCCATTGTCCGGGATGGTATTCTGAGATGTGGAGAAGGTCAGCTGAAGCAACAGTCAGCAGCTAAGCTTTGCTGACTGGTTTACAGGCAAAACTAATGAAGGTATTTGCAAGGGGAGAATGGTGGTATTTAAAACAAACAAACAAACAAAAAACCAACCAAACAAAAAAAAAACCCAAACAAAAAAAAAAAAAAAAAAGAGAAGAGCAACAAATAGAAAGAACAAATTAACTATAAGTGACTGTTCGGATTTCCCCTCCCACATCTGGGATTACCTCTCCATAAGACAGAAATAACATGATCATACAAGTACCTGTGTACAGTTACCCATTGAAACAAGCTTAAGTGGGTCACAGCTTACCAGGCTGACAACAGCTGACATTTTGCCGAACCAGGCAGGTCTCCTCTGCCTGAGCAAATGCTCTGCAGCACTGCATGTGTCCCATAGCCTGAGGGAAAAGATGCCTGGTCCAGAGTAAGAATTCATGGAAAACTCTGCCCCAAAATTTAAATATTTACATTATCTCTAGACAGATTTATTTTCAACTTAGTATCCAAAATTTTGCCAGAGCAGCACTTTAGTCATCAAAATGGATTATCAGTCTCCAAGGTAGGAGGTACACAATATTATAATCCTTTTTTTTTTAAAAAAAAAAGGTATCTCAGCACTTAAAATAGCCATAGAAATGGATGCTGCATTTAGTCAAAATGAAAATCCTACAACGAAAAAGTACACTTTACACAAATATTTCATGACTGCAACGTTAAACATTTCAATATACACTTAAATTATTGATATGTTTATCCATTGTTATGAAAGTAAAACCACTTGTATTTTATGAGTTTGCTTTTCTGATGGTTTGAGAACAAAATTGTTGAAGATTTTGGAGTATTTTAGGGTCTAAGTTTATTGTTACAGATTCTTCCCCCATCATAACTGAACACGCACTTTCATGTAAAAAAAGAAATACATACCAAAAGTTATATCAAGAGAAAAAACAAGGCAAGCATCATGTGAGATTTAGATATTAATAATGAAACCACAAGGATAAAAAAAAATTCTTACACAGCGCAAAATTCTTGAGCGTCATACCAGTAATCAATGTATAGAAACAACACTAACAGGAAAGAGAAAGAAAATAGCTTATTCATACTAGGAATCAGAAATCACTGTCACTATTTGGGGTTAGCCTGTGAACTTTGGTGTTAGCATTTTGGGTTGTGTCTGCACCCCTACTATTCATCTTTAGAAGTCGTACTTGCTAAAAAGAAATAGGGAAGTATATAGTAGCTGTCAGAGAGGAAAGGGAAGCTGCTACTTTCTACTACTGAAGCAGAGGAACAGACAACGGCAGTCAAACTTTATTTGCATGTTTATAACCTAACATCACTGAATTGGGATGAATAAAATTAATAGTGTATCTTTACTGCATCTCCAAGAGGCAAAGCAAAACAACTGTACTCAGACCCTACGCAAGCAGCCATCCTAGCGAACATCAGAACTACATATTCTGATAATGGAGTTGCTAAAGTAAATTGGTAAATTCAAGTAAGAGAAAACGGGTGTTGCCAAAGTTAAAAGAAAAATTCATACATCCCATTAAATGTGTAGATGCGTCATAGTTTCAAATAAGATTTCAAATAGATTCAATGTGTGACACTGCTTGTAAACAATAAAGATGTTTCATGGAAGCAGGGTTGGTTTGTTTAGAGACCAAAATTAGCAATATTTTTCGATTACCAGAATAGGAAAAGCAAAATTTAGTGTTCAAAGGGAAAAGTCAACTTTCTCAGCTCTTCCCACCGATTCCGGGTGCTTCAAAATTCTCTTCAGAGCAGCCAACTTGAAATCATCTGATATGGATCTTGAAATATTTCAACAGATATACTAACAGAAAAGCAACTTGCAACCTTTTTAAATTTTGAACTTAGAAGAGTAATTATATAAAACTGCACTGCATCCCTACTCAATAGCAGAGGGGTTGTTTCATATCCATGAGCAGCAGGGTCTACGGAAAGGTGAGTTTTTACCTACAGAATTTAGCTTTTTGGTAGAGAACTGACATATTTTTCAGGAAAAAATGTCAACAGCCAGTCTTTTAGACAAATGTCCACAAAGTCTGAGTTGCAATATATAAGAAAGGAAGGGAGACTTAAGGAGACTTCCTTAGACTGCAGTCTAAGTCGGATCTGGTCATTCCATGGGAGTATTATGGTAAAGACAGCTGCACATTGTACAGCACAAGAAGGTTCCAGAATTGTAGTCATAGAAAAAGGAAAAAGACAAAAAGAAAAAGGTGTGTGTGTGTATGTGTGTAATGTCCAAAGATCACCTGACATCTCTGATTTTTCTCTGGATTTTCTCCTCCCTTCAGACAGAAAAGGCAGAAAGAGTATCTAAACACATCAAAATTGGGAGTTGATAAGCACTTGGAACTCTTCAGTCAACAAAACTATTTAAAAAATTTTCAGCTCACTGCCCCAAGAATCTTACTGAAGTATTATTTCAGGGACAAAATATTAGTTTGAACACTAAAGCAACTACTACTGACTCGGCTTTGAATGGTGAAGCAAGGGGGTTCTG
The DNA here is from genome assembly GCF_030463565.1 of Pelecanus crispus. Taxonomy (NCBI): domain Eukaryota; kingdom Metazoa; phylum Chordata; class Aves; order Pelecaniformes; family Pelecanidae; genus Pelecanus; species Pelecanus crispus. Next base: position 168,068,593 of record NC_134643.1, read on the forward strand.
GAGAGGTGGACAGGGAGGGATAAAGAAATTGAAACATCCTGTACGCAGGTATTGTGATCACTGGCTTTTTTTTACACCCAACAAGATCAACTAGAATTAAATGAAGAAACTTGTATACAGTTTGAAATATTATTCATCCCAAACACAAATTAAGTTATTGGAGGGGAAAAAAAGGGCAAATTGAGTTTTTAAAATGGTGGTTACATTAAAAAAATCAGAAAACTCATTAAATCCTGAAGTAAGGATCAAGTATCATAACACAGCATGTAAGAAGAATGATGAGTAAATACTGCCTACCAGCCCTACTAGATCTGTAGATCTAAGTTGGAAAAGATAACTGTTTGTCACTGAAAAGTGCAAGGATTTATGACTTAATTGCAAAGGCCATCTTGAGAAAATAAATATAGATATATTAAATATTACAGATAGGAACTGGCAACATACCAGGTTAAAAAAAAAAAAAAAAGAAAAAAGTATTGAAAAGGCAAGTTTTGCTTTGATTTCTTTGTCACACAAAAGAGATTTTAACAATGTTTTCAGAGGAAGAAGATGAGAAAAAGGAGGCACCAACAGAAAGGCAACATTGGAAACAGTGCTGAGGACTTATCTGCCTGGGAGGTACAAAGCTACTGATAAAGACTTTCAGTGATTACTCTCAGCTGGGTGTGTGTCACGATTGCACCACCACAGTGTGCCAAACTGTAATGTAGCTGCTCCTAGTGTAATAATTCTGACTGCTAATACTCTCAGTCAGATCACAAGACTGAAGTACATTACAGAGATACTACTTAAACCACACCATGAAAGCAAATGAGACCTGCATTCATTCCACTACCACTCAGGAACAAGTCTTCCTAATGAGATATGCTACCCTCACGTTGCAGGAGTGCGTTGCTGGACAGGTCTGTCACTTTTCAATTTATAGTCCTGTCACAGCGTAACCTGAAGGTAATTTTAGTAGAAAATACGAACTATCTCCTACTGCTTGCATTCAAATCTCATCTTCACTCAACAAGAAGCAACTCCCCACCGTGACCTTACTATTTACACCTGGAGGCGCAGCGTTTCCAACTGAGAGCCACCAAATGAACTGATAGTTTTCCTAGATACAAACAAGTATAAATTGTTCTGAGATTCACTGTGGAGATGGTATTTCAATTGTACCACGTGCATCACTCCAATACACTAGATGACCCTGAGTAAAGACAGAATACGAGAGAAGAGAGAATAGACATGTTGGCTTAGGATGGGATAAAGGTATTATCAGATCTGTTTTTGCAGGAGGTGCAGTTGTTCAAATGTTTAAACCAATTAATTATGTTCCCCACCTCTGTAAGTCTTAATGCAACTCATAACAACTTACACTGTCTTATGCTTGTACATACTAGATGTAAATGTAAATAAAATTGTGAAAGTTTAATATTTGTATGTATTGTTCCCATATAGAGCGGAAAGCATTTACCTAAGGATGAGCTATTCGCTCCCCTTCTCCCTCACAACAACTATTTGAACCCCCTGAGTAGTCTAAGTTCAGAACAAGTCCCTGGGAACAATGGATTAATGGGAACACTGAAGGTGAGGCTCTCAAAGAAGCATGGCAAACGTGATTTCAGAGCAACTGTGTAATTCTACTTGTGTACCACTCTCCACAGTACTTTACCATGTTAACATGTCACTTTACCTATACTTTTAACATCCTAACAGGGGCAACGTAGCAGGTTCTGCGCTGTATCTGCTCTATAAACAGATAAGGACTCCATCAACAAGGCTGCCTAAAAACCATTGAGCTCATTTAGAACTGGAAATCTTTTCCATAAAGAAAAATGCAAATATTCCCCATTGTCGTGGTTTAGCCCCAGCCAGCAGCTCAGCACCACACAGCCGCTCGCTCACTCCCCCTGCCCTGGTGGGATGGGGGAGAGAATTGGAGGAGTAAGAGTGAGAAACACTCCTGGGTTGAGATAAGAACAGTTTAATAATTGAAATAAACTAAAATGGTAATGATAACAACAACAACATAATAATAGTAATAATAATATACAAAGCAAGTGATGCACAATGCAATTGCTCACCACCCGCTGACCGATACCCAGACAGTTCTGAGCAGCGATCGCTGCTCCCCGGCCAACCCCCCCCCCAGTTTCTATACTGAGCATGACATCATATGGTATGGAATAGCCCTTTGGTCAGTTTGGATCAACTATTCTGGCTGTGCCCCCTCCCAGTTTCTTGTGCGCCTGGCAGAGCATGGGAAGCTGAAAAGTCCTTGGCTAGCAAGAGCAGTACTTAGCAACAACTAAAACATCAGTGTGTTATCAACATTCTTCTCCTACTAAATCCAAACCACAGCACTGTGCCTGCTGCTAAGAAGAAAATTAACTCTATCCCAGCTGAAACCAGGACACCCATATTACATAGGATAAATGCAAATTATCAAAAAACCCTGCAAGTTGCATATGAACACATGACCTCCTCTGAACCCCTCCTCTGACATTGGTTCAGCATCTCCTACAGCCTCCTAAGAGGTCAATAAAAGACCACCAGCTTGAGGCATTCATTAACAGTGACTACGCCTCTGACACTACATCACAGGAAATACAATGTATCATGACATTAAAAGTCCTTTTAGAAAAAAACTTTACTGTCTCTAAGCAATCAAATCACCAGGTTTTCCCTCCTACTGTTGCTCATATCCTGTATAGTGGAAAGACAAGAAACGTACCCAGATGAATGGGTTTTGCACTTGACGTCAATATGAGCATTCTCAAAGCATACTAAATCCCTTAAACAATAATTAAGCACCAAATGAACCATTTAAAAATTCACCGCTACCGCTAGAACAAATTAAATTAAGCCAAGATTAACATAGTAAGTTTGCTCAACCCAAAAGCAGATTATTTCACATAGTTCCTGTGTAGCTATGTGTAAACTATGTTTCAAAACATCGGACTGTAAAGACAGGCCAACAAATAAATGCAAATAAGTAAATGAGATAACTGGGTAACTTATATTCAAATTTTAATGGTGAACTAGCTCTTTATTTTTTTCCCCTACAGTAGTTAAGATGCTCAGTGTCCAGATTTCTGCTGACAAAAATTTTTTTCACATTCCAAAGTATTCTACTACCCAATTTACAAAGCGGTATCCCCCTTGTGATTAGCACCTGTATTTTACCTGCAGATTCTTGTGGGGGAGGAGTGAGTAAGGAGAGAATTTCCACAGGATTCCTTAAATATCTACAAAGTCTATTTTACTGAAAACTATTCTGTTCACGTATGTGTTGTAATTTGTGACATACCTGTGACCTCTATGACAATGAGGACAGCAGGATCTAGGTAGCTGAAAGATTTCAGTACAGTAGGTTACCTTCTGTGTAGTATTCAAACCAGAAACTACCAAACATGGAGTCATTATACAGGGCTGCAGGTTAAATTTAGGTGTCCGAGTTATTCACAGAAATAATCCAAAGTTCAATAATTTCAAGGGGAAAAAAAATCCAAACAATTTCAGACACACACGCATGTTCTATAGCTTACAAGTGAAAATAACGTGAGGTTTCAATTAGGTAGAGGAGGAAACTCTTTTCTTGGAGAATTGGTGTCTGTTACCCATCAGCAATCATGGCAATGATAAATGGGTAAGTATTTGCTTGCAAAAATATTTACAGATTCAACACTTTTTACTCCTAACACTAGTATTTTTTTTCATTTTTACTATGCAAGCAAGCACATAATTCCTACAGCAAGCTAAATAGGGTCATCCTTTTAAATAGTCACCTAGCAACTAGTTAGGAACTAATTAGCTCACATTTTTGCATAAGTGTCAATAAAGATGATGCATTTCTCTTTAAATAGTTTAGAAATAAGTTCAAAACTATAAAAAAAGACACCAATGTTAGGAAAAAAATCCCAGTGTTTCCCATGTTCCAAATGTTTTGAAACAGTTGGGTTTGTTCTTCATTTCACCAAAATATAAAACTGAAGTATCTTAGTATGAAATTCCTAATATACCAGGTTCCCATAAGATGATTATTCAGGAATATAGTAAGGTTGTAAAGCTTTTAAATTAAAAAAATTCTTGACAACAGACCAATTTTCAGTACAACTACTATTATCTTATTCAATAACCAACTACAGTCTCTTGCACTTACAATTGCCTCCCAAAATCTTTATATTCTTTTCATACAGAATTTCAGTGTAAACTAACCGAACAGGAACTAAAAAGGCAGACAAAATACAAAGGCTGAAGACTTCACTACTGGGTCTGAACAGCAGTTTATGCTGTTGATGATGTCGAAGAGTGGCTACTGATATGCCTTGTCCACACATTTATAATGTGAAGAAGAGAGAATAGTGGAATAGTTCCCGAAGCTGCAAACCTCCCAGCACAAACTGACGAACATGACATCACAAATAACATTTAAATTTCAAAGGCACTGCAAGATAATCTTTTCAAGGAAGCTGGACATGGCATTTTATTGCTGACTGACATGGCCTTCACATTTAACATTACTTAAGCTTCTATTTATGCTACTTGGAAACCTAATTATCCAACCCAGTCATTCTAACCAAGTCTGAAAGCTACCTAAAATTGAATTTGACTGTTGTATCAAAACTTCACCTCATTTTCAATCCAGTGATTAAGCCATAATTATACTAAACATTTCTTTAGATTGTATCTGGAAAATAAAGAAGCATATATCAATAGAATGAAGGATATTGCAAGCATCTTTCAAAGTTTCTACTTAATTCTTCAGTATTTACCAAGCAGTAGAGAGAATAATGCAAATAAATAGATGTCAATTTTTATGAAAGAAAATTAACAACCTCTTTACAAGCACCTGAGGGTTCTGGTGGGGGTGGTTCTACTTGCTTGTGATTGCCCCATCATAGCCACAAACTCCTCAGGCATGAATCTAAAAGTTGTAATTCTTCATAGTTTGATAAAACATTTTTCTCTGTGCTATATGCTGTTGCAAATTCACAATTAATGGCTCTTCTTTATAGTGGTGTTTTTTCACAAAGGCACTGAAAGGCCAGAAGCAAGCCATTCTCACGGGCTCATACGATATCTATAATCAACAGTAATGAATTACAATCTCCTAATCAACATCTCCAGTCTACTGCTGGCAGTAGACTCCAAGCAACAGTTCTGACAACACTCTATGCACTCTTCAGAAGACCTACAAGTGGTCATAAAGGCTAAAAAACTGTGCAGGATTCTTTGTTTACTTTGTTGTTGTTCATGTTTCATACCCTTTCACAATCAATTGCATAATCACAGGAGTGGGATCAAGTGTGAACTTGTACAGTTGGAAGCCAAATTCAGTACTTCAAGATTCCTTTTCTTCTTTGCCTGTCCCACTCTAAGCTCTACCTGTGTTCTGCTCCCACACGTCTTTCTCAGATCTTCTGTTTCTAGAAGTTTTTCCAACTACTGGCATTTTTTTCTGTAAATAATGGTAGCATGCCATAGGTGATGACGATTTTAGGACCAATTTCCCTGGGAGCAGAATTAGACTAATCACCTTTGTAATTCATCTTTGTGGTTTTTTGGTTTGGGGTTGGTTTTGGGTTTGGGGTGTGGGGGGTTGTTTGGGGTTTTTCTGGGGGGGGAGGAGGGGCAGCGTATTTTTCGGTTTGTGTTTTTTCTTTGTTTTTTTTTTTTTTTTAAACAAACAACCCATTATTACCAACTACTTCATCAAACTGGACTTCAAAGGCTTTCTCCCAACACTCAGGAGGCATGCCTCCTCCCACCATCCAGAGAGATGCTCATGCACAGATTTCTTGGGAAGGTAAGGTAAACTGTTACAGCTATTCACAATTCACATTCATTAACAACGTACACCATACATCACTGTCTTCGCTGACAGCTATCATGCATTATGAAGCTCCTAGTTTTTACCAGGAACTGAAATACTGTTACACTCCACCACTTCAGGTCATAGCCAAAAATACTGGTTGACAAGACTTGAAAGACATACAGCATGCCTAAACTACCCAATAATGCATAATTTAAATCTTTTGCAGAGACAGGACACAAATCAGTTATTTTTTCATCGAAGTAGTTGACAGTACATCCACTGGATGGCAAAACTTCCCCCTTAGAAGCAATTAGACTTCCTCATGCCTCTGCAAGGTCAAGCACATTGAAAAAGATCTACTGGACTACAGGTACTCATGATGTCAAATTGGTAAATTGAAACAAGTGTCCTGTGACCTATTTCTCTTTCTCCCTTCATGAGAAAGAGTTTCTATTGCCAGAGATTCTTTTTTAATCTTGTCCCCAACTCTCAAGTTCACTACATCTTTGTCAAGGAGACAATCAGCACTACAAATGCTGGAGCAGGAGTGTAAAATTAGGAGCAGCATGTTGCCTTCTAGTTTAGGGTTTTTAGGTAGCTGTATTGAAATACTTACAGCATTGTAGTTAATTAATCTGCATCTTAAAGACACTGAATGATAGAGTACAAAGCAACAAAGTGCTTACAGTATTCACAATATGTACTGCACTGCAGTTACTACCCAACCTATGCTTTGCAGCAGTACAAGAATATACAAGATGTGAATAAGCTGTACAGGTACTGCTTATGGCAAAACCTGTCTTGCTTTGGTACAGGTGACATGAACACCCACTTTGTGAATGCACACGGAGACAAGGGAGACCAGCATCCTTAGATCTGCTCCAGTTTTTGGTGAATACCTGCCACCATTATCCCACAGAGGCCAGCACATGGCATGTACAGTCAGGCATGACAGCACCCACGCCGAAGCCAAAGAAGAGCATGCCTAACAGGTTCAGATGCTTTCTTTTTTATCAGCCAAAGGTGACAGCTCTTAGCCTAACAGAGGCTATGGGTGGCACAGCAGGGGCCACACAGTGTGAGCAGGGCTGTGAAGTTTCCTTTGCTGGGCAGCAGAATTTGAAGATTTGGAAACAAAGGGTGATCTCAGGAGAGGCACAAGAAAGAAAAAACACCCACCCAGGATTCAATCTTTCCCTACAAAGCAGCAGAGTCTGAAGTAGAACAGCGACAGGAATTTCTCCCACAAAGCAATAGAAATTCAGCTGACGACCCAGACCATGAGGCCACAGAGACACTGGCCTTGAAAGCAGTTCCTGGGCCTTTTTCATATCCCACTCAGCAACTACCAGCTCACTGTGCAGCTGCTCAGAAAGTTATTGCAGGAGAACGACTCTGGCACTGATATTGCCTCCATATGAGAATTATTGTTGGAATAAGAAGAGTTGGAAAACAGAGAAAAGGTAACAGATGTTCACAACATACAGGAGACCCACAAAAATACAATACAGTTGAGAAAATTCATATTAAGGCTCAAACTAAAAAGTTACCACCTCTCATTTTAAAAAGTGAAGGCAGTAGCTGGATGCAGAGGACAGTATAAGGGACCAGAAGCACATCAGAACAGAATTAACACAGTTGAGGTTTTTATTACTAGGAAGAAAGCCGAAGCAGCAAGACAGATCTACTCAAAGGAACTTGCACAGTGGATTTTGGGTGCCTAGGAAGCCAGAACTCTGCCAATTGGTTTTTACCGATAGGTCATGATCAAAGGGTTCGTTCCGAAGCTGCCTGCCTGCAGTGCACACCTGCAAGACCAGCGCTCCTCAGTCATGGAAATATATACAACAAGGAAGAATTTGGGTTTACACAGCAAAACAAGCTGACATGTAAGCATAAGGTGGCTCCTCCTTTTTTGTAAGCAAAGATCCAAAAAAGCCTCCAAAATCAAAACATCTAAGAAGCTTACAGACATTTGGATTGCAATTATTTCATTAATTCTGAAATGCAACACTGCTTTCTTTTAAAGCCAAAATGAAATTAGAAGACAATAATACAACACAATTAGCACTGTTACTTGGGTAGTACCAGAAAAGGGCACTCTCACCTTCCAAGCAAGAGGTTAGGTATACAACTGTGAGCATCAAGGGACTTATTCAAGCACCAAGGGTAGAAAAGAAGACAGGCAGAACTTGAGGATGCAGATGTTGCAAGACAGCTCTAAAGGGAAAAGAGACTGCAGTCTGGGACTCTGCCCCACAAATGCCATAGTTGGACAAATCTGATTTTATTCAGAAACCATTACAAAGAAAGAAATTGTTACAGACCAACAAAAACCAGCTGTTCTAAAATGTTAAAATTATTAAAGTAAAAAATTACTTTCCCCTTCCTCCCAGCGTCATTTCTTTTATTTATATTATGTGCAGGGACAATAACAGCAATAAGCTTATTGCAAGATTACAGTAGTAATTACGGGGTTAAGATTAAAAAAAGTATGCACTACAGTAGTGGTATTGTAAAGTGAGTTTTTTCTCCTCTTTTCACTGATCTTCATATAAAGCTGTATTTAAATGTTATCAACTTCAGCATCAGTTAATCATTTTCACAATTCTTTTACATGAAATCAGTCCCCCTTTTCTCAACAACTGGCAGAAGGTGATGCCAACCCAAATTAAGCAATTATGTCGGAAATCAAGTCAAACCATTTTCCTTTTTATTCACTGTAACAGTCTTTAAGTGTGATTAATCAAATCAACCTTCCCTTTCCAGGCAGAGCTGTAATTGCTAAGAGCAAATTAAAGCGTATTATATATGACATATGATACTTAATCTGAAGGCAAATTTTTATTAAGGTTTAAGTCAAACTTTGTTAAATGAGTTAAAGATACCCACTGAATATATCTTAACATTACCTACATGCCCTAAGAAAAAAAAGAAAAAAAAATTACAAAAATACTTCATACCCCATAGATAATCAGATTGCTTCACAAAAAAAGAGTAACTGTAGAGTATCTTTACAGATCCTATCATGCAGTTTAAACTGGGGTAGCAGATATTTCTACATTATGATAAAAAAACCAAAACAAAAACATCCCAAACCTAGGATTTCAAACCTAATTCTTTTTCAGCATAATGCACAACAATCCTTCACAAAGATAAAGCAGAACTACATTCACTGCTAGAGTAAGATGATACGACTTCTATGATTTTAATAATTGTTGACAACTGTTGTGAAATCCATTGCTATCACTGTCCCCTAAGCAAACAGGGGCAAGGAAACTACACCAGTAAAGAATTTGAAGGATGAGAGTTTATATTCTTACTCAATACACTAAGGTTTATATTACCTTCTTAATTTTGCAACTATTGATAACCATATCAATGCTTTCTGATGCAATTAAATACAATTCTTTGTCCTACAACATGTGTAAGTAACTGTGAACCTATCTTATTAACAAAAGCTGGAACAGAACAATATTGTCTCAGAAATGCAAACAGGAAGACGCAGCCTGCAGAACCACTGAAAAACCTTCACAAGCTAACAGGAAAAAAAAAATCCAAAACCAAACCTACAAAACATGACAGGGGATATTGCTTTTGCAGGTTTTGTTACCTACAAAAACATGGCATGGGGTATCGTTTTAGTTAAAAAAAAAAAGAAAAAAGGTATCTGGGGACATAGTAACAGAATCCATCTTTGGTACTGAACAGTCAAAATGCAACATACTAAAGGATGTACAATTATGAAGAGTTAAATCAATTACTTTTAGGACAGTGTTTCATCCTATGAATAATCCTCCACAGAGAGGTTCTGCCCCACCTCCACTAGACTATTGTTTAGGTCATAGAACAGCTAATAACATCTGTATTAATAATGAAACCTTATAATATATTTATATATAAAAATAATTAAGACACCTATTCAGTGTCCTGTGCTTTTTTTTTTTTTAAAGTACACCATTAGTGCTCTTAAAAACATCTTACCTGAAATAACTACACTGTTGTGTATCACAGGAAAAAGTGTATCATAGGAAAAAGTGTGTTGTATCAGAAAACACAATGTTTTCTACCCAATTCGCATTATAAGCCATCCATTTAGAATGTAAGCACAAAAGTAAAATAATTTAAATTAGGTGTGACACTGTCATACACCAAGATGATTTCAAGGCTGTAAATCCTCTCAGTTTAATGTGAATTAAGGCAGAATGGAAAGGGTTGTCAATATCTAAAATCAATTCTGGAAAGATTCTTTAAGTGCAAATTGCATAACTATGCCATAGCACAAGCAGTGAAACGAGAGAACCTGGTCTCCAGCAAATGTGTCATCTTTATCCCATGAATGTCCGCAGCCCAGTCCCTTAGGTCAGCTTTCCTCTCCCACAGCCTATGACATCCCGCTGGACAGTATACTCTGACACCACACATCCTATAAGGGATCTAGCAGGTGTATGATGACCGGCCAGCTGGCTGCCACTGTATGGAACAGGATACCAGCTCAGTTCTCCCCTGAATAGGGAAAAAAGTGCCATTTGTTCTATTAAATTCTCATTTTTCATTCAGTAAGAGCAGTGTTTCTTGTAGATGGATATATCCAAACTACCCACACAATGAAGAATAAAGTAGAGATGCTAAAGGTAGATTTCAAGAAGCCTTTGCTGCTAGGAGCCTTCTGACTGTGAAAGCTCAATGCAGACTTTCCAATCCCGCTGAGCAATACCCTAGACTCTGTCTGGTGCCTGAAATACCTTTTTAAACATAACTCAAGGCACACCTAAACCATAATGCAATTATCACACTTCTGCTCTTTTGTTTTTCCCATTAATTGTTGAATAGCATTTCTAATTGGCTATCACCACTTTAAAATATCGTTACAAAGCAGAAACAAGTTTATCACCTAATTCCATCCATGCTGCATTCCTGCCATTACATACATTTCAAATTACCAATTTAATACCTCATCTCACTTGCACTCACCTGGCACGGGCAGCAGGGTATGGGGAAGGAGATGAAGAGAAAGACAAAAAAAGGAAGAGAGAAGAAATAAAAAGGTGCAGTTGACCAAGTAGTATAACAGTCATCTAACTCTCTGTACCACGTCAAGACAGCATTTCATAGTCTGGCTTTGAGTCCAATAGTAAATACACTTTTACTTGTGAAATCAGGTACTTTCAAATGCAGTTTTCCTTGTACTGTGCGCTTCTGGCAGACGCATATCTAATGTTATTTTTTTCCCCCATACACAGTCATGTCTCAAAGTTAGCCATGTTATTTGATAGATATTTCGAAACTAATAAACGCTATGAAAGTCACGTGATGTTCACTCACAGAAAGTAATCTAACAGCTCACCACAGCAGGCAATGCAGGGCTTCCTTACCAGAAGTTTTAGCCTGAACACATGTCCAGTGACATTATCTGCTGCAGAGCCACTCCTCCTGTCTCACTGCTTAGGTGAGGGAAACAGAATATTCCTCCCCCAGCCAAGCAGTGCTCAGGATCCAAAGCTTAAACCACGTCTTCCACGCCTGAAGAAAGAAGTATCAGATTCTAAGCTGTCAGTCATGAGAATGACACCTTACATGTATACTATGCTATTATTTGCTGTACAAATAAATGTATTTTGCAGTCTCTGGAAAAGTTTTCCTCTCATGACACAGTCTACCACAACTGCCATTTGTTGTGAAAATCTACAGAGAGTATCACTTTTTGCCTAAACGTAGCCAGACGCTACATGAAGTCTCTGGATTTACAAAGTTCTCTTTGAAGCTGCCTTAATTATGAGAAGGTTTAGGGCTTTTTTTTTTTTTTTTTTAAATAAGAGCTAAGAGAAGGCAAGGACAAGATGATTAGTAGTCACAACATTAATCTTTTTGTTGTACCTAACAACTTCATTTAGCATTTAAGACACAAACCCTTGTGGAGTTGCTGTTCTGTTGAGCTGAAGTTGATGTACTTGCTAGGAAGTTGCTTCTACCTCTCCTGTCCTCCTCTGAGATGTAACAGATGTGCTCTCAGGAAATTGAATCTGATAGGAAACACTCTCACTGACTTCACTGAAGTCTTACAAGGCTAAAACAGAAAAATAAGGTTCACAAGTGACAAAGGAACCCAACACATTCCATTTAAAAATGAAGACTTCTCTGACAGTGGGAAAGAATTCCTGCACCAGCAAGGAGATTTAGAAAATATACTGTCTGTTGATACCATCATTAACACTTAAGAACGGTGTATTTTAACAATTTCCAGGACAGACTTGACATACACTGCTTTTATCACTAGAAAAGAGTAACACCACTCAAACAATAGACATTAAACACCAGACTCCAGCCCTTAACTTCCCAGCACAGTTGAGCAGCTTCATGCTACATTAGCCTGGTAATGCAAAGAGAACCCAAAAATAGAGACATTTTTAACCTGGACTGTTTAAGCCTCCAAGGAAATGAGGCTTAGGCAGTCCCACATCTGTTCACTTGTCACATTTAACTTCTAAACTTGCTGGCCAATTTCAACTAAATTTGATAAAGGCTTTGGAGACTCAAAAATAATTAAGTTCCTGCAAATTCTACAAAAATTAGAAGCTGAGTACAAAAGAGACGTATACATAATGCTCTGACAGCAAAGGAGTTTTGACCAATCTATTATCCATCACCTAACTAACAAAATAAACACACTCAGTGTGTTTGTGTACGTTTATATATTTGAGTATATTATGTGTATATATATTTGAGCATACATATAGTTTATCATAGAATCATAGAATGGTTTGCGTTGGAATGGACCTTTAGAGGTCATCTAGTCCAGCCCCCCTGCAGTGAGCAGGGACATCTTGAACTAGATCAGGTTGCTCAGAGCCTCATCCAGCCTGACCTTGAATGTTGCCAGGGATAGGGCACCTACCACCTCTCTGGGCAACCTGTTCTAGTGCTTCACCACCCTCACCATAAAAAATTTCTTCCTTGTATCTAGGCTAAATCTACCCTCTTTTAGTTTAAAACCGTTACCCCTTGTCCTGTCGCAACAGGCTCTGCTAAGAAGTTTGTCCCCATCTTTCTTATAAGCCCCTTTTATATGTTGAAAGGCTGTAATCAGGTCTCCCTGCAGCCTTCTCTCCTCCAGGCTGAACAATCCCAACTCTCTCAGCCTGGCCTTGTAGGAGAGGTTGCTCCAGCCCTCGGATCATTTTTGTGGCCCTCCTCTGGACCTGCTCCAACAGGTCCATGTCCTTCTTGTGCTGAGGGCCCCAGAGCTGGACGCAGTACTCCAGATGACGTTTTGCCAGAGCAGAGTAGAGGGGCAGAATCACCTCCCTCAACCTGCTGGCCACGTTGCTTTTGATGCAGCCCAGGACACAGTTGGCCTTCTGGGCTGTGAGTGCACACTGTCGGCTCATGTCCAGCTTTTCATCCACCAGTACCTCCAAGTCCTTCTCTGCAGGACTGCTCTCAATCCCTTCAACTCCCAGTCTGTACTGATACCAGGGGTTGCCTCGACCCAGGTGCAGGACCTTGCACTTGGCCTTGTTGAACCTCATGAGGTTCACATGGGCCCACTTCTTGATATATATACAAAACCTAACTGGACATGGTCCTGGACAACCTGCTATAGACAACCCTGCTTGAGGAAAGGGGTTGGACTAAATGATCTTTAAAGGTCCTTTCCAACCCAAACCATTATGTGATTCTATGATCTCAAGAGGTCCCATCCAACCTAAACAATTTGGGGGTGGTGGAGTGGTGTGTGCGTGGCTTCAGAGAAGCCACACCAAATGGTATCAAACAGGGATGCTAGAAGAGAAACTCAAGGGGAAAAGGAAGAATAATTCTTTGGAAGGTAAAGGACATAAATCCAAAGGCAACCGAGCTTTAGCAGTTATGATATTAATGATCCTTTTTCTCCAGTGACCTTCAGAATTTCACTGAAGACTTGTCACTCCACTGCTAATGTGCTATTAGCAGAATCATTTTAGAAATCATCTCTAGGGATACAAGCTACACAACTGTAATTACACTAGTGTAAAACATACTTTTGATAGCAAAGATCATTCCTCTAACCTTTTACACTGATGTCAATGTATCTACGTTAGGAGTTGCATAGCTTTCTAAAACATACACTCCTTATTAAATGATTAAATGAATACAAAAATGTAGATACGAGGCTGAAAAGCAAAATTTATTTTGACCTGCCATTTTGGTGGAGCAGAGCATCGGATCACAAATTTGGAAACAATTGCTAGGGGAAAAAAAAGAGAACCAGCAAACTACAGCAAATGGGGAATTTAGGGAGATAGCCAAACACTTCCAGACTAACTGAATGCTACAGAAGAGTCTTGTACAAGCAAAAGAGCAGGAGTGGGTCTGGGGACCCATGGCTGGGTCCTCCCCACCAGCAGACCACCATATGGACACCTCTTGGACAAAGTGTACATTCCTTTATGGACAGGAACAGAAGGAAGCTGAGAGGAAGACAAAGGCATTGTGTAGACAACTGCAGAGTAATACCACAGTGGATGCAGGCTGAAAGCCTGGTAAGCAGAAGGGTGACAGATCACAAGAACGGGATTACTCCCAACTGTGGACATGCAAAAGTATGTATCTGCAAGTGACCTTGTCATCTACACTGCTGTTACAAACAATGGGCCATCAAATCCATTCCTTCATGAAGACTAACACAACACCACCTTAGAGTCAAGTCAAATGAGGAACTTAACCACACCAACAAACAGGATAGAAGAGGGCTTCAGAAGTCTAAGAAATTCTATGTTGAAATTCTGGGCCTAAACAAGAACTAGACATGGTCTAGTTCTTGTCTCACAACATGGTCTGAATGCTGACAACAGCAGTTAACACGCTGAAGGAATCCGAAGCTGCAAGGCCAAGAAACAACATCAATGGCAAATGTCAACACCACAGAGAGTAGGTGAACATTTGGTTAGGGCACAGTGCCTGAACAAAGACTTGTGATAGAGTTCAAATTTGGAGAGGCATAAGGAGAAACAAATCTTGACGTGGCTTGGATCAGCACACCAGCAAAGTTCATAAAACTGCTGAAGGGCTACTCTGGCACAATGCACTTAGATTCAGCACGCCTGCAAGAGCAACAGAAGTTGAAGAGTTCACCAACATTAATGCTTAATTTTAAAAATGGAAACAGCATGAAAAATTATGAAACTTTTGCAAAATACTATAAAAAGGAAAAGCTTTGTAGGTAATCTCAACACTATTTAACAGCACTGTACTAAAGGGTAAACTGATGCACACCATCTATCAAAGTATTTGAGAAAATACAAGTGAAAAACCATATGGCTGAGCAAAAGAGTAAGGTGGGCTATTGGAAGCAAAACTTATTTTTTAAAATGGGCCTACTGAAATTATAAAATTATAATTCTGACAGGCCAAAAAAATAAAAGACAATAAATCATGCCCAAAAAGATTTAAGGAACAATCTGGGAAAGACACAAAAACTAATAATGCCACTTCTCAACTAAAACTTCTGTCATACCAAAAGATTAACATGACTAATGGGACACTAACCTTTGAGAAGGTCTGGGTAAGTACAAAACAGTAAGGCTTGTAAACTACACCGAAGTGGGAGAAACTATTCTGAAAAACAGTATTAATGACTACACAGACAAACAGGACATACTGCAGAAGACTTAACAAAGCTTTTGTAGAGCAGTATCATGACTGACAAACCTTAAAAGACAGTTCCACCTGCAAGAAAAACAAATTAGAAATCCCATCAGGTAGTATTAACAAAAAAAAAAAAAAAAAATCTTTCAGTATCCTTCAAAAAAAGCTCTTAAAGACACAAAGCTGCCACAGCATAAGAGGAATGTCCTTGCTTGGATAGGTAACTTTACGAAAGACAGAAAACCAAGGAAAAAGAAATGGGCAGTACTCACCCTGGAAAGGCATTGCCCAGCAGCTTTTCATGGGAATCTGCTCAGATCCACTGTACTCTGCTGTATATAGACAATCTAACTATTCAGCAGCAGAAGCAGAGAACATCATTGCTCTGGTATAAATTCATGAAGCAACCAAATCTGCAATACTCTGTGCATTTCTGAGTCCTCTTATCACAAAAAGGATGTAAATAGGAAAGTTACTGAGAAGGACAGCAAGCACCTTCAAACACATGGAACAGATTAATCTGGCGAACGATTAAGACACTTGAACTCCTCAGTCCCAAAGATGAGATAACTGAGATATGACAGTAATTTATGAGATAATAAACAGCATAAAAATGGAGACAGAAAAAACATTCAGTGCATCTTCCAATGTAAGAACTAAGGAACATTAAATGAAGCTAATACGTGGCAAGTTCACAGAGGGCACTCCTCACTATTTGTTATCCTATGAATTTCCTTGCTGCAGTACCTGGAACAGACCTGAGAAGCTTCTTATATTTAAAAAGCAACTGGACATATTTTTTTGGACTAAAAGTCCTCCAAACTACAGAAAACAAGAACCACCACAGGCTTGGAGAGTATTCTGGGGACTTTGTCCAGCGACAATGAAAGTTGCTATCCTATTGACAACAGGAGACTTTGGTTTAAGTCAGTGCACCCATCTGTATATTTTACTGGCACATTTCAAGTAAAAAGCATTGGGGTAATGACCATCTTCAGACATTTTGACAACGCAAGATCCTCTAATTTTGTTCTAACCTTCAACACCACATTCACCATATTCAGAATAAGGTTAAAATAGATTTGTGCTCAACAAAGACAAAGAAAACTTGGCTTTCATATATGAATAATTCAGAAGACAGACCTACTGGTGATTATTTATATCATCCCAGATTTCCAGGAAAATCTGTACATTACACAGAAGTCTTTATAATAAGCTTGTATTACATAACCGAGCTGTGTGATCAACTTCAGAAGGCATCAGAAGAACTAATCCCAGCTTTTATATGCAAAGCAATGCTTTAATTATATTTCTTGGCCTTAACTTCCAGGGTAGGTAGGGAAGAGTCAAAGTAGTAATGTATGTGCAGTGTCCCAAGTTTGCACCTTTTCCTGTAACATGCAGCATAGACATAACACCACAAAAATAAATACTTTTAAATCTTCATATATTCTATGTTAACAAAGTAAGGCAGTTAAATGAAAGTCTGATATAGTAAAGGTAGCTGGAGGCACAAAAGGGAGAGGGGAACAGGGAGCAGCAAGATATGATAGTATTATATATCCTCAATGATGTGAACAAATTATTTTGTTTGCACTTAATCTCATTATATTCTCCTTCCCAAGCTCTGAATTTCATTTATTGCTGTTGCTGTCTGATGCACAGGCAACACTTTCATATATTTTTGTGTAAGAACAATAAAAACTTGATCTTTATTAAGGCTTCTTGAAGGAAAAAAACCCTAAACAGTAATTTATATTATTTTTATTTTCCATCAAATAGAAATGGAATTTGTTCTACAGAAACAGAATATTCAAAGTTTCCCTTGAGGCAGGAGGGGGAATGTTACTAAAATGGAGACAAAGTGGTTGGTTTGCAATCTGTCATAATAGGTTAACCAAAGTTTGAACTGTGAAAAGTTGGCATATTACATGTTTTACAAGATGAGAGAAAAATTGAAAAGAGTTCAGAATTATCATTTGGGGAGATACATATAGTGCTATTTTAAATAAAGCTTTTCTTCAGGAACCAGTTCTGAATCAATTCTTTCAAGAACAAAAATCTAAAATCTGCCTACAGAGCTGCACAGTATCCATAACAGAACTCACACTTATTTCCATTTTTTAAAGAGGTTAAGTTAATAGTTCCTCTCTAATACAAAACAACAAGAGGAATAGAATTTGAAGAGTAACTTGGACTCTCTGCTTGGCACTTAAGAGTAGAAGAAAGAACAAAATCTTTGAAGAGTTCTTATTCCTACAAAGAAACATGTATTGAAAATATGCTGAAAAATTAAGCCATACAGTGAAGCAGCTGGAGAATATAGACTGTTCACCATCCCAAGATCTGCAGGATAACTGTTGAGTTCCATGGTAATAGTTGAGAAACTCCAGTTATTTTTACAGGATACCTTCAGAGATAAATCTCCAGAAGAAGATACAGAATGTAATTACCTTTAATATTACAATAATGCCAGCACCCAGTGTTTCCTGTAATATGTTTAGGGAGGTTAGAATTCAAATTCCTAGGACAGATAAGAGTATTTTTTCTTTAAGCAGTATTTGGTTTTACAGAGAGGTAGGAGAACCATTCTCATAGCTATGCAATATAGACTTCTATATGCACCCTTAACATAATCAAGTCAGTGACATGTATGAGCATATCTACATAACCATACAGCTGCTGACAGACTATGCGCGCTCAATATTTGATTAGCGGGTAGAAGCTGTGTACCCAACTTACTATACATGCAGACATACAAGTAGAAGTAGATGCAACTAATCAAAAGATGGCTTTCAGGTATGTTATTGATTTGCATACTATCTTGCATATAGAGCATGTTAGGCAAACCTCTTGATTTTTAGCTGCTAGATGTTTTAGCCCTCAGGACCACTACTCAGACAAGGTCTCATAACACCGTAGGATGGGTTTTGATAGCCCATAATCACTTCTGGCTAGACAGTAACATATATACCCAGTCTTAGAGAATGTATTTTTCTGCTTAGAAAATCAGTCCATCACAACACAGCTTGAAGAGATTTAGAGCCTTTCCATATACTGAAGGCAGGCTAAAGAACAAGAAACTTTGTGAAGTACTGAAGTCCCAAGAGAGAGCGGGGTATGCCACACCCAACCATTCTTTCAGCTGCTGCCAGTGATACAGCAGGCACTGGACAGAGATGCAGCTGCATCCACCATTACCCCATTAGTAGAGGCATCACCTTGCCCTTTCATTTCACTTCAAAGAGAAGAAACTTACTCTCTCCTCTGCAATGGCAGCTGTCTCTAATTTCTAAGGAAGAACCATGACACAACAGTTCTTGCAAATGATGGAACCTATCAAAATGTTGCAGCTTACACCACCAGCCCATAAGGCAACAGCACTTTCTAACAGGACACCTATGATGTCAAGAGATCATAGAATCATAGAATGCTTTGGGTTGGAAGGGACCTTTAGAGGTCATCTAGACCAACCCCCCTGCAGTGAGCAGGGACAGCTTTAACCGGATCAGGTTGCTCAGAGCCTCATCCAGCCTGACCTTGAATGTTGCCAGGGATGGGGCCTCTACCACCTCTCTGGGCAACCTGTTCCAGTGCTTCACCACCCTCATGGTAAAAAACTTCTTTCTTATGTCTAGTCTAAATCTATTCTTCTTTAGTTTAAATCCATTATTCCTTGTCCTGTCACAACAGGCCTTATTAAAAAGATTCTCCCCATCTTTCCTGTAGGCCCCCTTTAAGTATTGGAAGGTCACAATAAGGTCTCCTCGCAGCCTTCTCTTCTCCAGGCTGAACAATCCCAACTCCCTCAGCCTGGCCTTGTAGGAGAGATGCTCCAGCCCTTGGATCATTTTGGTGGCCCTCTTCTGGACCTGCTCCAACAGGTCCATGTCCTTCTTGTGCTGAGGGCCCCAGAGCTGGACGCAGTACTCCAGGTGAGGTCTTACCAGAGCAGAGCAGAGAGGCAGAATCACCTCCCTTGACCTGCTGGCCATGCTTCTTCTGATGCAGCCCAGGATACGGTTGGCTTTCTGGGCTGCAAGCGCACATTGCTGGCTCATGTCCAGCTTTTCATCCACCAGTACCCCCAAGTCCTTCTCCGCAGGGCTGCTCTCAATCTCTTCATCCCCCAGCCTGTACTGATACTGGGGGTTGCCCCGTCCCAGG
Organism: Pelecanus crispus; assembly: GCF_030463565.1. Lineage (NCBI taxonomy): Eukaryota > Metazoa > Chordata > Aves > Pelecaniformes > Pelecanidae > Pelecanus > Pelecanus crispus. The sequence goes on from NC_134643.1 coordinate 168,088,193, forward strand.
TGCAGGACCTTGCCCTTGGCCTTGTTGAACCTCATGAGGTTCACAGAGGCCCACCTCTCCAGCTTGTCCAGGTCCCTCTGGATGACATCTCGTCCTCCTGGTGTGTCAATGGCACCACTCAGCTTGGTGTCATCTGCAAACTTGCTGAGGGTGCACTCGATCCCACTGTCTATGTCATTGATGAAGATGTTAAATAGCACCGGTCCCAGTACGGACCCCTGAGGGACCCCACTTGTCACCAGTCTCCATGTGGACATCGAGCCATTGACCATGACCCTCTGGATGCGACCATCCAGCCAATTTCTTATCCATCGAACAGTCCACCCATCAAACCCATATATCTCCAATTTAGAGAGAAGGATGTTGTGGGGGACTGTGTCGAACGCTTTACAGAAATCCAAGTAGATGACATCCATTGCTTTTCCCTTGTCCACTGATGCAGTTACTCCTTCACAGAAAGCCACTAGGTTGGTCAGGCAGGACTTGCCCTTGGTGAAGCCGTGCTGGCTGTCTCAAATCACCTCCCTGTCCTCCATGTGCTTGAGCATAGCTTCTAGGAGGATCTGTTCCATGATCTTCCCAGGCGCAGAGGTGAGGCTGACAGATCGATAGTTCCCAGGGTCCTCCTTTCTTCCCTTTTTAAAAATGGGCACAACAGATCCCCTTCACCTTCACAGTAACTACTCACATTCACACAGCAAGGTATGAATTATTTCTCCGAGGTTGGGATCAGCATCGGTACTAATGTCAAGCTGCAAAACGCTCTGCTGGTACAATGGAAAGGGGTGTAAGAATTGGTTGGAGCAGTTTCAGCTGTCCTTTAAGAGTCCCCGGTCCCCCAAGAGTCATTGCCAGAGAACTTGTAGCACTTGCAGTACTGACAGCCACAAGGCGAAGCACACCATAAAACAGGGCGTAACACAAGGGCACGTCTCCTGCCACTGAGGCCTGTTCAAAGTCTCTGAGGGACTAAGCAGGAAGAGAGCCTCACGAGGATGCTAGCCAGCTGGCACACACCAGGTATTCCTGCTATTCATGTTCCAAGCACAGCCCAAGAGACATCTCTGTTCAAGCAGAGGCAAGTGTGTGAGTGGGTGGGTGCACACTGATGTGTACACACACGCAGCAAGTATGTATGTGTATCGGCTGATGCAAGTGGTAGTGGTCAAGCACAAAAAAAGAACAACCCTGCACATACCAAGCAAGAGCTAACACAGGACTTGTTAACAGGCCGTTGAAAAACAGCCCAATGTAATGAGTGTATTCTGTTACTGTGATTTCGGTAGCATTTTAGAAAATGTTGCCTTCCAACATCAGTTTCATGCCAAGTACTTCACGTTTACATTAATGTAATTTGTTTGAAAGTTGTGTTGACACACACCATTTCGTGGCATTACACTGTGTCAGTACATACTCACTGTTAAATATACTCTGTGTTAGTCACAAAGTAACACCCAAACAATTTTGAGGGGAAGATGGTCTGTTCATTCTATCAGAATAAGGAACCCTTGATGAAAATACACAACTGAACTTCATGCAGTGCAGAGCAAGTGACAGATGCAGTTCACTGTGTCCTTCTATCTTTGTAGCTTCAGCTTCAAAAATGAGTTTTCAGTATACAAAAATTAGTTTGAGGAAATTCCTATATTGCTTCCTTTAACTCATTACATCCCATGATTTAGGGCATAGTGTTCATCATGTACAGCAGACCACATCATTATGATGTTCAACTGGTAAGAATACTCAAGTAGATGCTTTAGTGCAATATGGATCCCTGTCAACAAAACCTGTGCGTATAGGCAGCAGCTACTCAGCTAAGCCCATTGTACTAATGCAGATACCTGTCACAAAGTTAGCCAGATACAACAGTTACTAATTTTAATCAAATTCTCACAAGGGTTTCTGTATTTAGCTTCAGTCCATGTGCACTACACATACATTGTTTGTATTCTGTAACCATTTGGTTATAACCTGCTTTAAGTAAGAGTGTATGATATACAACATGGTAAAGATCTACACATGGAATTTACTTAGATGGTCTAAAAAGTGGGATCATGGATAACAAATCAGTAAGCTTTTGGACTAAGTAATCTCCATCACCAGCTAGATCAACTTAACCCATCTGAAGAAATGCACAAGACTTCCAGTACTCTTTAACACGGATTAATGTATTCAGTATGGGGTCATTTCTGCCTGTGATGATTTTACTGAGGTACTAAACCCAATTTAATTCTGACTTGTGCCTGGAGATAACCTGTTGCTTACATCACCACCTCCTTTTTAAAAAAAAAAAAAAAAAAAGTCTAATTCTACCCACAGACCTACTAGCTTTAACGTGTTTCTAATAGCTAAGGCAGCACAGTAATTGTGTGAGAAGTCAGAACAAAAAAAGAAGAGTGAAAGGAAAAGAGGTATCATTTTACAAAGAACATTTATGCAGAAACTTTTTAGACAAAAAAAAAAAAAAAAAAAGAGTATGGAAAAACAGTTTTGCCTGACATCGGTTTTTACTGACCTGATTCTCTTTGGAATACACTATCTTAAAAGGTAACTTCATCATGTGCTCAGTTCTCTCTTTTTATCTAACAATACACACAAGCAACAGTCTTTTGAAACTTTTACAGAAACACCATCAGGTACTTAGTTCCCACTGAAGACAAAGTGTTGAACTACACAAAAGAAAACCAGCATGATAGAAGTTATACACCTCTTAACTTTTGGGGATAACAAAAAGGCAGGAATAAATAGCCACAGTAAAGAGGAAGTAACACAAAAGGATGGTCACAAGCAAAGAGTTCTTACCAAATACAAAAGGATACAGGGCATACTTGACAACAGTTCAAATAAGCAAAAGAGTTGAGTGCATTCTAAATTCGGGGGCTGGGGTGGGGGGTGTGTGCCTGTTACAGGCAATATGTAATCTACCACCAAATTTTGTTAATACTTGACACATGATAAAAAGCTTCCCACTGAAAAACATGTAAAAGGCCAGCACAGGTAACCTTACATACATTAAAATATATCATTAATTGTATTAAATATTCTAAAAACACTTACAGAATGATAACTTACCTATATTTTTTGTTTAATGAAATTCCTTTAAATAAGGATTTTGACAATGCTATCTTGGCACGCAAGGTCAAAAGATGTATTGCTCCTGACTTCAGTCAACACATGAATTAGTTAAATCTTAGAGGAAAGAATAATAGGAAGGGAAGGGAATACTTCTGTTAAATTTAATGTGTCAATGAACAAAACTAACAGGTAACTATTATTGTTCTAGTCAACTTATCTGCACATTCAGGCTTCAAGTTCCACCAGGAGGTGGAACACCCGAGAGGACTGAAGAAGTCTGTGCAGGAAGACTCGGTCAACAGACTAATGGTTATTTTCTTGTATTTATTAATGGTACCAAAAAAATTGCACCCCAATGGATTGTGCACACACCCCACTTTGAAGACCATTGGTCCCTAACACCAAGCCACCTCTTACCTATGTGCTAGTCCTGCAGTGGGACAAGAAAAAGTGGTCTACATATTCAGCGATCCAGGACATTAAAGTGCACAAGGGAGGCAGCTTTCTTGTTCTGCAGAAACAACCTTGAGTAGTACTCAATCACAACTCAGTAACAGTACAAGCTGATAGCAGAGATTTCTCTTTGCGGCTTTTCTATGACAGCGTTTCTTTTCTTTTATATAAGCAAACTATCTGGCTTTTTCCAGTCTCTTTTGTTGTGTTCCCCAGACTTTGTCCCAGATAATGAAGAGCTGACAGTGGAGCTGCCTTGCGATTTCAGTCCTACTACTCCTGAACAGCTGGTGTGGAAATATAACTATTACTCAGCTAGGGTGACATTACATCTTATAATTAAAGTCATTGTCATTTAAAAAAAAAAAAAAAAAAAGAAATCAATAGGTTAGGGTATCTATTGCCATTTCACTGTCAAACTAACTAATCACTGAGTAAAACCCAGAAACCTAATTACCTCTCACTATTAAAATTATTTTGATAAGAGCAGAAACCAGGATTTCTCCCTCTGCCATATGCTGCCTAAAAACTGTAGCTGCAATGACAGAAAGAAGCCACACAATCAGCCTGACTCTTAAGAACACACGCTGAACACACGTCAACACTTCCTAGAGAAGAGCTCCTGAACAAGAGGAGTTATCATTTGTCCTCACAATTATATGCACAAACATAAAAGGTTTAATTAAAAAAGTACTCTCCAGTCCCAATTTATTGCAAAAGTAATAGTACAGAACAATTTTTAAGTGTCACCACCTGTTACGTGAAGTCAAAAACAGCTACCAAAAAGAGCTTTTGTATTAAGCACTCAAATTAAGACAAGGCAAACCTTCACTGCAGTAACCACGGTGTTGCAAGGTTAAAATAGTAAGAGTGATCAAAGTACACTTGCCTTCACCACTGGTTCTCCACCCCAAAAGCTTCAGACTACACAGTTGCTCTCGGTCTTTTCAGCCACGACATGTAAACTGACCAGTGAAGTACAGCCTCTTGCACAGATTGAGCTCCAGAACCAAATGCAAACAGCACATCCCAAGCCCAAGAATTAAATAGCAATAAAATCCAGAGGCCTTTATGCACATCTAGCATCTCCAAAGTTTATAGAAGGTGACTCTGTAACACTTAGTTCCTGCTACCTCTCAGCTCTACACGACTGTCTCTGCTTCCCACAATGACCAAAGGAGCAGGCTCAGTTCAGGGAGTAGAAAGCTCAGTACCAGTCACTAGAAAGACCATCTAGTTCGGCTTCATAAATTCTTTGGTTTATTCCCTAATCTCAATACCAAGTTACTCTAATTTCCGATTCCTTCCATTTAATGCTTGCTAGGTATTTCTCCAAAACAAATTCAGAAAATGAAGAAATTTTGTAGAAAATTAGGCAATTTATATCTATTCCCACAGCTGCCTCTGCCCAACTGTATGTGTATAAATAAACAAATAAAGTCAGTCAAAGGGAAACAGCAGCCCCATAACATCCACCGCTTCAACACAGCATCACCTCTGGTTGCACCTGACTGCACTGCAGAAGTGTCCCCCACCGCAGTTCCATGAAGAGCATGGTCACATAACACAACCTCATGGTCTATTTACTGCTATACTGGCACAGCCAAGCCAGGTCTCCTCAAATAAGGGTGCTGGCATTAGCTCAGTAACAAGTGCTGTATCGAACAACTATTTGAGAGAGGGGCCACTCCTACTCTCTTATGAATAGTGCTATTCCAAAAAACCCCACAAAAAACGGATGTCATCCCTCCCAAGTAGCGAGACAAACCAAATGAAACTAATATCAAAACCAAATAATGAGAATTATTTCCTGAAACAGCCACTTGCTCCTGGGGCAAGCCTCCACAGCTTGCATGTGGTGGTGGAAAGGAGTATCTTATACAGATTCATTCCTTTACAATGCAGATAAGGGTATTTTAAATTACTAGTCCTCCAGAAGACTCCTTTTAACATCATGAACATCTACAAGTCATTTAGACATGCTTTATACATAAGGACAATTAGAAACCTCACAGCAGACTAAAAATCAAAATTTATGCTCATTTATATATAGCTGAGTAACTTTAAGACTTTGATCAAGACAGAGCAATAGGTATGAAACAAAATTCTCAAAGAGCTATTGGTTTCTCAGTTGCACCAACTCAATTCAGATAATTTAATCTTCATTTTTCTAATCTTCAAATTTCTAACTTTCTGAAACGCTCAGTGTAAGGCTCAAACCTAACATCTCCTTATTATAACTCAATTTCAGTAGCTTGCAAGAAGTAGTATTTTTCTCAGCTCTCTTTTAACAGCTTTGATGATGTGCACAGCACACAAGGAAAACACAGCCGTGAAAAATGATAAAACAACCCACTTGGATAGACTCAGCATCTTAGCTCCTATGAAAGCACTGAAAGGCATGAGAAATGAGAGGTCTCAGAGAAAAGGCATTAGCTTGTGACTGTAACTGCATACAGGAACATGACTGTAGCGTATATGTAGATTGTAACCCCATCCTGTCCCTGTTGTCCTCCCCCTCCCCTTTTTTATTTTTTAATGGAAGGACAGATCAGAAATCTCAAGAGTACTGGCTTGGCACCCTCCACATACCCCTTGCCCAATATATGTCAAGTTTAGACACCGCTGCACAGTGCAGGGCGAGTGTCTGGCAGATGTGAAAGCTGGAAGATAATATCCTCGTTTAACTACTTTCTAGGGCAGTTTGCCTCCTACATCCCTATGGACTGCAGGTGCACCCATGGGTGCTCAGGTTGCGCAAGTTTTTTTTTTAATGAGAAGGAAAATACCAGCAATGCTGAGTATTTCACAGGAGGAAAAAAAGAAAGAAAGAAAAAAATAATTAGTATCAAGGACACTTAAACTGGGAAGAAGAATGTAACAGAGCAGGAGAACCTGCTCTTTTGCAGCTATGAAAGATTCAACAACCCAGTTCAATACCTTCTTTCTTATTTATCGGAAACAACCTACAGGTTCAGGGCAGCTAGGGTACAAGGTCCAGAGCAACTCCACTCACACCAGCTACTCTTTCCCTCCACCCCCAAAAATGATAAAAAAATCACAAGCAAGTAGAAGTAGCTCATTTCTGAGGCACACAGACAGTTCTTGTGTGACTATCAAGAAAACAATTCCTAGATTCCAAAACATGGACATCACCTTGACAGGAAGAAAAACCTAGTCTTCTATTATATTACACAAGGTGACGTAATGTTTGAAGAGCGCAGCTAAAACCCATGTCATTTACGGTATTAACCTGAACACTGTTGGAGTTACTTGAAACAAACTAATTCAGCTTACCCAATACAAAAACCACATACAAAGGCAGTTCATCACTGTGGGAATTGGGTATGTGTTCTTCGCACCTGGAGTATCTCCTTTTTTTTTTCCTTTGTATATCACAATACTTTCAATTGAGTTATAGATGCCAGACATCCCAAAAAACCGATAACGAAACATCGTTTCATTCTGACAACTAACTTTGTACATATGCTTTGAGAAGTCTTTTTGAATCCAAAAGTTGCTCCGTAATCTATTAAATTATTACTAGATTAATCAGCTCAAAATGAAAAAATATGGACACAGTAGATATAGAAATGTACAGAACATGGAAAACACTAAATGTCAACATTTCAGTTGTCAAATCTTGCTTTGCAGACATTTACTTACAACTCTTACTTACTTGACTAAATAGGAGTTTCTATATAAACATTTTTCCTTTCTCTATTGAGCTGTTTTTCTTCTATTTAAAAGGGAAAGACATAGCTGAAATTATTTAGTATCTATGTGCTTTATACTTTACCCAAAATTGAGTAGTCATTTTTCTATAAGGAAGGAATATGACAATCATGCACAAGCATACTTAAAATCTGCGATTTTTAACATTTTTTTGTTTGTTGCTGCAGGGTCCAAAATCCCCAAATAATTATTGGAAAGGCCCACTGCCATCTAGTTGTATAAACACAAATAAGCCTAAGATAACACCCCAAGCACCAAGAGTAATGACAGAGGTGGAAGAGATAGCCTAGTCAGGCATGAAATTGATTTTATAATAGCAAATATCTGTTGCCTTCCATGTGCTAAGTAAATAATTCTAAAGAAGAGAGTAAAGATAATAAAAACAAAATCATTAACTGCTCCTACTAAATCAAATGAAAGAGAGAAACCTGTTCTCACATTGACCCTGAAACCTGTTTAATAGCTAATTAAAGCAATTACTCCAAGCATGACAAAGTCCTTAATCATCAACACTTTCAGATGCAGAGATTTTTTTTTTCTTTTACTTTCTTCAAAGATAGTAGTATTTTATTTAAATGAGAAGTTTATGCCAGCAGAATTTTCACCCGTTAGTCACTACTTTGTTAACCACCGACACAGTCCCCAGACTTCGACAAGCCTGGCTCACAGAAGATATTCTGCATAGCCTTTAGCAGCTCTGACTACTCAGCAAAAGGAAGATTACAGTATTCAATAATTTCACTGCTTTTATAAAAATATTTCTCTAAAACACTTGAAGGTAGCCCTAAAATTGACTTTTTTCCTCACATTCAGAAACAAACTTGATAGCGAACGGATATCCAGTGTTACTGCAAGGCAACTACAAAAACGACTCTGCTGGACCCCCTCCAGCACCTGGAATTCTGCACTCCTTCGCATCACGTACTCTTTTTAAGCTTACCTCAGTCACTTTTCTGCTCTGCCCCAAAGCCATCTGACAGAGCCTTAAATTGGATTCCTTCATTTGTAAGTTCCAGCCACAAACAATGTTTTATTTTTAATAAAGCTTTATGTTCAATAACTTTTCATAGCCTTTTAATAATGAACAGTTATCTCGTGTCGTTCCTAATGCTCTACTGGAGTTAATTAAGCTGCTGTTTTGAAGACTGATCATTTTCAAGTTACTAAACATTTCAGCGCTGTAACAGTACACAAAACAATATTGTGAACTAATGGCTTGACCATTATGAAGTGTTCAGCTTAACAGTTTATCCAGTCATATATTAGGTAACTAGAAAGTTAACAAAAAGCAAAGGCAACTTTATTAAACTTAAGCTCCAGAAAAACAAAGTATTCTTGTGTAGATCATAAAAAGATGAAAGTACAGTATTAAAAACACAAAGGAAACTCTTTCAGTCCTATTTAGGAAAGATGTAGAGCAATTATGAGTTGAAGCAGGGGAAGCTCCCAAATGAATTCCAAGTCAGAGTAAAGAACCACGTTACTAAAACAGAATTGCTCAAAACACTGCTATAGGGATGACACTGCTGCCAAGAATACAATAAATGGAGGCATGCTCTCTGTAAGAACTAGATATTCCCAAAAACCTGAAAAGTGCGTTTAACTCATAGCAAAGCACCCTGCCTTTAAACAACCTGTCTTGTGACTACTTTCTAAGCTTTACTGATTCCATATGGAATTTTCTTCTGGCAGCTGATTTTAAGATTTTAACTGATGCCATTTGTGTGGGTTTTTTTCTTTATACTTGTGAATCTGCATAGCTATGAGTGTATTATTCAGATAAAGCTGGCAACACATATTCCCCTACTCATCCACCCAGTTTACCCCTCTCTTACCATCCTGACAGGTTTTTTTGCTGATGTGCTGCAAATATTTGAACAGGAAGCTACAACTAAATCAATTCTCCCTTGCCTACGATGAGCCGCAGGTACCAGGGCTAGATGTGCTGAGGAGCAACTTCAAAATCTGTTCATCTTCCCAATAAAATAAATGTGCTTTCATAGCCAAATAAAATGGCACAATTGATAAACTTATGTTAAAAGCACCTTGCAGTAGATATTTACATTCTGTTCCTGAAAATTATACCTGACACAGTGATAAAGCAAAACAATATTCAACTTTCATACTAGAAAACAGCCAAGAAAGAGAAAAGAAATGTTAAGGATGACACAGATCTCGGAGAACAGGTCATTTTATATGAATAATTTGATTTTTAAAAAAGCATGCCTTATATCCACTTCAGAATTGAACTGAATTTGAATTCAAACAAGTAATTGTGAAGAGAACACACCCTTTAACAGCCTTCACCTCTTCAGTCTAAGTTGTCCTTAATTATTCCCAAGCTATTACCCTATTTCTTCATACGCTTCTAAGGATCCTCTTCCTTCTGGATTTTGCCAGGTTATACAAAAAGATAACCACATACTTTTGTGCATATTAAATATAGACTTATTTAGCATTTATTTTAAAAATCCTATAATCTGGCTCCCTACAGAAAAAAAATACAAAAATACTGACCAATAACTACTTCCACTAACTTTTGAGCTCACTGACAAGCTTCAAACAACTTTGACCAAAACAGAGTCCTCAAACACATCAAGTTCATACATATTTTATTTTAAGCAGTATTTTTCAGTACCTGGAAGAAACAGAAAGGTCCAAAGCACTGATGTTTCTAAAAGAAAGGCAAAGATGGACAATCTTTATCATAACTTTGGGAATTACCACATTGTAAAATAAAATAGGAGAATCCGAACTTACTTTTTAGAGTTTTATCATTATTTCTTGGAAGATTCAAGTTACACCAGAAAATGCAAGCTTGTAATCTCTGTACATCTTTCACCTTAAAAGGAGAAGTTATAAAAAACAGCTGCTGATTTAAAAAAAAAAAAAAATTGCCCCAATGGCATTTGAGTGGAGACTAGTTCTTATCACATATTTGGATCCTGCATATATTATAACACAGCCATGTTGCATGCACCATTAAAAAGAAACCATGGCTCTAAGGCTCTCCTGGAGAATAAGAAAAAAAATAAAATACTTTATAGATCTCCTTTCTGACCTGCAACTCTACAACAGCAAGATAAGTGTTTATCATATATAAAACGATTTTTTCCTGTAATCATTCAAAACAACTCTAGTATGCTCTGAGGTTGCTGACCAAAACCTGAGAGACAGCTGCTGCTATCCTCATCATAGAAGAGACAGAGGACATGTACTTACACACACCCTCACCCAAAGAAATGGGGAAGGAAGAGGAAGGGAGAAGGGAACCATTTTAAAAGAAAAGTGGCGCATGATAGTTTGTCAGAAAGACTAATTGTTGAAAACTGAGTCAGTAGTGAGCTGTATCTCGTTATTGCTAATGTACTACATTCAGCAGACTCTTTCCAGTCACTGAACCTATTTTAAGAGGTAGATAAGCCTTCACTCCTGTAAGAAATAAGCAGTAGCATATGATATATTTTGTACACACACAGACATCTTCTTTACTAAGGTAAACACAAGAGACTGCTGAAACAAAAGTAAGGGAAGCATTTACTACTTTGCAATCTGTTTGCGGTTTCATTTGTTCACTCTGGAAGAACTCCAGGGGCCATGGTGAAGAACACAACAAAAGACAAACTCGAAGACAAGCTTTAGGTTCCCTTTTTTATAGTCCAAAATGGAATAATAAACCAAAGTTTTCTGAGCTGTCTAGGCCTGTCCTCCTCAAAGCCAAGCTTATTAACCAGCACCACTGCAAAATTCACCTGAGTAGTTTCAGAAACTGATGTTTTTTCTAATGGATACCTGTAAGTGTCAAGCGAATATCTGAAAAAAGTAAAATGAAGCTTTAGGTTTCAGTGCAATACAAACATGCCTCAGCCGTAAATTTTAATTTGCTGCAATCAAGCCTTTCAGCACCCCTACAAAGCCCCAGTCATTTCTACTGAGTACAAATTTCTTCCTTCTCCTTTGCCCACATTTTGGGGGCACAAATGGGAGATGTGGTCAATTGCCATGTAGCATTCCCATGCTAGTTTCTCCTACACACACACTGCCAGTAGATAGAATCATAGAATCGTTTAGGTTGGAAAAGACCTTTAAGATCATCCAGTCCAGCCATTAACCTAACACTACCATGTCCACCAATAAACCAATTAAGGGTAGAGTAGCAATTTCATGTTTCCTGGCTTGGTGGCTGGATTATTTTTTAATGAAAGTACAAACTAGGAATCATTTAGGTTGGAAAGGATCTCTAACATCATCAGTCCAACCATCAACCGAACACCACCATGCCCACTAAACCATGACCCCAAGTGCCACGTCTACCCATTTTTTGAACACCTCCAGGGATGGTGACTCCACCACCTCTGGGCAGCCTCTTCCAATGCTCGACTACCCTTTCCGTCAAGAATGTTTTCCTAATATCCAATCTAAACCTCCCCTGATGCAGCTTGAGCCCATTTCCTCTTGTCCTATCACTAATTACTTGGGAGAAGAGACCAACACCCACCTCACTACAACCTCCTTTCAGGTAGTTGTAGAGAGCCATAAGGTCTCCCCTCAGCCTCCTCTTCTCCAGGCTAAACAACCCCAGTTCCCTCAGCCGCTCCTCAGAAGGCCTGTGCTCCAGACCCTTCACCAGCCTTGTTGCCCTTTTCTGAACACGCTCCAGCACCTCAATGTCTTTCTTGTAGTGAGGGGCCCAAAACTGGACACAGTATTCCAGGTGCGGCCTCACCAGTGCCAAGTACAGGGGGACAATCACCTCCCTGCTCCTGCTGGCCACACTATTCCTGATACAAGCCAGGATGCTGTTGGCCTTCTTGGCCACCTGGGCACACTGCTGGCTCATGTTCAGCCGGCTGTCTACCAACACCCCCAGGTCCTTTTCAGCCAGGCAGCTTTCCAGCCACTCTTCCCCAAGCCTGTAGCGTTGCATGGGGTTGTTGTGACACAAGTGCAGGACCCGGCACTTGGCCTTGTTAAACCTCATACAGTTGGCCTTGACCCATCGATCCAGCCTGTCCAGGTCCCTCTGCACGGCCATCCTACCCTCCAGCAGATCGACACTCCCACCCAGTTTGGTGTCATCTGCAAACTTACTGAGGGCACACTCGATCCCCTCATCCAGACCACCGATAAAGATATTAAACAAGACTGGCCCCAAAACTGAGCCCTGGGGAACACCGCTTGTGACCGGCCGCCAACTGGATTTAACTCCGTTCACCAGAACTCTCTGGGCTCGGCCATCCAGCCAGTTTTTTACCCAGCGAAGACTACGCCCGTCCAAGCCATGAGCCACCAGCTTCCTTAGGAGCATGCTAAAAAAAAAAATACTAAAAATTCCTTAGGAGATATCACATACCTTCCTAAACCATACAGATGCACTCTCCAGATGACAAACTCAAGTAGAATAACACATTCAGTTAACATATTTCAGAAACTACAGATCAGAAATAACAGTCTTGTAATACCTACTCCTTTACCTCACAGCCATCTACACTATTCCCTGGAATATCATATCTGTTCCCAGTGCCAGCATGAAAAGAGTTCTTAAAAAATATGCTCTGAAGAAGAACTGCCTTTACTTCAGATGTGCTACTTGAGCTGCCAGCAAAGGTTGCAATACCAGGTATAAAGGCATTATACTTAGCTTGTTTCATATAGGATGGAAACTCTCTTGTTGCACTGACCTGGACAAAATTCTGCTTACTACACCCTGGACTCAAGTATTTGTACGTACCCTGAAGCATTTGTATAACATAGTGCTCACTTTTAGACTTACAAAAAGTTAAAAACTGGCCCTTAGATTCACTTTGATGCATCTAAGGCATCTCCTCTGTGAATTAAAGCAATCAGGGTCACAAAATAAGATCACATTTGGTGTGCCCAGGAATACATATAAACTTTAAAACTTTCTGCTGCTTTCATACCTTTTGAACTCTCTGCATCTTTCGTATCTCTTCAAACATAGCTTTCAGAGGAATTCCATACACACGATTTACAAAAAATAGGGGCAACAGTCAGATCAAGATACACCTATACGCTGACATGTTCTGATCACACTGACATACTACTCCACTTGTCTGTCTCACCTCTACACTCCTTGCCAACAGTGGCCTTTTTTCCCCCTCAGAACTGGCCCACCTATACAACGAATTTCAACACAAAACCTAAATACAGTAGACGGTGAAAAATGAGCACACTGGAGGAAATGCTGGTTGGAAGGAAGAGGGGAGAGGGAAAGGTGCTATGTTCACAATGTTTCCACCTTCCATCTAAAACTAGAGCCAAGGTAGGAAATCAGACTTGTTACTGAAATAAATTTTACTTATGTATTTACTTTTTTATTATTTTTCCCCAGAAAAAGTTTGCCCTCAGCAAGCTGTCTTCTTTTCTAGCTGGTATCCAAACTACAATGCTGCCATTTCTCTGATGGCGCAGACTGAAAAGAAAACAAACACTTCGACAGAAGCAAGGCATTTCCCTAGGGAGATGCACAGCAATCTCTTATCTCTATCCAGAATAATTCTGTCTTCCAAATTTAGCCGGCAGTAACTGCTACCTAACTGTGCAAACCTCTGAGCTATATGAAACTTTTTCTCTGTTTGGCAAGACAGGTGAAATACAGAAACTTCATAACTCACCTGCTTCTGGGTCTGGGAAGCAGGAAACATGACAAAACCCAAAACGCTTTGCTTCTTGATGAAACATGTGAACCAGGACCATTTAAGAATGAGGTCCCTATCAATCAAAGCTCATTTATCTTTCAAAAAGAGTTAAAAAGACACTTGTAGCTAAAAAGCTAGCAGAGCAACACTCATATTTTTGCGACTAATCATTTAGATTTGTGTATTGCTGTTCATTTTACAAAGCTAAATGGACAAAATCCTAAATTCAATTATCATCAACTTTAAATTCAGAGAAATTATTTTTGAAACACTGGCTGGTTAAGTAGCTGGAACTCCTTCCCAATTGCACTGTCTTTCCAAAAGCTGTCACACTACTCCAGTATCCAAAAGTTAAGGGAGCAAGGATAACACGGCACCCTTTTTGCACTCAAAAAGAATGGAATATATTCCATTTGCTACCTCATTTAATAACTACATTTCTACTTCATTCTTTGTTTCTCTTAGGAAGAAATGTTCTAAGAGACTATCGCATTTTAACAGAAAGACAACAGCCTCTGCTCAGTGCTCTGATTCTCCATATCTGGCATGCATTTATGTACAAACACACTCCTCTTACAAGTTTAAAATTCCTCAAGAAATATCCAGGTAGGAAGGTAAATCTCAAAACTGTACAGAAAAATTAATAAACCGTAAATTAGTGTTAGTTGGTGGTGCTTGGTTTTTGAGGGGAGGGAAGTTCTGTTTCTTTTAAAGTAAACACTAACCACATCCTTATCCTGTTCACAGCCATCAAGTGGAAACTCAGCACTTCAAACAAGAAGCAAGGACAAGAAGCAAGACATCAAACAACAGGTGACGGGATTTAGTTTTTAGTCAGTTATCTCCCCAGCAAACTAGCAACTAATGAAATGCAACTCCTAAAGCTGATTTGGATAAATTCTATACCATACCCTAAGAAAAAAAAAAAAAAAATACAAATTGCACAACCACACTAACAAGAGAGAAGATTAATGATGCAACACAAACCCTCCTTTGTCTTTAGGCTGTACCTCGTTCCTGTTGAGAATTCCTGTCACTCCTGCTTTGACTTGCAAGGAAAATGAGAATGTGTGCTGTTTTTTTCAAAGCATCCATATCGTACATAATAAACCCAGTGTCAAGTACATCTACAAAGAGCCGAAGTTTCCTTCAGACTAACAGAAGGAAATCAGGGTAGCATGGGCACCAGTCCCCAGGCTGGACTTCCTCAAAGCTGTCTACCAAAGGAAAGAGATGGAGACTCCTTGAATCACCTAGAGAGCACAGAAGCTCAGCCTGCAGGTTCACCTACGGAGGAAATTCAGAGCAGCTCCATGAAATGGTACCCAACTTTCCAGTCAGTGGTCTCATAAGCTAGTAATAGTTTGTTGTTGCTGTACCAGATTACAGATTTTCCCCTGCTCCCTCTTGACCTCTCCTTCCTCTCCAGATACATTTACCCTTTCAAGAGGCAAAGCAACACCCCCAACACACACATTCAGCCATTAACTGACATCTCCAGCAGGAGGCAAGAATGAGGCAGCACGGAACACTGAAAGGAATCAGCTTTTGGCAGAACAGCAACATCCTTCATTGGCAACAAACGCACTTTTCAAAAGTTTCTGTACCAAACACCTTTAGCTGGCAACTAACTCCTGTTGCCTTCTCCCCTCTCCTTTACAGTCTGTGGGGTGGCTATAGTTGATTCAGCACAGGTTCGAATTAGGGGAATGGAAACTTGCAGAGACATGTAAATGCTCATCTGAAAAAACATTAAATACTTTTTTTAAAAAAATCAGTTATTGTTTTTCTCTATTACAGTCACGCATTCCTAATGTGTCTAAAAAAAAAAAAGACAACAGAGTCCAGAGAGATTTAATAAGCTCTCATGAAAGCTCCACCAGCTACTTCATTCCTGCAACAATCTAAAAAGACAGTTTAACTAATAATTTATTTAAGGAACAAATGTAACTAATTACTCAAAGTAACAAATACTTTAATTTTATGAGCAAATATAGACAAGACTAAGAAAAAGTCAGATTTTAAAGGCCCCCCCCCCCCCTTTTCTTTTTTAATATTTTTTATAGTGCTGCCTTAGTGGATTTAGAGGTTTAGGTAACTCATTCCCAAAGCTAATCCTCAATGGGTTCTTTCGGTGCCACCAGAGAATTTTAGAGGCACAAGACAATTCCACCACCCCTTAACACCCTATGTCAAGTCAGTTCTGCTTTGCAACTTTACTTCTTTTTACAAGTGGCAATAAATCATCTGAAGAGTTTATTTGCCCTGTCCCCCCCTTTAGTTTTGTGTTTGTTTTTTTTTAAACATACCACTTTAAAAGTTGATTTTGAGGTCACTGACTACATACCCACCAAAAGTTAACTAGTAGATCTCCAAGCAGAACCAAAGACCTGGACAGTCACACTTCAGGAACAAAACAGCAAACAGCATGTGCTGTTCATCTTTCTTCAAGGTAGCTTGATACCTCTTCATTTTTTAATTGTTAAGAGCATTTTTTAATTGTTAAGATTTCATTATGTTTCCGATCCAATTTCCACATGCATACTATAAGCTAGGTCTAAAAGAACACGCCCAGGGTTCCTGCATGTCGTTTCCAAATTAGAGTCCATTCATAACCAAGCTTTTTTCTTACTGTTTCAATAACATAAGTATCATCTGCATAAAATCCCAATGAACTTTCTTTCATAGCAGTAATGAAACTCATCATAGCTACTTTCCTACTACATGAATTTCGCTTTAAATTTTTAGTACAGCAATTACATTCACAGGAAGTGAATTATCCCAATCTCTATCATTTCAAGTATGATGGCTTTAGTTACGATAGAAATTACTCCTTTTCATGGGAGATTACAGTAAACACAAGCCACTAGATTTTCTATTACAGGATGTTCTTGATATGATTAAACTGTTTTAATTTTTTATTTATCAAAATGAAGTGATTGCCATTTCACACACCCCCATACAAAGCAGCATCTCTGTCATACAAATTTAAACTTTTTTTAATCTCATATATACTTCTAACTACCCTACCTATCCTCCACAACATTCGCAACATCGGGAGATGGACCAATAACCCTAGCTTGTAAATAAGGATAAAATACACAATATAGATGCGTATCAGGGCTCAGAAAGAAAAGAAAGATCTAGTACTGTGTTGGCATTCTTGTTAACTCAGGTTTTAGTGGGCAGTGTTTATTTTGACAAGCTAGGGTCTCTCTCCACTCCACCCACTCCTTAAATTCATACTGTTGGCAATGAAGATTGCTGTTCTATGTATACATGAAGGTTTACCTGAAACAGCAAGGGAGAAAACACAACATTCAGTGGTACCATACAAACATAAAATGAGAAAAAGAAAGACTCAGACTTCAAGAGCAATGAATGATTATTCTTCTTTATTCATAAAGAAGTTTTCCGTAAGGAACTCAGAAAATTTCAAAGAATGTTTTCACGGTTAAGATTGGTTGAAATATTAAGCAAAACTGCTAGTTAGCTGCTCAAACTTTGTCAAGGCAAAACAAGCCAACTTGCTGATAGGATGGGGCTGCTGCATCACAAACACCTTTGGAAGAAACACTTCTGAACAGCACCCAGGATGAAAGTAGGGTTTTCATTAGATTGTTATGTCTCCTGTCATATCATAAACTGTATTTCATAGGTAAGAAGACTAAAGACTTCAGATTTTATACGTTACTTGAGTCCAATGTATTTCAGAGCATTAAAAGCAACAACTCTGAAGAAAAGACTAATGGTAACGCAGTAAGAGTGAAGACATCCTCTCATGCTGTGCAGTTTGGAAACAGTTCTTAAAAACCACTGCTCTGAACAGCACTATTGTATCTAGAATACATAGTAACTTCTGGCATCCACTTACCAAGAATTACAAAGGAAACTGGTAATACTGCGAAGTTCAGCAGGGACTTCATCTGTATGCATTAGAAATAAATAAATTACCTTTACCAGTGACAAAAAAAGCCATTCAGACATCTCCATTCTCAATAAATGGACTGTCTTAAAGTCTTTAAAAGGTATTTTCTGGGCCAAAGCCCCAAATCCAATAGCAAGCAAACAACATTTCATGCCACGTTATTTCATCTTCTGCAACTTGTATGCAATAGCTAAGTGTTACTACAATCAGAAAAAGCAGGGTAAACACAGTCCTTTGACACACTGCTTTCAAACCACAATACACAAATTTATATTCTTGAAGATTTCAAAGTGACTGTATAAAGTCAACTGTAGTTACTGCACAGATTAGAATATTCTATTGTAAACATAAAAATCTCTCTGAAAAGGGCTTATGCTAACTCTGAAAAGGGCTTATGCTAACACATCTTGGTTCACAGAAACATTTCAACAACATAAATTACCTGCCAAACACTGACCCCAACTTTTTGGGGATTGCTCATGATAAATCACCTGTTTTCACTGCTAGCAAAATTTCTTCTCCTGGCCCTGCAGACCATGGACTGCAAACAATGCAAGACACTTGGCATCTGAAAGTGAAAGCCAAAATGTCTTTTCATGAGAAACCACTGAAGCAAGCAACTGCCTTTTTTCCCCAGATGAATTTTTGATACATTTTTTGAGCAGCAAAGAAGTTGCACTGACGTACTACCTATACACAAAGCAAAGTTAACCCTACCCCTATGTTACATATTTTAACATGAAGAATTCAATTTTTGTTTTTAAAGTTCTACAAAATACTCCACATGATGCTTAGGATGGAAAAAGGCTGACCAAATGGGCAGGACTGATCTGGAAGCTACTTGTTATCATGAAGGATGGCAAATCACAAGCTAGTTAATGTATCAGGTAATCTTAGTCTTAGAGACTCTCCTCCAAAATGGCCTTTGCTAGAAAATGTTTTTGGAAAGCAAGAAAATGCTTTCTTGGTTTAACTGTTAATAAACAAAATGTCAAAAGCTACTCTATCCACTCTTGACAATAATATGACTAAAGATTAGCTCTTATTTGTAGATTTTATCCTGCTTACCCATTATGCAAATAAATCTGAAAGGGACTTGCAAGCTTTTTCAGGTACTCCAATTCTAGCCCCATGAGATGATGACAGCAGCCTAGACATAAACACAAATCTTAAAAATAGAGAGCATATTGCCCATGTTTCAATCACTCTGTTCAATCAGGCATATAATTTTAAATCTCTGGTGCTGATGGATTTGCATTCTGGAGGATTCCCATGAAGCAAAGTAGATGTGTACCACACTCAGCCTTTTCCAGCACTCATACAACCAATGGAAAGTTTCAAACCAGGGCAGTTGCAGGTAGTCAGGCTGGTCATCTCTTCAAAATGCCACCCCTTGTTGCTCAAGACATAGGAGTCGGAGTCCTAATTCTCACACTGAAGAACACCTCAGTGAGTCTAGAGTCATAGAATCCATCGGTTGGAAAAGACTCTTAAGATCATCCAGTCCAACCGTAAACCTAATGCTGCCAAGTCCACCACTAAACCATGTCCCTAAGCATCTTTTAAATACCTCCAGGGATGGTGACACAACCACTTCCTTGGGCAGCCTCTTCCAATGCTTGACAACCCTTTTGGTGAAGAAATTTTTCCTAGTATCCAATCCAAACCTTTCCTGGCACACCTTCCTCTCATCCTTCAACGTAGTTGTAGAGAGCGATAAGGTCTCCCTTCAGCCTCCTCTTCTCTAGGCTAAACAACCCCAGTTCCCTCAGCCGCTCCTCATAGGACTTGTGCTCCAGACCCTTCACCAGCTTTGTTGCCCTTCTTTGGACACGCTCCACCAATTGATATGGGGGACACTTCAGCCACTGGATGTGTGAAAAGCAATACAACAAAGGGCTAAGTTCCTCCACAATAAGGCTAAAAGAGTAGGTAAATAAGACATCAGTGTGGGAAATTTATCAACAGGGTAATTCACTAAGTGATGTGAGAGCAATAAAAAAGTCTCTTCTGACAGTTTTGATGCAGGCTCTTGCATTGATGGAATAGGCCAAACAAGCAGCACAAATATGCGTTTTAATAGTTTTCTAGGGTGAAGTGGTATTTTGCTAGAGGCAAAAAAGAACTACAGAGAAAGAATTAAAAATAAATAGGCCAGAACAAAGCATATTTTCAATTTCAGTTGCAAAACCAATGTAGCAACAATTTTTTCTTCTTTTAGTATGAAAAATAATGCTGGCAAATTGCAATGTCACCAACATAAAACAAAGACTGAACACCAAAGACTTTCTGGTGCTTGCTTTTTTTCATTATTTCAAGAGAAGACCGTTTGCTATACTGAGAATTTTCTTCACATGTAGTGAAGGGAAAGTACAAAAACAATATGAAAATCCAATATGCTCAATCTCTATATTTGAGTTTCCACTGAAATAAAACAACTTATTCTTCAGAACTATTTGAACACTTAATTAAAGAAATCTCAAAAATAAGGCTCACACTTGCGTTATTTGCTTTCAGTCACTAGGATTTTATTTACACATGGTTTAGCGTTTGCTCCAAAGTGTCTGTATGTAAACCCCAAAAAGCAGTAATTTAGGTCATGATGGCCAAACAAAATTCAAACATCAGACAGATTTGGGAAGGACCTTAAGCTATCAATCCTAACAAATGTGTTTTCTATTTTGTTCCTGAAGACCTCAGACACAGGAAACAAATCTCCAGGCAAAACATCCCAGTGGTTCACTTGTATCGCTGTTAAGGGTCTGCCAATCCTTAAGAGAAAAAGAAAAAGGTTTTATTGCAATTTACTATTGTTACTTCTTGCCAGGTCTGTCAGAAATAAATGGAGTTCTTTCCTCTCTTCACTGTAATATTATTACCACATCGCTTCTTAGTTGTATTTTTACAGGTTGGGATAAAAAAATCTCTACTCTTCACTTCTCCTTTGAAAGTCACATACTTTACACATTTTTCTGAATAAGGTAATGCTTCCTCTTTAAAGATGAGGAGCTCAGTGATGCGAAGAAGTCCATTCCAGAGGTGGGACTTGAGTCTCCTGACTTTTCCTTACCAAATTTTGGTGAAAGTATGAAAAGAAACACTATATGTCATCCATGTGTCATCCATGTCAGCTCTGTAAGCTCTTGATATTGGGATATTCAAGATTCAAGATATCAAGATATCTTGATATGGGATATTCACCAGGTGAGCATAGAAAAAATGGCTTAGAGAAAAAAAGAGTACAGAAAATAGGTATAAATATTATACAAAATATACACATTTTTACAGGTCAGGATGAATTGCCTCTACTCTTTGTTTCTCCTTTAGAAGTCACATACTCCAGACCCTAGGTATTCTTATTCCTCTCTTCTGCATCGTGTTTAGTGTTTACCTGGTACTTATCTCTCCTAAAATACGGTGCCCAAAATGGGGCAGAATAATGCAGAGGGTTTACCAATGCTGAACAGAGCAGAAACTTTACTTCATGTGCAGCATACCTGCAGACGATGCTCCTCTTTATACAGCCCAATATAATTTGCCTTTCATCAAAAGATCTTGACATCACTGAATTGCATTCAACTTGTGATCAGCTACAACCTCCTAACTTTTTCCGCAGAAAATGAAAAGTAAATGAGTTATTCCCATGTTTCATCTGTGGGGTTCATGTTAGCAGCTTAGGCAGGGAGTAGTGCACAACCAATCCTGAACTCAGCCCCTCATTTACCTCAGACCACTTCTCCAAACTACCAAGCTCCATTGAAATTCTCAAACTGTCCCTTCAGCATCCCAGCAGATGCTCTCAACTCTGTCACAAACATCCATATCATTAACACACTAACTACTGATGTCTTCAGACACATGAGTCTCTGGACTACACAGTAATTCCCTGCAAAAGGGGAATACTGAAAACTGTGCTGGATACATTGCAAACCAATTTTGGACCTCACTTGCATTCATAGAATCATAGAATGCTTTGGGCTGGAAGGGACCTTTAGAGATCACCTAGCCCAACCCCCCTGCAGTGAGCAGGGACAGCTTTAACCAGATCAGGTTGCTCAGAGCCCCATCCAACCTGACCTTGAATGTTGCCAGGGATGGGGCCTCCACCACCTCTCTGGGAAACGTGTTCCAGTGCATTAGCACACTCACTGTAAAAAACTTCTTCCTTATATCCAGTCTATTCCTCTCCTCTAAGCCATTCTTCCCATGTTTACCTTGTGAATATCCCATTTCAGGGGCTTACTAGAGGTCATGTGGATGGCATCTAATGTTTCATTTAATGCCTTCCCCACAATTTGGTAAGCAAAAGTCAGGACACTCAATCCCCCCTCTGAAACGGACTCCTTCCCACCACTGAGCTCCTCATCTTTAAACAGGAAACATTACCTTACTCAGAACAGCAATGCTCTGCTTTCTCTGTTACTTGGGGTTTTATGAGAATCATAGAATCATTTAGGTTGGAAAAGACCTCCAAGATCATCAAGTCCAATCTTTAACCTACCACTGCCAAGTCCACCAATAATCCGTGTCCCCAAGTGCCACACCTACGCGTCTCTTAAATACCTCCAGGGATGGGGACTCAACCACTTCCCTGGGCAGCCTCTTCCAATGCTTGACAATGTTTTGGTGAAGAAACTTTTCCTAATATCCAATCTAAACCTCCCCTGGCGCAGCTTGAGCCCATTTCCTCTTGTCCTATCACTAACGACTTGGGAGAAGAGACCAACACCCACCTCACTACAACCTCCTTTCAGGTAGTTGTAGAGAGCGATAAGGTCTCCCCTCAGCCTCCTCTTCTCCAGGCTAAACCACCCCAGTTCCCTCAGCCGCTCCTCAGAAGGCCTGTGCTCCAGACCCTTCACCAGCTTTGTTGCCCTTCTCTGAACACGCTCCAGCACCTCAATGTCTTTCTTGTAGTGAGGGGCCCAAAACTGGACACAGTATTCCAGGTGCGGCCTCACCAGCGCCGAGTACAGGGGGACAATCACCTCCCTGCTCCTGCTGGCCACACTATTCCTGATACAAGCCAGGATGCTGTTGGCCTTCTTGGCCACCTGGGCACACTGCTGGCTCATGTTCAGCCGGCTGTCGACCAACACCCCCAGGTCCTTTTCGGCCAGGCAGCTTTCCAGCCACTCTTCCCCAAGACTGTAGCGTTGCATGGGGTTGTTGTGACACAAGTGCAGGACCCGGCACTTGGCCTTGTTAAACCTCATACAGTTGGCCTTGGCCCATCGATCCAGCCTGTCCAGGTCCCTCTGCAGGGCCATCCTACCCTCCAGCAGATCAACACTCCCACCCAGTTTGGCGTCATCTGCAAACTTACTGAGGGTGCACTCGATCCCCTTGTCCAGATCACTGCCAAACATATTAAACAGACCTGGCCCCAATACTGAGCTCTGGGGAACACTACTTGTGACTGGCCGCCAACTGGATTTAACTCCATTCACCAGAACTCTTTGGGCCCAGCCATCCAGCCAATTTTTTACCAGCAAAGAGTATGCCTGTCCAAGCCATGAGCAGCCAGTTTCTCCAGGACAATGCTGTGGGAAACAGTGTCAAAGGCTTTCCTCAAGTCCAGGCAGGCAAAAGCGGGCCACCTTGTCATAGAAGGACATCAGGTTGGTCAAGCAGGACCTGCCTTTCATAAACCCATGCTGACTGGGCCTGATCACCTGGCTGTCCTGTACGTGCCGTATGATGGCACTCAAGATGATCTGCTCCATAACCTTCCCTGGCATTGAGGTCAGACTGTCAGGCCTGTAGTTCCCCGGATCCTCATTCCGGCCCTTCTTGTAGATGGGCGTCACATTTGCTAACCTGCAGTCAACTGGGACCTCCCTGGTTTGCCAGGACTGCTGATAAAGGATTGAAAGTGGCTTGGTGAGTACTTCTGCCAGCTCCCTCAGTACCCTTGGGTGGATCCCATCCGGCCCCATAGACTTGTGAGTGTCTTAAGTGGTGCAGCAGGTCGCTAACCATTTCCCCTTGGATTATGGGGGCTTCATTCTGCTCCCTGTTCCTGTCTTCCAGCTCAGGGGGCTGCATACCCCGAGAACAACTGGTCTCACTATTAAAGACTGAGCCAAAGAAGGCATTAAGTACCTCAGCCTTTGTCACTGAGTTTCCCCCCACATCCACTAGAGGATGGAGATTCTCCCTTGCCCTCCTTTTGTTGTTAATGTATTTATAGAAACATTTTTTTATTGTCTTTTACGACAGTAGCCAGATTAAGTTCTCGTTGGGCTTTCTAATTGTCTCCCTGCATAACCTCATGACATCCTTGCAGTCCTCCTGAGTTGCCTGCCCCTTCTTCCAAAGGTCATAAACTCTCCTTTTTTTCCTGAGTACCAGCCAAAGCAATCTGTTCAGCCAGGCCAGCCGTCTTCTCTGCTGGCTCGTCTTTTGGCACATGGGGATGGCCTGCTCCTGCGCTTTTAAGATTTCCTTCTTGAAGAATGTCCAGCCTTCCTGGAGTCCTTTGCCCTTCAGGACTGCCTCCCAAGGGACTCTCTCAACCAGGCCCCTAAAACAGGCTGAAGTCTGCCCTCTGGAAGTCCAAGGTAGCAGTTCTGCTGACCCTTCTCCTTACTTCTCCCAGAATCAAAGACTCTTATCATTTCATGATCGCTGTGCCCAAGACAGCCTCCAACCACCACATCACCCACAAGTCCTTTCTCTGTTCACAAACAACAGGTCCAGTGGGGTGCCTTCCCTAGTTGGCTCACTCACCACCTCTGTCAGGAAGTTATCTCCCATACACTCCAGGAACCTCCTAGACTGTTTCCTCTCTGCTGTATTGTATTTCCAGCAGACATGTGGTAAGTTGAAGTCCCCCACAAGAACAAGGGCTAGCGATTCTGAGACTTCTCCCAGCTGCTTATAGAATATTTTGTCTGCCTCTTCATCCTGGTTGGGTGGTCTATAACAGACTCCCACCATGCAATTTGCCTTGTTGGCCTTCCCTGATTCTTACCCATAAACGCTCAACCCTATTGTCACCATCGTTAAGCTCTAGACAATCAAAACATTCCCTAACATACAGGTCTACCCCACTGCTTCTCCTTCCTTGCCTATCCCTTCTGAAGAGTTTATAGCCATCCATTGCAGCACTCCAGTTGTGTGAGTCATCCCACTATGTTTCCATGATGGCAATTATATCAGTTTTCCTGCTGCACAGTGGCTTCCAGCTCCTCCTGTTTGTTGCCCGTGCTGCGTGCATTGGTGTAGATGCACTTCAGTTGGGCTATTGATCCCGCCACCTTTTTGCAGGGAGGAGTCCTAATTCCTCTGTGACCATTCTCAGGCGCTTCCATGATTTCTAACACAACTGTAACCCTTGCATCTTTGCTGCTGCATGGATCTCCATCCCCTACCTCCACTGAGATGGCAGACCAAAGGACCTCGCCAGCACACTGTCCCTCAAACATTAGTGTGCTGCCCCCAGGCATATCTCTAGCAATCCTGGTTTTATCCCTTTCCCCCTGCAAATCTAGTTTAAAGCTCTTTCAATGAGCCCTGCTAACTCCTGTGCAAAGATCCTTTTCCCACTTTGAGACAGGTGTACCCTGTCTGTCACCAGCAGGCCTGGTGTCGTGTAGACCAACCCATGATCAAAAAACCCAAAATTCTGCTAGTGACACCAGGCTCAGAGCCAGGTATTGATCTGCTGGGTCTTCCTGTGACTTCCCTCATCCTTGCCGGTAACTGGAAGGGTAGAGGAGAACACTACTTGTGCTCCTGATCCCTTAGCCAGTCCTCCCAAGGCCCTAAAGTCTCTCTTGATTGCCCTCAGCCTATTTGTTGCAACTTCATCGCTGTCTACCTAAACATCAGTAATGGATAGTAATCTGAGGGCCCTACTAGGGTAGGAAGCTTTCTCTTCACATCTTTAAGCTGGGCCCTAGGGAGGCAGCAGACTTTCCTAAGAAGTGGGTCCGGTCTGCATATTCAGCATTCTGTTCCCTTCAGAAGGGAGTCTCCTATGACAATGACCCGTCTTTTTTTCTTCATGGAGACAGTTTTGATGCAGGGCATAGGCTGACTTAGCCTCGGCGACGTCTCCAAGCTAGATGAACCATCATCCTTGTTGTTGTTTGGTTCCACTTGCAGAACCCTCATACATATTACACAAGGGCATCTGGGAAGGTGGGCGGTCACAGAGGAGACGTGCCTGTTGCACCGGGCAGGAACTTGTCGCCATTGCCCCCTATCCCTTAAGTCACTGTGTTCAGCCAGGCGGAGAGAGGATAGGGAATCCTCCATATCATGCGTCCTGTCTGCCTGTTGGGCCTGTCTCGGGGAAGGTAGGGTGCAATTCCCACAGACTATCTGTCTTGCGCTCTCCCTGACAGTCCTCAACCTCCTCACCTCCTCCCGGAGCTCTGTCACTAAGCAGAGGAGTTCCTCTACCTGGGCGCACCTGCCACAGGTGTGCTGCAGCCTGACACCTGGGTGGCAGCACATTCCCAACAGAGCTCTGTCTGGGAAGCTGCGCCAGTCGTGGTGTGTGCAGAGCTTAGAGAAGCCATGGCTTTCTGCCGGGTGGATACCATTGCTCCCTGGTCATGCTGGCAGAGCTTCAGCACCTTTCCTGCATGCCCTGCCACGAAAACCGCTGTGTCACGCCCTGTTTGCCCGCCCTGTTGGTGGTGCGCCTGGTCACTAGCGCTCCCCAGGGGCTTCTTTTATATGTGTGGGAGGCTTCGCCACCATCGCTCCTGGCCCCGGCCAGGTCTCACCAGCCGCTGTCGTGTGAGCTGCAGGCTCCTAGCAGGTCTCTTGGCTCCTCCCGAGGCTCCAACGGTTCGGGAAAGCCCCATGTGCACCACACTGGAGCACTCCGCTGCATATCCTGCCGGCACTGGAGCTGCTCTCCTTGGCAAATTTACTTAACCACTCACAATTCCCCCAGCTGATCCTACCCGCTTTTTAAAGTTCGAATTCTGACTTACCAAGGGAACTGGAAGGCTGATAGGGCCACTCCGACTTCACAGACTTAAAGATACAAGCCTAAAGACATGTAAGTCAGGTCACAGGTCGTGTTCAGACAATACTATTCAAAAGGTTTTGAGCACACAGCATATGACGTTAGCACATCTAGAAGAGGATCCAAACAGATTTCATTTTAAAGAAACATAGCTACTAAGTATAGCCTTCATTCATACACTCAAAAAGTAGTCTGTTGTAAAATAAATTAGTATTTTAGCTGTTTGTATTTTAAATGGTTTTGTTGTTTGAGTAGTACTTTCCCAAAATGTGAAATACTGAGTTTGACTTCAGCTGATCTTCAGGGCACTTAAATCCAGAACCTTGGAAGATAAACAGATACTTAACTCCCAGTCTCATCAAAAGCCATTAAGGTGACTAAACACATTTGGAAGTCTGAGCCTTGGTCTCTCTGATTCTCATGTCCCCATCTGCAAATTAGTGACAATTTTTCCCTGCTATTTTCTATCGTATGAGGGCCAGCTAGTCAGATAAGATGATCAGAGACTAAGTAACTCCATTGGTTTAATTTTTATATTTTCTTTTACAGATTTCAATACTTTTAAAACGTCTGGGCTTCCTCTAGCAGTGCATTTTCATGCAGTGCAAGCTATATTTATACACCTTTGTTTCTGAAAGTATTGCTCTTAACGTTGGCACAAGTGCAGCACAAACAACAGTAATCAATTTGATTTGGCCTTATGAAACAAGTGTCATTTTGATAAATGATCCTAATTAAGTTGATATTTCAGGTAGAAAGTGTATTGAGTTAATGTGTTGGCACCTCTCTAGTTATATACAGACAAGTACAGATGTTGCAATAAAGTAGCAGTAGTACATTATTAACTTTGCAAGTCACTCAGTTTGCATTCACAGAGTTTGATCAAAGCCACACAACTCAGCAACTGAAAGAAAATGCTGATTTTAAGTTTTAATTATTCAGCAACATACACAAGTAGTAGCCCAGGAAGTTTCTAAGCTATAGGTCATTTCTTGATGATCCCTCTCCAGCATGAAAATGATTAATTAGTCTAGCAGCAGCACAGTACTTAGGGCAGAGTCACGTTTGTTTAGAAAACCTTGCTCAAACAGCAAAAGACAAAACCTGTGTTTCTTCTCTTTTACATAAATCTAATTACAGAATGTCCTGTTAAGGCTAAAAGACACAATACATTTACATAAATCTAATTACAAAATGTCTTGTTAAGACTAAAAGACATCATACACTTATGCAGTGCTTTCTTATGCCTTGGAAGCCTTTTGATACATGGCACATGGCTGGCAAATACAAGTTTGTTTTCCATTTAGCAATGGTAGCAGATAAAATAACACAGTGAAGTCAAAGCAGTCTTACATTGTCCCCATTTTTCTACTGAGTCCTCTGTAGCCCTAAATCAGTTTATTGCACTTATCAATTCATGCAGACTTGCAGCTGCAGTTACTATTAAAACACAACTCTTGCAGTGAGGGAGCGGCTTTCTTACCTAGCTCTCCCACGACAGGTATGACTGTAGAGTACTGGGCTTGCAGCTCAAGCACCGGTAAGAGCAGTCAGGTAGGTAATCACAAGCATTGGTGAGACTCCACGCAGGTCTGTCACTGCAAGCTGGCAACACTCCAGCACAGGCTTGAGCTAACTTCTGAGATAAGACAGTTTTCTCCCTCAGATACCACAGGGCTACACGCCATTTCTGGATTCCACAGTGAGCTGCCAGCCTGCTGTGCGGCAAGCAACAACTTAACTCAAAGCCTCCTTCCTCCTCTCAAAACACATCTTCTTGGAAACACTTCCAGAAGCATAGAAACTGAAAGGGACAAAGCACTTCCTACCTGCAGCAAGTTTCAAAGGAGTTTCAAGAACCATGCCACAACTACTCAAGCCCCGGCCCTTCAGAAACTGTCTTCCCTTCTTTTATCAAGTTTGGCCTGCTCAAAACAAGCGTGCACTCAGAATGGTTTCTGATGTTTCTTGTATCCAATTACCCATCTCCTCAGGGGTTTCCTCTTGCAAGACAGCTGAGAGAAATGGTTTATCTTATTTTCTTCAGATCCACAGAAAAGTTCCCTCTGGAGTATAGAAAAAAATGCTGTTCTTGATATCTACCTGTCAAAAATCAGGATATTCTCCAGTAGGTGTTTACCCCCCAGAAACAATCTTGACATTAGAACAGTCTACTTTCATGTTGTAGACCATGCGACAGGGATCAGTCCCCATGGTTATAACATCTTTCAGGCTGACACATCAACTAAGCCGGTCTAGAAATGGATGTACCACGGGCATGACAACAGAAGAACATGACTTCAGGCAGCCATGCTTCTGTTAGATTCAGATAACTCAATTAAAAAAAATACTAAAAAATTGCACACCTTAGAAAAATGCATACTTCTATACTGTAATGAGAACAGCCATATAAAGAATAGACACAGGGAAAAAAATAACAATAAATACCATTGATTGTGACAGTAAAATACTCTCCTCTGGTCGCAATGTAATGGAATATTCAGGCATCATTCTAGAAAACAGGGCAAATTATATACCTATTTCCTTGATGAAACTACAAAATGAGTAGCATTGCCAGACTTAATGTTTCTAAAAATTATTTATATCCACAAAATAACCATGAGAACACCAAGAAAATGACACTTTTAAGCAGGTATGTAAGGACATAGTTAATTTGTTCAATTTTTCCCATAACAATGTATCCTGAGAAACTTTAGCCACAAAAAAAAAAAAATGCTAAAGCAATCAGGATGTGGGGCGTAAAGAAAAGCATATGTAGTGTTACATTTATCACAAGATGAAAGAGACATGTAGCAAGTGTGGGATGTATTGAACATTAATATTTGCAGAAATACAGCATGAAAAGAGCCACGTCATCTAGTTGGTGAAGAACTTAAAGTATCCTTCAACTATGAAGCATCTTTCTTGCAGATACTAGTATCTGACAACTCCACTTAGGTTTAAAAACCTCTGTCAGGATTTCAACAACAGGAGCAAGTCAAATAAATTAAAATGACACAACTCCATAGAGGTGCATACTCTCTCTCTTTCACTCACTAGAAAAACTGTTTTGACTTGTCATTTTGCATGTGCAGCACAAATACAAATGCCAGGCAACCACTGGAAGCCTGTGAAATTGCTCGTATGATTTTTTTCAGGGTTTCGGGGTTTTTTTTCCATTTAAAAAAGAAATTATGTTTTCATTATCTGCCAATTTTGCCAAAAAGGCAGGGTATCTAACACTGCCATAAAATCTTGCTGGATGGACGAGGCATCTTAGGAGTCAAATACTTCTCCTCCCTCACAACAGTTGTTCCAATGTGGAAAGATCTTGTAAGGCAGTCAAATAAGTCCTAATGCTTTAAGATCATTAAGCACTAGTACTAGAGCCAGAGACTGACTCGTGCAAGAACATAAGTAGTCCTAGCAAATGACAAAGTGCTCTGTACACTCATATCCACTCTTCAGAGATGTGTTCACGTTCACTCTTGCCATCAGACAGGGAACTGCAAAGAAAAACAACAATAAACAAGCTTCATTCAACAGCACCAAAGCATTGCAGGTAGTACTGGATGAAGTTGCTTATGTTGTTTCTATAATAATGATAGATACAAGGTTTTCCAAGAGTCTCATTTACAAAGATGGCTCTACCTGTCAAGATCTGGAATCTCAGCAATTTTTGTAGAAGTTGTGTTTTATCTTAGCTGTGAAAAAAGGTAATTGATGTTTTCTATGTGTTGAGGATATTTCTTGGTGCTTTTCTTAGACAGACTGATCATGGTTATGGGGTAGGTTCCTGCAAGAACAACAACTAAATACTACGTTCTGCCAGTGGTAATGACACCACTGCTGATGCAGAGAATCAAAGAATTAACACCATCAACCACAGCACTCAGC
Organism: Pelecanus crispus; assembly: GCF_030463565.1. Classification (NCBI taxonomy): domain Eukaryota; kingdom Metazoa; phylum Chordata; class Aves; order Pelecaniformes; family Pelecanidae; genus Pelecanus; species Pelecanus crispus. The sequence continues at coordinate 168,118,929 of NC_134643.1, forward strand.
TAATGGTGTCTGCAAACACAGCTTGAGGGAAGCATGTCATGTGCAGAAGCTGACCTGGAGACTGTACCAACTCTATCAACCACTCTTACAAGAAGAGGCTTCTAACTGTTCTGAGGATAAACATTTTCACTTCTTCCCAGACCAGCATCAGGTTATGCATTCACCTGACACACAACTTTGCCTGGCTCTGAGGCAGAGATGGTACCAGGCTGCAGTGCTGGAGTGGCAGCCTGCAGGAAGGGGGCAAGAGTGGTTAATCTCTGCTCAATGCCAAGGATGTTCTACTGACACAGTTTCCATGAGTTTTGCAGACACTGGATGGCTAAAACCTCAGATGAATAGTATTTTTCCCCAAAAAAAATTACCCATCCAAGTTACAGCTGGAATCTGTTCTTGTGGACTATGAGAAAATACAGGTGCTGACAGCTATCTCTGAACTTCCCTGTCCTCACTGAGAAGGACCAAGACAGACACAGAGTCCAACAGAGAAAATGGACTAAGGCAGAACACGCAGCTTTCTGTGGCTATCTGTAAAGGAGTTAAAACAGTGTCTGAGAGAAGCATTGAGGGGTCTGATGCTTTGATTTGGTGACATCCTGGCTAAGGCATTTTTAGAGAAACAAGGGGAACATATCTTCTGCTCTAACAAAAAAATTAAACAGTTAAAATAATACAAAAGAGTCCTAACGTTATCCTAGCAGTAAAGCTACTGAAGACTAAAGACGACACCGCTGGGATCATACGCTACCATGACAGCAAGACACATTTTTCCTGAGGTGGTACTGCAAGAGGGCACCCCTGTATGTCAGCTTGGCCCAGAATCAGCTGTTCTGTTTCCAATCTTACTTACATCCATGTATAACAAAGTGCAATTCATAAGGAAAATACACAGTAAAGGATTGTTTTATTCATTACAAAAATAAAAATTACCAAGGCCATGAAGATACAGGAAGAGAGTTTGAGATTTGGAATCTAGAAGAAAAAAGCTTCTATATCACAATCACTTCCACCTTAATCATGGATAAATTTATCATAAATATTCCTTCACACACACTGCACCTATAAAAGGGACAGAGTTCAACACCACTAACAGTCGATGCTTAAACAGTAGTCCACTATTTAGTTTAGTAATTTTGCTATTCTACTTAGATGCTCTTCAATGGAAAGAGCATCTCCGCATTAAGTACCACTCAGAACAGTTTCTAAAAATGGGGTATAACTATCTCTAGACTTCTTCTTTACAAACTGCCTTTTGAAATTGTTTTTCCCATCACAGATTGCTGAATATTCCTGCTTTAGCTACTCAGAAGCAAGAATACACAAAAGTTGCAATTCATTTTACTGCACCATCTTGTGGTTAATAGTAGCAGCCACACAAAGAATGACTGAAACAGACTGCCAAGCATTGACAAGACTTCTGCTCTGCCCCGTGCTTTTGTGATTAAAACCAATTCTTTCAAAGCATGTCACGGAAAGCTATCAGTCTCGCTCCCTCAGTTAGGTTCCAACAGAGAGTGGAAAACACTGCAATTTCTCAGTTATTGGGTGTTTATTTGGTTATGCAGCAAGTTTTGAGTGTCCACAATCATCTAGCCTGGTCATCTTGCTTAATTCAGCATTTTGCTTTCCCCTTGACCACTTCACACTCCCTACAGGCAGCTGTACATTACGAATGCAACCAAACCCACACCTGACCAAGTTCAGGCATGTGAGATGAGAGTCTGGACTAAGTGGCACATGGCATTGCAAAGGGGTGCACCACCTTTACACGGAAACTCAAGTCTGAGATGTCAAAGCAGAGGTACTAGTTTAAGAAACTTAATGCACAATGGCTCCTTGAATATTCACTTCAGAGAAAACTACAGGATGTTTGCAAATAGCCACAGACCCTGGCTAAAACTGAATATAGTGATTATAGTCCCCCCTAGAAACTCTTGTGCGTGTAGAGGAGGCGAGGACAATTTTCATACAGGTACCATCAGCATGAACACATCTTAAAAACCAGCGTTTTTTATTGTTTTCCAGTATTCTTAGGCCAGACTGAAAAAACAAGCAACCAGCACTCTTACTGCCATATTTATAAATGCCTTACTGCTGCTTTTGAGATCAAATGGGTTTGTTAAAATGAACACAGCTATTTTACTATATAGGGCAGTCACAGGGATGAAAACCAGTAAACACTTCACTAGATCAGTCGATACATTCCTACGAAGATGAGCTTTTGATGACTATTAATGCATATTCAAGTAGTTATTATTTGGAAGGCATTTAGGCTTTGCAACTAAATGATAAAAAGCTGCACAGAGATTAATATTTTTCAATAAAATCACTTTTTAAAACTTTACAAAATATCAATAAAGTATTAACTTCCCAGGAGTAGAGAGCTATTAGCTCATTCCGATTAGTGAATTTAAAACATTCTCATCTCCTCGAAAACCATTAGCCACCAAAATATTTATGCACAAGCTGTTATAAAAGCCACTTTACTAAAACTAGATAATTTTACTATTCAACAGTGACAAATGAAGCAGACACCGGTTTAAATGAAGAAAAGTGCTTAAAAGATCACTAAAGGGAAAAGGAGAGAGCACCCTTGCTATTGATGATATAAATGAAGACCCCTTAATAGGCTAAGTTTTAAATGGCATAGTTATTCATGGAAAAGTTACTAACACAGTAAATCTGTATAAATAACTTCAAGTGTTCTAGTGCTGATTCAGTAACACTTAGAGCCGTCAATGCAATTACTAGCTGTTAAACCTGAATAATGAACTCTCATTTAGGCAACAAGTACAAAGGAAAGAAAAACGCTCCATCTTAAAACCAGGCAGATTTTTCCTCCTCAAACACACTGAGGAATTAACAAATACTGTTTCAACCCAGCACTGTTGCTCCACAAAAATCGCAATACCTCTCTGTTAGTCTACATACCTCCCAATCAACTTTTATCCCGTAGGCTCACTGCCTACTATTACTTTACATACAATATTCAAATCACTAAACTGAAACCTTTCATTAATCTATTGTGTTCATGCTCTGCACAAGATGAAGAGCATGGAGCTGTTTCAGAAATACATTTCCTTTTCACAAGTAAACATCAAAAGCACCAGCACAAGGTACTGCCCAGACCCGCATCACAGACATTTTAGCACCTTCCTGCAATAGCATTATATATACTCTGACAGACAGTCATTAAGCAAAAGTTACCATCACTACACCATGACAGGCTAATTTGCTTCATAAAACAAGTCTGTGTCTTACGTATTTCTTGCTAGGGTTTACATCAGCATCCTTGATGTTGTATTAAAATGCTTGTACTGTTCAATCTGCAAAAAGCCAAGGGGAGTACATTCATATCTAAAATTTACTTATAATATTCTTTTTAACTAACTGATCTAAAATTACATTTAAAATTATTAAAACCTATGCTAGAAGCTAACCTAACTAAAATCTGTTCTAGAAAGCTTAAACAATGTATTAAAAAGCAGTACACGTCTTCTAATAAAATTGTGAAGTTGCACAAATGTCCGACACACATGGAACTACAAATTCCCAAAGTGGCAACCCAGTGTTGCCAGTAGCATCTTCTTCTGCAGGACAAAAGGCAGATTTTTTGCATTTTATTTCATTCAACTGGTTTCAGTCATTGCTTCCCTCCTTCATAATTAAGGATCTGACTGGGAGCTGAAGAGGCAGGAAAAATTTATGCACTTTCACATGAAGAATGAGTATCTTGAAGTGGACATGACAACCCCTACACACACCCCCACAGACAGAGCAGTATGAAAACATATGTCTGATGAGAAACAATGGAATTTCTATAGCATAGTTTTAAGAAGACTTTTGAAAGATGAGGTGAAGGCAATTTCACAGAGGAAAAAACTGCAGAGTTCTTAGTGTAGTATTAGCAGGAGTGTTACAGATACCATACAAGAAAACAAGAGGAATTGTGAAAAAGATTTTTAAAAAGTAAAAGGATTACTAAGTACAAAAATATAGGAGAAGAGGAAAAGATTTTTTCCTTAAGTCTAACGTTCTTTTCAAAAACATATGCAGTTTAATATGAGACAAAAAAGAGAAGACAGATTTAAGTGGGAGAAATGCACACATGACAGACCCTAAGAAGATGGATAGAAATGCACTCTTCTCTCCGCTTGTTAACTTTTTCTACAAAGGTAGATAAATGAAGGCTTGGTTTCATTCACTAATAAAAAGCATATGTACAATTTTATATCTTAACATTTCTATTTAGGTTCACACCACCATTTAGCTTTGATGAGCACTACATATATTTCACATCCAAGTGAACAGCACAGTTAATAAGACAAAGTAATTTTACAGCAGCTTCTCAATTTAATCAATCCATATTAGGTGCCCATATGGATGTAAAGACAAGATTTGTTACTTCAACTGCTATCTCTGAAATACAATTAAAGTGTCATTTGCTGAAAAGCACTTTAAGGCACACATACAACCCAGGTTCTAATGGACACACAATTAAATAGATTAGACTTTCAGAATAGTAGAATAACTCCAACTGTTAAGAAATGCATTTAACAAAAACAGCCTTCCAGAAAACCAAACCTTGAGCAGGCATTTTCAATCAAACATCAGAAAGAACATCTGAACATCAGTTTACTTGTACCAATGAAAAGCCCTTCTGCTCAAGTACGTGGCAATATCATGGCCCTTCCTGGCTTACTTTTATCAGCTGTTTCTAAATAATCTTTAAACAATCTCTGACAAACACTTTGACTTACTCTTCCAGGATCCGGGCTAGGATGAAAACCTTTGCAAACATCTTTGGAGAAGCAAGGGGGAGGTGGTGGTGGTGGGGGAACCAGACATCTAAAATAAGGCATTAAAATTATCTCATGGCCCCTCCCTTCATGGCCCGCATAGGGTTGGATTTATTATTTTTGCTCTTTCTAAAAGTAAATACTGTGTTCTATTTTTGGTACTCAAAGTCCTACTTAAGACAAGCAAATCCCTAGACAAAACTCAAGAGATGAATGTTCAAGGCTGCTGAATCCAAAGTAAGTTCAGAGTTACTTTGATAAAATAAGTCTGTGGTTTCTTATTACCACATATAGATGCGCAAACTTATGTTACTGTCATTTTTGATCCTCCCTACCGCCCCCTACAGTGATTAGCATATCTGGAAAGGAACGAGGCATACGTGTGGGAGGGACAGTCAGTCAAGACTCCAACTAGTAACTATGCTGAATTAGAGCTCAAACAACTTCAGGATTTTTTTGCTTTCTGACATAAAATTTTCATTATCAAAGAATCAGATGTGAATCTCCGTTTTGTTACGGATTTCATGGTTCCTCTTTCTTAAATTTGGATTACTTACCCTGTACACAGGGCATACAATGAAAGTCAACAACAAATACATGGCAATATATTTAGGAGAGTCGCTGTCCAGAAATGAATTATGAAAACAGAAGTATACGCACACTGTATCAGTATTAATATTAATCTTAACTATCTCCAGAAAGCAACTATCAAGACAAATGACATCCAAATGGGTAAGCCATTCCTACTCCTTAATTCTTTCTGACAGTACTGAAGGCTCCTTGGAGTGAAAATTTAAGCTTTTTATAGCTATTAAAGATTATAAATTCACAGTTATCAAACCAGGAAAGGGACTTCAGTTCCCATGTGAATGGCTCAATGAAACTGAAAGAGCAGTTGCTGTTTAAAACAAACTTGATCTAAGCAAACAAAAATAAAGGACTGGAGAATAACAGGGAATGCACATACACCATTATGTAATTCATCGGTGTGGCCTCCTTTATAATACTACATACCGTAAATTTCTAAAAATCCTGACATCAGAGTGAACTCAAGGAAATGCCATACAACAGATCTAATACAGAGAGACTGAAAAGAATTACAATGGTTTCCATAAAAGAGGAATAAGAGCAAACAAGAGCCATCTATTACCTTATTAAAAAGTTGTAAGCGTCTGTGGTATGTGTGTGGACAGTTAATAGGTACCCATCTGTTCTCCATGCAGAAGAGGGCAGTCAGTAAAATAAGCCAGTAAAAAGTCAACAAAATAGCTGGCAAACAGTAAAAACCATTACATACCGTGTAAGAGTTCAGCAATGATTGCCAAAGTTAGTCAACATCAAAACTCAGAAGGGACTGACATTAAGAGACTTAGCACAGTTAATGAAATATAGGTGCCCAACTGCTTCTGGCGAAACAGAACAGAGGAAGAGAGCGAGCATAATCATATCCCACACTGACTCTACAGAGTCCTTTGGCTTGGGGCTTTTTTTCCTGGTTTTGTTGTTTGGTTGTTTTGGGTTTTTTTCTTTTAAAGGTCTGGTAGTGAACACAGCTAGCTAGCTGTCATCTAGACAGACCAGAGGATTTCACCCAGCATGGCAAATCCTATTTTTCTGTATGCTCTTCTCTGTGCTAGTGTGCATCTTGCCAACAACATAATTCACAAACATCCATAAACCAAGTTGCATATGCGACATTAGAAAGCCCTCAAATTAGAAAAAGGCCACTAAAAACATAAGCTACCCATGAAGTCTGCTTTGTACATCATCGAATCACAAAATAATTTTGGTTGGACAGGACCTCTGGAGGTCACCTAGGTCCAAACGCCTGCCCAAAGCCGGTCTGATCAGACGGCACTGGGCGGCATCCACTCATGAACATTTCCAAGGACAGAGACTCCACCACTGCACGTGACAGCCCAACACAGCATTTTGACCACCAGTGTGGTTAAAAAAAACCCCTAAGTTTCCTAGTCCCCAGCTGCAACATCTCACATGCCTCGCTAGCTGCCGAGCCCCCTCGCACGTCCCCGAAGCCCCATGCTGCAGCCCCGCCAGTCGCCCATGGGGAGGCACCTCTGACGCCAACAGCTGGTCCCAGACAAGGTCACCCCACTCGTGGACAGCACCGGGGCCAAGGCTGTCCCGGCACCACGCTGCTGTCCCAGAGGCATCTCAACTCCTGCACCCCCGTCTCGTCATCCCCGAGACCTCCCTGACTGCCCGGGGGCTACAGTCACCCACAAACCCCACACTCACCCCAACTCTCCAGCTGCCCTTGAAACCCTCCTCCTGATCACTGGCAGCTCCGGGTCACAGGCCTCCCAAACAGCCGCCAACCTGAGCCACCTTCCCTTCTTGCCAAACTACGAGCACCCAAAAGCTTTGCCACTCACTTTACTTGCACCCATGGGACTGAGGTGCCCCCTCATACCCCCGAGCCTGCCCCAGAGCCCCATGCCCACCGCTCGGCACACCCGACTGCTTTGTATGCATCCTGGGAATCTTTTTCACTGAGGTAGGAATCTCAAAACACAATTAACATACATAGTAACAACAGCGACATCTGTGCAAAACAACGGAGAAGCGCCTTCCATCGTCAGAGCTCTGCAGGCTGCAACGAAACCCACAGAAAGTCCAAAGCTGTCTAGAACAGCTGATGGAGAGGAGGAAGACACGAAATGTATTTGCTAACAATGGCCCACACACGAGCAAAAAGGGGATGACCAGCACAAGAATACGAGCTCAACGCTGTATGGAGAGACAACAAAAAGAAAGCACCTCTTGCTTAAGAGTGGAAAAGGGGCATATATTTAATCAGACACTTATTAGCCAGAAGCTAGAAGAGTCTGAAAGCGCACAGGGTCCTCTGTTTTCTGATAGCTATGAGAGGAGGGTTGGGGTTTTTTTTGGTGTCTCACTCAAGCATTGCCTCTAGACAGCATGGCTTTCTATTTCAAATACCAACTGCATCTAGTCCTTCAGTCCAGTAGGCTTTTCAAACCCTATGACTGGGTGGTGGGATTGATGCTTGGCTGGGTGGGAGATACACGGAGACAGAAGGAGCAGGGAAGTAACAGGATTAGAACAGGAAATAAGGGTGAGATAGGAACACGACACAGAAAAACAGAAAAAAAGCAAGAATAGCAAGGCAGTGGCACAGAAAACCAGGGAAGAGAGTCTGCAAATTGCAACCAGGAAGAAAAAAAGAGGAGGTGGAAAAAAGTAGGGGAAAAAAACAACCAACAAAGAAGAGACAGCAAAAATCTTTGATTATAAAGTAAATTAGACATTTTTCCAGTATCAAAGTTGACTTACAATGACACCCATTAAACACAATGCTCCAAAACCAATTCAACCCTTATGTTCTCTGGGGTAAAGGAGTGTAGCCTTTTTTTATTTGCTTGATATTTTGAGCCTATTTCTTCATGGTGAATGAAGAGATTAGTCAGAAATTTTTAAGGATGAGAGATTTCTCTAATGCTTTTTGACTCCTTAGGACTGTATGCCTGATGTTTCCATATGCATGCTTCTCTTCTGCTTGAAAATGTCACCTGTGAAAACTGGTGAATCCTAACTGCAGATTGTGATGGCAAATGCTAAAACATGACAGAGGTACAATTTCATATCAAATTTGATCTCAGTGTGATCTAAAGCTGCAACTGTATATGATATTTCTACAGCTACTAAGCTCAACTGATTGATTGTAACCCACAGCACTAATCAGGCTGGCAGAAGAAGCAACAGTCTCAGCCCTCCTAGCCCCAGTTGTTATCCTCACACTGTCTTCCTTCCCTTATATGCAGCTGCATGAACATAAATATAGCTAATTTTAATTGAGACAGATCTTCAAACCAACTCAATTCACAGCTACACAAGCTTTGGGAAGTTGGGGGAGGCGGGGGAGAGAGAAACAAGCATTGGCACAGTAACTGAGATGAAGGAGAAGAGCACAGGATTTTCAGAGAATGCAAGTTTATCCTGGCTTGAAGTCTTCTGCTTTAGTTTCACACACATTTTACAGCAGCTCACAGAATTACCATCTACGTGAATGCCTACAAGATCTCTTCTGACACAGCAAAGATACAGTAATGGTGCTTAACCACAACACAACCACTTTTTAAAGATAAAATATTAAGGAAGACATCTTGTACCATGTACCTAGTCCCACAATAACCCCTCATCAGCTTCTTTAATTTTAAAAATAAAGGACCTCTCCTTTGCAGGACCACATTTCCAGAAGCAGCTGTGAATAACTAAAGGTGTACTGGAAGTGAAAGTGTCTAGCTGTTCAGAAGTCACAGGCACAGATAGCCAGCTTCCCAGACTGGGAAGAGGAGAACCTAGATATACGCAAAACCCACTACACCTAATTTATGTAGGTTTTATATTATATGTGGATTTGGTTTTAGACATGTAAAAGCACAGCGGAGAAAACAAGCATCAGTGATGCTGCTCACTGAGGAACACAGAAATTCCCAAGCTAGTGTGAATACAGACTTCTCACCTGGATTCTGATGCACTGTTTTAGACCAAGTAAGCCCTCCCAGGCCTGGTTTGTACAGAAGCTGTGCGACCAATGCTGCCTATCTCCTTTTGTATCACCTGCCATTCTGAGGTTTGCAGGTGTGCAAGGAAACAACCTATTTTTTCTGCACTGACTGTGTATTTCATTCACACTAGGATAATCCAGATTTGGGACTACAAGCATTTCTGTAAGAGAAATAAATGAGAGAAGATAGTGTATGTCTGCATTAGCTCAGACTAAGACGAGAGTTAAAAAAAAGAACACAGTTTAAGTTTTAGAGAAGCATACAACTTACCATACCCAGGTCTCGGGAAAGTGAAAAACACATTGAGCTGAGAAAGCACATGGAGCACTTGCAAGTGCCCATAAGTACTTACAGAGTTTTACCTCAGTGAAAAAACCTTTTCCCCCTACAGTCATCAAAAGCAACCTGTTGTATAGTAATTAAGCAGTTGTATTGGTCCTGCAACCAGCCATTACTTATTCAAACTCTTCATTCTGCCGTGAAGCAGGTCATTCTCCCACAGCTATATGACTAAGGAGTCTGAACAAAGGAATGAAGTGTTGCCTTTTCCTTTCCACATTACCTGTGCCTTGAACTTATGCTACGCATAAACTGGGCATTTTTCCTGCACACTCTCTCATCACTAGAGGCTACCACAAATGAGAGGGGAGCTAACAGGTACAGTTACACTGACATTTACTGCACTGGGCAACCAGTCCACCAAAATTTCTTACAACTAGAGATAAACACAATAAAACTACAGCATACCAACAGCTTTATTTGATCTAGCATCCCAATATATGAAAACACTGCAGGATAAAACTAGAAAAGCTTCTCCTGTGATGGGCATTTTATTATAGAACAGGTCAAACAATGAGATCTTCTCAAAGACATCCTTAACATTTCAAGGATCTGAATGATCACCTTATAGAACTAAAGTAATTAGGCAACAGTTTGAGAGATGTCAACAACTGTAATAAACTGCTGTGGGCATGAAGGGCTTTGATTAATCTTACTGTCCATATGCTTATACATAAAATTAATTTATGATAGTCTTCAAATAAAAGCCTGCTACATTTCAATAATCTTCCAACTAAACATTTTTAAATAGCACAGAATCTTTTTCAGAAGTTACGCATGGCGGATTCAGAGCAGATATTAATACATGTTATCACAAAAAATAAGCTTTACTGTTGTGTTATTCAGGGTGGTAACTTTCTTACACAAGGAACCCTTCTATGATTCAAACAAATCTTTGATTTTCTAAAATGTACTTTTTTCACTACTGACTCTAGCCTAAGAATGTAATGCTGACGTTCACATGCAAAAATACTAGTTTGGGGGGATTAAGTGTTTTTTATTTTTTATCAATTAGGTAGAGAGGAGGTTTGGGTTCATTTTGTTGGGGGGATGTTTTGTTTTATTAAGAGTTAGGAGGTAATTCTTACCACATTTTGCAAACTACTTCAAGATACAATAATAAATCGGACACAGAAGCACACAGGCCAGTACATTCACACAAATAAGCATATGTACCACAGATAACTGCATATGAAAAATCCTCAAAGAATTCATCTTTGTAAATAACTGAACATTATAAAAACAATTAATTGCATGTCAAAAAGCTTCGGAGGTAGACACAAGCACCAGAAGAACAACCGAAAGCAAACTATATAAACTGGTTACTCTTGAGAAATACAATAAAAATTCTAAACTTGTAACAAGAAGCTTCCTGTTTGGGACCTCTTGGGCAGATGATCTCCAGAGGACCCTCCCAACCTAGACCACAGAATCATAGAATGGTTTGGGTTGGAAGGGACCTTTGAAGATCATCTAGTCCAACCCTGCCCTGCCATGGGCAGGGACATCTTTGACTAGATCGTGTTGCTGAGAGCCCAAGATCATTCTCTGATACTAGGCAATACCCATATGATAAGGTCTTAAAAAGCAAATCACAGAATGAACGAACATCAGAAAACTATATTGTGTAGAGCAGACAAAATTTCAGAGTATGGCCACTCGTTCATAAATGCTTACACATTCATATATCCAAAATGAAAATCAAAATTTTAAAATAACAGACAGTATGCAGGTCACATCCATTCGCAACTTCGTGGTTTCTTCATTACTTAGAGTTTACACAGACTACTTCAAAGTTTGGCTAACATTTTAACAATGGATTCACAGAAGGACCAACATTACATAATTTCAATGGCTTTTATCTGCTTTAAGGTATAAGAAAAGGCACCGACCATCCATTCACAGCACTGGCAACCAGAATCTGCTTTTTGTACCCGTAACAGCTGAAGAGTAGCCAAGGCGTTTTGATTGATATTATACTGAATCTAAAACATTTGAAAAAACAATAGCTCAAATTTTGCTTCAGACTTCAACAGGATACTCAAGTGACAGAAATGCAACAGCTACATAGAACATATAAAACAGACAGAACAGTTGGAATACCTTCTTAGCCTTAATTCCAAATGCATTTCTTAACTATTAAACTCTTCCCAATTTATTGCCCACTGAGTCAATTCACTTCCTACTGAGATGGTTTTTTAAAAAACTGATTCCATTCAGTAATATCATTTCCACCAGGAAGAGACTTCAATACTGATGCAAAGATGACTGCTAATACAATCATCTCCTAGTTTTTTTCATTTTAATTTATAACACAGTAGTGTCTAAAATGTAGTAAAGGCAAAAGACTTAGCAGAGTTTTTCTTTTCTGTAAGTACACTATGAGCACCTACCTTATAAATTCAGAAGATTATTTGGTCAAATTGCCTTCCCATGCATTTTATGCAAAGAAAGTCCCTCTCAAATATTGGTTTATATATTTAAATTTAATGTAGATTAAGTGTTTAAAATAACAATGATGATAATATAAGAATTGCTGGTCTTACTGAAAACTCAGTAACTGGAGATACAGCTTGGGCTACACAGGTACACAGGAAAAAAATGCAAATGCAGGTTGTGAATTAACAGTTCCTCCTCTGAAAACTCTCTCAGCATTCAGTGATTCTGCCACAGAAGTGCCTCAAGCACTTCTGGCACTTTTGTATAGCTCTCAATGAGTTTTCTTTCCATGACTTTGCCTAGTCACTTTTTAGAGGCTGGTTTCAAAAGGAGTGAAGCCTAAGGTACATAACTAAGTCACACCCCCCCCTTTGCTTTTTCTCACAATGCTAAGAAAAGCCATTTTTAAAGCTACAGAAAGCATACTAAGAATACTGAAACTGGTGCGTTGTTCTTTTTAAGTTACACTGAAGTCTTCATGCAAACTCCAGGGAAGTTGGAGAGTTTGTTGTAAAGAAGCTAAGGGTTACTTCCCTGTCAGATTTACTTGTGGAGATAGAAAGCTTGCTTCTTTCTTGAAGCATTGAGATGGCATTAAAAGTATTTTCTACAATACATATTTGAAAATGTTTTTATCTAACGATAAGCCTTTCCATAATAATTTCATGATGATACTCTCATAGGAATAATAAAATGTTATAAATACAAGATGACTTGATGTTGTAAGTAATTACTAACAACATTTCTATCAGACAAGAAATAAACTGCATGCTGTTATTCATGCAACTCCTAATCAAACAAAGATAAGAATCTCTTAAGAACTGCCAAAAAGAAAACACTCTTGCTGGTGAAGTACAAAACTAAGAAATACAAAATAAGTCTTTAAAATGCAAAAGAGCTGAGAGATGAAAATTTTCTATGAATTAAATATGACAACAGATTATCTTTCAAGCACAATGAAGCCCTCAAAAGAGGCATATCTCCCAGCTTTGAAAAAGGCTGTGAAAAGCATACTATTTTTTGCACTTTTCTTCACTCTTACACACAGCATACTCTCAGTACGCCTGTTTGCATCACGACAGGCAACAAGGGGCTAAAACACAAAGAGTGGCAAGAGAGCTAATTGGTATGTACCACAGCATGGGGAAGAAGGAGGTAACAGAATAACTTCTTGAAAAGATAAAGATTTTGAAGTAGTAATTTGAACAGGACAATGACTTGCTACATTCAACCTAGTTTGTCTGACCTGGAGAAAATGGTTCAACCTAGTATTAGGAAGCAAAGAACCACCACAAAATTTAATTTTATTTTCAAATTGCTAAGCTTGCCTTTTTCAAAAACTACACATTTAACAGCTTCAGATATGAAAGAAATATATTCTTCTGACTTTTCAGAACTTATGGCTACTAACCTCTTTTGTATATTTTCTAGTTACATGTGAGATAAGGTGAAGATTCACAGACATTCTGGTTGAACTTTTTTATCGAACTTGCTTCAGTTGTTGGCAATGCACAAACATATGAGTTCCTACCAATTTTTGAAAGAACATCTATTTTGGTCCAAAGTTACCTTGAGAAGAACATCCCAACTAGAGGTAAACCCATCATCAAGGATGTAATATATACAGAAAGGTCTTTCACGCAAGATACAGATCAGATATTTACTAAAGTATCCATTTGCAATGGTTACTCATTTCTTCCAATATTGATTATTTTCACTCCCTTCAGTAGTTAGTGGCAGTATTTTTAATAGTATACAATAAAAACCTGGAAAGGAGTATCCAAGAAATTAAGTCTAGAACAACAGGTTCACACTGCTGATTTGGCAATTAAACATTAATGGGAATCTCTCTGAACTCCAGGCTATATGTGTCTATTAATTTGGGCCCAAACATCTTAAACACAAGTTTTCTCAATCCACTGAATATCTCTCAGTATTTCATTATTAGAGAAAAAACAGGTTACACAGTATGGCTAAATGACTCCTATCACACCCCTTTATTGTTTGCTAATAAGCTTTGTCAAGCTTTCACTAATAAGGCTAAAATTTATCTTGCTTACTGTCTGTATGAGGCTTAGGAGATATTTTGAAGAACAGCAGACCAACAAAATGAGACACAGATGTACAGGAAGCAATGTAAGGGAAAACATTTTTGTGAAACCAGTTTCATTTTATTTTCCAAGAGAAAGATTAATTAAAAAAATAAAATCTGTCTGTACTTAAGAAAAAACTTGAAATCCTTAAGCTATGAAACGGGAACTTTCATAGAAGATGACTTGGATGCCAGGAATTTGCCTTTTTCTAATCTCAATGAGAACTCAAGCAAACTTGACAAAGTTTGAAATATCAGACCTGATAGATGCTAGCAGTCCTCTAAGGCATCTAGAATTTAGCAGCATCTTCAGATATTTTCAATTAAAACAAAGTTTTATTGAAACAAAGCACCTATGATTACAATCTGGCTTGCCAGGGCTCTTTTTTTTTTGGTGGCTGGCACATCAGCTCCCCTGTTGAACATGCTGTGTATATACCACCACCCTCTACCAGAGAAACAGAAGGTGCACTACTTAAAGCTCCAGACTTACGACCAACTGTTCTTCTGCCTTAACCACAAAGCCATTGAACTTGACCTATCATGGTTTCTTACCCTACTGATATGAGGGGAATGTCAATACATAATTCCTCTTCACATCTTTTCTACTGTAATTGTTGCTCCCAGCTCTACAGAGGCCAAAGCTAGCCCACACACAGCGCTCACAGTAACTTACCAGCTGCATGCTGGAAGGCTGATCTGACTAGGGATAAAATCTGGACAAAGGAAGTTTGCTTAAATGTAAAATTAACGAGAAGCTTTATTAAGGCTTCTAATACCTGAGTTCTGCCAATAAGTTTTCTTGTATACACCTAGATCTGACTCCCTGTGCACCTATACTTTAGGAACATCCTCCACAATCTTCAGAGAACCCTTGCCTTGGTCATTGATTAGGAAAGATCCACCCCAGGGATAAATCAGAGTTGAACAAGGTCACAGGTCCTGAACATGGAATGCAATGCTTTTTACTTCTCCTGCCTCCCTGTTCATAAGCTCCTTCCCTTACCCACCTTTTCTTCTTTTATCTCTTTCTGTCTGGCGTTTAATTAGAGTCTTCTTCAGGCAAGACTAAATCTTTTCCTGTGAGTCTGAAACTATAGAGGCAATCAAGAACAGCATCTTAAAAAGCCAGATGCTGCAACAAGTTTGGCAGGTCTCCAAGTGCCTAATAAAACTCTATTCTGTGCCAGAATACAGTATTCTAGGCCAGAAGCTGCAACGCAAAGGGTCAAACACTAAAACGCAGTATTTTTCCTTTTAATCTTTCATACTGGATTGAGAGCAGCCCTGCAGAGGAGGACTTGGGGATATTTGGTAGATGAAAAATCGGACATAAACCAGCAATGTGTGCTTGTAGCCCAGAAAGGCAATCATCTCCTGGGCTGCATAAAAACAAGTGTGGCCAGCAGGTCGAGGGAAATGATTCTGCCCCACTACTCTGCTCTTGTGAGACCACACCTGGAGTACTGCATCCAGTTCTGGGGTCCCCAGTCTCCAGCACAAGACATGGACCTATTAGAGCAGATCCAGAGGAGGGCCACAAAAATGGTCAGAGGGTTGGAGCACCTCTCCTATGAAGAAAGGCTTAGAGAGTTGTTGTGCAGCCTGGAGAAGGCTCCAGGGCTACCTTATTGCAGCTTTTCAATATTTAAAAGAGGACTTATAAGAAAGATGGCAAGAGGCTTTTTAGCAATAGCAGTGACAGAACAAGGGTAATAGTTTTAAACTAAAAGAGGGTAGATTGAAATTGGGTATGAAGAAATGAGGGTGTTGAGATACCACAAGTGTCACAGGGGAACAGATTGCCCAGGGAAGTTGTGGATGCCCCATCACTGGAAGCTTGCAAGGTCAGGTTGGACAGGGCTTTGAGCAACCTGATCGAGTGAAAGATGTCCCTGCCCACAGTATGGGGGCTGGACTAGACAATCTTTCAAGGTTCCTTCTAACACAAACCATTCCATGACTCTGTGATTCTATATTCTTGTGCTTTCCAGGTCATCTCTTGACCTCAAAAGAATGTTGAATTTTTTTTGAGGTACTCAAACATTACAGCAATGAGCACTACAGAAAAGACCATACAGAAATTAATATTGTAATAGGGACTTAATAGCCTACAGTAAAGAGAGCCTGAGGCTCACAATGAACAACCAGGCTAAGATAAAATATTTATTAGTGGCTTAGGAAGTGAATACCATCTGTCCTCTTCACTGAATGAGGCAGGACTGTGAGGGGAAAGAAATGCAAAAATGATTAAGCAACTGGAGGTTGTATCATGCTGCCCATGCTCAAGGGGACAAAGTGGTAAATTAAAAACACACCTACCACCTTAGTTATGGGATTTCTTAAGTGTTTGATGCCAATTTAATATAGTCTGTGCTTATAATTAGCACTGCTGCCTTTCTACCACCAAAATTTATTAACAATGAATTTACAGACTTCTTTAACCATCTCATATCATTCATTATATTACTATGCAAGCAGGTGGGAGACATCCAAATACTGAACACTGTATTATTCAAATCTATTTTTATTGACACTTTATCCTTCAGTTTTAAAAATCCTCAAATGTAACTGTATTGGACTTGCGTGGCAAGGTGGGGGGGAGTGCTACAGGGGTGGTTCCTGTGAGAAGCTGCTAGAAGCTTCCCCTATGTCCAATAGAGCCAATGCCAGCCGGCTCCAAGATGGACCCACTGCTGGCCAAGGCTGAGCCCATAAGCAACAATGGAAGTGCCTCTGGGATAACATAGTTAAGAAGGGGAAAAAAACCAAAGGAACATAAAACTGCAGCTGGAGTGAGGAGAGTATGTGAGAGCAACAACTCTGCAGACACCAAGGTCAGTGAAGAAGGAGGGGGAGGAGGTGCTCCAGGCACCACAGCAGAGATTCCCCTGCAGCCCGTGGTGCAGCCCCTGGTGAGGCAGCTGTGCCCCTGCAGCCCATGGAGGCCCACAGTGGAGCAGATATCCACCTGCAGCCCGGGGAGGACCCCACACCCGAGCAGGGGGATGTGCCCGAAGGAGGCTGTGACCCCATGGGAAGCCCACGCTGGAGCAGGCTCCTGGCAGGACCTGTGGCCCCGTGGAGAGAGAGGAGCCCACGCTGGAGCAGGTTTGCTGGCAGGGCTTGTGACCCCGTGGGGGACCCACGCTGGAGCAGTCTGCTCCTGAAGCACTGCACCCCGTGGAAGGGACCCACGCTGGAGCAGTTTGTGAAGAACTGCAGCCCACAGGAAGGTCCCACATTGGAGAAGTTCATGAAGGACTGTCTCCTGTGGGAGGGACCCCAGGCTGGAGCAGGGGAAGGGTGTGAGGAGTCCTCCCCTGAGGAGGAAGGAGAGGCAGAGACAACAAGTGATGAACTGACCACAACCCCCATTCCCCAACCCCCTGTGCCGCTTGGGGGGAGGAGGTGGTAGAGAATTCAGGAGTAAAGTTAAGGCCAGGAAGAAGGGAGGGGTGGGGGGAAGGTGCTTTAAGGTTTCGTTTTTATTTTCTCATTATCCTACTCTGATTTAAATAAAACTGATTTCCCCCAAGTTGTGTCTGTTTTGCCCATGACAGTTAACTGCTGAGTGATCTCTCCTTGTCCTTATCTTGACCCATGAGCCTTTTGTTATATTTTCTCTCCCCTGTCCAGCAGAGGAGGGGGAGCAATACAGCGGCTTTGGTGGGCACCTGGCATCCAGCCAGGGTCAACCCACCACAATAACCTATTAAAAAAAAAAAAAGTATTTTATTAGAGTTCTTGTTTGAATGCATTACACTTCAAGTAATTTATATGTGCAAACATTCACACTATCATAATGATCAAGCATTAAAGGAAAACAAGCATCTTGCCTGAGGAACATTTACGTACTTACAGATGTGTACAAAACTAAACTAAATGTGCCTGTGTTTCTGAACAGAGACAGATGCAGCCTCCACTGATAAGACACTTAGGATGTAAACAGAAAAACAGATTTCAAAGTGTTGAAACACTCAGTATTGCCTCTTTGGCAGTTTCTTTCCTTCTGGCCATATTTCAACTTTCCCAAAATACATAAAAGATATTTAAGTTATTAATGTACCCCAAAAAAAATCAAATTAACTATAGATTCTACAAAAGACATGGTATTCTCAATTCTGTTCTCAGGTATTATATTTTTCTGTCTGTAGTTAAATCACAATAGCATCTTGGATGCGTAATGTGACCTTGAAATCACGAGGCATCAATAATATACACATTGTATCTGCAAAAATATAAATTAATACAGTCCTAGAAAATCCACGAAGTCAAACTTTTGGGGATGGAATAGAAGTATAATTATTTCTCTGCCTACATATATACTACTGAAATATTTAAGACCACTTCAAAAGTGAAGTTGGACTATGTGTTAACTGGGCATGCAAAGTCACTTTTACTCAATCCAGTGATGCCTAGAAGACATCTGGGGCCAAATAAGATTCAGTAGTTTAAATGCAGACAGTCAGTTCTATTTCAGGCATCCTAAGGTAGCACCGCCTCACCCCCAGCCTCCAGGTTTTGCTCTAAAGTACTGCAGGTCTCCCAAAAAAAATCTGCATCTCCGTCTCCATCTCATCTACCAGCCAGCTGCAAGTGCTTAGTGTACCCTATGGGAACTAGAACCATCAGCTAGTAGACTAGGTGGAATATCTTAAAGACACTTAAAAAGCCTCTCAACAACAATGTTTATATAACCAATTCCTGCCTTCAGCTCTGAAAATGGAGTCCCTGTTTGAAGTTAGGCACCCACAATCTCTAGTCATTTTGAAAAAAAAAAAGATACTTGAACAAAGTTAATAATTCCACCCTTATCCTCACCTATTCTTCAAGCTATTACAAGTTTGGTTTAGATTTCATACAGCAGGGTTTTCTTCCTTGCTTGGTGCTTCTATCATTTAGTTAGTCTTCTCTTTTGTTAAGTGACTGTTTTCCCCCGAATATATTCTGCTGTCCGCTCTCAATCCCTCAACTGCCTTTACACTTATAAAAGGTTATGCATAACAGACCATCACCAGTGAGCAAGTATACCAGATTAATTCCACATATAAACAAAATACATTTAACACCTTTTAAACCTACAAACCCAAAGCATAACTGCCACTTACAGTCAACGTGCGTGTATATTATAAAGCTGGCTTCCTTAGTAATGCCAAACAAGGATAAATAAGTAATGAAAAACCCCAAAGGACTGAACATTTCAGGAGCTGTGCAAATCAGTACTGATTTTTAAAGGCCATAACTATTCACTCTCGCTTCCAAATTTCAACAAAATCATCCTCCTGACCTCAGTGCAAATTTGAAGAGGTCTGCTCATTTCTAGAAACATTTGTACTGAAAATGATTAGCTCTTGAAACTGTAATGCTATTCTTTGTGGTCAAAAGAGTAAAAAAAAAAGGAAAAAAGCACTGTTCAATATTTTGCTTTTTATAATCTTTGAAATTACAGAAAAGCTATGTCATTAGCTAGTATCTCAACACTGATTTATTTTCTGCTCTATTCCATAAATAATGTCCAGCAGTGAGAGAGTTTACAAAACAGATCAAATATTTTCCACAATTTTCTCTAACAAAACAATAATAACTGCTATTGTAAATCAACTAGACCTTTGAGTAGTAGCTTGTAAACCTTCCTCTGAAAAATCAGTGATTCACATAAAATTCTTGTAAAAGGATAAAAGATTTCAACTGGACTCACAGCTATGTCATTCTAGAACACTGTTCCATGTTTCACAAATGTCAGATTTAAAAAAACACCAAGAGTTTAAAAAACCCAACATATTTAAAACAAACAAAAAAACCCCCACACCAAACCAGATTTAAAACCTGGAATGCTACAGTACATACTGAAAGAAACCAGCTGAAGTTTGTAGCACTCTTGAACAGACTACAATTACGGTTACTTTCCAATGCAAGAAAAAGAAGGACAAGGCTCCCTGCCTGTTCACTGTGTTCACCACTTATGGAAACTTCCCACTAGAGGGAAGGCAGTCCTAATGGCACCAAGATCTACTATATTAAAAAAGTTTGTTCTGGGTAAATTTTGAAGTACTAATCATGGCAGGAGATTTGGAAAAATTCCAACAGATTTTAAACAAATGCAGGTGAGACCATAGGTCCCTCATAGTCTTAAAACACACACATCCTTATTCAAAGGTTATCTTGCTGCTAATATCACCTACAAGTCAGTGAAGTCTGAGCCACTACCCATTTTACTCAAGTGCTGGCAGCAGGTCAACACTGCCAGTTGCCATCTAGTCCCTCACCAAAACAGTTAGCTTAAAACACCGATTTGCACAACTCTAATTTCAACATCCCCCAGAAAACTGTCAATACCAAATTAGCTCGTCAACAAAGCACAGGTTTAAAGGAGCTGCTCCTCAGTCATTTTAGGTCATACTTGAGAGGATAAAGTTGTGGAAGAATATCAAATAATCTGAAGCCCATACTTCTGTGATACCTCTGAAGTAGTTAGCTGAGGGTTTTCAGAAGAGAGGCATAAACAGATCTTGTTTAAAGTAAGAGGCAAATTATTTTTGGATCACTGTATGAAGATTTCTGTTAGAAGGTGAGTATACCTCATATTGTATCAAGGAAACCAAGTAACAGCAAACTTCTAGATTTCTTTATTTGAGTAGAGTTTCCTTCCACTGGTATCACTGGGGGAGATCTCAGGGTGGCCTTTGAATCTCCATAGCATAAATTCTAAGTTTAGTTAGTTTGATTTGTTCCAGATGAAGCACTGGATTCAAGTAGTCTGAAACACTGAGATAAGTGGAAGCAAGCAATAAAGTTGTTAAGGTTGCTCAGTGACCTGACCTCCCCATTTATTACCATTTCGCAAGAGCAACACAGGAATACGGGAAGATATAGATAAGTATTCATTGCAACTTCTGAAACAAGGAGATGCTACTGTCATCATGATTCAACAAATCCAACTGTGGAAATCTGCATTCTCTGCTACATGCAAGAAGTATTTTTGGTTGTTTTTTTTTTTTTTTAAAAAACAAAACAAAAAAAAAAACCAACCAAAACACCAAAAAAAATCCCACACCACCAACCCACACAAAACTCTACTGAGGAAACCATTTCCCATTCCCTTTCACCCAATAGCCGGAAGATGCAAATATAGGATACATTATTTGATAGGACTGCATGATATATGTGACTGAGTGGCAAAGGCATGCAGCAGGGACACTTATGCAACTGTAAATAACACACTATGTGTGTGTGCCTGGGGGAATAGTTTGTCTACAGGCTAGGTAATAACAAACAGACTTATTTAGCATTTCCCAAATTAGAACAGATGAACTTCAGAGTGTTTCATTTACCCATGTGTGGTGGGTTGACCTTGGCTAGACGCCAGGTGCCCCCGAGCTACTCTATCACTCCCCTCCTCAGCAGGACAGGTAGGGAGAAAATGAGATGGAAAAAAAAACAAAAAACAAAAACAACACTCATGGGTCAACATAAAGGCAGTTTAATAAAAAGCAAAAGCAAAGGCCATGCACAGAAGCAAAAGGAAAACAAAGATTTTATTCTCTACTTCCCATCAGCAGGCAACATCCAGCCACTTCCCAGGAAGCAGGGCTTCGGGACACCTAACAGCTGCTCCAGAAGACAAACGTAAATAACAAATGCCCCCTCTTCCTCCTCCCTTCTCTTAGCTTTCATTCCTGAGCCAACGTCATACGGTATAGAATATCCCTTCGGTCATTTTGGTCAGCTGTCCTGGCTGTGTCCCCTCCCAAGATCTTGCCCACTCCCAGGCTACTGGTGAGGGGGGGAAATGTTGGAGAGACAGCCTTGGTGCTGTGCGAGCACGGCTCAGCAGCAGCCAAAACCCTGGTGTGTTACCAACACCTTTCTAGCTACCAATACAAAGCACAGCTCTCTCTGAGGGCTGCTACAGGGAAGATTAACTTCCTCTCAGCCAGACCCAATACACCATGTCTATAAACATGAATGGCCCTTAATTCCATATGAATCAGAATTCATGTTTTTCTTGACCTGTTAGCATTGAAACACCATTCTATTGAGAAGTTGTGCCTCCTTAAAATACATTAGCAGTGCGCCAGTAAACACCTAGATATATTGTCTCTGTGCCAGTAGGGATTTCTGTTGTTGCTCTTGAGAATGACCTGTGATTTTGTCATATACTCACTCATAACCATAATCTTTTCCTGGACTCTTCTCCGATTAAGAACAGGGACGGGGGAAGTTCTGCCACTGTTGGACTGCTGCTACAAGGCAGTGTGAGAGAGACAGCACAGCTATTTCACTATGTATGCAACAACTGTCAATTGATTTAGCTTTTCACAATAGGTAATATTGTTCCTTCTTTTCTGAAAGTCATAAAGCTGGAGTCTGTTAACGGGACTGAACTGAATCTTTCCAAATCCTTCCCACATGTGCAAAGCAAGTAACTACACCAAGACAGTTATGGTAAAATACCTTGGTAACTGGCAGTCATCCTTCCACCAAGATGATGACTACGTGTGTCGCCTTCAAAACTGAACATCAAATAACCTAGAGCAAGACTAATCTGTGAGAATATAATAATTCTCAAATTCGTGGGACTTGAGACTTCGTTTTGTTTAAAGTGTGCATGTAACTTTTGCATAAGTAGAGTATGATGTAATTAAGTTTACACCCACTAAGCTTATCAGTTAATTGTAGATCTGATCAACTCCTCAAGAAATTTAGAAGAGAAATTGTTGTAATCAGTGGAAGCATTATACATTCATACCATCAACTGCAGGTACAAAGTTTGCTTCCATTAACACCAAATAAAAAGGTTTTATAGTGTCATTACACCATTGCTATTTGCATCCAAAACAATCATTAATGATGGCAGTACATATGTTGCAGTGAAGAAAAGGAAATAAAGCAAGGGATTTCTCACCTGAATTCCTGGGACACCAAAGAAGCCCTGTCCTATCACTCCACCTCTGGAGCTGCCTGCCCACCTGCTCCTCCTTGGCCATTCCCCCTGCAGGCGATTCAGCTCAAGAGAAACACACAGTACCAAACACCACAAAGAACCACTGTGTCTGGAAAGCAGCGGCAGAGAAGTACATCAGCCCTTTCTCCCCACTCCCTTCTTTACACTGTGAGTAGCCAGTCACCTTTACGTGAGAAAATAATAATCTACTCTTAACAGGGCCAAAATCAGTCTCGACCTTTCAACAGAAAAAAAACTGAATGAGACATCATTAGCTTAAAATGTCTTCCTATACACTTCCAAAATATTAAGGACTTCTTTTGTAACAAGTTGTTCTCCACAATACACTTCTTACCTCTTCTCTCCAAAATACATACGCATATATAAGAAGAACATAAGAGGTGCAAAGGAGTATAAGCTGACACAATCTGAATAAAAGAAAACCTGCATGCTTTGATCAAAGTTACAAAGAAAAAAAAAGTCACTTAGTAGCTGTAAAAAAAAAAAAGTGAAGCCACTGGGGGAATACTGAGAGTAAATAAATGATTTTCCTGTGCGTAACCGGTGCAAGTGGTTGAGTACAAGCATCTGTGAGCAAGCATACAAGAGAACAGGAGTGTGGTAAACCCACATTTAACATTACGCTAAGAAGACACAAACTCATGTTCATGCTTTACAGAATTTCATATCTTCATTACTTCGTGAGGTTACATTTTACAGAACATCATAAAACACTTTGCACTGCATAAAATGTTGTGTGACAAAGAGAGACTAAAACAGCAGTTTTAGGGAATGAGTTGGTGGACAAGAAAGGAGCCTAGGGAAGAAAGGAGACTTCCGTAAACACTGAGCACTCTTAGCCATTAAAAATACAGGAAAGAACCACACAAGTGACAGAAGGACAGATGGCAAGTAGGGAAGCTACAGGGCAGCTAAGACTGACAGTGTTCTTGACAGCTTCAGAAAGAACTGCAGTCAAGCCTCAAAAGGTGATTGAACAAGGAGATTTGCTCAGGGACTCTGAGGAAAAATCTCAAGATGGAAAATGCAGATTGTCTCAAGCTGAGCAACCACTGAGAGAGGGAAGAATGAGCAGGGTTTGAAAGAAGGACTAAGGAAAAACCAACACACTTGAGTGACATATGAAGCAAGCAGTAATTTGTTCTCCAGCCTTTACAACTAACACTCTCTCAGCCTGAGGTTTTCGTAGCTTTATCCTGGTCAGATTTGTTGTATTCTAATAAAGTCTTTAGTTTCAGGGATTGAAAAGTTTAGCCTCTTTTGGCATGCTTGATTTAAAAATGGAGATGGGGATGCATAGAGGAAGTAATTCCACCTAAATGTACTGTCTGATTCAGGGTCCTAAGAGATTGCACTGCATTTCTGAAAGGAGAAAAAAACCCATCATTTTTTAAAAAGCCTTGGAGTTGAAGATTTAAAATTACAGTTTCAAGAGCCAGTGTAGTTTATCTTACAAGTGCCAAATGAAGGTAAAGGATTTCTTTGCTTTATACATATTTAAGAACTCATAGGTAGTATTTCCAAGCATCACTACCATATGTACCTATGCTAACAGCTGTACCACTGAATAAAAAGCTGTCAGAATTTGCAGATTCAGAACTTCAGCTGAATAGGATTTACCACAGCAGATGTATCTAAGCACATCTTTTTATGTGCAAGTACTTTTCATACCGACATCTCATCAAGCCAAAAATGCGTTTTCATTATGGAAAGGATTAAAAGGTGCATATACATGCAGCTCACAGAAATTTAATACAAAGTTTATTGTATTCCATAATGATTATTTTGATTCAATGGATTTACAATCCATCCTTTGCAGTGCAAGTGTCTGCATAAGTCTGAGTTTGAGTGCTATATGGGCAACCATGGCCAAGAAACATGAAACTGATGTGACAAACCCAAGTACCTGTAAGACATGAAAGAATTAGGGCATGCAGAAACTTCTTGTCTCCTTCCCTCAAGAGTTTGCATTTATTCTGAAAAGTTACAAGGATTTCACTGTTGTTATTTATAAACTGTTTCTCTATCAATGACTCTCAAAATGAGCACTGTCCTAAAAAGGACTCTCTTAATGTAGAAGTTTTGGATAGGCAACTGCTAAGAGTTCAAGGATTTGAGTTATTTTTGAAGACAGGAAAAATACATTAGGCTTAGCTATTGTGAGTTTTAAAAGCTGGAAAGAGCAATAGGCTTCTACCCTACCTCTGTGTTCTACGGATGGCAGTTCAATTTGGATTGAATTGCCTGTTAAAATAAATACATGAAATTGTAGCCAGTTATCAAAACTCTTCTTAAAACCTCCAGCAGTCTCTGTTTCACTTCACCGCCGAGCCACACGTATCCTTCCGCTCCTCCTCCCCATTCAAATTCAGATCTGAAAGGCCCCCATCTCTCAGTAACATCCACAGCCTTACCCCCATCTGCTCCGATTCCAACCCTGCAGTCCACTCATGTTTACAATGCAGTGCATCCCATGTCCTTTTTCTTTCTCTACCAGTCCTCCCGCACACACTCCTAAAGCAAGGGTCCTCTAGACTTTCTGCATTTAAGCAAGTGCCAGGAGTTTGTCAACTTTAAGAACTTCCTCTGCCTGTCTACTTCTTGCTCTGGCCACACAAAACCCCTAAAGCATACTTGCAATGAGCTAGTGAGTAACGAGTCACTATATCACATGGCTAGCAATGTCATGTCATCCTATACTTGAGAGCCATTTGAAAGATCTTGCAGGGAAGGAGGACACAACCTCCTTCAGTGTAAACCATCAACACTGGACCCAGTCCCTATGAGAAAATGAAAATTATATTACACCAGTTAAAATTCTACATTTGTATCCCTTCCCTCGCATCAATCACAACTTGCCACAGGGTAGGGAACTTGATATTGACATAGCAGAATCACTGCAGCCCAGAAGTAAGCTTCCTCGTTCGTGGTGCCTAGAAAACCTCATTTAACTTTCATCCCAAATAAGAAAAAACCCCAGTATATATTAAAAAATCTATTATTCATTCACCCATTTAACTAGCCACACACCTTTCTCAGTCATTCCCTAAACTTCATCTCAAGTGTGTTCATAAAATGAACTTCAGACATACTGACCACACTCTACCATCTCTATGCCTTCCAAGTCCTTTAATTCCCGTATCAAATTCCGAATTTTCTCCTGAAGAGTTTTCCTATGGTGGGTTGACCTTGCGTGGACACCAGGTGCCACCGAGCTGCTCTATCACTCCCCTCCTCAGCAGGACAGGTAGGGAGAAAATGAGATGGAAAAAAACCCAAAAAACAAAAACAACACTCATGGGTCAACATAAAGGCAGTTTAATAAAAAGCAAAAGCAAAGGCCATGCACAGAAGCAAAAGGAAAACAAAGATTTTATTCTCTACTTCCCATCAGCAGGCAACATCCAGCCACTTCCCAGGAAGCAGGGCTTCGGGACACCTAACAGCTGCTCCAGAAGACAAACGTAAATAACAAATGCCCCCTCTTCCTCCTCCCTTCTCTTAGCTTTCATTCCTGAGCCAACGTCATACGGTATAGAATATCCCTTCAGTCATTTTGGTCAGCTGTCCTGGCTGTGTCCCCTCCCAAGATCTTGCCCACTCCCAGGCTACTGGTGAGGGGGGGAAATGTTGGAGAGACAGCCTTGGTGCTGTGCGAGCACGGCCCAGCAGCAGCCAAAACCCTGGTGTGTTACCAACACCTTTCTAGCTACCAATACAAAGCACAGCTCTCTCTGAGGGCTGCTACAGGGAAGATTAACTTCCTCCCAGCCAGATGCAATACATTTCCATATTTCTACCCATGCTATTATCCTTCACTGTTTTTTTTTTCCCAACTTCTTCTAACCCAGGTATTTCTGATGATCATGTTCTCACAACTGAATTTGTCACCCTTTTTCACACCTCACCCATTCCTCCAAATCACAAGGAATAAATAAATAAACAAACAAATCAACCAGTAGTCAAAATCATCTCCTTTATATGAGAATGGGTGGAGAGTTTTGTTTTTTTTTTTTTAAAGGAACCACTGTGTGAATCACTAATTTGTCATCCTAGGATTCAATTTTGTAAGACTGAATTTCACTCAGGTTTTGGACTATCAAGCCTAACAGCCTGGTTTCAGTGTACAATACAGACACTTAACTAAACTAAAGCCACATCACCAGAAATACAAAAAAAAAAACCCCAACAACAACAAAATAATAAAAGAGTTAAAGGTGCAGGACAAACACCACTCAGCTCAGAGAAGAAACATTAATTTACAACCAGCATAAGCACCACACTGCAAAGCCCCACTGAGACCCCTGTGTCCTGGTTTCGGCTGGGATAGAGTTAATTTTCTTCCTAGCAGCAGGCATAGTGCTGTGTTTTGGATTTAGTAGGAGAAGAATGTTGATAACATGCTGATGTTTTTAGTTGTTGCTGAGTACTGCTTATGCTAGTCAAGGACTTTTTCAGCTTCCCATGCTCTGCCAGGCGCACAAGAAACTGGGAGGGGGCACAGCCAGAATAGTTGATCCAAACTGACCAAAGGGCTATTCCATACCATATGACGTCATGCTCAGTATATAAACTGGGGGGGGTTGGCCGGGGAGCAGCGACCGCTGCTCGGGAACTGTCTGGGTATCGGTTGTCGGGTGGTGAGCAATTGCATTGTGCATCACTTGCTTTGTATATTATTATTACTGTTATTATTATTATATTGTTGTTATTATTATTTTACTTTATTTTATTTTAATTATTAAACTATTCTTATCTCAACCCAGGAGTGTTTCTCACTCTTACTCCTCCGATTCTCTCCCCCATCCCATCGGGGTAGGGGGAGTGAGCGAGCGGCTGCGTGGTACTGAGTTGCTGGCTGGGACTAAACCACGACAGTCCTTTTTGGCGCCCAACGTGGGGCACGAAGGGTTTGAGATAAGAACAGATTAACTAGAGTGTATTAAGGAGTCTGTTAACAGTTGCCGGTCATGATATTAGTTCATCTGATTTGTACCATGTTCTTTTCTTGGCTGTGCATGTTAAAGCTTGGTGTTGGTCTGTGCATTGCGCTATGCTCTGTAGTGATTAAGGATGTTTTGATTGGGAGGTTCCTTATCAAAATCCTGACCTTGAGCATGGTTTTGTATCTGGGTTTTATACACAAGTCATTACTGTACTTCGGGTACCACCTCATGGAGAGAGTTAGCAATTATACCTTTCCCTCGGAGACGTCTGTTGTGGAGGAACTACAGAATGGCACCTTCATTACCTTATTCTATAATGCTTCCTCCCTCATTACAGAAAGTTTTCAGTATTTTGAACATCCCTGGGCAGTTAAGATACTTCTATTGATACTTCTTGGGAATATTGTTTTGGTTTTGACAAAGGTTAGTAAGCAATTTAAGAATATCATCCAGAGATCTGCCCCAAGGCTGGAGAGTTATGAGTGGCAGGGTGTGTGGGATCGTATGCGCAAGTACCTAGGGCAGTGGGGACCTCCAGTGTTTTGGAACTTCACCCCTGAACAAGTGCAGAATCCTGAAGAACTAGTAAAGTATTTGGAAGAAGTATGTTCTCACCCTGGCAACTCCAAAGAGACACAACTCATTGCAACATGCTGGGGACTGGCTCATGCTTATAGAGCCCTGTTCAACACTATTCAGTACCCTCAAGGGAAAGAGAGGGTCTCTGGATCTGATGACAAAACAACAGGCACTGTGGCTACTCCAACCACAGCCATGAGCACTGTGGCTACTCCAACCACAGCCACAAGCACTGCAGCTACTCCAACACCCACCACAGGCACTGTGGCTACTCCAACACCCACCACAGGTACTGCAGCCACTCCAACCCCAGTGGCAGGCACTGCGGCTAAACCAGAGAACCAACCTGCGCCGGTATCAGTTGCCCCTATACAGAAGAAAAAATACACAAGGAAATCAGTTCGTTTAGTAAGGGATGAAGATGAACCAGGGCCATCACGAGAACCAGAGGAGGAAGAACCCATAAATGAGATGGTGACCACACGATCCCTATCCCTGAGTGAGCTGCGAGATATGCGAAAAGATTTTGGTCGTCATCCAGGCGAGCACATCATCACCTGGCTGCTCCGATGCTGGGATAACGGGGCCAGTAGCCTGGATTCAGAGGGTAGGGAAGCCAAGCAGCTGGGATCCCTTTCCAGGGAAGGGGGCATTGACAAAGCAATTGGAAAAGGGGCAAAACCGCTCAGCCTCTGGAGGCGACTTCTGTCAAGCGTGAAGGAAAGGTATCCCTTCAAGGAGGATGTTTTATACCGCCCAAGCAAATGGACCACCGTAGAGAAGGGTATCCAGTACCTGAGGGAATTAGGCGTGCTGGAGGTGATTTACAGTGACCTGAATGATGAGCAGTTAACCAAAGACCCAGATGAAGTCAGGTGCACACAATCCATGTGGCGGAAGGTGGTACGGAGCGCACCAGCATCGTATTCCAACTCGTTGGCAATACTAGCCTGGAAAGACGACGAGGCACCAACGGTGGATGAAGTGGCTAGACAACTCCGGGACTACGAAGAAAAGCTCTCTTCCTCCCTACGGGCCTGTGTCTCGGCTGTGGAAAAACTGTCTGAAAAAATATGCCAAGAGTTCCAACAACTCAGAGAGGATCTGTCCTACTCCCCACCTGCACGGACCAGTGTCTCAGCCATTAGGAGTCAACGTCCCTATGCTCAAGAGAGAGGATATAGAGGATACACACCACGGGGCACCCTGTGGTTTTACCTGCGTGATTATGGAGAGGACATGAGAAAGTGGGATGGAAAACCCACCTCAACCTTAGAGGCACGGGTGCGTGAGTTGCAAGGAAAAACTATTAGGAAAGGCGGTTCTCCCAGGAAAATTGCAGCTCCAGTTTCCAGTGAGCAGTTCCCGAGACAGAGTAAGAGGGCTAATTTTACTTCCGACCTTGATCAGGGGACTTTTGATTCACATTTACAGGAAGTGAACAGCGAATACTGTGACCAGTGTTAGAGGGGCCCTGCCTCCAGCCAGGTGGAGGAAAGGGACAACCGGGTTTACTGGACTGTGTGGATTCGATGGCCTGGAACGTCAGACCCACAGGAGTATAAGGCTCTAGTGGACACTGGTGCACAGTGCACGCTAATGCCATCAAACTATAGAGGGGCAGAACCCATTTGTATTTCTGGAGTGACAGGGGGATCCCAACAGCTAACTGTACTGGAAGCTGAAGTGAGCCTAACTGGGAATGAGTGGCAAAAGCACCCCATTGTGACTGGCCCAGATGCTCCGTGCATCCTTGGCATAGACTACCTCAGGAGAGGGTATTTCAAGGACCCAAAAGGGTACCGGTGGGCTTTTGGTATAGCTGCTTTGGAGACAGAGGAAATTAAACAGTTGTCCACCTTGCCCGGTCTCTCAGAGGACCCTTCGATTGTAGGGTTGCTGAAGGTTGAGGAACAACAGGTGCCAATTGCTACCACAACTGTGCACAGGCGGCAATATCGCACCAACCGAGACTCCCTGATTCCCATCCATAACCTGATTCGTCGACTGGAGAGCCAGGGAGTGATCAGCAAGACTCGCTCACCCTTTAACAGTCCCATATGGCCAGTGCGAAAGTCTAATGGGGAGTGGAGACTAACAGTGGACTATCGTGGCCTGAATGAAGTTACACCGCCGCTGAGTGCTGCCGTGCCAGACATGCTAGAACTTCAATATGAACTGGAGTCAAAGGCAGCTAAGTGGTATGCCACAATTGATATTGCTAATGCATTTTTCTCCATCCCTTTGGCAGCAGAGTGCAGACCCCAGTTTGCTTTTACCTGGAGGGGTGTTCAGTACACCTGGAACCGACTGCCCCAGGGGTGGAAGCACAGCCCCACCATTTGCCATGGACTGATCCAGACAGCACTGGAACAGGGTGAAGCTCCAGAACATCTGCAGTACATTGATGACATCATTGTGTGGGGCAACACAGCAGAAGACGTTTTTGAGAAGGGAAAGAAAATAGTCCAAATCCTTCTGAAGGCTGGTTTTGCCATAAAACAGAGTAAGGTCAAGGGGCCTGCACAAGAGATCCAGTTTTTAGGAATAAAATGGCAAGATGGACGTCGTCAGATCCCAATGGATGTGATCAACAAAATAACAGCTATGTCCTCACCAACTAGCAAAAAGGAAACACAAGCTTTCTTAGGCGTTGTGGGGTTTTGGAGAATGCATATTCCAAATTACAGCCAGATCGTAAGCCCTCTCTATCAAGTGACCCGGAAGAAGAACGAATTCAAATGGGGCCCTGAGCAACAACAAGCCTTTGAACAAATTAAACGTGAGATAGTTCATGCAGTAGCCCTTGGGCCAGTCCGGGCAGGGCAGGATATTAAAAATGTGCTCTACACCGCAGCCGGGGAGAATGGCCCTACCTGGAGCCTCTGGCAGAAAGCACCAGGGGAGACTCGAGGTCGACCCCTAGGGTTTTGGAGTCGGGGATACAGAGGATCCGAAGCCCGCTATACTCCAACTGAGAAAGAGATACTGGCAGCATATGAAGGGGTTCGAGCTGCTTCAGAAGTGGTTGGTACTGAAGCACAGCTCCTGCTGGCACCCCGACTGCCGGTGTTGGGCTGGATGTTCAAAGGGAGGGTCCCCTCTACACATCATGCAACTGATGCTACATGGAGTAAGTGGGTTGCATTGATCACACAACGGGCTCGAATAGGAAACCCCAGTCGCCCAGGAATCTTGGAAGTGATCATGGACTGGCCAGAAGGAAAAAACATTAGAATATCACCAGAGGAGGAGGTGACACGTGCTGAAGAGGCCCCACTGTATAATAAATTGCCAGAAAATGAAAAGCAATATGCCCTGTTCACTGATGGGTCCTGTCGTCTTGTGGGAAAGCATCGGAGGTGGAAAGCTGCTGTATGGAGTCCTATACGACAAGTCGCAGAAACTGCTGAAGGAGAAGGGGAGTCGAGTCAGTTTGCAGAGGTGAAAGCCATTCAGCTGGCTTTAGATATTGCTGAAAGAGAAAAGTGGCCAGTCCTTTATCTCTATACTGACTCATGGATGGTGGCAAATGCCCTGTGGGGGTGGCTGCAGCAATGGAAGCAGAGCAACTGGCAGCGCAGAGGCAAACCAATCTGGGCTGCCGCATTGTGGCAAGATATTGCTGCCCGGGTAGAGAACCTGGTTGTAAAAGTTCGTCATGTAGATGCTCATGTACCTAAGAGTCGGGCCACTGAAGAACATCAAAACAACCAGCAAGTAGATCAGGCTGCTAAGATTGAAGTGGCTCAGGTGGATTTGGACTGGCAACATAAGGGTGAATTATTTATAGCTCGGTGGGCCCATGACGCCTCAGGCCATCAAGGAAGGGATGCAACGTATAAATGGGCTCGTGATCGAGGGGTGGACTTAACTATGGACAGTATTGCACAGGTTATTCATGAGTGTGAAACATGCGCTGCAATCAAGCAAGCCAAGCAGTTCAAGCCCCTTGGGTATAGTGAACGATGGCTGAAATATAAATATGGGGAGGCCTGGCAGATTGATTACATCACGCTCCCACAGACCCGCCAGGGCAAGCGCTATGTGCTCACCATGGTGGAAGCAACCACTGGGTGGTTGGAAACATATCCCGTGCCCCATGCCACCGCCCGGAACACCATCCTGGGCCTTGAAAAGCAAGTCCTGTGGCGACATGGCACCCCAGAAAGAATTGAGTCAGACAACGGGACTCATTTCCGAAACAACCTCATAGACACCTGGGCCAAAGAGCACGGCATTGAGTGGGTGTATCACATCCCTTACCATGCACCAGCCTCCGGGAAAATTGAGCGATACAATGGATTGTTAAAGACTACCCTGAGAGCAATGGGTGGTGGGACGTTTAAACATTGGGATACGCATTTAGCAAAAGCCACCTGGTTAGTCAACACCAGGGGATCTGCCAATCGAGCTGGCCCTGCCCAATCAAAACTTTTACGTACTGTAGAAGGAGATAAAGTTCCTGTAGTGCACATGAAAAATATGCTGGGGAAGACAGTCTGGATTACGTCCCCCTCTGGCAAAGGCAAACCCATTCGTGGGATTGCTTTTGCTCAAGGACCTGGGTGCACTTGGTGGGTGATGCGAAAGGATGGGGAAGCCCAATGTGTACCTCAAGGGAATTTGATTTTGGGTGAAAATAGCTAATGAACTGAATTGTATAATATTAATTGCTTTATAATACTGTATGTTATCTCTTAACTATATGTTATCTCTTAACTGCATGTTAATATAATAATATAGTAGGTTAATATTAAGTATATAATACTGTATATTATGATTGCTATATGTCACATCAATGGTATTGCAGTAAGAATTGCCCAGCTTAATGAAAATGAACTTTGATGAAACCATTTTGGAATGAGAACTGACTTCAGCATGCAACAGTCCAACACTGCACACCACCTCTCCTGCTCTGAAAGACTGTGATGACAGATGGAACCCAAAGTCATGGACTAAATGAACTCAATGGACATTTTAGAGGGATGGGCCATAGACGAAGGGAATGATATCTGTGTGTATATCAAGATAGGGAAAGTGGTGGTGATTAATTGGAACACATTGGAAAGGGGAGGGCCTGTGCATGACTTAGATGGTATAGAATAAGGGGTGGATACTGTCCTGGTTTCGGCTGGGATAGAGTTAATTTTCTTCCTAGCAGCAGGCATAGTGCTGTGTTTTGGATTTAGTAGGAGAAGAATGTTGATAACATGCTGATGTTTTTAGTTGTTGCTGAGTACTGCTTATGCTAGTCAAGGACTTTTTCAGCTTCCCATGCTCTGCCAGGCGCACAAGAAACTGGGAGGGGGCACAGCCAGAATAGTTGATCCAAACTGACCAAAGGGCTATTCCATACCATATGACGTCATGCTCAGTATATAAACTGGGGGGGGTTGGCCGGGGAGCAGCGACCGCTGCTCGGGAACTGTCTGGGTATCGGTTGTCGGGTGGTGAGCAATTGCATTGTGCATCACTTGCTTTGTATATTATTATTACTGTTATTATTATTATATTGTTGTTATTATTATTTTACTTTATTTTATTTTAATTATTAAACTATTCTTATCTCAACCCAGGAGTGTTTCTCACTCTTACTCCTCCGATTCTCTCCCCCATCCCATCGGGGTAGGGGGAGTGAGCGAGCGGCTGCGTGGTACTGAGTTGCTGGCTGGGACTAAACCACGACACCCTGGCTTGCCACCATTGCTGCACGAGCAGTAGATAAAGCTAGTTAGTTTACAGCATAAACTTCTACACCACTTGCAGTTATATCTTTGCAACGCAGTCACATAAGCATCAACAGTAATTGTGAGCATTATATTGTTGGAAAAGTGCATAGACCATTAATCTGTTCTGAATCAAATAGAAGAAAAAGGCAAAGCCCACTCTAATAGTTTTTCAATAAAAAGATACTGCTGTTGAACTTCTCATTGAGGAGATTCTTCTCCTCACAGCAGGATTTCAGCTCTAGAAGACTTAAGTTTAAGTGAGCTACTGATGCAAAAAAAAGTGTATCGTAAGATCTAAGAATAAATTTTTAGTCCTTCATTTGGAATCCTTTCCCAAGATTGTGACCAGAAAAAGGTTTGAGATCAGAAAAAATTATGCAAAGAAGATATGGTGACCAGCTTTATCATCTGCAGCCTTTGAATTTGAAGAGACCACCCACTGAAAAGCAACACTGTACTTAAAAGCATTTTCACATGCACTACTAACCAGCTTGTATCTCAGATAAGGGAAAAATCAATCTTCATTCAGGAACTGGAGCAATACCACAGGTCATAGGGCCCATGTGTCTGTGGTGCCAGCAACTGGAGTGAGCAAGGATACGTATTGTCGGTGTGTAACTGCTAGCAAGTACCAAGCCAAATTAGCCCAAGAGTAGGTTAAGTGAATGGGGAGCCAGGTATCAAGCAGCCGTAAATCTAGGGTGTTTATCTGTGAGCAAGACAACTGAAGGAGTTGGCTACTGGAGGGACCAGGAGGTCCAGCTAGCCCAACTGCTAGAGAGACTGTGGGGTCTGATGGTCAACCAAGAGACACATTTGTAAGTGTGTGGCGTGTGTGTCCGAGACAACTGGAGGAGTTGGCTGCTAGAGGGGCCAGGAGCTCCAGGCCAACTACTGGAGAGACCATAAGGTCTGGGGGCCAACCGAGAGGTGTGTGTCTGTGTTGGTGTATGCAAGGGGGTCTGTACCAACAACTGGCACATGGCTACAGGCCTCAGGGGCTCAGCTACCAGCAGCTGGTGAGACTGGGGATCCAGGGGCCAGCTCCTGAACAGACAGTGCCTAAGGCCAGCCACTGGAGGGATCCATGTCATGTATATACATTTCCCACTAATGGACTTTTATCCTCATCAGCCAGAGAGGGGAACAGGGTAAGGTCATTGGTACTGTTTGTGTTTGCATGAGTGCTGTGTTTTCTGTCTACACTGCTCTCTGTGACTGGCCATGCATATGTTATATACATGTATTTGTGCAGGTGCCTACTGGGAATACTTGCTCAGCCTCGCTATTGGTTGGAGCTGGGGACATGGAGCTGTAGCAGCCCTGCCTCCATTGAGCAACTGGAATTGGCAAACCCCTAACACATACTGGCCCAGACCAAACATCCAGTATCCTTGCTTCTGACAAGCAAGTGATGATTAATAGGAAAATTAACCAATAAGGACAACATCTAGTTTACCCTAAGTACTCATCCAGCTTTCAAAGATTTATAGCCTGGGGATTTCCCAAAATGGTGTATTTAAAGGCTGTTGACAGACCTTTATAGGTGTAATATTGTTATCTGAACCCAGATTAACTTTTAGCATCCACAGTGGGAAGGCTCCCCTCCTTTTACTTTGAACCTGATACTTCCCAATTTATCTGACACCCCTTGGTTATCTGTTCTATGTGACCTACAGTTTACATAAAATAATTCTAACTCCCTGAGCACCCAGCAGTCTTTATCCTAGCCAGTCAAACCTAGCCCTTTAAAAAAATGTCGGCACAGAAGTCATTCCTGCCTTTCCCTGAATACTAAGCATCAGATTAATAAGGTTAGAAGAGATCTCTCCAGTCAATTAGCACAAACACCTGCTCAAAAGTCAGTCTAACTAGAGCAGGTTGCTCTGGGCTTTGCCCAGAAATTTTGAGTGACTCCAAGGATGGAGATGCCACAGTGTCTCTGAGCAACCTCGTCCAGTGTTTGACCACATTAATTGTAAAAGAGCTTTTTCTTCTAGCTGAAATTTCCCATTTTCCAACTGGTGTTCATTTTCATTGTCCTATCTCAATATGCATCCAAAAAGAGTCTGGTTCTGATTGTCTACACACTCCCACTTGGAAATTGACTCTTATCCCCAATTTGGGATCACCCATGAACCTGCTGAGACCAGACTTTGTCCCATCATCCAGGTCATTAACACAGACCTTTAACCAGTATTGGCCCCACTGTCAGTTCTTGAGTGATACTACAAGTAATCAGCCACCAGCTGCGTTTCGTATGGCCACTCACCCTCACTTGCAGCCCGACAGGCAGCTCACTATATCGCCCTGTCACCTAGTCCATGTCTCACCAGTGTGCCTCAAATAACACTGTGGGAGAGCATGTCAGAGTCCTTGCTGAGGTCAATGCAAACATCCACTGCTCGCTCTTTGTCTGCACAGCCAGTCCTCTCATCATGGAAGGCAATTGTGTTCGTCAGGCACAGTTTGTACCTCATAGCTTTGTGCTGGTTGTTCCCAGTCACCTTCTGGCTCTTCACGCGGCCGGAAATGGCTTCCAGGGAAATTTGCTCAATCACCTTCCCAGGGATGGAGGTGAAACCAACCCACCTGTAGGTCCTTGAATCCTCTGAATTGCACTTCTTGAGGAGGGATATAATGTCATCTCAGAGCCCATACTGTGTAAGTAAAACTAGGATGGTTTGTATGCATCACTACACATTTATCAACAAAGCAAGCCAACTGTCATTTTAGCACTTACCTAAAAACATCTTCCTGCAAGTCCTCACAGTCAGCTTTTTCTTCACAATTCATAGTATCATTATGTTAGTATTCATCTTCTTTCCAGACGATATCCCCTTACCTTTATTTGTCAGCATTTTAGAAAATAAATATATGAACACCTTAAAAAT
The DNA here is from genome assembly GCF_030463565.1 of Pelecanus crispus. Lineage (NCBI taxonomy): Eukaryota > Metazoa > Chordata > Aves > Pelecaniformes > Pelecanidae > Pelecanus > Pelecanus crispus. The sequence goes on from NC_134643.1 coordinate 168,156,270, forward strand.
AAAACAGAGGAAGAATATTTCTCCACCCGTGCCATGGCCTTTCTTCTCATCTGATAGCAGCTTAGGTTCCCACAGTTTTTGATGGAATGCCTTGTTGAATGCCCTTGGCAACACAAGCAGACTATGACCACCAGATTTCCCTTGTGAACATGGTTTTTAACTCCCTTCCGGAATCCTACAACATGCAGCATGATTTCCTATTGCAAAAGCCACATGGACCTCCCACTGTGTTGTACTAGGTAACTATCCACTAATTCTATTCCCTGTAATAGTTACTCCTAGTTTTCCCATTGCAGATGTTAAGCTTACTGGTAAGTAGTAGAGGTCTTTTTAAAAATTACTTTCAAATTTTCCAAACAGCAAGTTTTAAGCAGAGGTCACATCCACGTTTAGTAGTTTGGTTGTTTAATTCTTGAGCACCTTTAAATACCATCTGGTTCTGGCAACTGGCACCTCTAAATACCATCTGGTTTATGCCTTTTTTTTTTCCCCCCACTTTTTTTTTTTTTTAAACTTATTCCATAATTGCTTCTACCAACACTTCAGTTTGAAGAGAGATCCTTTGATACATCTTCCATAATGAAAGGTTCCAGATCAGAACTTCTTCAAAGCTCAAAGATGAGCAGAGATGCAAGAGGTAAAACAACAGCTTCTTTTTTGACAGAGCTTTATTTCCAATCAGAGAATAGGAGGAGAGGTATCTATTAGTCCTACACATTCTCTAATGGGCTTCTCGTTCCCAGTGCACTTCAAAAAGGTTAACTTTATACCTTCCGCAAATTGTTCCTCAAACATCTATCTTAGCTGTACTGCATTTTTACCTTATCCTGCCAGAATTTATGAACCTTTGTACTTTGCTCTTGCAGATGAAACTTGACCTTTAAAAAAAAAAATGGTGAAAACTATTTTGTGTAACTACCTCTCTTACCCTGCTGTTTAGCTATGCCACACCAATTTCTTTTTGGACCTATTATATCTGATGGGTGCATGCATTTTCTCCAAGCCTCCCACACAGCATCTTCAAGTAGTTCCCATGCCACTTGCAAGAATTTTACTTTTATAAATGGTCTTCAATATGCTTTTTCATTTTAAGAAGTTTTCTCTGAAAACCAAAACCCCCCAAACAGGGAATTTTGAGAGGTAGAAGTGTTTGATCCTGTAAGACATGTAAATGCATTCTACAGAACAACTGTTTGACAGTTAACACTTTGAACCAGATCCTGCACGCAATGGCCAGAACCACATAAAAAACTGCTTCTCCATCTTCAGGTTTGCAGAGTAACTGCTCCATGAAATACTCACTAACTGTGTCTAGCAATTTAGTCTCCACATCAATCATTGCTGCAGCCACTGCCACTACCATGCAGGCACCAGGCTGATCAGGGAACAATACAACTAAAAGGCCAGAAGAGAATGAAAGGGCTCCAAAGAGAAAGAAGGGGAGGAGAACAACCACATAATAAAGTCAGCTTCTGTGCATTTATACACCACATTGTTCATGGGGCTCCAGGTCCTGGAATTAGACATTTACCATTTTTCATGAGCTGCTGTTTCTCTTAGTTTCTAACCCATGATTGCAATGAAAAAAAAAAATTAGAATTCAGATACTAGATGTGAATTCAAGAAGTAGAAAGCAAATAAATCTCTATTAAAAGATAACAAGAAAGCATAAGCTAACTGCTTAAAATTAGCTCTCAAAAATTTAAGAGAAATTAAAATTTGACTACTGAGATTGAACAAGCCACTACAGAGCCAAAACACCTGCTGAAAATTGACTTGATAGAGCTGTGTGCATTCCTGTGTTTTGATACAAAAAGATGTTCTATTTGGATCTCCTTGTTTATCGCTTCTATCATGAAATCACTTTTCTCTCTGTGTACCCCAGGGCTATCCCCCCTTACTTGTACCCAAACTCTCCTCTTTACTTCATACCTTTCTAGTCCCATCAAACCATCACATTTTTTCCCCAGGTTACAGAAGCATTAGTAATCTTCCTTCTTTCCCTCTGTGGCAGGGGGACAAAGCCAGTACTTATCTACCTTCCTTCACCTGCCAGGAAGGACTCCCCACCTCCCTGCCTCAGGATGAAACTGGTGGCCCACCCTGCAGACCTGTGTTTCAGTACTGCCAACCAACAGCTGATGGTAAAGCACGAAATTTTTCCACCAACTCTGTCAACACTAATCTTAAATACCTTCTCCACCAAGACATCAAAAAAGCAAAAGACTGAGGCATGCACTATAGAGACAACTTGCAATTGTTTAATACTACATCCTAGGAGGAACTGAATACAAATCAAAAGGGAAATGATTATAAAAGCCCTCTGAGCAGCAGCTTAAGGGAGCAGACAGAAACTCAGAGGAGTTACACAGAAATGCATTTTTTCTGTCCCCTGTCTTTTCAGGTAGGGAGAAGAGAACAGTTATTTCTCCTTATCAGTTTTTGTGTACTGCTAGGAACAGAGGGAACAATAAACCAAAGAATTTAGGACAGATTAAAGTAGTCAATTCTGTTAGCCCTTGCAAGGCCAAACAGCTAAAAATCCAAAAGCCCCTTTGAACCTCAGAAGGGCAGAGAAGCTCAACAGGGCTGAACAATTCAAGCCTGCAGCTTGCCAAACAAGCTGAGCAGAGATGAGCACAACTCCAACTAGCTCTTCCTGTACGCAAAGCAAGCGGATACAATGCAAAAGGGATGCGAGTCACACAAGAAAAAGATATAAAACAAAAGCAAAAGAGCTGGCAAGATAGGAAGGACAGCCATGTGGGAGAATGGGCAACATCAGGCTGACAAGAAGGTAAGTCAAAAGCATACAATGTAACCTGGATAATACAAGAAATAGGAGGCATCTTTACAGAAAAAACGGAAAGCGTCATTGTGGAAGAAAAACTTCCCTTTTTCCTTGTCCTTTTAAGCTCTTCTGTTATCTATACATATGGCACAAAGTGAAAATCCTCTAGTCATATAGTACCAAATTTAACTCCTGAAGTGATACACAACTTGTAATTTTGTTTAAAATATCAATGCAACTACAATGACCTTCTTGTTATGAATACTTCCTAATTCACTTAATTTTTATGTTTCGTTTGGGTTTATTTTTAATATTTTTTTTGGAAATACCTGATAATGGACTGAAATACAAGTAGCAGAGCATGAAGCAAGAATGATAAACATCTACCATTCCCACTGCTCTCCTAATCAAAGCTGCAGTTCTGTGTGGCCGCACTTAAGCCTCCCAGTCAATCTGTTTGTCAGACACAGTCCATCAGTTTTACTATTACTCTATAGCAATGCCCAGCAGCTGTTTAGATGCCTGCTACTGACCCATATCACAATGGGATTCTTTCTCCCATTGTCATGTATCTGGCAATTTAATCAAAAGGAAAAGAGCTATGCACTAATACAAAATAATCTGCAGAACTCGGAGACAGTGCTGCAAAACCCAGCATACATTTACATGCTCGTTGACCTGCCAGCTTTGGACAACAGATGCAGGAGACTGGATATCAAAACAAAGACTTTGCTGAAAAAGGTAATGTGTTACAGAGGACCTGGGCCTTTTAGGAAAAGCTATGCTCAGGTTATTCCTTTCATTGAGGCAGCTAAATTTTCTAATTGGAGGAAACTATTTCAACAGGCATTTTCAGGTTTTAAAAGCTTGTCAAAAAAAGGCATGACCATTTTGACACAGTTGAGCTGAAGTTTGTGATACAAGTCTTTAAACAGGGACTTTAAACCTTTACTTCACAAGAAACCCCGTTAAGTAGTAAAAAAACCACACATATACACACAAAATAGTTATTTGAGGTTTCTCCCCAGTACCTTAATTAAGTAGACTGATTAAAAAGAGTTTTGAAGATCACATCTTCCGGATGTCTCCTACTTAGTGTTTGTAAGTATTTATAGTCCACTTAAAAGAAACATAAAGGTATAAACACCAGTTCTTTGCCTGTATATTTGTTCTTCTTTTGTGGATTCTGTATTTGCCTACAGAAGATTTTATACAGAAGCTTTGAACCTTGCACAAAATAATCGTACCTATATTGAAAGTTTAATCCCATAACTCAACTTTGGAATAGGAAAAAGAAAGGCAAGACAGTTATATTCTTTCATTGTAAACTCTGGGAAGTTATTTCATGTTAACACATGACAATTGAGATTTTACACTATAATTTAACTCTGAACAGTTTAATAAAAGAAAGTTATCATTGTAGATGGAAGTTAAAGAGCTCTGAAGAACACTGCCTGCAATATGAATATGGAAAACTATAAAAGCTTTCTGGATAAAAATAATTTGAATAAAAATGTTTGACTCAACATACCCTGAAACTGTATAAATATTACAGAACACTAGGAGTCCAAATATTAACAACAAAAAAGGCAAATATGCGACCACCTCTTATTTACTGAATTGCTATTCAAGTTCTATTTTACCTACTAAGCTCAGCTTAAGAAAAAGTGGACTCTCCCTGGCACCAGGGAAACATACCATTCCAGTCTTAAAAGAAATGTACAAAGGAGCACATTTACAACGCATGCTTGAGGCCAGCTTTACATTGGATGTCATGGACATATCATAACACACTAAAAAATTATTGCTGGTAGTAAGTTGTTTCTTTCGACAAACTGAAGTAATGATGACAATGAAAAAAATCATTGCCTCTATCCTTCCTTTATTTAATATAATTATAGCTTCTGATCCTGTTCAAGGAGTTCTTAAATTGAGGGACTAGTTAAAATATCTACATCAGCATGCTGCAGCATCTTCTCCATTATAGTTCTTCTCCTTATTGTCAATAAACAAAAAGCAAGCCTCACACTTACCTTCAAGGACTCAAGGAGCTACAGGCTGGTCAGTCTCACCTCCATCCCTGGGAAGGTGATTGAGCAAATGTCCCTGAAAACCATTTCCAGCCACATGAAGAAGCAGAACAGGACTTGGAACAGCCAGCACAAAGCTACGAGGGGCAAACTGTACCTGACCAACACAATTGCCTTCCACGATGAGAGGACTGACTGTACAGACAAAGAGCAGCGGATGTTGTTTGCACTGACCTCAGCAAGGACTCTGACACGCTCTCCCAAATGTCATTTGAGCCACGCTGTCTTCTCACTTTGGGCTCACAGCTTATTCCTACACTGCTTCTCTTCTTTCCTCTCTTTTTCTGAGGAGTTCCTCAAGCAAACACCATGAGTTGCTATTCCACCCACCCCCACATTCTCAGCCATAGTCTGTGTGCAAAGATATATGGAAATAAAGTCAAAAATTGCAAGTAGCTACTTTCGAGTGTGAAGATACACAAACACTGAGGTACAAACGTATCTGCTACTTAAACAAAAGCCTGCTCAAAAAACAAGAAATAGGCTATTTGGTTAAAGAAAAAAAAAAAAAGAATTAAGCTTTTCCCAACATTACTACCTCTAAAATTTAATTTAACATACATTTAAAAGCATAATGTGCCCAAGTCAGCAAACTCTTTCCATTGACATTATTAGACTTTAGATGAGAATTTGAAAAAAATTGATTTTTGATTAGTGTTTTGTGAAGTACGCCTCCTCCTTTCACTCCACTCATTTTCAAGTTTATTCGTTTGCAGAAAGTAACTGGTCTCAGAGAGGTCAGATCCTCCATGTACTCAAATGTCCTGAAGAGGCCATTTCCTTCCACTACCAAACACCACCAGAAAAGAAAAATGCGGCCAGCATTCTCATCAACATCAAGTTACTTCAGAGTTGGGAAGTATACTCTCAAGTCAGTTATGAATATCATGGTTTGTTTCACCAATCCTTCACTATTTTGACTTTGGAAATTGAAGTTGCATCTGATCATTGCTTTCCCCATCCCAACATTATTTTTCATATGGCACTGAAAGTTTCTCCACTACTAAGCCCGTGTGTTTGGCATCTCTTATCAGTCTGCAGACGCTCAGAGCCACGCTTCAACCTGCATTACTACACCTTCACAACTGACATATAACTGTATTAATGCAACACTTCTACTATGTCTGAAAGCCAACCATTTTCTAACAGATTACTAATTTTTAAAGAAAAAAGGAAGTTTAAGACATTAAGTTTAAACCATTAATTAAAAACCAATCCTCCCCCCGCCCCTGCTTTTTCTAAAATTACTTCAAGCTGTAGGACAAACTCCAGATCTTTATAGAAATATACATGAGGCCACCTAACAGTAAGCTTCATAGCAGAACCAAAGTCCTTGGAGCTTGAAAATAAAAGGCCCTATCCTTACAAGAACCCATTTTATACTTGTTAGTCAATACATATTGAGATCTTGAGCACTGCTCATATAACAGACCACAAGTATTTCAAGAGTTACTGATTTTGCCACTGGAGAATTTGTTCTAAAAGAAGATCCATGCCATCTTGAACAAAACCCCAAGTTTTACTACTTGTTATTCCCCCTCCCCCCCCAAATCAGTAGTTGTTTCAAGGTTGAATCATTTTATCATATAGGCAGTCCAAATTATACCCTTAATTCATACAATCAGCCTCCTACACAGTATCTGAAAACCTTGTTCAGCAATAACAGAACTTTGAAGGGACTGTCTAAGGCAACCAGGAATATTAAGGCATCCAATGTAGTTTAGCACTAGAAGTTTGGGTTATAAATACTTCCAGAGAACAGGCAGCAAGTTGAATGCAATACCAAATACATTAAAGAATACAGGTTCCCTTGCTTTCATCAGGTCTCATTCTGCACAGAAAGTAGCAGAGTCTTTACATTATTAGCTCAATTCACTACCACAGCTGCACCGAACTCTGGGAGGAAATGCTTTACTCTTGCTGACTTAGAAGGCAACACATGAAAACTGCCAACACACCTGAAGGGAGAAATCGTTCAGCTCAACCAGCTCTCTACACTTTCCATTGAGCTTCTTTGTGATAACTAGAGCTGAGCTGGCAGAGATTTTTTTCTTCCTCCACGAAATGTTCTCAAAAAAAAAAAAAGGAGTAAGCTCACAATTTTATCCCTGTTTTTGCCACTGGCTGGGCCTACAGATCTAATCTCTATCAGTGTAATGGCATTACACAGCAACTTTTCCTACTCACACAGTAACTTTCCACATTCCACCTCAAACTGATACATACCCCAAAGCTATGTAAGAATTTAAGTGACATCCTATTCAAGAGGATTAGAAAATACTCTAAATTACGCAGCTAGTTAATAGAAATTAAAAAGCGTCTTAACACAAGAGAGTTAGAGCAGCTGCTATGTCTTATAACACTGTACAGCCCTAGGGGATGCTACTGACACTTCCACTCTCTTCTCCCCTAGGGCTTCTCTGCCTGGCTCCCACACAAAGAACAGAATAGCTCCTTCATTTTAAAAACAGTCTTATTAGCCTGTTTTCCAGAATAAAATACCAGAAGAAGCCAAAAACCCACCCCAACATGCTATAATAAGCTAGATTAAAAAGGAAGCAAGGTCTGCATGAAAGGAACAAGCAAATTTGCTTGGGTAAATCACTTTAAGTTCTCTTCCAGACAACTAGAAGAACTGCTACTTGGGTGACCACTTTCATAACATGCACTTTCCTGTCTCAAAACTTACTAAGTTTCACAGTTATCTGTAAGTTAGAATGATGAGTGAATAAGAACAATCAATTCCTGATTGAATTAGTGCTGACCACTGTTTTATCAATACTAGCAATTAACAGTAAACATGAGTTCCAGTCATTTTTGTAGTCCTCAGCAAGGCAACCTGCTGAGGTTTAGTGCAGCAGCTTCAAAAGTCTGAAGACAAGACTTATCTTTGGGTCAAAAGTTTTCCAGAGCTATGACAATCCCGATCCTGAAAAGTTCTGTCCGCATCAATCATTTGTCTGCTACTCTGGGCAGGGGAAAACTCACAGGAGATGAGTACAGTGCAAAAAGTAATTAAGGAGAGTTGCTAGTTGTTGCCAGAAGTTCTAAGACAAGTTCTCTTTAAACACATAGAAGATTAGCAGACAGTATTACTGTCTCAATCAAGTTGGATCAAATCAGTCTAATTTCCCTCTGAAATACAGTAATTGACTTTGAATAGGAACAGCAGGAAGGAAATGCTTTTTAAAAAAAATTAACAAGTACAACTTTAGACAACATTTCCAATTAGTGTCATAAGCCCGAAAAAACACAGTCTAGAAAAAAAAAATATGATGTGGCAGGGGCAGAACTCCCTGGAAAGCAATTCTGAGTATATCAAACAAAAGGTTTATTACAGTGGGATTTAATTCTATTCAGTGTTTACATCAACAAAGTGGATGCTGAATACAAAACACATTTATTAAATATGCCAATGATGAAAAGCTAGGAAGGACAAAAATAAGGTTTAAATCAATTTTACAAATTAAAGAAACTGACAGAAGAATGAAATACAGGGGGCATGAGCACAAAGCTCATATAAAAAGACAATGGGAAATATAAGTAGTAGTCTTTAAGAAAATGAATAGTGTCTAAATCCCAAGCTGAACAGTCAATGTCAAGCAACTGCAAAATATGCAAACATCACTGAAGTGTACAACCACAAGCACAACTTTCAGAATAAGCAAAGTAATCTTTTTTTTGTTCCACTTTGTGCTACACTTACAAACAAAATACTGTACCCCCAATGAAACATCATATTTCAAGAAAACAACTGACAAAAATCCAAAGAATTAAGAATGGCCTACAATAACTACAGAATGAGCTGGATCTGGTTACGTTTTAGGAAGGGAAGGTTGAAAGAGGACTTCCTAAGAACCAAAGGACCCAATAGGCTACTGCAGAGAAAAGGGGATCAATTTGTTCTCAGTTTCTCAAAAGACAGAAGATGCAATGGGCTTAAAATTGAAGTTAGTAAGATTCACACTAAGCACTGGGGGAAACACCACCACTTTCCAATAGTAAGGACAATGAAACCCTTGAGCAGATTACCAAGGTTCTAAAGCATCCAACAGCAGAGACAGTTAAGGAAGGAAAACACCCACACTGTCGGTAGCAGGACCTCAGGAAATTATTTAATCCTTGTTGCTCCTTACATTTATTGAAAAAAAAGAAAAAAAAACCCAAAACCTACATAGAGCTTACTGGCTCTAACATTCATTTCAGTAGAAGATACCAAGGTATGGTAGAGAATTTGTGCTTTTTTTTCCAGTTTAAACATTTGTGGCTTTTTATTCTCTTCTCCCTACTACCTTCAGCATAGTCTTAATTTTCAATTAAATGCTCTTACATTTTTATGATGATCCTAGTTACCATGGCTGCAAAGAACAGAGTCCATCTTACACTCTGTTATTGCTAGAGCTTTAAAAACACTCAGTAGTCAAATAAAGGACTGTGTAAGAAGAAAAAGGAATCCTACTAATAATTCCTATTCAACCCTCCCAATTCCATGACTCATGGGTTTACTGCAGATTTATATTTCCATAGAAAAATGGAGCACACAGTAAGTTAAACAGACATGAGGAAATGGAGAGTATAATGGAAGCAAATTAATGAAAATCAATAGTTTTGAAGACTAACCTGCACTGATAATAAAGCTCATGGGGTTTACACAATTAGACTGATTTCACTGTTTCATATAAGAAAATTAGACAACACTTTCAATGCAGTGTTCTTTCAAGTGTGTAGTTTAAAAGATTACCTTCCTAGTTTAATCAAACTTATAATAAATAATAATGAATAATTATTAATGATATTGCAGGCACACCAGCAAGGGAGAAAACGTGCCTTGATTAGGACTTCTAAGGTCCCCTCTCAATCCCTCACACAGAGAGTAGAGAGGCAAAGCAAGCCCTACCTCACATACCAAGTTTTACCTGGTAACCTAACAGAGGCAGACAGTCAGTTTGGACAATGTCGCTGCAACGTTAGATGTGGAATTCTTCTCATCTAGTTTTAGACATCAAGGCCTGATTAGCCATTCCATGCTTCCCTTGTAATCGGTGAAAGGAAGACCTGCCCCTCCAGAAGACAATTCAGCAGGTCTCAGACATGTCTTAGAACCTCCAAAGGACCGCCTGTATTATTCAGTTTCTCCCCACTGTCTACAGAGACAGCTTAACACCACTCAGTCAGACTTGAGACCAACTCTTCCCTGGCATCCCAGGTTAGACATCTAACAACATTTCTCTTCCCTTCCTTTCCTCAAGCAACGTTGGCTAAGGCTCCACAGTCTCAGCTTCTTGGCACCTCTGAAGGAAAGCCAAGTTCCAGAGGTGGAGCTAAACACAAGCATCATCAACTTCAATGACTTTCAGAGAGGGCAGAGAAAATAAATACATAAGAAAACAAAAGACTGTTACTTATTAGAGGGGAAAAAAAAAAAAAAAAAAAAGATTCTGTGCCAGTCTCAGTTACTTGCTGTTGTAACAACCATTTTTGTAAGGCAGACTCAATAACCCAAGTTGTAGACACAATGCATAGCAATAACTCTCCTGTTTAATTACACTAATTATTTGCAATGTTGAGCTGAAAACTACGTTAATAAAAATTTAATTTAAAAATGCATCAGCTGCATACCCTTCTCAATAACCTCACTATCCAGACATCAACTTTTGTAAGTAAAATCTGCACACAGGTATGAAAAACTAAATAGCACTTAAGCAGGTATTTCAGCAGAACATCTCACATCCTGAAAATTAAAACATATGCAAAAGTCTGAAGAAATGAAGTCTACAGTTATTGGTTTGTTTTGTTGGGTTTTTTTTTTTTAAAGTAATTTTTAAAGTAGTCAAAAGAATAACTTTGATTCTTAACAAAAAAGTTCTGCAACTTCACAACAGCATCCAATTCATCGAAAACAACCAACTTTTCATACTGAAGTACCTAAGCTAGGCCAAGGGCATGGCACGCTTCATACCATTAAGTCACAGAGAGGTAAAGGCCCAGTGACACCAAAATTAGAGCTAGCGCTTGGGTTTGAAAGAGTTCAAATTGCTGGGGCACAGCAGCAACTTCTGCCCTGTGTTCCTTCTTGGGACCCGAGACCTCAAAATGTAAACATCAGAAATAGGAAAAGTTGAGATAAAGTATCTTCAAAACCCTGATGAGATTTCAGAAGTAAAATGTCTTTAAACACACTGCCCACGAAAGACAAAGAACCCAGGCTGAGGTGAGAGAGTCCTTCACACACCTTCTAAGACCCTTAGGACCATCATCCACTCCCTCCTTTCCCTACCACCTAGCCCCTTCCCTCATGAATTCCAGTTTCTTCATGAACTCTTCTAAAGACCTGTGTTAAAAGGTAGCATTTAATCTAACTTACTCATAACAAAATAGCAAAGAAAATACTTCCAAGAGCCACTTGTTTAATTTTTACTTATGTTACAACATTACCAGCCCTCTAAGAAGCAAATTTGCAGAATGCAGAGCTTTATACTCCAAATCCCTTATTCCCTCCGTGCAGTGAAAGATAGGCTACATATATAGAGATCTGAAAGAACAGATTATATTAACACCCTGCTATGAGGAGGAAAAAAATGAAATGCAAAATACACTTAACATCATCCTTACTGCATCAAATACAAGGCACAACAGATCAAACACCTTGGTACCAAATTCATAATATGGTTTGTCCTGCTGCCCTCCTAGCCACAAAGAAAATTCATTGTCAGATATTTAACCAATTTAGCCTAGCCTAGTTTTCTGACTCCATAGCTGGAAGGCAGAAGAGAAAAGTTGAGCTATTCAAGGAAGCTTTAATGCCTCAAATACATTCAGAAGCTTTAAAGGAGGACTTAAAAATAATCACTATGCTTTACTTTAGACTCATATGCTCGTTTCTTGCTTATTTTAGGCATACAGTCCCCTCATTCTCAATTCTCCGTTCAGACACTTTCAAAAAAAAGACTAAGATGCATGCCTCTAATAGTACAGTCCTCCAGCAAAGTATTTTAAGCTTGATTCCAACTTTACCAGGAGCAAAGACGTTCACAGCAGAGACAATCCATACTTTGGGGTTATCTGATTCATTTTACAGCTCCTTGAAAAATGTAAGTCAAGCTACATGATTATAAAGAGAAAACAAAGGGAAAAATGAAAAGGTGTCTGCCCAGCACAGGATATAATAGAAGAAGGAAGGAGTATTAGAACCATGCAACAAATAATTATTCACAGCACTTTTCTCACTTATGTAAAGACAAATCAAGAAGTGCAGTGTCACACTAACCAAATCATTCACTAAGTAAACAAAAAAATTTAAAAAAAACATTCAGCTATAATGGCAAAATGTCACTTCACATCTTTCTTCGGTCAAAATAATTACTAATTATCCACTGAATAACCACTACGACCTGCTCTGTAATTCAACTCAAAGTTTTAGATTTACTTAATATAATCATGTTTTTTTACTTAAAAGTACCAAAGCCACTAATCCAATTTTACCGCCCATTTGTGTTCGTTGCAATTCAATTTAATGCTCTGTTATTTACCTACTAATATGCTTCATGAGACAGGAAAAGGGGACTTCAGTGGCAGATTCTGTCTCAGACATTTCTACAAGTATTACTCTTCCTCCTCCCCTCCCTGGTTTACATTACAAGTTTATTGAATGTTCCTTAAAGCTATACAGTTACCACCAAGTTATTGTGTCCTTGAAGCCATTCACAGCATCTCTCTTCCACTAGCACACAAATCTTTACGCTTTATCTTCAGCTAAACATCTTTCACAAAATTGCATGAATAACCTTAACAGTATTCTGCAAGTCCAGTCCAAGTCCACAGCCATCAACAGTAAATTCAAATTGTCCTGAGTCACACCAAATGTGACTAGCTTTGCGGTATGGGAGGGCCTTTGACAGTCACATCAAGTAATCTTCAAATTGTTCAACAACAATAATCAACCCTATTGTCTTGATGAATAGGCCCTGTGAAAATGAGTCTACATGTCACAGACTGTACCTGTTTTTAAATGACAAGACAAAATACAATGTGTGAGTGGTCCTATTGAAAATTTAAGGTTTGCAGACTTGTAAAATTAAGATGGACAGTAAATGAGAGAACATAAGTTATCTGGAAAACCACAGGATTTAAAAAAAAAGTATTTTTTTCTAAATATTTTACAGGTATTGAAGTTACAATCATTATAGTGCAAAGGTTTAGGATAGAATTCAGCTCCTAACTTCTTAATACATATGTTCAAAACCTATCACACAAATAAAGAATCTAATATTAGCCTGGAAATCTGATTTAATGGTAAGTAAATCAGAACAAAGCCCAAAACTTACTGAATCACCTAGAGCTACCTTGTATCGAGATTACCCATCTGACAATTTTTCCATTTTAAAACCAGACAAGACCTTTTGCAAGACCCAACAACAGCGCAATACAATACAACACGCAGAGAGGCAGCATGCACGCAAAATCCCAAAGTTTTCCACTGCCATCAGCTCATCACAAGAGCACGAACACTGCAATTTTTGCTCGTACTGCACTCCCCGCACAGAGCCTGGCGCACATCGTCTCCTGACTTGCAGCTCGCACGTATTTAGAGCGAGCGATCAGTACGCGACGCGAAGCGGAGAAGCAGTCAATCTGCCGACCAGAACCAGGAGGCAAGAAAAAAAAAAAAAAAATTAAAAGAAAAGAGTTTAAGGGCTTCTGGATACTTCAAACTCCAACTAGTTACAGCATTCAGCAGCTGCAGCAACGGTAAGACTCTGCAGAGGCACTCTTCTCGTGCAGAAGAGCGCTTTGCTTTTTAAAAAAGTCAAGTTTCACGCGGACAAATGGATAGGAGAAACTTGCATAAAAGCGAGCGGAGCCCAGTTTCCCTCGCGCTAACCTGCACGCAAGGCAGCTGCCTACGGGCGGCGCGGAACCAGCACAAATTTGAGGCGAAGCGAACGCATCACAGGTCCCAAGCAGGGAGGGGAATAGCCCAAAACTAGGACCACCTTTGGGAGATGAGCCTTCTCTCCCCCCCCCCCCCTCCCTCCCCAGTTTGCTTCTTAATGACGGCGGCAGCGGACAATTCCTGCCGAACTGCCGGGGAGCGGGACCCGCGGGCGGGCCGCCTCCCGCCCCCCCGCCAAAACTGGGATGAAGATTTCGAGCGGGTGGAAGTCAGGCGGCAGGCGCCAGCGCTCCGAGCAGGCGTGGGCCGGCGCCCTCCGCCGATCTGCGGCCGCCCCGGGCGGGCTCCGTCCCCCCTCCCCGCCGCTCCCCCGCCGCCCCCCGTCCGGCGCTGACCTGAGGGTGCGGTTGCCGGCGCAGCCGCGGCGCTCCATGGCGGCGGGCACGCAGCTGGTGAGCTCGGTCCAGTCGGCGTGCAGCCCGCAGCTCCAGCCGGTGGAGAAGCGGGAGAAGAGCCAGGTGTCCTTGTCGCCGCCCGGGCGGTGGCAGGCGCACTTCTTCTGCCCGGCCCGGCAGTAGCAGGGCTGCTCCAGGCGGATGTTGCGCACCAGGTGCCGCCCGAAGGTGGTGCCGCCCGTCTTCTGGATGTGGAGGAAGACGATCACGTCGCGGCCCCGCATGTCGAACCGCACCCGCCGGCACAGCTCCCCCCGCGCGAACGGGAACTTGGCCACCAGACGCGGCAGCGCCGCCGCCGCCGCCTCCTCCTCCGCGGCGCCCACCGCCGCCTCCTCCCGCTCCGCCGGGCCCCCCCCGCGGCGGGCGGCGGAGGCCGGCGGGCGGCGGGGGCAGGCGGCGGCGGGGCAGGCGGGCGACACGTACTGGTAGACGATGAGCAAGAAGAGCAGCGCCAGCAGCGGCGGCAGCAGCCACCTGTTGAAGCGCTCGTCCATGGCGACGCGCGGGGCCAGCGCGGCGCGGGTTCAGGCGCTGCCGGGCGCTGGCAGGGCGGCCGCCCCGCGCGGATCCCGTAGCCGAGGGGCGCCCGGCTCCCTTCCCCACGGCATGGTCCTCGCACAGCGGCCGCGGCTGGCTCGGCTCGGCTCGGCTCCGCTCAGCTCAGCCCAGCGCGTCGAGGTCGAGCTCCAGCTCGGCGGCGGCCATCCCGCGGCTGAGGCGAAAGGGAGGCGCCGTGGCGGGAGCGCCTCGCGCCGTCCCCCGCGCGCGCAGCCGGGCAGCGGCAGCACCGGCTCCGCCGGCAACTCTCTCTCCAGCCCAAACACACCGCTCGGCCCCCGCGGGGCGGGCCGGCCCCGCCCGCCAGCCAATGGGGGCAAAGCCGGCCGCCTGAGCAGCCAACGGGCGGGCCTAGCACGCCGGCGCTATCGCCAATGAGAGCGGGCGGCGAGTAAAGGGGGGCGGGGGGAGTCGCTCCTCGCTCCCCTCCAGGTATCGGAGGGAGGCCGGTCGCGCGCGGGGGGGCGGGGAGGGGAGGGGAGGGGGGGAGGCGGCAGCAGCCAATGAGGCGGCGGGGGCGGGGCGGAAGGCAGCCAATGAGATTGAGACGGGGGCTCCGCCAGGTGCGCCGGGCTCCCGCGGCCGCCCCGCGCCGGCGCCAGGCTGCTGAGGCCGAAATAAAGAACACGATGGCTTTGGTTTTTTTTCTTTTAAACTCCTTACTATCCCCTTAGCTTTGCTTTGGGGGGGTGGGTGTCGTGTGCCGTCTGCGGTTTCAAGCCCGTGTTCACAGCCCCGGTGTTCGAGTATTCCATGGAACCGGGTCGGGCCGCGCTGCTTGCTGCACAGATTAACTCATTAATTACAGTGCGCTTGGTTCTTGGGGGCATTTGAAGTCTTCAGAGCACAAAGTCCTAAATGCTGAACTGACTTTGCGGAAAACTCTTCTCTTCCCCGAGGCACTAAAATCTATTCCCCGCCAGCCACTTTAACATAAATTTTCAAAAGTTAATTTTTCAAGACCCTTCCCACATTTACCAAAGTCCTCGGTTTGCAACTGTGTTGTCTTCCCTATTAAAAATCATTTTTTTCAATAGACATTAAAATCTTTAGCTTACGGGTCATACCTGGCTGAGAAGTGTTTTGTCAAAAACCCACTGTTCTGTCTGCAACACGTTTTCCATATTTTTGCAAGTCTGTTACAAACACTTCATATCCAAATACAAGCCTCGTACAGCTCCTGGATTATAATACATTAATATGCAAAGCATTTCATGTTAGAACTGATTGCACATCTCAGTTATTTAATTACAGAATGTCTTTATTTACTGAGGGATTAATTAGATATCTGACAGTGCTAAAGCAACATTCTTGCTCAACTCTAAAGACAACTTCACCTCTGGAAGGCTGATAACTGAAGAGTACTGCCTTCCCATGGGACCATTTAACTTTAGAACTTAAAAAAATAGTTAGACAAATGTATTTTAAGCTGAAGACTTTTATATAGAAAGTAAGAGCATTTGGACTCTTGGAAGAGAGTATCAGCTCTCATTAAAACTTGCCAGAAATAACAGAAATTACCAGAAAATGGTCTAAACAAAAGGAGTTAAAACTCTAAACGCTGTGAGATGTTCCAAAAGGTGCTACCACAAGAGCAACAGCATACGCGTCAAACACACGAACATACCCCGCACACAGACACATCTCCAGGGGCCCACAGCGCTATTAAGGTATTATGCTGACAAAAGTTTGAGAGCAGCCAATTCTTGGGTCCTGCCAAGACTTCAGAAGAGATGCACTTTTATCTTCAGTGACATTTCATACGGAGAGCATCATGGGTTACGTGAAATTCACCCTTGTACAACCACACACCACAGTGCTGGAAGCCCCATCCCTCCATCCTCTGCCAGAAGAAAATGTGGGTCTGGTGTCAAACCGACCTGTTCAGTCTTCTTCCCATAATGACAAGAGGCGTGCACCCAGCCACTCTTACCAAAGTGGAAAACAGCATTTTTGCCTTGGAAAATGCCTGTGTTCTTTGCCAGCAAGAGAAGCAGAGCATCCATCTTCTCTCCATGGACACCTGACCCTCTTCTCTGCTTTGCCCACCGCCATGCTCACCTGCTTTCAGACTCCCTGTGCTTCCCAAGAGTGGACTTAATGAGGTTGCCTTTCAACCTCTCTCTTTTACTAGGTGACAGGCAGCCTATCCCAGAGAAATGTAAATATTTATAAATGTAAGATGCAGAAACATTTTGTTCTCACCTCAGCCTATTCATTACTTAACAAGTAACCGTAAAAAAAAAAAAAAAAAAAAAAAAAAAAAGAAGCAACATTAAATATAGCCTTGTTTCAGTATCAGAATAGCACTAGAAAGGCTTGTGTGGGTGAATTTGTATTTGGAACAAAAGCACTGCGAAAGGGTTTAGACTGAAGTGTCCCTCATAATGCTTTTAGTAAGATCAAGAAATGCTATTATAATTTAAGATTTTCTCCTTAATTACAAGATTGATGACACTGTGCCTTCATCTCCATGAAAAGGAGATCAAAGCTAAATTTGCTAAACAGAGAAATTGTGAATTTCAGTTCAATTTTAAATTCTTATTTATTTAAACTTGCTTAAGACAGTTACCGATTCATGAAGACTGGCAAAAAATATTTTTCCCTGGACAGAAAGGATGTACAAGAGAAGTAAAAATATTTATAATGAGGTTTAGGTGAAAAACTTGACTTTTAAAAAGCTCCCATTTTTCTGAAGCTAGCAAAAAGTACTTGCAGGCTCACATGTAAATTAACGTGCTTATGCAGCTTTCAAAGACGGGCTTTTACTTACAAATTTTAATATTCTTAATGACGGTTTGCGGACCACGCTTCATGTAGAGTCACAACCCATGGCACATGCAGCCACCACCAGGTTCTTCCCAGTTGCATACAGGGTGTGCAGTTACACCCCAAGTTATACTGAATGTGGCCCTAGTCTGAAAAAGAGTTGGGGTCTCCAGAGTGAACCTGAGCCTCACGATAGTCAGCAGAAGCTAAGTATCCCTACGCAGAGAACACGGCCGTTAATTTGGTAGCATTTTATGTTCTCTCACTAGAGGTCCACGTTACTATGCAAGGCCCTGTGGGATTAAGCTTTAATAAAATCAGTTAGATTCTTTAGAAGTCAATGGCTGTACCTCGTTAGCATCAATGAAGTGATGATAAGGGTCATTTTGAACACGGTCGTGCTTCCATTGATTGAATGGGAACACAACCGGGCTCAAAATGAAACCCTAAAAATTGCAAACGCTGCTCAAGCCCAGCATTTTCCCTTTCAAACATGACAAACATCTGTAAATCCCCAATGACAGTTTAACTACAAGGAAAATCCAAAGTCAGTTACAAGCTAGTTTTGAGATACTCTTACAAAGTGAATGTAGTTTCTGTGGATTTCAAAATAAAACAATTACAAGTAAGACTTAGGATTCTCTTATTTCTAACATAGTAATTCTCCAAGAACCTACGCTGTCAGCATATAGCTCAGAGTCTACCAAGCATTCAAATAAAATAATCCTGAAATGACCTATTCCTCGTAACAAGCTCAGGCAGAATTACTTCACCTGTTAAAATTTACGTGCCAGCCCTACTGTCATTTCTACCAGAGATGTGCTGGCATGTGAAAATGTGCACACAAAATTATTTTAAAATTCCAGCACAGCATGTCCCTTCTCCTTGCCACTTCTGAGGTAAAACACAATGCATTTTCCAAGCTGCTAAAAATAAAAATCGGCATACTTACCATTTATTTTAAAGGTCAGTACAATATTTGCTAGTCTGAAGCAATGGGCATGTGAGGCAGTGTCAGTGCCAACATCAAGGTTTGTACAAAATGCATGAGCAAGCAAATGATATTATGAAGCAAAGGTACAAAAGTATGATTTCATTTAGCAATTACCTGTCTGATGATGTTAACATCTAATAGATCTGTTAATGTAAAATTAAAGTGACACCTACCTCACACTGGTTTCTTTAAATTATTTATCACCGCTTGACCTGAGCTGTTTCCACACTTGTAGCCAGTTGAGATTTCCAATAAACCAATTTTTCATTGTACAGCAAGTCCCAGGTGTCTCCCTTGTCACAAGGATAAAAATTGTTAAATTAATAAACTCATGCTAACTTCAGTCATCTCTCTGGGATTAATTTGTTCCAAGGCTTCCACTATAAACCTCCATTATTTTTGTCAGATTAAATTTTAGCATGTGCTCTTACTGAGCCTTCTATTTCAATGGCACACTGAGTGCTGTATTCCTCCTTTTAAAGCAATTTATGCATTATACTGTCAGCAGCCCATCTTCTTGTAAAGTTGCAATTCATTATAAGGCTTGTTAATTTTCACTTCTCCTGCTTGCCATTCTTTTTCTGGACGTAATAACTTTACTAAACCCATGACCCCCTTTTATTTCCTTCAGTCAGAATACAGACAATATAGAAGCAATGTTTTCAGTCAATGTCTCCTATGTGCCAGTCCATAAGCAGTGGCTTCTGCAAGTCATTCCTTACACATTGCTGCATGTTTTCCTTATGAGAGAAAGGATCAGCTATATTCTGCTTCAAATATTCATAATTCCACCTGTGTAAGACACTGACCTACGACAACTGGAGCATCTTAAATCACTTCCAGCATTCTACTATTTTTTCTTTTGTTTAAAACCATATAAACGCTCACAGAAATACGCAATATGGATTTTTTTTTTCTTAAGTTACAGTTGTTGGGAAGATAGTTTCCCAAAATAGGAACATTTCTGAAAACTTTGAGGTAGATTTTTTAGATCATTGCCAAAACTAGATATTTATAGGTAGATCTTCTTTCTACCACATAAACTTGGTCATCTTTTGTTCTTGCGCCATTGCATCCTTAGATTCACAGTGCGTATCAAATGAACCACTACCTCGGATCATTCCTGGGCTTTGCAATGTGGACATCTAGCAGAGTAAAGAATGAGAAAATGCTCCAACCATGTTTGGGCATGTGCCAGCTAGCACTCTCCCAGACAACTCTTGGACATAGTTTGGGAGTCAAACCATTCCAGAAACTGTTTCCAACCAGTCACTGAGATTACAGCTTCAACCTAGGTCAGACCAAATCATGCTATTTGGCCTCAGTAACCAAGAAAGTTCCTGAACGTGTTTAATTTACCAATGTAGACAACGCCATTGAGCGTTTGCAGATTTTAATTTAAAGAAGGAAGATCTGTGTTCTCTCTTGCCTTTTGTACTGTGGCATAGCCAACTTACCTTACAAAACTCAGGTTGAAGTTACAGTATATTAGCTAGCAAAGAAAATGTCTGCCATGTAGGACCAAACTGGGGCTTACTGGAGTCCACTACCTAGAGAATGGGCTGGCACTTGGGACAAGCGATGGCGAGCCTTGCTGGTATCCAGCTATAATCAGAACTGTAGCAAGGAGGATGCAAGCCATGACCGGTGGCTGCAAATTAGCCAAAGAGCCTATGGCTGCTGTTGCCATTGAAAAGATGTATGCAGCTTCACAATATGGCCAGGCAGAGTTGGTGAGTGGGAAGATACTTCAAGTGGAGTTACAAATATTCCAGTTATTGCAGGCTGCAACATCAAATGACCAGCAGCAAATGCTGGTCTTGCACCAAAGGGAGAAGGCAAAGAGTATGAAATGCAAAGTGGTTTTCTGTAATCCCAAAGAAACTAAATGTAGGGCTGTTTGTGCATGCTCTCTACAACTGGAATCTGCAACGTGAAGACAGACTGAGGAAAGCATTTAGCAGGACAGACACAACAAATTGCTCTCCCATTTCTGTTCTGTGCACAGAAAAACTTAGATGTACTTATACACATTCCTTCCAGCCCTCAGCCTTCTGAATCCTGCAATATTTATGATGCAAACTCTAGAGTGTAGAGGAGCTTTTGTGGACTTACTACAGATCAAAGGTATGTCATCTGTACCACGTCCACATTTCTTTTTCCAGATTCGGGTGCAAGTAGAAATGCTACAGACTCAGTCATTGCAGTCATGTGAAGGATGCTACTGCCTTTGCATATATTCTTTTGTTTCTCCCGGTAAAGAACGGTCTAACAGCATGCAATAAATTCCCTTGTTTAAAGATTAAGGTGTCCAAGTCAATGCCCAAGTTCCCAGATTGTAACTTCCTCCCAAGAATTGACTCTGATTAGGGAGATCAATGCAGAGAGAGATCTGTCTCCCTCTGACACCGCTACATGCTTCCTTCTGCCTAGCAAAAATGAATATATAGCCCTATCAGTATTCCTCCCAAGACCCCAAAACTTCGCCTATAGTAACGTATAGGAGTTGCAAGACTGTGTAACACTGCCACCTGGTGATAAGCATTATAGCAGTATTTTCTTCCTCCTACCATCACGCAAAAGCCTTTTGCTTCCTTTCAGGTGATCTTAACCGGCAAGTCCCCATCAAATATAACTTATCCCACCAGCAGTTTATCTTGAGCACCTCTGCTTGTGTCTAGAAGGCAAATTACTAAGGTTTCAAATTTGTTTAGGCCATATCTTGTCTTTTCCTTCAGGATTGACTTTTAGATGTTCTATGGATAGACATGGTCTAACTTGATCCAAATGCCCATCACAACTTTCTGTGAAGTCTAGAAACTTTAGTGTCTTCTGAGCAACGCATCTGAAGTAATATTAGAAGTGATCCGCTGGGCTTCCCCTCTCTCCTTTTTGTGTTCATCTTTTCAGCCTTTGGGATGTGATGTATTTAAAAAAAAAAAAAAAGGCAAAGCAAAACAAAACCAAAAAGCCTCAACAGCAACAACAAAAAATCTTCCAAGAAGTTTTCCTCTCCAAGATGGAAAAAATTGTTTCTGTAGTATTTGATCTCAGACTCTTTCATCCCTTTCATCTGATCTCTGTGGGATACAGATGGAAAATGGAGAAAGGCATTGCAAATGGTAGGTCGGGCTCAACTTCCAGCACCCCTATCTGGCTTTCACAGCTGTCCGCAAATCTGAACCTTTCTTTTATAACTGACCTCCAACTCCTTACCGAAAAATCACAGCAAGTCCAGAACTGTTATCGCTTTCTGGGTTGCCACTATTTCTTACTAAACCTTTCTTGGATTCATTTCAGCAAGCTGTCCTGGATACTTTGAAGTTTGAATTCAAGAACCACACTTTTTTATGTGCCGCTACAGGAGTTTTTGGAACAATTCAGCCCCTTCTGAGGAGAACTCCAACTCTTGTTTGGGGATTTTTCTTAACTCTTTCTTATTCACCTGTCGTTCTATAAGCACCTCAAGGCATGTAATCAGTGATTCTTCCCTAACATATAGCCGTACAAAGATTTAATGATGTCTTTTCGTGTATTCGTAAAATGTATGAATGGTAACATTTATTCTCTAAATGATCCTACCAAGACCAGTGAAGTACTGGTCCTGTCATCAGTTAAAAGTTCAGCTGGACTTCTGGAAAATGCTGAGAGGAATTCAGGTATAATTATGAAGGGATGTAAGTTATTTCACAGCTGGGGCTGCAGTGAAATTACCATTATTACCCCAGATCTGGCTGACCTACAAAAGTTACAGTGCAGAAAAGTTACTAATATTGTAGGTGACGGGTTAGATACTCATACTAAGCTTGAAGTCCTGTTTTGAGACACCTGCCTCCAGCACCAAATTCCTTTATGATCTTGGATTAGAGTATGCTAGGAACTGTAATTACCATAAGAACTGGGAATTTTAACCTATAATGGCAGATTGTGACAGCAAATGTCAAAGATATGAATAGTTCCCCTAACCCTCAGCAGATGGAAGGATCTGTTGGCCTTGCAGTCTGTGACAGACCAATGACTAGGTAAGAAATACAAGAGGGAAGAAGAATCGTTTGACACTGTGACAAGTTTGAGATGAATAAACTGTAAATTCAGAGGGAGAATTGAGATGAAGATTGCTTGAGTGTTTGTTCGGATTAAGAATCAGCAAAAAATGAGGGAATAATTCTCCAGCTGGCAGAAAAGGAGATCGAAATACAGGTTGGTCAAAGCAGCTTGTTTGGACAAGGGATCTAAGGGCACCTCAAGTTGAAGTGGTTTAGTGAGGAAAAGCACGTACCTACAAACTCCCAACATGGTATGTAATTTTGTGGCAAAAGGAAAGCTGAAATAGAGTAAGAACTGCACTGGTAAGAGAAGACAGAAGTGGCCCACAGCAGTGTAGTCACATTGTGGCTTGCAGACCATTGATGGTGAGTGAAATATCAGAACTTGATCTGTAAAATAATTACAGCCCTGCACACTCACCCATGGCTATGGGCAAGCGTAACTGGGAATTAACAGCCGCTAAAATATTTTAAATTGAGGTTTATGATTATAACATAAACATTCATATGCTGTAAAGCCTTTTTATTTAAATACAGATGTTTTTAACATAATTATCATCCCCTCTCCCAACTGCTAAGAAATAGTAGGATAAGAGCTGTCCAGAGATTTTATAATTGCATTCCTTTAATAAAGTGTTTGAGAACCCCAAGTTTATAGCAAAAATGTGGAGAAAATGGGAGCTTATGCTTTCTTTTGGAAGGACTTTTAGAAAGACTCTTCTGGAAAAATTTGCTGGGGCCTCTAGCAGGCAGGATTTCATTTTTCATTCTTTAGTATCATAGACCTATCATTTAATCTTAATAATTTCAGAAGGCCTAAGTGTATCAGCCTAAGATAGTAAATTGTTTATGATAATGGTCAGTTATCAAAATTAGAGCATGAACAGCAGTTTAACAAATGTGACTAACCAGTACAAGCAGCGTATTTCTGATTTAACTTCACTTAATCTAGGAAGTCATGATCAAAGAATAATGGAAAACCAAAATAAGGCCGATGTTTGCAGTCAGAAACCTAGCTTTATTACAAACTAATAGATAAACATAATTTTCTCTTAGTTTAAGATGAGATGTTAGTTACAGGTGATTACTATGTTTACCTGTGTATAATCTTAGAAGTTAGCCAAATATCTGTCTAGATGCATGACCGTTTTATTTTAGCGACAAAGATATTCAAAAGAGTATGCATCAAGATAGCATGCGTCTAGCATTAATCCTGTTGCCTTCTTTTTCTTCCTGTGTCTTCAGTGTCCCGTAGCCTGGAACTGCACATCACTGCTCCAGCAGCACTAGGGAGGGGTGAAAAAGCCTGCACAGCACATCCCACCGGCTCTTACCTCACCACTGCGGTAAGCTTGCACGGCTGGGAATCCCTCTACCAACGGAAGGATACCGGAGATACCATTAGCAGAAGCTAGCACATGAGGGGTTAAACAATTTGCATTTCGTTAATAACACTTCATTTTTGCCCTCAAAGTTTATCTACATTAAAATATTCTAACTGTAGTGTGTTTCTGTAAGTCTAATTATATGCGGTATGTGAAAACATATTTGATAATCACATTTCTAATTATGTGCAATCACTTCAATACACAGGTGCAAAGCTCCAGAAATATGCATATTTGAATCTCTTCATATACAGCTATAAATCACAACTTTGCAGTTACTGCAGTGTTCAGTGCCCCATTATTTCTCTGGGACTGTACTTCCTTGGATTTTTGAGTAGCTAGTGCTATTGGAACCAAAGGAATGTGCTAGGCTACTACAGACCTAGGATTGAATTTATGAATTTATGTGTATGTTCCAGTGCTAAAAAACTGTAATTCCTGACTTTTCCACCATTTATGAACACTTTAAAGTACATATTTTATAATTTATTGACAGGTACATCATGCTGACTTCAGAGATGTGGGAATCAAAATTTTTAATTTTCTTCTAGGAGCTTTAATTCTCACAATGTTCCTTTAGTATACATTTGCCTGGAATATCATATATATGTGCAAGTGAATGTGTCTTCTCCAGTTTGGATTAAACTTAAGGACCTTCTTAATGGTTTAATAATAGAAGATAATAAAAGACTTGAGCAATAAATCCATTTTCATTATACGTGTAATAGCTTGTGGCTGCACTTTTTGCTTCTTTTTCATTTATGTGTAACTGTTATTTTTTACATTGATTTTTAAAGCTGTCTTCACAATGGATTGTAATTAGCTTTGTGTATAAATCATAAAAATTGAAAATTTTATATACTCAGATTAACTGAAAAGGACATAAAATATTAATTCGCATCATCCAAAAGTAATACTTCTATGTTCCCTCTAAAGATACTCAGCATAAATTATTGGAAGGAATAGCTTTAGATGACTCGTCCGTAAGTATTCTTTTTCACATTTGGGAAGTGAGCTGAAATGAGCCCTGACAGGCGAGAAACCTAGCTACTAGTTTGCTACTAACATTACCAAAATGATAGACTGATGAGAAGGGACACAGCAAAATCTGAAAAGCAGGATTGGAATTTGTTCCACTGGAACCCAAATCCATTGTATTTCACACAATAAAGCAGCATGGCTCGTTCTGTTTTGCTTTAGCTACACAAAGCTTTAATTAAAATAAATTACACTTAAGAGTCACAGAATAGTTTAGGTTGGAAGGGCACGCTGGAGGTCATCTTGTTCTACTTGTGCATAAAGCAGGAGCAGCTTCAAAGTTGCCTCAGGTTGCTCAGCGCCTTCCAGTCAAGAGTCACAGCCGCATGAAAGACAGGGTGTCATCCTAAGCGTCGAAATTAGAGTCTGGAAATTAGAACAACGTAGTGCAGAGGTGAACATCCTTTTTAAGAAGTGCGTTACATTTTTCTTTCCTGCACTAGAGGTGCGCTAGCAAGACGGTCAGTAGGAAAGCGAGGGATAGCTTTCCCAAAGACACAAGATTTCTCCTGCGGGCTGCTCAGCCTGCGAGCTAGCTGGTCCCGGCACTTGGCTTCTGCGGTGGCACTGCTCCACGCACAGCCGGGAACAGGGAAGTTCCTACTGCGGACAAAGTTACCTCTCTAGGAGCACGTGCCTCCTCGCATGGCAGTGGTTCCTCGCTCCTGCCGGGTCTGTAATTCAGCCTGAGCCAGGAGCTGCTGCGTCGAGCAGCCCTACCTTACCGCTATGCCTTCACTGGAGGATGCTGGACGGTGCGGTCTATACCATAAAGCTGCACAGGTGAAAACACAGTTGTGATTCCGAACCAGTTTAAAAAGGATAGAAGAGTTTCCACAAAGAGAAACTGCACTTGGCTTTAAGTAGACACTATGTCGTGATTCTGCTGTCCTCCCTTCAGTCAAAGGTGACTTGGCTGAGTGCACATTCAGGACTCACTGGCTAATTTTCCAACTTATCTTATGTTTTCTAAGGTATCCTGGAAAGGATTCATAACTCGGCTCACTGATCTGACTAAAGAGGAAAAATCATTGATATACTTTGTTGTACAGTTATTTTATCTTTATATTTTCCATCTTGCATGTAGCAACAGCGCCTTTTGATTTGCAGATGATAGGCCTACGTGTCAAATCCTACTCCTCTGTTCTGGGAAATACTGTATTTTCTCAGTGAATGCACCTGTACCTTCACACTAGAGTCTTTTTTGATGCTGTTGTCACACTACGTGGCCAGAATTGTCCTGAGGCACTTCGTTGCACATATCAGCTTATGAATTAATTTAAAAATACTCAACTTAGTACTTTTTATGTATAAATATTCCATCTACTCAAGTTATACTCTCCCAAGCATTTGCATGTGACAAACCATGTCTAAAATACAAGTATGTGGCTATTATTTTAATCATTAAAAATGGTGATTTAATAGCCTTATTGTACATTTTAGGCTAATTTTTGTGTCACCTGTGTATCACCTGTGTTCCTTTCACCAAGTATGCAGACAGACTCAAAAGTTACAGTTAGGGAAAGAAGGAAAAACGTTCTTTTTTTCAACACCTGAGAACCTCACAGGGTTCTGTAAATGACAGAATAAGAGGATGCCAGTTAAGAACCGGGGTTGTTAGCTGGCATCAGAAGTGCCAACTCATGTTACATGATGAGCTTGATCCAGTAAGCTAGGCTTTAGCATAGTCAGACTCAGAAAAAACCTGCTATGTTAAGGATCAAGCCCTATTTTTATCTGTTGGTACAGTCAGTTGCTCAGATTTGGCATGGTAGGAGCCAGCACCTACCATGAGAAATCCGTAAAACCACACTGTCCTGTTGGCACAGCAGAGCAGTGGCATTGCTTATGAACTTGAGCCGGTGTATCCAAATGGAGCTGCAGTCCCCATTACGGCCACATTTTACTGCCCTCCACTCTGCAGTACAGACATGCTCAGAGATTCATAGGAAAGTTGTTGATCTGGCCTGGGAAGTATAGTCTTTACATTTCTGAGGTGGGTCATTTTAAATAACAAGCTGTAACGTCTGTGTTTATTTTACAAAGCAAAATGTTGCTTCAGCTTCTTTTCTTTTTTAACAAAAGTTGGAAAGAGAAGCATGCTGGAAGCAAGCCATTTACTGTCACTGCAGCTGCATGTGTAGGCATACCAAGCAGCACAAATTCTGAGTGCTAGAAAGTTGCCACTGAGCAGCTTCTGTGAGCTGTTGAAACCAGGCTTATGTTGCTTCTGCACCATTTTTTCTTTCACTTGCTTGTCTCTGTAAATCAAAATGAAGAGCTACCAGACTATAAAACATGTTTTGCATTGTTTATTACATAATACCACTATATTGAGATATGCTAATCAAATAACCCAGGTTGGTCTTTATTTTCAATGGAACGGACGAAGAGCATCCTTAATCTCTTCAGGGAAACACCTCAAATGCCTGACATAAGAGTGACATTGACAGGTTCTGAAGAGATCGGCCTGCAATGTCGCAGCAAGATAAAAGGATGCCAGCAGTTACTGCTCAGGAGGCTGTCAATTAATAACCAGATAACAGGTATATCTTTTGACGAGTGTTTGACATTTACATTACCTCCGAGTTATGAAGAAAGGGAGCCTTTCAGCTCAACAATTGTTTTCAGTCTGTTAAAAAATAAAGTTTTATTTTCAGCTAACTGAATACGCTGATGAAGTTCAACTTATTTGCACTTATTGCTACTGTTTCTATTAAATAGACATAGCTCACTGTGACTTATACTATAAAACATTTGCATCTTACTGAGAAGTCTCCATTAATCACTTCCTCTATTCACACTGAAACAGCTATGATAATCAATTCTTATTTGCACAGCTGTGATATGAATAATTTTAAAATTTTGCTGTAATTGTTTTTCTGTTCTGCTGAAAAACAGTTTCAGAGAATTAAGGATGTTTCTCACATATATATGGAATGTACGTACAAGAATGGCCGAGTGTTATTTGGAATACTTAATTACATAAAATTCTGCTGTAGAAATGGAGATTAAGTCAGCTCACCATCTTCTAGGTTTGCACACTGCTTAAAGATTTAAATCTGCCTTTGTCCAAATATAAAGAAAGAGATTTTTGAGAAGCGTGTATTGGCTCTTTGTGGCTAGAATGTAGCTAAGGTACCAAAGCAAAGGGAAGATGGATAAATATGCAAAAGCTTTTCTAAGGAAGGTAATGTATTTCTTTCTAAGGAGCAACCAGAACTGCATCTTAAGCAATGGATCAGGTTGCCCTGCGAGGTTGTGCAGCTGCAGCTTTGGATTTTTTTCAAGACTTGACTGGACCTCAGAACTGACTCTGCTCTGAGCAGGAGGTTGGACTACAGACCTCCTGAGGTCCCCTCCAACTTCATTTAGCCTATACATGGTCCTAAATTTTAAGCACCTAATAAAACAGTAATCCTAAATGTGAGAGAGAGAGACGTCTTGGCAGGGAGATTGTGTCTCATGGAGACCTCTGAATTTAAGCAGAAAGGATAAAAACTGGAAAAGCTATTTTCTGTAGTTCACCAGATGAGTTATCTGACCTTTGATTCAGAGCTACTACTTTATCTTGCCACTGAATTTGAAGCTAGTAGTATTTCCACAACCAGTGGCAACAAACTTTTATTTATCTTTTTGTATGGCAAATCATAAATTGTCACAGCTCAAGATGAAACAAGTACAAGCTATTAAGAATTCACATTTAAGCAACAATAGCAGCCTCTTCAATATCAATATCAACCAAAATGTAATACAGCAACTTTATACAGAAAAGCAATTGATAGATAAGGGTAAGGTAGATGCATCCATCATCCCAAATACACGGTATTGCATGGAGTTATGAAAAATGTGTGGTAAATGTATATACATGGGGAACGTGCTTAGTAAATTTCAGTTTTGGCTGAAGAAACAGCAAAAACCAACTCACTAGTAACTGCTTTAACCATAAAAGTGTTGTTGGGTTGGTTTGGGGACTTTTTGGTAGATGATCAATATAAAATAGCTATAGCCTATTCCGTGCAGAACAAGCGTAGTGTGAGTTCTACTAAGTCCATCACATGCATTTTGAACTTTGCTAGGGAGTGGTGGAAGTGTCTTTTATCAGTTCATCGTATGTGTTTTTACTTTCTATGGATGTGAGAGTCTGGCCACGTATATAAGTTATTAGCACAGAAAAACAAGGGGCCCAAACTCACTTATCCACACACTACTCTGACCGTGTCATCCCTGTTAGCAGCAGCAACTGCTTTGGAACTATCAATGTAAAAGAAAAAAGCTGCTCAGACAGTATATCACAGTCTTTCTCCATATAATCAGACGCTGAATTTTGTTATTTCTAATGGCCTTACAAATGAACCAATAAAAATACTCCTGTGCTTTTAATTATTTCTGTGGAGCTATATGAAGATTTTACTACCAGTCTTATGTAAGGTTACTTAAATCAACTGATTTACATTAAAGTTGGCATGACTGATGTGTCACAATGGTACCTGAAAATTATCTGAGATCTTGTAACAGCACAAATTTGTGGCAGGAAGTCCAAAAGAGATCAAACACAAGGGCCCCAGACTGAATTTACATACAGCCAACCATCAGGGATATCTTTATCGTACTTTTGGATTATAAAGACACAGCAGCCTGTAAGTACAGTCATTTTGTTTGGGCAGAGTTTCTGCACCACAGTTTGAGAACACCTGGCATACAGATTCCTTTTGTTTGTACACGATTTTATACTGACCAGTCCTGAGTGCTAACAAACCAAACTATACAATCCATAGCCTGCACCCTAGACTAAGGCCTTAACCGGCTCCTGCCATCCACACAGCAGCTTTAAAGAGTCAGGAGGTGACTGTCAGCAAAATAAATTAAGGTGCAATCAGCAGTGAGACATTCCAGGTTTCAACTTCACGTTCCACGTTTCATGGGTCACGTTTTCCTTGGAAAAGGCGATACCCTCTGTTTTTAATACAGCTGGAGGATTCTTTCTCCAATAAACAACTACTTGGAGCTGCTCCGTATTCACATCCCACAATATTGCTTCAGAAGCACCTGCATCAGCTCTTCTAGCTTCGCTATACAGCTGGGGGAAGAACTAAGGGAGAGAGCAGAGTTTTGTTGAGGAAATGCAATTAAGTAGTGAGATTTCAGTAACAGGTGAAAAAGAAATTGGAGACCATAAGCCTGAAAATTTTAAGTTTGAAAATAAAGGTAGGGTTCAAACAAGCATATCTTAAGTTTTTCCAGCAAAGCTCATTATCGATTGAAGAAAAAGTTACGGTGGTAGGGGACAGAACACATCTCAAAATAGAAATTTGTTTGGAAAACTTTCACTTTGAGGGAGGGGGAAAAAAAAAAAAAAATTACATAATTCCCTCTTCCTGTACCAAGTATATATGAATATGCATATATATCCTGTATGAAGCTACTCACACTTACTAAATCCCTAGCTACTACTTTTAGCCGAACAACCATTTAGGACGAAGCAGCAGCAGAGGCACTGGGAGGTCTGGGGAGCTCAGGGAAGGCAGCTGCTGTCCTGGCTGCGGGATGACACGGCCCTGTCCCTCCTCAGGTGCCAGCGGCCGCCAGCAGCGCCCGCCTACGGGAGCGCCCCGCTCCGCAGTAACGGCACAGCCCCACAGGGGAAACCTGAGGGCACCCCACGCAGCACCCACACTTATAAAACAACCCGGAAATTAGAAAGGCAACGGAGATGCCCCAACCTCGGCAGAGCGACGCCTCGGCCCCTCGCAAGGCGGGTACAGGACCCCGCCGCAGGGCGGCGGCCTTAACGCCGCTGCTGCTGCGCTTGCGCGGGAGAGCGAGCCGGGCGGCGCGGCGCGGCGCCCCGCCCCCGCAGGTGACAGACAGGCGCCCGCGCCCCGCCCCCAGCGCCGCGTGTCAGCCGGCCTAGCCCCGCTATTTCTGTGGCGTCAGCCCCTGATTGGTCTCTGGGCTGGCCAATAGCCTGCTAGCAAGGGCTGAGCGCAGCCAATGGGAGCAAGGTAGAGGCCGAGTGGGCGGGGCGGGGGTGTCACGCCGAGGCGGAGGCTGAGGGGGCCGCGGCTGCACTGGGCACCCCTGGCCGCCCCTTCCTCCCCATGGCGGGCCAGGCCCTGCTGCTGCTGCCGGCGGCGGTCGGCCTCCTCCTCGCCCTCCTGTGTGCCCCGCCGTGCCTCGGCGGCCCGGCTCCAGCCTCCTCCCAGGCCGTGACGGCCCGGCTGGCGGCGAAGTGGCCGGCGACCCCGCTGCTGCTGGAGGCGAGGTGCGTGCAGCCTCCTTCTCCTCCTCCCCCTGCTGCTTTCCTCAGCTGCCGCGCGGGGAGGCGGCCCCGGCCGTCTCCTTGGGGGGCGGGAGGAGGGGGGGACCCCTGCTTCTCTCCGCTGGGCGGGCTGAGGGGGAAGGTGGGCTGCCGGAGAGGGGCGGCTGCGTGTCCCTCCTCGCTTCCCCTGGCAGAGGGGGTGTTAAAGTGCTCCTGTGGCGTAAGGCTTAGCTGTCTTCTCCCCTTGTAAAACGCTGCGGGTCCTGCTGACAGGCTTTCCCGCCTTTGCAGTGTGCTGTTCAGATTGCTGTGTGCGTAACCTCCTCAGGTGTTTTGCAGGTTAGGTTGAGGAGGTGCAGTGGGCCAATCCACACAACCCCTGCTTTCCACTGACTAACAGTATCTCTTCCTCTCACCCCAGTTAGCTTACTTTCACTCATGAATGAAGTAATTATGCATAAAGGTATTAGCGAAGATGTGAAGCTGTAGTAGTAAACCATGTCTTTTTTAAAAAAAGGTATTGTTAACTTGTAATCATAATTTCAAAATAAGAAGTGAAAATGTGTTCCAGTATTACATCTTTGTAGCCCCCCTGCCAGTTTAGTTTAAAATCAGGGTTTTTTTAATTTTGTTTTTAAACTTGCTTGCTGCTATTTGCAGAACACCCGTGAAAGGGAGAATTGCAAGCTTCTGTAATCAAAGGATTGGCAAACTTGCAAAGTAAAGATTAGAAAACAATACACTCATGCTAGCAAGTAGATCTTTTCAGCAGACGTAAGGGGGCGGGGGGAAGTAACTGATGTTCCCTTAAGAAAAAACCACAAAACTAAAAAGTGTTACCAGTAAATGGAAGAATGGTATTTGGAATAAAGCAAACCTTACCTTTTATGCTTTGTAAGGATTAACTCATCTTTGAAAGTGTTCCAGAGATTGGGGACCTCCCCTACATAGCAAAGTAGACATTGTCATCGATAAAAGCCTGTAATTTAATTAAAAACTATAAGCTGACACAGTGTGTGTTCTTATTTGTATATTTAGCCACTATTAAGTAAAGTTTCTGTGCTGGATTGATTTTATTTGTAACTGTATATTGGAATACCATTGGAAAAATAAAGTAAAAAATTGTGTTTATTGCTGTATCACAGAATAGTCTGCTTGCTTTACAACTCTGAGTTCAGATTCATGGTATTTTGTTCAAAATTTCTTTTGACTAAAATATACCACTGTTCAGTGTTTTATGCTACAGAGATGTTAGATGGTCATTGAATACTTGACACTTGCTTGTTGCTGGGTGTTTGTTACTTTAAACAATGGAAGATTTTTACTGTGGTACATCTTTGGACAAAGTCAACCTATGGCCAATTCATTTTTATTTTTAAACAGTGAATTTATTGCAGAAGATGGTAATGAGAAGTTTTGGCAGTTCTTGGAAACTGTACGAGAGTTAACAGTTTATAAGCAAGGAGGTAAGTTAAACAGCATGCTAGTTTTAATATATTATCTTGCACTGTATTTAACTTTTAAACATTAAGCTAACACGTTAACTAGTTCCAGTCAGGTAAAGCCTAACTCTTCCACTATTGCTTACTAGGTAGTTTTCTTTCAGAAAGTTGTAGCATATTTTCCCCTAGGAGCTCCACCTGTTAGGGGAGTTCTAAAAGCAAGGACGATGAGATGGACTGAACCGCTGTTAAAATGCGGAACAGAAATGTAAAGGTGAAAGATACCTACCTTCTTATGTGACTCAGCAAGAACTTATAGGATATTTGGACCATGTTTTGTGTAAGATGGATGTTTGTAGGTGTCCTGGTTTCGGCTGGGGTAGAGTTAATTTTCTTCCTAGTAGCAGGCATAGTGCTGTGGTTTGGATTTAGTAGGAGAAGAATGTTGATAACACACTGATGTTTTAGTTGTTGCTAAGTACTGCTTGTGCTAGTCAAGGACTTTTCAGCTTCCCATGCTCTGCCAGGCGCACAAGAAGCTGGGAGGGGGCATAGCCAGAATGGTTGACCCAAACTGATTCCATTGATTCCATATGATTCCATACCATATGACGTCATGCTCAGTATATAAACTGGGGGGGGTTGGCTGGGGAGCAGCGATCGCTGCTTGGGAACTGGCTGAGTATCGGTCAGCAGGTGGTGAGCAATTGCATTGTGCATCACTTGCTTTGTATATTATTATTATTATCATTATTATTATGTTGTTACTATTATCATTACCATTTTACTTTATTTCAATTATTAAACTGTTCTTATCTCAACCCAGGAGTGTTTCTCACTCTTACTCCTCCGATTCTCTCCCCCATCCCATCGGGGTAAAGGGAGTGAGCGAGCGGCTGTGTGATGCTTAGTTGCTGGCTGAGGTTAAGCCATGGCAGTAGGGGAGAGAATGCCACAAATAACTAAAATGAGAATTCTAGCTAAAGGAAAAAATGAAAAGAATGACCCAAAAAGGTTTGATACTTGTAGATGATGTAGAGACTTTTCTAGCAGTAATACTGGTGTGTTAGAATAAATGTTTATCACTGTCAAAATAGGATTAAAAAAACCTTGCATGATTAAACAGAAGAATATTAAGTTGTTAGAAATCTGGAGAGAACAATAAAGCCTAAAATCCAGCAAAGGAAGCATTAAAGTGAGTCACCCCAGAAGATACCTTAGAGAGTAGTTTACTAGAGATGACCATGGTAATGAAAAGCTTTGAAACCTACCAGGCCTTATAGCAGTTTGGTCAATATTAGACCTGCTTAGTAGGTCACTAGATGAACAAGGTGAAAAAAGCTTCAAAAGAAGGTAAGGCAGTTTCATTTTGCTCTTTAGTTCAGAATAGTACAGCTCTTTAGGCATGAGTGTGAGGACCTAACGCTACCACTAGAAGAGACTTCAGGTAAATTGAATGTTACATTAATAGTCAAAAGCTAAAAAATTGTGGAAAGGTCATGCAGGAAATGACAGAAATGTATCCTTGTTATGTGAAAAATGCTGTATATGGGAGGGAGAACTTCAGAAACAACACGCTTCAACAACTGTGACTGACTGAATACAAGTCAAAAACAGATTGCGATGTCCATGTAGATAGGTCAGTGAGAATGTTATTTGAGTGCTGAGCAATGCCCAAAGCAGCCAATGGACTTAAAAAATTACTAGGAAAGGAACAGGGACCCATGGGGTAAACAACATTTTGCTGCTTATGATTCCATGATGCGCTTTTGTGTTGAGTAAAGCATGATGTTCTACTTTACTGTCTCCCTGTATATTCCTCTTCATTTCCTTAGAAAGGATATAGTAGAAGCAGAAGATGTACAAAGAACTGTGATTATAATTGTGGGATATCAACTGGAGAGGGGGAAAAAAAAAAAATTACTGTGAGCTGATGGAAACTGGGGACGGTCTGAGGTCAGAAGTATAAACAAAACCAGAGAGAATTGCTGAGAAAAGTAGGCCCAGGTGGTGAATGCTGCTCAGAGCCATTCTATGTAAGGGCACGAGGAGATGGAAGATGGAAGTAGGTGCAGAATTTGACCTGTGGTCAGCTGCTAATAGCATTTGCTGAGGCAAGTACTGTTGAGGTCTTTGTCAAGGCACAGGACGGTGGCATGGGTTACACCTTCCACAAGGTCGAGGATGATACAAAACTAGGAGGGGAAGTTGAGAAGCTGGAGGGTAGGGCTGCTGTTAGAGGGGCCTTGGTGGGCTGGAGAGATGGACCAACAGAAACATTGGGAAGTTCAGCAAAGACGCTTTGCAGACTCCCGCACATGGGCTGGAATAATCTCAGCAGCAGCGCAATGTGGGCACTGACTGACTAGAAGGTGGTTTTGAGAAACAGACCTAGGGATTCTTGTCAACACCACTGACTTGCATTAAAGTCATGCCTGTGAAGACCAACTGTATGCTGGGCTGTGTTAGCAAGAGTATAGCCAGCAGGTCAAGAAAGTGATTATTCCACTGTATGTGGCATTTGAGAGACCGCCTCTGGAGCACGGGGCCCAGTTTGGGGCTACCCATTACAAGAAAGGCATAGACATACTGGAGCAAGTCTATGGTTCACCACAGTGGCTGGGGCATGGAGCAGATTTCTGAGGAAAGGCTGAGAGAACTGGGTTATATTCAACCTGGAGAAGGATAAGGAGAGACCTCGAATCCTCAACTTCCTAATAGAAGGTGTAGAGAAGATGAAGCCAGACCCTTCATGAAGGTACACAGGAATATGAAAAAAAGCGATGGGCACAAGTTGAAACATGGACATTTTGGTTAGATATTAGGGAAATGTTTCTGCCATGGAGTTGGGTAAACACTGGAACAGGCTGCCCTGGGAGGCGGTGGAATGTCCATTCTTAGAGATACTCAAAACCGCTGCACGAGGCCCTGGGCAGCCTAATCTAGCATTGAAATTTCCTCTAAGTAAAAATTTGGGTGAGGTGACCTCCAGAAGTCGCTTTTGACTTGAATTAAATTTTTTTTTCTATGAGTGGTTTAGATGCAGCTGATGTTGCCTTGAGACAAGATTGATGTATTAGATGATGTGTCAGGGGGGTTTATCAGCTATCTCTTGTCTGCTTGCTTGGACCAACTTTCCTAGAAATTTGAAGCTTTAGTGACATTTACTATTAGTGACATAGATGCCTGTTGAAATTTACTGTTAGCTGCGTACTTTACCCATTTCACCTGGATAAACTCTGTGAGATTGAGAATAAATAAATTACCAGTAGGATGATCTGCATGGTCTATCTTGCCAATAAAGTATTAGGTGCCAGTAGCGGGGAATCTTGAGAATGAACTAAACTATTACTTAAATTGAGCATATTAAGCAATTGATGTGTATATGTTTGTTTATCATTATCGCCAACAAACTCCTATGTTCATAATGCAGGAAAATTTAAAGTTTTGGCACCAAGTGGTTTTCCTAAAAGTCAATTCATAGTTGGGGTAGTA